>NC_133504.1:192285000-192885000 GCF_049354715.1 Callithrix jacchus
ATTCAGAAGTGTTGGGGATGGAGTTGTTCATACCCAAGAGATCTCCCTGCCCATTGGAAAGGCTGGTTACTGCAGGGGCCCTGGCCTGGCCTGGCTCCCTCAGCTCCTCCTTCTCGGCTCCTTCAGAGACCTGGCTGGAAGCTGTGCAGCTGGCCTGGCTCCCATAGGCCTCCATGTGGCTTCTCAGCAGCCCCTCTTGTCCTTTTTCAGGCTGTCCAAGCATGATTGGGCAGGGCGTCTCCTGTCGCTGATGGAGAATCTGTCCCCTGCCACACACCCTTCCTGAGCCAGGGGTCTTCGGTCCTGGCTACCCTCAGACTCTGCTTCTCTTTCTGCTCCTAGCTCTGTCCACTTGGCGAGCCTGCTGGCTGCCTAAGTATGGGTTCAGGTGGACATGGCCACCCCGCAGCCTCCCTGTGCACAGCCCTTGAGGGCCCTGCCTCCTCCCGCCTGGTGGGACGGACTTTGGTGTTGCTGTGGTCAGGTGTGTGTGGCCGACCTGCCTGCCCTTGTCCCCGCCTTCTCCTGCGGCTCCTCCCGTGTCCCCTCCTCCCGTGTCCCCTCCTCCCGTGTCCCCTCCTCCCGTGTCCCCCTCCTCCCGTGTCCCCTCCTCCCGTGTCCCCTCCTCCCGTGTCCACTCCTCCCGTGTCCCCCTCCTCCCGTGTCCCCTCCTCCCGTGTCCCCCTCCTCCCGTGTCCCCTCCTCCCGTGTCCCCCTCCTCCCGTGTCCCCTCCTCCCGTGTCCCCTCCTCCCGTGTCCGCTCCTCCCATGTCTGTCTGCCTCCCTCTTGGTCGCTCGCCGCTCTCGTCCTCATCTTCTGCTCTGGCGTCTCAAATTGCAAGGGGAGTAGATTCAAGTATTAGGACTTCAGCGTTTTAATGTTGGGTACATTTGTGTTTAAGTGCACAGAACTGTGGACATGGTTATGCACATTCTCCTTTAACAAGACAACTGCAGAAAAGGCTTTCCGGGCACCCGAATATCGTCCAGTTTTGTTCTGCAGCATCCATAGGGAAAGAGGAGTCAGACACGGGGCAGGCTGAGTTCCTCCTGCTCACGGAGCTCTGTAAAGGTAACGTCCCGTGAGGCCGGCTCGGTGCTTCCAGCGTGACTGCATCACTGGGAAACGTTCTCAGCATCTCCTCTTGGGCCACACTGGTCTTAGTGGGAAGCGCGGGCAGCTGTCTGTCAGGAGCTGCGAGAGGCCCACGCTGACGCCCCGTGAGCTGCCACTGCCCAGTGGGTCTCCTGTGTTGTCTCCTCGCAGAGCTGCGGGCAGCCAGAGAGCCGGGCTCCCATCCTCCTGTCTCCCGTGGCCACACAGGGCTGAGCGCGGGGGCCTTCTGTGAGCAGGTGTTGAGCAGGGGTGGAGGGTGCTGCTCTCTGTCCTTCTCGGGGCTCTGGGGTCCCGGCGGGGTGCAGCGTGGTGGTCTTCTGTGAGCAGGTGTTGAGTGGGGGTGGAGGGTGCTGCTATCTGCCCTTCTTGGGGCTCTGGGGTCCCAGTGATGAGAGGAGGGGAGAGGCCACAGAGGTAGACACCTCCAGGCCCTCTGTGGGTGCCTGACCTCATCAGCATTGAGCCCAAGAAGATGGCAGGACAGGAAGAGAGGCCAGCTGATCGGAGGGTGCCTTTTGGAGAGTTGTGGGAGCAGTGGTCTGTGTGAGTGACTTCAGGGTACGTTGCCTTGGTGTCACTGGAACCAAGTGACTGGCGTGAGGATAGGCTGGCCTTGCTGAGCCTCAAGCTGTGTTGCCCAAGGGGAAACGGCCCTACCCGTGTCCCCTGCCTTGTGTGGTGCCCTCTGGAGCTCCTGTGCACCCGTGAGGGGAAGTCGGGCAGTCAGGGAGGCCTCAGAGCTGCTGCCTGGCCGGCGAGGGGGCAGTGACACAGTGGTTCCCCTGCGTCTGTCACCTAGGCCGAGAGAGTGGGGAGACGAGAGCCCGGGAGGCGGGAGCAGCAGGGGAGACTAAAGCAGGGAGCCCGCAGAAGGAAGCCTGTGGGGAGGGCACCAGAACCGCATGAGAGCTGTCGTGCACAAGCCAGCTCCGTTCCCACAGGCCTGAGGGGACAAGTACGGGTGGGGCAGCAGGTTCAACAAGAGGGCAGCAGGAGGGGCGTGTGTTCAGAAGTGGAAGAACTGAGGGTAGATACCCACTCTGCGGGGGGCCCTGAGCTTCGGGAAGGGGGACTCTGTGCTGTGTTGGGTGGCCTGCATTTAGTTGGAGGGGCCCTGAGCTTAATGGAGGAGGGGACTGCACTTAGCGGGGGACCCTGCGCTGCTGAGTGGAGGTGTCCCTGTGCTGAACTGGGGGACCCTGTGCTGAGTGACGGATGGTGGATTGTGCTGTGTCAGCTGCTTCCATGCAGTGGCTGCACCTGTCAGTGCCCTCTCAGGCAGGGTGTCCTCTCTGCAGCTGTGCCCTGGGCTGAGCCGGGTGAGACCTGACCGCCTGCGACCCCTGGCTCTGCCCATGCTCCTCCACCTGGGGCCCCACCTGACCCTTCCTTGGCACCACGCCTGGCAGCTGGCCCAGGCCCCTCTGTGGTCCTCCAGCTCCTGTTGCCAGGGTCGTCCTTGCGTGGGTAGTGGATGCATGCTTGATGTGGCCGAGACGTCTCTTGGGGGTCAGAGCCACCAGAGGCTGAGGAGATGCTGCCAGGTGACACCAGGATGTGCCACTTCTGTTCTCAGCACTGTGTTCGAAGGCGCCAAACCTGCGGAAGACTTGAAGTCAGCACAAGGGCGGCCACTTCCTGCCCATGGAGCTCCCCAGACTCCAGCAGGTTCCACAGTGGCTTCCTCTCTCTCCATTCTAACCCTTTAAAAATAACGTGCAGACATCAAGTCCAGAAAGTCTCGTAATCCTATACAGCCTGAGAGAAATTCCGCGATGGCCGTTGGCGTTGGTACCCCCGAGAAACCCTCGCGATTTGGTGAGGCTGTGCCGTGCAGTCTGCGCTGGGCTGTCTCCCCGTCCCTGACTTGTCGCTCCCAGCCGTTCATGCTCACACACCAGGCCTCACCAAGGCTCCCAGCCCAGCGCCTTCCCTCACACACCAGGGCTCGCCAAGGCTCCCAGCCCAGTCCCTTCCCATGCACACACCAAGGCTCCCAGCCCTTCCCCTTCCCTCATACACACCAGGGCTCACCAAGTCTCCCAGCCCTTCCCCTTCCCTCATACACACCAGGGCTCACCAAGGCTCCCAGCCCTTCCCCTTCCCTCATACACACCAGGGCTCGCCAAGGCTCCCAGCCCTTCCCCTTCCCTCATACACACCAGGGCTCACCAAGGCTCCCAGCCCTTCCCCTTCCCTCATACACACCAGGGCTCGCCAAGGCTCCCAGCCCTTCCCCTTCCCCTTCCCTCATACACACCAGGGCTCACCAAGGCTCCCAGCCCTTCCCCTTCCCTCATACACACCAGGGCTCACCAAGGCTCCCAGCCCTTCCCCTTCCCCTTCCCTCATACACACCAGGGCTCACCAAGGCTCCCAGCCCTTCCCCTTCCCCTTCCCTCATACACACCAGGGCTCACCAAGGCTCCCAGCCCTTCCCCTTCCCTCATACACACCAGGGCTCACCAAGGCTCCCAGCCCTTCCCCTTCCCTCATACACACCAGGGCTCACCAAGGCTCCCAGCCCTTCCCCTTCCCCTTCCCTCATACACACCAGGGCTCACCAAGGCTCCCAGCCCTTCCCCTTCCCTCATACACACCAGGGCTCACCAAGGCTCCCAGCCCTTCCCCTTCCCTCATACACACCAGGGCTCACCAAGGCTCCCAGCCCTTCCCCTTCCCTCATACACACCAGGGCTCACCAAGGCTCCCAGCCCTTCCCCTTCCCCTTCCCTCATACACACCAGGGCTCACCAAGGCTCCCAGCCCTTCCCCTTCCCCTTCCCTCATACACACCAGGGCTCACCAAGGCTCCCAGCCCTTCCCCTTCCCTCATACACACCAGGGCTCACCAAGGCTCCCAGCCCTTCCCCTTCCCTCATACACACCAGGGCTCACCAAGGCTCCCAGCCCTTCCCCTTCCCCTTCCCTCATACACACCAGGGCCCACCAAGGCTCCCAGCCCTTCCCCTTCCCCTTCCCTCATACACACCAGGGCTCACCAAAGCTCCCAGCCCTTCCCCTTCCCCTTCCCTCATACACACCAGGGCTCACCAAGGCTCCCAGCCCTTCCCCTTCCCCTTCCCTCATACACACCAGGGCTCACCAAGGCTCCCAGCCCTTCCCCTTCCCTCATACACACCAGGGCTCACCAAGGCTCCCAGCCCTTCCCCTTCCCCTTCCCTCATACACACCAGGGCTCACCAAGGCTCCCAGCCCTTCCCCTTCCCTCATACACACCAGGGCTCACCAAGGCTCCCAGCCCTTCCCCTTCCCCTTCCCTCATACACACCAGGGCTCACCAAGGCTCCCAGCCCTTCCCCTTCCCCTTCCCTCATACACACCAGGGCTCACCAAGGCTCCCAGCCCTTCCCCTTCCCTCATACACACCAGGGCTGACCAAGGCTCCCAGCCCTTCCCCTTCCCCTTCCCTCATACACACCAGGGCTCACCAAGGCTCCCAGCCCTTCCCCTTCCCCTTCCCTCATACACACCAGGGCTCACCAAGGCTCCCAGCCCTTCCCCTTCCCCTTCCCTCATACACACCAGGGCTCACCAAGGCTCCCAGCCCTTCCCCTTCCCTCATACACACCAGGGCCCACCAAGGCTCCCAGCCCTTCCCCTTCCCTCATACACACCAGGGCTCACCAAGGCTCCCAGCCCTTCCCCTTCCCTCATACACACCAGGGCTCACCAAGGCTCCCAGCCCTTCCCCTTCCCCTTCCCTCATACACACCAGGGCCCACCAAGGCTCCCAGCCCTTCCCCTTCCCCTTCCCTCATACACACCAGGGCTCACCAAAGCTCCCAGCCCTTCCCCTTCCCCTTCCCTCATACACACCAGGGCTCACCAAGGCTCCCAGCCCTTCCCCTTCCCCTTCCCTCATACACACCAGGGCTCACCAAGGCTCCCAGCCCTTCCCCTTCCCTCATACACACCAGGGCTCACCAAGGCTCCCAGCCCTTCCCCTTCCCCTTCCCTCATACACACCAGGGCTCACCAAGGCTCCCAGCCCTTCCCCTTCCCTCATACACACCAGGGCTCACCAAGGCTCCCAGCCCTTCCCCTTCCCCTTCCCTCATACACACCAGGGCTCACCAAGGCTCCCAGCCCTTCCCCTTCCCCTTCCCTCATACACACCAGGGCTCACCAAGGCTCCCAGCCCTTCCCCTTCCCTCATACACACCAGGGCTGACCAAGGCTCCCAGCCCTTCCCCTTCCCCTTCCCTCATACACACCAGGGCTCACCAAGGCTCCCAGCCCTTCCCCTTCCCCTTCCCTCATACACACCAGGGCTCACCAAGGCTCCCAGCCCTTCCCCTTCCCCTTCCCTCATACACACCAGGGCTCACCAAGGCTCCCAGCCCTTCCCCTTCCCTCATACACACCAGGGCCCACCAAGGCTCCCAGCCCTTCCCCTTCCCTCATACACACCAGGGCTCACCAAGGCTCCCAGCCCTTCCCCTTCCCCTTCCCTCATACACACCAGGGCCCACCAAGGCTCCCAGCCCTTCCCCTTCCCCTTCCCTCATACACACCAGGGCTCACCAAGGCTCCCAGCCCTTCCCCTTCCCCTTCCCTCATACACACCAGGGCTCACCAAGGCTCCCAGCCCTTCCCCTTCCCTCATACACACCAGGGCTCACCAAGGCTCCCAGCCCTTCCCCTTCTCTCATACACACCAGGGCTCACCAAGGCTCCCAGCCCTTCCCCTTCCCCTTCCCTCATACACACCAGGGCTCACCAAGGCTCCCAGCCCTTCCCCTTCCCTCATACACACCAGGGCTCACCAAGGCTCCCAGCCCTTCCCCTTCCCTCATACACACCAGGGCTCACCAAGGCTCCCAGCCCTTCCCCTTCCCCTTCCCTCATACACACCAGGGCTCACCAAGGCTCCCAGCCCTTCCCCTTCCCCTTCCCTCATACACACCAGGGCCCACCAAGGCTCCCAGCCCTTCCCCTTCCCTCATACACACCAGGGCTCACCAAGGCTCCCAGCCCTTCCCCTTCCCCTTCCCTCATACACACCAGGGCTCACCAAGGCTCCCAGCCCTTCCCCTTCCCTCATACACACCAGGGCTCACCAAGGCTCCCAGCCCTTCCCCTTCCCTCATACACACCAGGGCTCACCAAGGCTCCCAGCCCTTCCCCTTCCCCTTCCCTCATACACACCAGGGCTCACCAAGGCTCCCAGCCCTTCCCCTTCCCTCATACACACCAGGGCTCACCAAGGCTCCCAGCCCTTCCCCTTCCCTCATACACACCAGGGCTCACCAAGGCTCCCAGCCCTTCCCCTTCCCCTTCCCTCATACACACCAGGGCCCACCAAGGCTCCCAGCCCTTCCCCTTCCCCTTCCCTCATACACACCAGGGTTCACCAAGGCTCCCAGCCCTTCCCCTTCCCTCATACACACCAGGGCTCACCAAGGCTCCCAGCCCTTCCCCTTCCCCTTCCCTCATACACACCAGGGCTCACCAAGGCTCCCAGCCCTTCCCCTTCCCTCATACACACCAGGGCTCACCAAGGCTCCCAGCCCTTCCCCTTCCCCTTCCCTCATACACACCAGGGCTCACCAAGGCTCCCAGCCCTTCCCCTTCCCCTTCCCTCATACACACCAGGGCTCACCAAGGCTCCCAGCCCTTCCCCTTCCCCTTCCCTCATACACACCAGGGCTCACCAAGGCTCCCAGCCCTTCCCCTTCCCTCATACACACCAGGGCTCACCAAGGCTCCCAGCCCTTCCCCTTCCCTCATACACACCAGGGCTCACCAAGGCTCCCAGCCCTTCCCCTTCCCTCATACACACCAGGGCTCACCAAGGCTCCCAGCCCTTCCCCTTCCCCTTCCCTCATACACACCAGGGCTCACCAAGGCTCCCAGCCCTTCCCCTTCCCTCATACACACCAGGGCTCACCAAAGCTCCCAGCCCTTCCCCTTCCCCTTCCCTCATACACACCAGGGCTCACCAAGGCTCCCAGCCCTTCCCCTTCCCCTTCCCTCATACACACCAGGGCTCACCAAGGCTCCCAGCCCTTCCCCTTCCCCTTCCCTCATACACACCAGGGCTCACCAAGGCTCCCAGCCCTTCCCCTTCCCTCATACACACCAGGGCTCACCAAGGCTCCCAGCCCTTCCCCTTCCCTCATACACACCAGGGCCCACCAAGGCTCCCAGCCCTTCCCCTTCCCTCATACACACCAGGGCTCACCAAGGCTCCCAGCCCTTCCCCTTCCCCTTCCCTCATACACACCAGGGCTCACCAAGGCTCCCAGCCCTTCCCCTTCCCCTTCCCTCATACACACCAGGGCTCACCAAGGCTCCCAGCCCTTCCCCTTCCCCTTCCCTCATACACACCAGGGCTCACCAAGGCTCCCAGCCCTTCCCCTTCCCTCATACACACCAGGGCTCACCAAGGCTCCCAGCCCTTCCCCTTCCCCTTCCCTCATACACACCAGGGCTCACCAAGGCTCCCAGCCCTTCCCCTTCCCCTTCCCTCATACACACCAGGGCTCACCAAGGCTCCCAGCCCTTCCCCTTCCCTCATACACACCAGGGCTCACCAAGGCTCCCAGCCCTTCCCCTTCCCCTTCCCTCATACACACCAGGGCCCACCAAGGCTCCCAGCCCTTCCCCTTCCCCTTCCCTCATACACACCAGGGCTCACCAAGGCTCCCAGCCCTTCCCCTTCCCTCATACACACCAGGGCCCACCAAGGCTCCCAGCCCTTCCCCTTCCCCTTCCCTCATACACACCAGGGCTCACCAAGGCTCCCAGCCCTTCCCCTTCCCTCATACACACCAGGGCTCACCAAGGCTCCCAGCCCTTCCCCTTCCCCTTCCCTCATACACACCAGGGCCCACCAAGGCTCCCAGCCCTTCCCCTTCCCTCATACACACCAGGGCTCACCAAGGCTCCCAGCCCTTCCCCTTCCCCTTCCCTCATACACACCAGGGCCCACCAAGGCTCCCAGCCCTTCCCCTTCCCCTTCCCTCATACACACCAGGGCTCACCAAGGCTCCCAGCCCTTCCCCTTCCCCTTCCCTCATACACACCAGGGCCCACCAAGGCTCCCAGCCCTTCCCCTTCCCTCATACACACCAGGGCTCACCAAGGCTCCCAGCCCTTCCCCTTCCCTCATACACACCAGGGCCCACCAAGGCTCCCAGCCCTTCCCCTTCCCTCATACACACCAGGGCTCACCAAGGCTCCCAGCCCTTCCCCTTCCCCTTCCCTCATACACACCAGGGCTCACCAAGGCTCCCAGCCCTTCCCCTTCCCCTTCCCTCATACACACCAGGGCTCACCAAGGCTCCCAGCCCTTCCCCTTCCCTCATACACACCAGGGCTCACCAAGGCTCCCAGCCCTTCCCCTTCCCCTTCCCTCATACACACCAGGGCTCACCAAGGCTCCCAGCCCTTCCCCTTCCCTCATACACACCAGGGCTCACCAAGGCTCCCAGCCCTTCCCCTTCCCCTTCCCTCATACACACCAGGGCTCACCAAGGCTCCCAGCCCTTCCCCTTCCCCTTCCCTCATACACACCAGGGCTCACCAAGGCTCCCAGCCCTTCCCCTTCCCCTTCCCTGATACACACCAGGGCTCACCAAGGCTCCCAGCCCTTCCCCTTCCCCTTCCCTCATACACACCAGGGCTCACCAAGGCTCCCAGCCCTTCCCCTTCCCTCATACACACCAGGGCTCACCAAGGCTCCCAGCCCTTCCCCTTCCCCTTCCCTGATACACACCAGGGCTCACCAAGGCTCCCAGCCCTTCCCCTTCCCCTTCCCTCATACACACCAGGGCTCACCAAGGCTCCCAGCCCTTCCCCTTCCCTCATACACACCAGGGCTCACCAAGGCTCCCAGCCCTTCCCCTTCCCCTTCCCTCATACACACCAGGGCTCACCAAGGCTCCCAGCCCTTCCCCGTCCCCTTCCCTCATACACACCAGGGCTCACCAAGGCTCCCAGCCCTTCCCCTTCCCTCATACACACCAGGGCTCACCAAGGCTCCCAGCCCTTCCCCTTCCCCTTCCCTGATACACACCAGGGCTCACCAAGGCTCCCAGCCCTTCCCCTTCCCCTTCCCTCATACACACCAGGGCTCACCAAGGCTCCCAGCCCTTCCCCTTCCCTCATACACACCAGGGCTCACCAAGGCTCCCAGCCCTTCCCCTTCCCCTTCCCTGATACACACCAGGGCTCACCAAGGCTCCCAGCCCTTCCCCTTCCCCTTCCCTCATACACACCAGGGCTCACCAAGGCTCCCAGCCCTTCCCCTTCCCTCATACACACCAGGGCTCACCAAGGCTCCCAGCCCTTCCCCTTCCCCTTCCCTCATACACACCAGGGCTCACCAAGGCTCCCAGCCCTTCCCCTTCCCCTTCCCTCATACACACCAGGGCTCACCAAGGCTCCCAGCCCTTCCCCGTCCCCGTCCCTCATACACACCAGGGCCCACCAAGGCTCCCAGCCCTTCCCCTTCCCTCATACACACCAGGGCCCACCAAGGCTCCCAGCCCTTCCCCTTCCCCTTCCCTCATACACACCAGGGCCCGCCAAGGCTCCCAGCCCTTCCCCTTCCCTCATACACACCAGGGCTCACCAAGGCTCCCAGCCCTTCCCCTTCCCTCATACACACCAGGGCTCACCAAGGCTCCCAGCCCTTCCCCTTCCCTCATACACACCAGGGCTCACCAAGGCTCCCAGCCCTTCCCCTTCCCTCATACACACCAGGGCTCACCAAGGCTCCCAGCCCTTCCCCTTCCCCTTTCCTCATACACACCAGGGCTCACCAAGGCTCCCAGCCCTTCCCCTTCCCTCATACACACCAGGGCTCACCAAGGCTCCCAGCCCTTCCCCTTCCCCTTCCCTCATACACACCAGGGCTCACCAAGGCTCCCAGCCCTTCCCCTTCCCTCATACACACCAGGGCTCACCAAGGCTCCCAGCCCTTCCCCTTCCCTCATACACACCAGGGCCCACCAAGGCTCCCAGCCCTTCCCCTTCCCTCATACACACCAGGGCTCACCAAGGCTCTCAGCCCTTCCCCTTCCCCTTCCCTCATACACACCAGGGCTCACCAAGGCTCCCAGCCCTTCCCCTTCCCCTTCCCTCATACACACCAGGGCCCACCAAGGCTCCCAGCCCTTCCCCTTCCCTCATACACACCAGGGCTCACCAAGGCTCCCAGCCCTTCCCCTTCCCCTTCCCTCATACACACCAGGGCTCACCAAGGCTCCCAGCCCTTCCCCTTCCCTCATACACACCAGGGCCCACCAAGGCTCCCAGCCCTTCCCCTTCCCCTTCCCTCATACACACCAGGGCCCACCAAGGCTCCCAGCCCTTCCCCTTCCCTCATACACACCAGGGCTCACCAAGGCTCCCAGCCCTTCCCCTTCCCCTTCCCTCATACACACCAGGGCTCACCAAGGCTCCCAGCCCTTCCCCTTCCCCTTCCCTCATACACACCAGGGCTCACCAAGGCTCCCAGCCCTTCCCCTTCCCTCATACACACCAGGGCTCACCAAGGCTCCCAGCCCTTCCCCTTCCCCTTCCCTCATACACACCAGGGCTCACCAAGGCTCCCAGCCCTTCCCCTTCCCTCATACACACCAGGGCCCACCAAGGCTCCCAGCCCTTCCCCTTCCCTCATACACACCAGGGCTCACCAAGGCTCCCAGCCCTTCCCCTTCCCTCATACACACCAGGGCTCACCAAGGCTCCCAGCCCTTCCCCTTCCCCTTCCCTCATACACACCAGGGCTCACCAAGGCTCCCAGCCCTTCCCCTTCCCCTTCCCTCATACACACCAGGGCTCACCAAGGCTCCCAGCCCTTCCCCTTCCCCTTCCCTCATACACACCAGGGCCCACCAAGGCTCCCAGCCCTTCCCCTTCCCTCATACACACCAGGGCTCACCAAGGCTCCCAGCCCTTCCCCTTCCCCTTCCCTCATACACACCAGGGCTCACCAAGGCTCCCAGCCCTTCCCCTTCCCCTTCCCTCATACACACCAGGGCTCACCAAGGCTCCCAGCCCTTCCCCTTCCCTCATACACACCAGGGCTCACCAAGGCTCCCAGCCCTTCCCCTTCCCTCATACACACCAGGGCTCACCAAGGCTCCCAGCCCTTCCCCTTCCCTCATACACACCAGGGCTCACCAAGGCTCCCAGCCCTTCCCCTTCCCTCATACACACCAGGGCCCACCAAGGCTCCCAGCCCTTCCCCTTCCCCTTCCCTCATACACACCAGGGCTCACCAAGGCTCCCAGCCCTTCCCCTTCCCCTTCCCTCATACACACCAGGGCTCACCAAGGCTCCCAGCCCTTCCCCTTCCCTCATACACACCAGGGCTCACCAAGGCTCCCAGCCCTTCCCCTTCCCCTTCCCTCATACACACCAGGGCTCACCAAGGCTCCCAGCCCTTCCCCTTCCCCTTCCCTCATACACACCAGGGCTCACCAAGGCTCCCAGCCCTTCCCCTTCCCCTTCCCTCATACACACCAGGGCTCACCAAGGCTCCCAGCCCTTCCCCTTCCCTCATACACACCAGGGCTCACCAAGGCTCCCAGCCCTTCCCCTTCCCCTTCCCTCATACACACCAGGGCTCACCAAGGCTCCCAGCCCTTCCCCTTCCCCTTCCCTCATACACACCAGGGCTCACCAAGGCTCCCAGCCCTTCCCCTTCCCTCATACACACCAGGGCTCACCAAGGCTCCCAGCCCTTCCCCTTCCCTCATACACACCAGGGCCCACCAAGGCTCCCAGCCCTTCCCCTTCCCTCATACACACCAGGGCTCACCAAGGCTCCCAGCCCTTCCCCTTCCCTCATACACACCAGGGCTCACCAAGGCTCCCAGCCCTTCCCCTTCCCTCATACACACCAGGGCTCACCAAGGCTCCCAGCCCTTCCCCTTCCCTCATACACACCAGGGCCCACCAAGGCTCCCAGCCCTTCCCCTTCCCCTTCCCTCATACACACCAGGGCTCACCAAGGCTCCCAGCCCTTCCCCTTCCCTCATACACACCAGGGCTCACCAAGGCTCCCAGCCCTTCCCCTTCCCCTTCCCTCATACACACCAGGGCTCACCAAGGCTCCCAGCCCTTCCCCTTCCCTCATACACACCAGGGCTCACCAAGGCTCCCAGCCCTTCCCCTTCCCTCATACACACCAGGGCTCACCAAGGCTCCCAGCCCTTCCCCTTCCCTCATACACACCAGGGCCCACCAAGGCTCCCAGCCCTTCCCCTTCCCCTTCCCTCATACACACCAGGGCTCACCAAGGCTCCCAGCCCTTCCCCTTCCCTCATACACACCAGGGCTCACCAAGGCTCCCAGCCCTTCCCCTTCCCTCATACACACCAGGGCCCCACCAAGGCTCCTCTGTGTGGTCGGCTGCGATGTGTGTTAGTCTCTGTTGTTCATGACACATTTTTCCCTGGATGTTTCTAGGCTCTGACACCAGCTCCTGGGCTGTGCTTCTGGGACCTCCTCGTAGCTGGGAGGTGCTGAGACTGGTGAGATGTGAATTCATCCTGTGAATTCATGCTGCGTGAAACGAGCGCCATGGGCCTCGCGCTCCATGGTGTCTCCCATTGTCATCAGCTTTCATTATGAAAGAACGTACTCACTGACAAAATACAAGCAACACAGAGTTAGGCCAGGCGCGGCAGCTCATGCCTGCAATTCCGCACTTTTGGGAGGCCAAGGTAATTGCTTGAACCTGGGAGGCAGAGGTTGCGGTGAGCCAAGGTCGCACCACTGCACCCCAGCCTAAGTGACAGTGAGACTCCCTCTCAAAACAGCAGCACAGAGTTGTATGGGTGCTTATAGGAATGAGATTCTACTTCATGTAATTCTCCTTTTTAAAAAAATTTGCTGTATCAGGCGCATATATTTACGTGTGTGTGTGTGTGTGTGTGTGTGTACTTTTGACAGAGTTTTGCTCTTGTCACCTGGACTGGAGTGCAGTGGCACGATACCGGCTCACCGCAGCCTCTGCCTCCGAGGTTCAAGCAATTCTCCTGCCTCAGCCTCCTGAGTAGCTGAGATTACAGGCATGCACCACCATACCCAGCTAATTTTTTATTTTTAGTAGAAATGGAGATTCTCTATGGTGGTCAGGCTGGTCTTGAATTCCTGACCTCAGGTGATCACCTGCCTTAGCCTCCCAAAGTGCTGGGATTACAGGCATGAGCCACCATGCCTGACCTCTCAGACATAT
The DNA here is from genome assembly GCF_049354715.1 of Callithrix jacchus. Lineage (NCBI taxonomy): Eukaryota > Metazoa > Chordata > Mammalia > Primates > Cebidae > Callithrix > Callithrix jacchus. Next base: position 192,298,338 of record NC_133504.1, read on the forward strand.
TTTTTGGAGACAGGGTCTTGTTCTGTTGCCCAAGCTGGAGTGCAGTGGTTCATAGCTCACTGTAGCTTCAAAATCCAGCACTCCAGCATTCCTCCCGCCTTAGCCTCTGGACTAGCTGGGACTACAGGTGTGCATGACTACTCTTTAATTTTAAAGAGTGAGATTTTCTTAGAGACAGAGTCTCGCCGTGTTGCCAGGCTGGTCTGAAACTCGCTAGCTCCAGCGACCTGCCCATCTTGACCTCCTGTAGCACTGAGATGACAGGTGTTGGCCACTGTGCCTGGCCAAGTTTTGTATTTTTGTAGAGGTGTTTTGCTATGTTGCCCAGGCTAGTCTTGAACTCCTGGGCTCAAGTGATCCTCCCACCGAGGCCTCCTGAAGCGCTGGGATCACTGGCGAGAGCACCCTGCTCCGGCGTCGTTCCACACAGTGCCTTCGCCTCATTCCATCCTGAAGGCTGGTGTGGCTGCATCCGAGGCCCTCTGTGTGTTGGCCTGCAGGCTTCCTGGAGCTGCAGTTGCTGCAGTGTGAGCCTTGCCCACCGTCTGCCCAGCATTTGGTTCAGCCTGGATAAAGCCCAGACGGGCTTCCTGTGGGTCCAGTGATGGATGGTTTGCTGATTATGTCCCTTGCTTATCATTTGAGAGGTGAGAACGCCTTTGCAAGGGGCAATCTCGGTTGCAGACATCCTGGCTTTGGAAGGTTGAGCAGGACGGGTATGAGAATGGAAGCCACTCGTTTCCAGTGCATTCCTAGGGTGGTGGGGAGGGGTGGAGCCAGCGGCTCAGTGCCGCCCCTGCATGGGATGCCGTGGGAGGGAGAGGGGTCAGGCCCAGCCCCTCAAGTCATAAATGCAGGAGGCAAACTAGCACGTGCACCTGCTGGCACACTCCTGGGACTGCCCACCTGGAGCTGGGTGTGCGGCTGGAGAGCTGAGCCGCAGGGCTCTGTGGATGGCACAGCTGTGCTGGGGAGAGCCACGGCGTCTCTGAGAAGCGGGAAGGACATGGGCACCTTGTGCAGCTGCAGGTACAGGCCTCACTGGTGGAGGCCTCGAGGCAGGCTCCAGACATGTGCCCGGCCCTCCTGTGAAGCATCCCCTCCAGTGCCCTCTGAGGGAAGAGCCATACAGCTGTTCCCCACTTGGCCGCATACAGAACTTTTACTTTTAAAACCCTGTTTATTCTCACTGAGAATGAGGCACTGAACAGGGGCCAGTTACCACTGACACGGACTCGTCCCACCTGTGTTGCCAGAGCCAGCCTAGAGGGCAGGCTGATCCCCAGGCCTGGCCTCAGCCTCTCCTGGGTCTGTTCCTCTGGCTGAGCACCCCGTTTCTCTGGGCACAGAGTCAGGCACAAAGCTTTTGAGGCAGCTGTGGTGGGACTGGAGGGGGGGCTCTTACCTGGGGTTGAGGGTCAGGGCCGCAGAGCTGGGTGCCTGGAGACTCGGCGGCAGGTGGAGGCCGCACTGGGCTGTGCTCGTGACATCTGGCACGTCCCATCTGTGAGTCAATTCCAACGTGGCCAGCCCGAGCTGCGGTGAGCATCCTCACATTTGTGTTGTCTCTGTGATCTCACGCCGGGCCTTCACGTCCTCACGCTCACGCCGCCTGTGATCTCACGCCGGGCCTTCACGTCCTCACGCTCACGCCGCCTGTGATCTCACGCCGGGCCTTCACGTCCTCACGCTCACGCCGCCTGTGATCTCACGCCGGGCCTTCACGTCCTCACGCTCACGCCGCCTGTGATCTCACGCCGGGCCTTCACGTCCTCACGCTCACGCCGCCTGTGATCTCACGCCGGGCCTTCACGTCCTCATGTTCTCACGTTCACATTGTCTGTTCTCTCACACTGGGCCTTAGATGGCAGGGCTGCGTCTGCTGAGTGGTTGAATTGAGTTGTATGCACACTCTGCTATGTGCAGGCACCAGAGTCTCAGTGACTCGCCACACAGCTGATCCAAGCCTACACCAGATTGTTGGGTGGCCCCAAGAACCCAGGAGAGAATGAGTCATGGGGAAGGGTGCACGTTTAGGGGGTGTGGGTGGAGTTGGCTCCCTGGGAGGTGAGCGGAAGGGCGGTATGGGAAGCATTCTGGTGGCAAGAGCAGTGTGTGAGGGTCCGGGGTGGGGGAGGGAGGCTGGTGTGGCTGAGGGTGCAAGGTCAGGCAGCATGGGGGAGGCCCTGGGCGGGTCCCGTGGGTGGTGGTGATGGTCTGGGCTCTGCGGCTGCATGGGTGGTGGCCATCAGGGGCATGGAGTGGGCTGAGCAGAGGGTGACAGCAGCTGGGCAGGAGCATGGGGCCGAACAGCTGGGGCGCAGGAGTCAGAGCCCCAGGGATGCTGCCATGCTTGGGCTGTAGGCAGCTGAAATTGGCAGGACCCAGCGTAAGACCAGGGTAGCAGCAGGATGGGTTGGGTCTAGACATCGGTGGGGGCTGCATAGGGGTGCTGGGGTGACTCATAGTGTGAATGCTCTGGGCCCCAGCAGGTCCTCAGCCCTGTTTGCCACCCCGGCCCTCCTTGGTTTCCTGGTTAGGCCAGGGCATGGGGGCTGGAAGGAGCCAGCCACAGCAGGATGGGGTCCCTGGGGTGTGGGCCACGCATAGGCTGAGACTGCGAATGTGAAGTGATCGTCTGTCATCTAAGGACACTGAGTGTTCACTTGGAGGATTCAGCACTTGTGTGTTTGTGGTCACTTGTCTTCCATCCGTGTTGGTGACGCCTGGCTGTGGTTCCCATGTTCACGGCGCGTGGTGCACACCGGCCTCTGCTCTGTGTCACTTGACTGTGGGGCTTCTGCTGCTGGGTGGGGGTCTCGTACCCGGGGCTGTGGTGGGCATTCTCATACCTGCAACCCCTTCTTAGCAGCTGAAGGAAAGACAGGACAAGTGCCTAGGGTGGGCTTGACTCAGCCTGTGGCTGGAAAAGGCAGCGTCCCAGTGTGGCAGGGTCCATAACGTAGCCTGGGCCAGGGAGGGCAGAGCGCTGTTAGTGGCTCCATGGCGATGGTGTAATGGTAGAGGGTGGTGGCTGCAGGTCGTCCAGGTTCTTGGCGTTTTGAACACAGAATTGGACAGCACTCCCTGTCCAAGCAAGGAAAGAGGCAACACCAGAACAAACGCAGGGTCTGTTGAAAACAGAAGTGCATGCCACCGTGTGGGCGCCCTGAGCAGAGTCTTCCTGGGTCCAAGTAACTCCAGAGGTTCTTCCCGGCCACTCCTGTTCCCTCCCGTCGGTGACGTGGGAGCCACAGTTGGTCTGACGTTGCAGACAGCAGCCAGCCCGAGCATGAGGTCAAGTCACAAAGGGGTGGCTTCTGTGCAAACACCGATCTAGGTGGTCACGCGGTCGCAAATGCAGACCCGGCCTTCAGGAAGTCTCCCGTGTGGCCAAGTCCACTTCGCATCTGCAAGTGTCCCGACTGCCAGGCAGGAAAGGTCAAGGGGAGTCGCCTCTGGTCCTTTTGTTGCTTGGGCTGGAAAGTGAGGGTTTTCCTTTCGGTGTAGTTTGGGGAAGTCCCATGATGCGGTCTTAGGTTCTGGCCTCCAGACCCTGTTCCCTCAGTGTGAGTCTCGTTCTCTTCTAGGGCAGCTGGTGGAATTTTTAAAGAAAATGGAGTCTCGAGGTCCGCTGTCATGTGACACGGTTCTGAAGATCTTCTACCAGACGTGCCGGGCGGTGCAGCACATGCACCGGCAGAAGCCGCCCATCATCCACCGGGACCTCAAGGTAGCGGCCCCACTCCCCACCCATCACCCACAGGGACCTCAGGGTAGCAGCCCCACTCCCCACCCATCACCCGCAGGGACCTCAGGGTAGTGGCCCCACTCCCCACCCATCACCCACAGGGACCTCAGGGTAGCGGCCCCACTCCCCACCCATCATCCACCGGGACCTCAGGGTAGCGGCCCCACTCCCCACCCATCACCCACCGGGACCTCAGGGTAGCGGCTCCACTCCCCACCCATCATCCACCGGGACCTCAGGATAGTGGCCCCACTCCCCACCCATCACCCACAGGGACCTCAGGGTAGCAGCCCCACTCCCCACCCATCACCCACAGGGACCTCAGGGTAGCAGCCCCACTCCCCACCCATCACCCGCAGGGACCTCAGGGTAGCGGCCCCACTCCCCACCCATCACCCACCGGGACCTCAGGGTAGCGGCTCCACTCCCCACCCATCATCCACTGGGACCTCAGGATAGTGGCCCCACTCCCCACCCATCACCCACCGGGACCTCAGGGTAGCGGCTCCACTCCCCACCCATCATCCACTGGGACCTCAGGGTACTGGTCACACTCCCCACCCATCATCCACTGGGACCTCAAGGTAGCAGCCCCACTCCCCACCCATCACCCACCGGGACCTCAGGGTAGTGGCTCCACTCCCCACCCATCATCCACCAGGACCTCAGGTACTGGCCACACTCCCCACCCATCACCCACCGGGACCTCAAGGTAGCAGCCCCACTCCCCACCCATCACCCACTGGGACCTCAGGGTAGTGGCTCCACTCCCCACCCATCATCCACCGGGACCTCAGGTACTGGCCACACTCCCCACCCATCACCCACCGGGACCTCAAGGTAGCAGCCCCACTCCCCACCCATCACCCACCGGGACCTCAGGGTAGTGGCTCCACTCCCCACCCATCATCCACCGGGACCTCAGGTACTGGCCACACTCCCCACCCATCATCCACCGGGACCTCAAGGTAGCAGCCCCACTCCCATCATCCACCAGGACCTCAGGGTAGTGGCCCCCACTCCCGACTCCAGCTGCTCAGCCTCCATGCATGGGTCTCCGTGGTGAGGAGGTGGATGTGTGGCAGATGAGGCTGTGTCTTTTCACCAGAGAAGATGAGCTTCTCAACAGTGGAGGCGGATCTTCCAGAAACTGCCTTTCCAGCCTGAAGAGAATTACCGCCTGTCTCACAGGCCTTTGCCCACAGTGGGGATGGACCCACCTCCATGCGAGGGCCCTTCACTCCTGATGGGGGTGTTCACAGCCTGGAGCTTCCGTCTGGAAATCCAGGTCCCCATGCTGGGCGCTTGCTCACTCCCATCTCTGTGGGGAGCTGCGGACAAGGCTGCTCACCAGTGGTGTCAGTTTGGGCCCCCCACTCCTACACAACCCCCCCCCAGTGGTGTCAGCCCTAGCCCCCCACTCCTGGTCACTCTGTCCCCATTCCTTGGCCCCTGGGCAGTCTTGGACCCTGCAGCGGCTCCTCTTGGATCCCGGAGGAAGCTGGGTGCTCCTCTGCCTGGCCCTGTCTCAGGCACTTGACGGGGGGGTGGCTGGACCCCTTATCTGTTCAGCTTGAGAGGAGCTCCCTGCACTTCATGACTGTTCCCCCACTGCAGCTCCCATTCTGTTCACGGGCAGACTCCCTGCCCACCTCTCCTGTCACCATGGGTTTCTCCAAGGCGTGGTATCCGGGGATTGCCATTATGTGGGTGTGAGCCACTGGCCGCATGTAAAGGGCCGCCCTGCCCACCACACCACCACGAAGCTGCTCTGGGCTGGGGCTGGGCCTGTGCTCCTTGCAGCCGCTGGCACCATATGGTTTTCCGTGTGACATGGCTGCTTCCCACAGCCCCACCAAGGGCACTCCCACCCCCCACAGCCCCACCGAGGGCACTCCCACCCCCCACAGCCCCGCCGAGGACACTCCCACCCCCCCACAGCCCCGCCGAGGGCACTCCCACCCCCCACAGCCCCGCCGAGGACACTCCCACCCCCCACAGCCCCACCGAGGGCACTCCCACCCCCCACAGCCCCGCCGAGGGCACTCCCACCCCCCACAGCCCCGCCGAGGACACTCCCACCCCACACAGCCCCACCGAGGGCACTCCCACCCCCCACAGCCCCGCCGAGGACACTCCCACCCCACACAGCCCCACCGAGGACACTCCCACCCCACACAGCCCCACCGAGGACACTCCCACCCCCCACAGCCCCGCCGAGGACACTCCCACCCCACACAGCCCCACCGGGGACACTCCCACCCCACACAGCCCCACCGGGGACACTCCCACCCTACACAGCCCCACCGAGGACACTCCCACCCCACACAGCCCCACCGAGGGCACTCCCACCCCCCACAGCCCCGCCGAGGACACTCCCACCTCACACAGCCCCGCCGAGGACACTCCCACCTCACACAGCCCCGCCGAGGACACTCCCACCTCACACAGCCCCGCCGAGGACACTCCCACCTCACACAGCCCCGCCGAGGGCACTCCCACCACCCCACAGCCCCGCCGAGGGCACTCCCACCCCCCACAGCCCCGCCGAGGGCACTCCCACCCCCCACAGCCCCGCCGAGGACACTCCCACCTCACACAGCCCCACCGAGGACACTCCCACCACCCCACAGCCCCACCGAGGATACTCCCACTGCCCCACAGCCCCACCGAGGACACTCACACCCCGCACAGCCCCACCGAGGACACTCACACCCCGCACAGCCCCACCGAGGACACTCCCACAGCCCCACCGAGGACACTCCCACCCCACACAGCCCCACCGAGGACACTCCCACAGCGCCACCGAGGACACTCCCACCCCACACAGCCCCACCGAGGACACTCCCAGCCCACACAGCCCCACCGAGGACACTCCCACAGCCCCACCGAGGACACTCCCACCCCACACAGCCCCACCGAGGACACTCCCACAGCCCCACCGAGGACACTCCCACCCCCCCACAGCCCCACCGAGGACACTCCCACCCCGCACAGCCCCACCGAGGACACTCCCACCCTGTGGGCTGTCTGTGCTGGAGTTGCCTCTGTTGATTTGGGCTGGCCTGGTGGGTGGTGCAGGCTGATGGCTTGTGATTTGCCTTTTCCTGATATTAATGAAGTTCAGTGTTTGCTCAAGTCACTGCAGCCTCGCTCTTCAGTCAACTTCTTTTTGTTTCTTGCCTTTTAAAAAGTTTTTCCCACCGGTTCGTGTGTTTGGTGCGTTGGGACAGCTGATGTGTTCTCATCATCTTAAACGTCACCTGTGCCGAAGGCGTCTTCTGGTTTGGGGCCCAGTTTTCACTCCTGCTGTGGTGTCTTTTAAAAAACCCAGGACTTCGTGATGAAGCCTGTGCCCAGTCTGCCCATGGTGGCCCTGTGCTCCTCACAGTGGCCCCATCCTCCTCACGGCGCCCCATTCTCTTCTCCTCACAGCGGCCCTGCCCTCCCCATGGTGGCCCCGTGTTCCTGGCTGAAGCAGTTGCTTTGCTGAAGAGGTTTTTGGGGGTCTTTTTGAGTCAGAGCCTGGCTATGCAGCCCAGGCTGGAGTGCAGCGGCACTAACAAGCCTCATTGTTGCCTCCACCAACTGGGCCCAGCGGTCCTCCCACCTCAGCCTCCGGAGTAGCTGGGACCACAGGCGCACATCACGCCTGCCTCGTTTTTGTATTTTCAGTAGAGATGGGGTTTCACCACGTTGCCAGGTTGGTCTCGAACTCCTGAGCTCAAGTGATCCACCTGCCTCAGCCTCCAAAACTGCTGGGATTCCAGGTGTGGGCCACTGTGCCCGGCCTGCTGAAGAGTTTAAAGCCTCTTCGCTCCCAGATACTTTTGTCCATGTCTTTGGGGATGTGAGGACAGTTCTCTCTTTTTTTTTAATTGAGACAGAGTCTTGCTCTGTCACCTAGGCTGGAGCGCAGTGACTCAATCTTGGCTCATTACAGCCTCTGCTTCCCAAGTTCAAGCGATTCTCCTGCCTCAGCCTCCTGGGTAGCTGGGACTATAGGTTCCTGACACCATACCTGGCTAACTTTTGTAGTTTTAGTAGAGAGGGGGTTTCACCATGTTGGCCAGGATGGTCTCGAACTCCTGACCTTGTGATCCACCCGCCTCGGCCTCCCACAGTGCTGGGATTACAGGTGTGAGCCACCGTGCCCGGCCAGGACATTCCTTATGTGATTTAGATGCCATTATCCACAGTGAGGTGTGTGGAACGGAGCACCGTCTCTTGCTCTCCCGTTCTCAGCCTTCCCTGGTTTTCCCAAAGTGCAGCTGCTCTCAGACCTCTTTAATCTAGAGTGATGCCTTTGGCCACAGCTCATGGAGGATGCCCTGTGCTGGCCTTGGCTCCCTAACACTGCTCAGGCCAAGGGGACAAGGGGGCCAGTGAGGCCACAGCCCCGTGGTGTCTCTTGTGGAGCACAGAGCTGTGTTTCAGGTCCTGCTCCCAGCACCCACCTTAGCCTCTCCTCCCAGGAGCTGAAATCCACCTGGTCTGTGTCCAGAGTAATTGACCTCATGTGACTCGAGGTGGGAGCCATGTCCTTTTGTCCACCTACACCTAGTGCATTGGCTTGTGTGTGTCCGTGGGGCCGCCTAGGCCCCGCCTCCCCTCCAGCATCTGGTGCCTAGGAGCCAGGAGGCTTGTAGGTGCCTAGGAGGCCCGAGAGCACCCTGGCTCTCCTCACGTGCTCTGGGTAGGGGGGCACAAGGCTGTGGCTCCCTTTGTGTGCCTGGGTGGAGGACACAAGGCCGTGGCTCTCCTCATGTGCCCTGGGTGGGGGGCCCGAGGCCATGGCTCTCCTTGTGTGCCCTGAATGGGTTCCCCAAGCCTTGGGTGGCCAGGCTGAGCTGCTTTTCCTGCACAGCTCGTTCCTTGTCAGCCCACCAGGACCTGGTCTCTGGTGGGAGTTTCACTCTGCATGTCTCTGGTTACGGCTGCCTTTTCCCTGCTTCGCTGTGTGCTCCTACTTTATAGCAAATGGGTCTTCACGCAGATTTTCATTATGGATACGTATGGCGTTTTTCATTTGTCCCCTGACCTCAGAGGGCCTAGAAAGCCAGGGTGTAAGGTGACCGGCTGGACAGATGCCCCAGGGCAGAAGCCTGTGGGCACCATCCTGGAGCCTCCCCCAGCCATGCCTGAGGCCCTTTTGCTCCTGCTCCTCCCCTTCCTCCCTCTCTTCCTTCTGTTTCTTCTTTCCTTTTCTAAAAACACATTGTGCCCAGCACACAGGGTTGCTTTTGAGGGAAGGTTCTTCAAGGTTGTAAACAAGACCCCTGGTTTCCAGAAATAGATGTGCCTGAGGCCCCATTCTGGCGAGAAGGGGCTTCGGGGCTACAGGCCCGGCAGGTGCTGCCCGTGGATGGTCCCGTTGGCCATCTGGCTAGTTCTTCCTGAGGAGACTGTCAGTGGCACCGAGACCCTCCTGCTTCACGTTTTTGAAGTGTGATGGATTGTGTAATGGTGCTTGTGTGTATTTTAAGGAAAACAGAAACAGAAGGTTAAAGTTCATGAACAATCTGTTTGTGAGCCAGCCCCGCACTTCACAGCACTGGTCTTTGCTGCTGTTCCATGGCTCTGTGGCAGGAGCCCGGGCCGCACTGCAGCCCCGCATTCCCCTGGGAGTCTGGGAGCATCCTGAGTCCTCCGCTGCAGGAGTCTGGGCGGGTCCCGTGTCCTCCGCTGCAGGAGTCTGGGCGGGTCCCGTGTCCTCCGCTGCAGGAGTCTGGGCGGGTCCCGTGTCCTCCGCTGCAGGAGTCTGGGCGGGTCCCGTGTCCTCCGCTGCAGGAGTCTGGGCGGGTCCCGTGTCCTCCGCTGCAGGAGTCTGGGCGGGTCCCGTGTCCTCCGCTGCAGGAGTCTGGGTGGGTCCCGTGTCCTCTGCTGCAGGAGTCTGGGCATGTCCCTCGTCCTCTGCTGCAGGAGTCTGGGTGGCTGTCTGCGGAGGGGCAGGCAGTGCATGCCCCACGTGCCAGCCCCGTGCTTCATCTCTACTGGCTGTAAGTGGGCACGGGTGCCTGTGTGGGGGCGAGGGCGCTCCTGGGCCTCAGGCACTGCGCGCTGCTGCTGCTTCCCTCTGTGTGGTCTGCATCCGAGCCAGAGGCGCTCATCTTTTCTCCCCTGGATGTCCTGTGGGTAGAGCCAGGCCCCACTCTGCATTTGATTCTCTTGCTCAGCCCTGTTCCACGTGTGTCCCGCACTACCTCACAGGCCCATGGTGGGCATGGGCTTCACTGGGTTCCCTGTGGTCTGCCGTGGGTAGCATGTGTGTCCGTTTCCTTCTCTTGTTCACGACGAGCCCTCCTGTCTGCACCTATGGACAGCCCGTCCAGCTTGCTGGTCCATGGAACAGGTGTTCTCTGTAGGACAGGGGCCTGCAGGGTTCTGTGGTCGGAGGGCATCTGCAGCCAACCCTGGGCGTCCTCTGCACTCTCGGATGCTGCGATTCCACGCTTTGCCCGCCTGGGGCATGGTGGGTGCTGCTCCCTCAGCCTGTCCAGGGTGCCCGTGGCCTTAGTTTGCATTTTTCTCCTGTCGATGAGGCTGGCTCGTCAGAACCTGGGCATCCTCTGGGGGAGTGTCTGCCTTCCCCTCGCTGCCTGTGGGAACCTGTGCTGGCCACATGCATGCCGAGCACCTTCCATCTGTGGTGGTCATGCTGCCTTCCCGGAGCCCTGTGCTGGCACAGCTCTTTCTCTCCAGAGGGGATGCCTGTGCTGGCCTCCTCCATGTCTGATATCTGTATCTTGTTGAGGAAGCCACTCCTTCCCTAGCTCAGGAGGAGCTCCTGTGGGCCATCTGCCGAGAGAGCTGTGGTTTGCCTTAAAGTTGGAGCTGAGGCTTCCCTGACTGTGTGAGCTGGGGCTGAGGCTTCCCTGACTATGTGAGCTGGGGCTGAGGCTTCCCTGACTGTGTGAGCTGGGGATGAGGCTTTCTCCTTTGTTCTGGTGGTCACCCGGTGCTGGCGGCTGGACTGAGTGCCACGTTGCTGCCCTGTCGTGCGTGCAGCCGCTGACGTCTGTGGCCTCTCAGTGTGCTCGCTGGATACCCTCTTGGGCCTGCCAGAGCTGCATGATGGGCTATAACGTGACTTCACCATTATGGGGCCCTTTCTGCTTCTTTGTGTCTCAATATACATTTTTTATTTTATTTTTTGAGAGGGAGTCTCTCTCTGTTGCCCAGGCTGGAGTGCAGTGGCACGATCTTGGTTCACTGTAGCCTCCACCTCCTAGGTTCATGGGATTTTCCTGCCTCAGCCTCCCGAGTAGCTGGGACTACAGGCACCCACTACCACACTGGCTAATTTTTGTATTTTTGTAGAGACTGGATTTCAGCACGTTAGCCAGGCTGGTCTTGAACTCCCGACCTCATGCGATCCTCCCGCCTCGGCCTCCCAAAGTGCTGGGATCGCAGGCGTGAGGCACCACACCCAGCCTCATGTGCCACATTATTAATTGAGTTATCTTTCCTTGAGTTATGGTTGGTTTTTTTGATTTTCTGCTTTTATTTTTCTGAATTACACACATTATATTTGATCATAAGTAATTTAAGACACGTTTGAGGAAGACCCCTTTACTGACCTCTGTGAAATTCCTCAGCCCCTCGGGGCCTGCTTCTTGGTCTGGGCCCCTCTGCCTGCCAGAGCCCCTCTGCATAGGCCTAGAGCGGCCCCTGCACCCCTTGCTGGCCAGTACAGAGCTGGCTGTGTCCATGAGTGGGAGGTGCTGGAGGGTACCCGGCAGCTGTGGCCCTGGGTGAGGGCTGTCTGGGAAGGGCCCTGGCTGTGTCTCACACCCGTTCGTTTTTCCCTGAAGTGTCTCTGTCCACATCAGGTTCACAGGCTTGTCTTCTGGAATTTTACAGGTTGAGAATTTGTTAGTTAGTAACCAAGGGACCATCAAGCTGTGTGACTTTGGCAGCGCCACGACCATCTCTCACTACCCTGACTACAGCTGGAGTGCGCAGAGGCGAGCCCTGGTGGAGGAAGAGGTGAGCTGAGCAGGGCCTGTGCTGGGGGAAGCCGGCCCTCTCTGTGTTCCTCGCCCTGAGTGCTGTATTCCCTGCTGGGTGGGCTGAGCAGGGCCTGTGCTGGGGAAGCCGGCCCTCCCTGGGGTCTGCACCCTGAGCACTCTGCTTGCTGCCGTGGTGTTTTGAGTGGGGACCTGCAGCCATCCTGGAGCCAGAACCTCAGCAGCATCCCCCACGCCTACATCGGAGTCCTGGTCAGGTGCCGCATCGTGAAAAGTGGAACACCGCATTTCACCTTTGTCCCCCAAGGCCGACATTCTGAAACGTGGAACACTGCATTTCACCTCTATCCCCTAAGGCTGACATCCACGCCCGGTCAGCTGCCATGCCCTGAAACGTGGAACACCGCGTTTCACATCCGTCCCCCAGGCCAACATCCGAGTCCCGGTCAGGTGCCGCATCCTGAAACGTGGAACACCGAATTTCGCCTCTGTCCCCCCAGGCCAACATCCTGAAACGTGGAACACCACATTTCACCACCATCCCCCTAGGCTGACACCCTGAAATGTGGACGTGGAACACCGCATTTCACATCCATCCCCCAAGGCTGACATCCTGAAACGTGGAACACCGCATTTCACATCCATCCCCCAGGCTGACATCCTGAAATGTGGACGTGGAACACCGCATTTCACATCCGTCCCCCAAGGCTGACTTCCTGAAATGTGGACGTGGAACACCGCATTTCACATCTGTCCCCCAAGGCTGACATCCTGAAATGTGGAACACCGCACTTCACCTCCGTCCCCCTAGGCTGACATCCTGAAACGTGGAACACCGCATTTCACCTCCGTCCCCCTAGGCTGACATCCTGAAATGTGGACGTGGAGCACCGCATTTCACCTCCGTCCCCCTAGGCTGACATCCTGAAACGTGGAACACTGCATTTCACCTCCGTCCCCCTAGGCTGACATCTTGAAACGTGGAACACCGCATTTCACATCCGTCCCCCCAGGCTGACATCCTGAAATGTGGACGTGGAACACCGCATTTCACCTCCGTCCCCCTAGGCTGACATCCTGAAATGTGGAACACCGCATTTCACATCCGTCCCCCTAGGCTGACATCCTGAAACGTGGAACACCGCATTTCACATCCGTCCCCCTAGGCTGACATCCTGAAACGTGGAACACCGCATTTCACATCCGTCCCCCTAGGCTGACATCCTGAAACGTGGAACACCGCATTTCACCTCCGTCCCCCTAGGCTGACATCCTGAAACGTGGAACACCGCATTTCACCTCCGTCCCCCTAGGCTGACATCCTGAAACGTGGAACACCGCATTTCACCTCTGTCCCCCTAGGCTGACATCCTGAAACGTGGAACACCGCATTTCACCTCTGTCCCCCCAGGCTGACATCCTGAAATGTGGACGTGGAACACCGCATTTCACCTCCGTCCCCCTAGGCTGACATCCTGAAACGTGGAACACCGCATTTCACCTCTGTCCCCCCAGGCTGACATCCTGAAATGTGGACGTGGAACACCGCATTTCACCTCCGTCCCCCTAGGCTGACATCCTGAAACGTGGAACACCGCATTTCACCTCCATCCCCCTAGGCTGACATCCTGAAACGTGGAACACCGCATTTCACCTCCGTCCCCCTAGGCTGACAACCTGAGACGTGGAACACCGCATTTCACCTCCGTCCCCCTAGGCTGACATCCTGAAACGTGGAACACCCCATTTCACATCCGTCCCCCTAGGCTGACATCCTGAAACGTGGAACACCACATTTCACATCCGTCCCCCAGGTCGACATCCTGAAACGTGGAACACCGCATTTCACCTCCGTCCTCCTCCCAAACCCGCCTCTGAATGTTGCAGGGCTATTTTTTCTGGGATTTTTTGATAGTGGTAAGATGTGCATAACAGTGTTTTATCAGTGTGGCCATTGTAAATGGGTGGCTCAGTGGCAGAAACACATCTGCAGAGTTGTTCACCATCAATCTCCAGAACTCTCTTATCTTTTAAAACACAAAATGGCTAACTTTCTTATAAAATCACTTAGCACTGTATCTGCATGAGAGACTGGGTGGCGTGTCCTCTGGGCATGAACAGATGCATCCTGTGGCAGCCTGGATGGGTCCTCGCACCCCTGAGGGACAGACTCAGACCAAAAGGAGGCAGGCACCCAGCAGAGCTGCCTTTGGCGCTGGCTGCTGGGCAGGGGTTTCCGGGATGGGCAGCAGTACAGGCTGTGGGACCCAGGTGCTGCTGGGGTCAGGGACATCCTTTCCGCAGTCTCCCCAGGCTACTCAATTGCAACCTCTGCATTTGTCTGCAGGTAACTTGCACTGTATAAGAAATGCACATAACTTGTACAAAACATGCAGAACAGAAAATAATGAGGAATGGTGGGGGCAGGGAGCGTCTGAGGACGGAGGCCAGGAGCCCCCCAGGCCCTCTGAGCCCACATGCTGTGCACAGTACACGGTGCTCACACCCACACAGCACACACTGTCCTCAGGGCAGAGCCATGGGCCTTGCACCTGCAGTTCTAGCACGACCATGGGGCCACGGTCCCTCCTCAGTGAGGGCCTGGCCAGCATCCGCACAGCCCACAGACCCAGGACCACCTGCCCTGGCACCGAGGAGACGGACCCTACAAGGTCCAGGGCTCGCCTGGAGCCTTCTCCCCCGACCTGCCACCGAGGCTGAGGACAGGCTGTTGAGGGTTGCCCACAGAAGTCTTGGGGTTCATTTCCTCCTCCGTCGTGGTTCCGTTACTCACGTGAAATGCATTTGGGCTTATCTGCCTATTTATATGAACAGACTGTTGCCCTCAACTACTCTAAAAAATACAGAGAAGTGGAGCTAAGAACACAGGGTGGCCCCATCCATGTTCTCTCACAGCTCCTCCTTCCTCTGAGCCCCTCGAGTCCTTGGCACTCCTCCCAAGCTCCTTTCTCCAGAGGCGGGTGGTAGATGCGCGTCTCCTGCACACGTGACCTGCTCTCACCCTGTCTTGGAGCTGGAGGAGTTAGGTGTGCTGTCTGCACTAGGGCTTTCTTGCTCTCGGGTCTTGCATTTGTAGCTGACGGTTCCGGCCTCAGGGAGGGTGGGGTTTGTGTGTCTGCCGTACACGAGATTCACTATTCCTCACGGTTGTGCGGCCCCAGCCCCTGCCTCTCAAAGTGCCCCCACATGTTGCTGAGGCTCTCACCTATTAACCTTGAGCCAGTCAGGTGAATCTAGTGGGCGGTGTCCTCCCCCTGTGCCCGTCTTGTGCCCTGGGGCTCTGGGCACAGCCACTCTGGAGTGGGGCCCCTGTGCCAGGTGAGGTGGCACACACCCTTCTCAGCAAGCAGAATTGGTACACGGCAGGCGAAGATGTGGGTGCCTTGTGCCGTGAAGCCAGGAGGCCGTGGGAGATTGAAGGTGAATGACTCGGTCCTGCTAAGGCACGAGCTGAGTCCAAAGATGAACGGCGGAGGTGGGACTGGGCGGGCCGAGGTCATCGCGGGGCCTCAGTGTCACCCCACAGTGTGCGGGGCGGACTGCTCCCTGGTCTGCTGTGCATTTGGAAAGCCGCACGAAGTGATGCAACATAAAACGTGTTGTTTGTGGGATGTGCCTTTCCCTTAGAAATGTTGTTTTTTCAGATCACGAGGAATACGACGCCAATGTACAGGACGCCGGAAATCATAGACTTGTATTCGAACTTCCCCATCGGCGAGAAGCAGGATATCTGGGTGAGGTCTGGCGCCCCTCAGTGGTCGTTCCTGGCTCTGCAAGCCCCAACTCGGCCTGAGGCAGTGTGGACCGGGCACCTGCCACTCAGAACCGGCCTGCCTCCTTGGCGCCCGCTCCCCTCCTCTCCCTTTTCTTTTTGCTTTCCTTAAGAATCACTGTGACTACGTTTTTTTTTTTTTTTTTTTTTTTGTCATTTTTGTTTTTGTTGGAGTCAGGGTCTTCCTCTGTCACCCAGTGCACTGGTGCAACCTCCGCTCAAGCTCACTGCAACCCCCACCCCCTGGGTTCAAGGGATCCTCCCACCTCAGCCTCCCAAGTTGGGACCACAGGTGCATACTATTGTGCCCAGCTATATTTTTGTATTTTTGTTAGAAGATGTGGTCTTACCGTGTTGCCCAGGCTGGTGTCAAACTCCTGAGCTCAAGCAGTCCACGGCCTTAGCCTCCCAAAATGCTGGGATTACAGGCTTGGGCCACTGCACCCTGCCCAACCGCGACTGCTTCTAATGGGATGAACTGAGTAGCAGTCGGAGTGTCCTGTGCAGCTGGGTTGGCTTAGAGCCTGTGTGTCTGGGTCTGCCTGAGGTTTCCCTCAGCCCGTCCCTGCCTCACCCCAGCCTTGACAGGCTCAGCTCCCCTGTTCAGAGCCGGGCCAGGGTGAGGGCTAGGCCTGATGGGCAGGGTGGTCTCCTGTGTCCTCCCTTTTCCCTGCACATCTCTAAGGCCATGTCCCCGTTGACCAAGGGTGGCCACGCGTGGTGGGTGCCCTGCCCTCTGGTTCTTTGACGTCCCTTCACCCCATCATTCAGCCACCAGGTGGGGTGCTCGGTCCTCCGTAGTGTGTTTGCCTAAGAATCACAGCGTGTGGGGCTGCAGAGGGAGGCCCTCTGTCCTTTGAGGTGTGGAAGGTCATTGTTTGTGTTCTTGGCCCAACCCTGTGACTGGCCTTCTGCCCGTCCCACACGAGGACACTCCTGGCCTGCTCTTGCTCGGCCTGGGGTTCTGGTGACAATGAAATGATCACCAGTCCCTTCTCTGGGCTCACATGAAAATTGAGTGACGATAAACCGCTGACTGTTGAAGGCCAGTTCTGTGAAAACCCTGAGTGGATGGAGGCGGCGGCTTCTTGCAGCGTCTGCCCCGTGCCCTATACCCCGGTCGGAAATGTGGGGCTCGCTGTTGTCGAGGATGGGACGGGCGCCTGCCCCTCACGCAGTACACTGTGGGGTCTGTGCTGGTCCCACCGGCCCATGATCCTCAGTGCATGAGTGTGGAAACACTGGAATTGTGAAAGGAACCTTTCATCTGAAGAGCCTGGAGTCCCTTTAGCACTGTTGCCTGGACAGTTCTTTGTGATGAATAAAGGTGGAGCATCTGGGCTTCCCTGGGCCATGGGAAGCGCTGCTGCCAGCTCCACACAGCCAGGCCATGCTTGTGTCACCACCGACTGTACCCCTGGGATCCCCAAGGGAGGAGCCGCCCCTCGGCCAGTCTCCATGTCTCCAGTGCTCATCTCGTGCCCTCATACATACCCGCAGGCCCAGGGGTCACCACTGCCCTCCCCACCAGCCTCAGCATCCCCCCTGCGCTCCCCGTGGACTAGGCATCAGCCTTGCCCTCCCCACCAGCCTCAGCATCCCCCCTGTACTCCCCGTGGACTAGGCATCAGCCCTGCCCTCCCTACCAGCCTCAGCATCCCCCCTGCGCTCCCCGTGTACTAGGCATCAGCCCTGCCCTCCCCACCATCCTCAGCATCACCCCTGGTCCCCCCGCAGGCCCTGGGCTGCATCTTGTACCTGCTCTGCTTCCGGCAGCACCCTTTTGAAGATGGAGCGAAACTTCGAATAGTCAACGGGAAGTACTCAATCCCCCCGCACGACACGCAGTACACGGTCTTCCACAGCCTCATCCGTAAGTCCCGCTGGGATGCGTCCATGGGGCAAGACCCCGTAGCACAGACCTCGCCTCGCTCTGGAGGCCCGCCCAGCCTGCGGCGCTCCTCACCCCACCCATCACCGTGGTTTTGACATGTCCCTGGGGGTGGCTTCCACAGAGCTCCCCCGCTGACCACCCTGCTGGTGAATGTGCGGTGCTCTGAGTGATGGGTTTTGATCATTTTGTTTGGTTTTTCTTTTTTTTGCTGCTCCCTCCTTGTCTCTGAAGTCACTGATGTGTGTAGAGGGAGTGGCCTCTGGTGGTCTGTGACCTCTGCCAGTGCAAGGGGTGCTGGCCCTGGGGAACCGTGGGGCCGAGCACACGCTGTGCTTCTGCCACAGGCGCCATGCTGCAGGTGAACCCAGAGGAGCGGCTGTCCATCGCTGAGGTGGTGCATCAGCTGCAGGAGATCGCGGCCGCCCGCAATGTGAACCCCAAGTCTCCTATCACAGAGGTGAGCGATGTACCCATGAGTCCCACATCTCCCCCGCTTTATCTGGACCCTGCACCCTGGAGGTCCCTGCCCACTTCGTGTGGAGCCACAGCTCTTGAGGGCCCTGCGTCCCTGCAGGAGCAGGGGCCCCACCAAAGCCCAGGGCCGAGACCCGGGGACACGCTGGGGCCATCACCAAGGTCTTCACACTCTGCACACACTCCTCTGGCCTTGAGTTCTACAAGCACTTTTCTGGATTCTTCCCCTGACGGGGTGGTGTGAGTTGCTCCTGCGTCTGTGTTTCTGGGGCCCCATCTCCAGGCCAGCTCAGCTGGCCCTCAGCTCCGGGCCTCCTGGGGTGGCATGAGTCACCACTGCGTCTGTTTCTGGGGCCCCATCTCCAGGCCAGCTCAGTTGGCCCTCAGCTCCAGGCCTCCTGGTTGCAGTCATCTCAGGGCTGTGCCTGGCCAGGATCCTTTCCTGGGCACCTGTGGCTGCCGGCAGCATCAGGGCCTGCGGGCTGGGAGACAGGCCAGCAGGGCTGCGTGCTTTGTGTAAGTATGAGGCCTGGGAGGCAGCAGCACATGTCCAGAAGATGCTCTCAGGGTCTTTTCTGACCTAGCCGTGGACAGAGAGTACCGTCTCCATCACCAGACCCTCGAGGCAGAGCAGATGCGCCACCCGGCCCTCATGGGGAGTAGGCAGGCCCCCGGGCATCCCAGCTCAGGGACTAGGTCAGGTCACGCAGGGCCCTGCTGCGGCCCTCAGAGGGGTCTGTGTCCAAGGACCCAGGACTCTTGGCTCCTGCGTTTTGTCCCCTTTTCAGCCATTGCAGTGGCCCAGGCAGTGGGTGTGGAGCACAGGGAGGGAAGGTCACAGTTACTGCCTGAGTCCCTGTCTGAGGATGGGAGCCTGTGGGAAAAGCATGGTCTGGGCTGAGTGAAGGGTTTGCAGTTTCTGGTGGGGAGGAAAGTCCAGGCTGAGTGGAGGGTTTGCAGTTCCTGTAGGATAAGGATGGGCTGGGCTGAGTGGAAGGTTTGCAGTTCCTGTGTGGGGAGGACGGTCTGGGCTGAGTGGAGGGTTTGCAGTTCCTGTAGGATAAGGATGGGCTGGGCTGAGCGGAAGGTTTGCAGTTCCTGTGGGATAAGGACGGTCTGGGCTGAGTGGAGGGTTTGCAGTTCCTGTGGGATAAGGACAGTCTGGGCTGAGTGGACGGTTTGCAGTTCCTGTGGGATAAGGACGGTCTGGGCTGAGTGGAGGGTTTGCAGTTCCTGTGGGATAAGGACAGTCTGGGCTGAGTGGAGGGTTTGCAGTTCCTGTGGGATAAGGACGGTCTGGGCTGAGTGGAGGGTTTGCAGTTCCTGTGTGGGGAGGACGGTCTGGGCTGAGTGGAGGGTTTGCAGTTCCTGTGGGATAAGGACGGTCTGGGCTGAGTGGAGGGTTTGCAGTTCCTGTGGGATAAGGACGGTCTGGGCTGAGTGGAGGGTTTGCAGTTCCTGTGGGATAAGGACGGTCTGGGCTGAGTGGAGGGTTTGCAGTTCCTGTGGGATAAGGACGGTCTGGGCTGAGTGGAGGGTTTGCAGTTCCTGTGGGATAAGGATGGTCTGGGCTGAGTGGAGGGTTTGCAGTTCCTGTGGAGGAAGGACGATCTGGGCTGAGTGGAGGGTTTGCAGTTCCTGTGGGATAAGGACGATCTGGGCTGAGTGGAGGGTTTGCAGTTCCTGTGTAGGGAGGACCGTCTGGGCTGAGTGAAGGGTTTGCAGTTCCTGTGGGATAAGGACGGTCTGGGCTGAGTGGAGGGTTTGCAGTTCCTGTGGAGGAAGGACAATCTGGGCTGAGTGGAGGGTTTGCAGTTCCTGTGTAGGGAGGACCGTCTGGGCTGAGTGAAGGGTTTGCAGTTCCTGTGGGATAAGGACGGTCTGGGCTGAGTGGAGGGTTTGCAGTTCCTGTGGAGGAAGGACAGTCTGGGCTGAGTGGAGGGTTTGCAGTTCCTGTGTAGGGAGGACCGTCTGGGCTGAGTGAAGGGTTTGCAGTTCCTGTGGGATAAGGACGGTCTGGGCTGAGTGGAGGGTTTGCAGTTCCTGTGGGATAAGGACGGTCTGGGCTGAGTGGAGGGTTTGCAGTTCCTGTGGAGGAAGGACAGTCTGGGCTGAGTGGAGGGTTTGCAGTTCCTGTGTAGGGAGGACCGTCTGGGCTGAGTGAAGGGTTTGCAGTTCCTGTGGGATAAGGACGGTCTGGGCTGAGTGGAGGGTTTGCAGTTCCTGTGGAGGAAGGACAGTCTGGGCTGAGTGGAGGGTTTGCAGTTCCTGTGTGGGGAGGACGGTCTGGGCTGAGTGGAGGGTTTGCAGTTCCTGTGGGATAAGGACGGTCTGGGCTGAGTGGAGGGTTTGCAGTTCCTGTGGGATAAGGACGGTCTGGGCTGAGTGGAGGGTTTGCAGTTCCTGTGGGATAAGGATGGTCTGGGCTGAGTGGAGGGTTTGCAGTTCCTGTGGAGGAAGGACGATCTGGGCTGAGTGGAGGGTTTGCAGTTCCTGTGGGATAAGGACGATCTGGGCTGAGTGGAGGGTTTGCAGTTCCTGTGTAGGGAGGACCGTCTGGGCTGAGTGAAGGGTTTGCAGTTCCTGTGGGATAAGGACGGTCTGGGCTGAGTGGAGGGTTTGCAGTTCCTGTGGAGGAAGGACAATCTGGGCTGAGTGGAGGGTTTGCAGTTCCTGTGTAGGGAGGACCGTCTGGGCTGAGTGAAGGGTTTGCAGTTCCTGTGGGATAAGGACGGTCTGGGCTGAGTGGAGGGTTTGCAGTTCCTGTGGAGGAAGGACAGTCTGGGCTGAGTGGAGGGTTTGCAGTTCCTGTGTAGGGAGGACCGTCTGGGCTGAGTGAAGGGTTTGCAGTTCCTGTGGGATAAGGACGGTCTGGGCTGAGTGGAGGGTTTGCAGTTCCTGTGGGATAAGGACGGTCTGGGCTGAGTGGAGGGTTTGCAGTTCCTGTGGAGGAAGGACAGTCTGGGCTGAGTGGAGGGTTTGCAGTTCCTGTGTAGGGAGGACCGTCTGGGCTGAGTGAAGGGTTTGCAGTTCCTGTGGGATAAGGACGGTCTGGGCTGAGTGGAGGGTTTGCAGTTCCTGTGGAGGAAGGACAGTCTGGGCTGAGTGGAGGGTTTGCAGTTCCTGTGTAGGGAGGACCGTCTGGGCTGAGTGAAGGGTTTGCAGTTCCTGTGGGATAAGGACGGTCTGGGCTGAGTGGAGGGTTTGCAGTTCCTGTGGGATAAGGACGGTCTGGGCTGAGTGGAGGGTTTGCAGTTCCTGTGGGATAAGGACGGTCTGGGCTGAGTGGAGAGTTTGCAGTTCCTGTGGGATAAGGACGGTCTGGGCTGAGTGGAGGGTTTGCAGTTCCTGTGGGATAAGGACGGTCTGGGCTGAGTGGAGAGTTTGCAGTTCCTGTGGAGGAAGGATGGTCTGGGCTGAGTGGAGGGTTTGCAGTTCCTGTGTGGGGAGGACCGTCTGGGCTGAGTGGAGGGTTTGCAGTTCCTGTGGGGGCTGCATGGGGGTGGAGGCCTTGGAGCAAGGGAGCCCCAGGATGCCAGGCACAGGTGGGGAGAGGCTGTGGTTCCTCTGTCTGGTGGCCATCGTGGTGAGTGCACCAGCGGAGGGAGGGACACCCGATGCTGGATATGGGGAGCATTTTGAGGTGTGGGGCGCTCTGAGGTGGGAGAGTTGGTGTCGCTGGTGACCTCTCAGCAGCTTCCCTGGGGCCAGTCAGAGAGCAGCAGATGGAAAGCACTCCTGGGCGGCCTTGCTCTTCAGCAGGGCAGCCTGGGCCTGGCGTCCTCCTGCCTCGGTGGCTCTACGGAAAATGCCTGTCGACTCCCCGGAGGTCATGGACGACAGTGGGCTGGCAGGGAGGTGCGGGCCTCACGCTTCTTCTGGCAGGCTGGAGCAGTTCTCTGTGGGGCAGGAGGAGGTGCCGCTGGGCTGATGGGCAGACAGGCCACTAGTGATGGGGCCCTCAGGGACAAACATAAGACCCCTGCTCAGGCCCCAAGAAAACAGTCCATGATGGGGCTGAGCTTACAGTGAGATGAAAATACTGTCCCCGGGAGGCAGTGAGCCCCACGGGGTGGCCTTCAGAACCCAGAACCTGAAGTGATGGAACGTCCCAGGACAGACAGGCCACGTGTCTGCCTAAGATGGTGCGGGTTAGGAGGCAGAGGCTGCAGTGAGCTGAGATTGTGCCACTTCACTCCAGCCTGGGTGACAGAACGAGACTCCGTCTCCAAAAAAGAAAAAATGATGGTTGTACAGACTGGGAAGAAGCAGAGGATGAAGAGGAACAATGTGCAGCCCAAGAATCTTGAAAGCTGGGCTGGAGCGCTGGGTGGCCGTGGCGCCTCCGTATGAGGCCAACCCCACTTCCTCCAAATGCCCGACCCCCAGCTGCCCCGAGTGAGGCCGACCCCACTTCCTCCAAATGCCCGACCCCCAGCGGCCCTGAGTGAGGCCGACCTCGCTTCCTCCAAATGACTGAGTGTCCACTCCCCGAGTGCGTGTGTGGTTTTGTTTCTGGAGCTCCAGCCGAGGCTTTGGCCTGTGGGCAGTGCCTCCCTTGCACTGTGTTGTAGGTGGGCAGAAGATGGGCTCTAAGGGTGCCCGTGCTGTGCCTCTCCACCATGTGGGCAGGCGTGAGATGTCGGTTTAGAGCCCTGACCTCTGCGTTTTCATTGTCACAGCTCCTGGAGCAGAATGGAGGCTACGGGAGCGCCGCACTGTCCCGGGGGCCACCCCCTCCCGTGGGCCCCGCAGGCAGTGGCTACGGTGGAGGTGAGTGCCCTGTCCTGCGCCCGCCACCCATCCCTGGCTTCTGCTGCTACCCAGGCACCTGCGGGACATCAGGGCGGAGGCCAAGGGCCTTCCCTCCTGGGGCCTCCTCTCACGGTTGGAGTCCCTGGGCCCACCTTCGGGTTCCATGGTTCACTGGGGCTCACAGGACTCAGCAAAGCTGGTGTCTCAGTGCCGGTCAGAAGGGGGATAGGAGTCAGACTCCAGCTAGCCCAGGGAAAAGGCCTCACTCAGGGGTTCTGTACAGCAGCGCCTGTTGGGAAGGCAGCCTGCACCATGGCTGAGGAGACAGCAGCGTTTATCACATCGTAGTGTCTGGCACAGCCCAAGGCCCCAGGGAAACACACCTCTTTTGGGGAGTGAGAGGGCACCCCAGGTTCCTTCCCAGGAGCTGGGGACGAAGGGCCAGGCCTGCTGCGGGCAAGATGAACCCTTTACTGCAGCAGTGACCCTGAGGCCGGGGTGCAGGAACCGCATTGCACAGCCGAGGGTGGTCGGGGAGACAGTTCTACTGGTGTGAGGTGGTTCCTTCCGCTTCGTGAGGAACAGACGCCTGTGATGGGCCTGGGTGTCCCTGGAGGGCCCTCAGCCGGTGAGGGGTGGAGCCGGCCCTGGGAGACAGACGCTGCATGCCCTTGGCACTCTGTGCTGGCCCTGGGAGTGCTCCGTAAGGTTCCAGGGGGAGCCACTGAGGGCATGGTCCCGACAGGCAGTGGCTAAGTGTGTAGCTCTACATGGCCCTGACCCCTCCCAACCTCACCCCACATCCCTGCTGACGTGTGGGAGGGCTCGCCTGGGTCCTTCAGCTCTGCCTCCCAGGGAGGGACTCAGCCCCATGTTTGGGGCACCCAGGCCACACAGTGGGTCCTGCAGGCGCAGCTGGCTGGGTCTCTGCTGGCTGGAGGGAGGGTGAGTCCTCGAGTGCCGGGTTCTGTGGGGCCTCCGTCTGCTTCATGCTGCCTGGGCCTCTGCCTCCTGTCTGCGAGAGGGATGTTGGTCAGGTGGGGTCCTCTGTCTCCTGTCTGCAAGAGGGTTGTTGGTCGGGTGGGGTCCTCTGTGTCCTGTCTGTGAGAGGGACGTTGGTCAGGTGGGGTCCTCTGTCTCCTGTCTGCGAGAGGGACATTGGTAAGGTGGGGTTTTTTGTTTGTTTCTTTTTGAGATGGAGTCTCACTCTACCACCAGGCTGGAGTGCAGTGGCGCAGTCTTGGCTCACTACAGCCTCCACCTCCTGGGTTCAAGTGTTTCTCCTGCCTCAGCCTTCCAAGTAGCTGGGATTACAGGCCTGCACCACCACGCCTGGCTAATTTTGTATTTTTAGTAGAGAAAGGGTTTCACCATTTGGCCAGGATGGTCTTGATCTCTTGACCTCATGATCTGCCTGCCTCAGCCTCCCAAAGTGCTGGGATTGCAGGTGTGAGCCACCGTGCCTGGCCTGTTTTTTCTTTGTTTTTTATTGTTGTTTTTTAAGATGGAGTTTTGGTCTGTCGTCCAGGCTGGAGTGCAGTGGTACGATCTCAGCTCACTGCGACCTCCAACTCCATGGTTCAAGCAATTCTGCCTCGGCCTCCCAAGTAGCTAAGATTACAGGTGCGCGCCACCACGCCCAGCTACTTTTGTATATTTAGTAGAGACAGGGTTTCACTTTTTTTTTTTTAACACTGACTCATGCCACCAAAGCCGCCTGTGAAGACCTCACTCCCAGGACCCTCCAGCTCAGGGGCTGCCACCCTGTGTTCCTGTCTATGGTGGTGGTGACTTGAAGCTGTGGCGGTGAGGCTGGCCTGTCCTGGCAGACAGATTTCCAGCCCAAGCTGTGCTGAGGCAGCCACATAGCCCTCCGCACCCAGATTGGCCACTTCGTGGGTCTCTGGAAAGGCTGAGGGGTCAGATCTGCCAGTGCTGCAGCCTGGCTTGCTGTTGGGGGTGTGTGGGTTGGGGGCTTGGCCATGCCACCTGGCATCGTGCACATGGGGAGGTGGGACAGAGCACCTGTGGCCCGCTGAGACTATCTCCCTGCAGGCCTGGCCCTGGCGGAGTATGACCAGCCCTATGGCGGCTTCCTGGACATTCTGCGGGGTGGGACGGAGCGGCTTTTCACCAACCTCAGGGACACCTCGTCCAAGGTCATACAGTCTGTTGCCAAGTAAGTGTGAGGCCCCAGGGCCCTGGACCTGCTGTGCTCGTTCCAGGCTCAGTCCCCGTTCTCGCTCCCCATCTGCGGTGGAACAGCTGGCCATCAGGCTCCACAGGAGCCCCCGAGGCATGGGACAGCATCACCCCCTTCTCCCAGGGAGTCGGAATGGGCCCAGCACCCCGAGCCAGGCAGCTCTCTTTCCTTTGACCCCTGTGGGGCAGGGCCCTGCTGTGGAGACCCCTGGGTCCACCCTCCACTTGCTGTGATGGCGCCGCTCACACTGGGTGCTCCTGGGCTGCTCCTGGGACTGTTTGCTGCAAATTGGGTGAAACAGCTGTGGTGATGCCTAACTGAGGCAGTCCCCTGAGTTAAAGCCCTCGTGACTCAGACTTGGGCCAAGTGGGTGGGTCTGAGCGTGTGGTGGGAGGAAGTCTTCCTCTGGGTGGGCGGGCCATCGGAGGGCATGTCTCTGTGGGGGTGGCCCTGGCCCCCGACATCGGCCCACAGGCCTGGCAGCCTCTGCTCACAGCACACTAGAAGTGTTCCAGAGTGCAGCCCCTCTGTCGTGGAGTCTGTGTGCTGCCTTTTCTGGAGGAGCTGGATGCCCAGGAGCACACTGGCTGCTCGTCTGTCCCTGCGGATGCACCAGCTCAAGGGCATCCGCTGTGTCAGGAACCAACCTTGGAGCTGGGCTGCGTTGGCGCCTGTCACACAGGAGCCACATGCAGCCGTCATGGGCACTGCATTCTTTCCAGCCGGCAACACCTTCTGCCATGTTCCTTTGTTCTTTCCTTTGTGCTGTGGTGATCACTGTTTTGTGTCCTCAGCACCAGGTAGACGTGTGCACTTGTGCCGGCATGTGGCCCAGCATCTTTGCACGTGTGATATTGGGTGCATGTGTGCCTGTGTGTAAGCATATGTCTGTGACCGTGTGAGGACATGGGCATTATGAACATGCATGTGTGTGAATACTTGTGTGTGTGTACAGATGACATGGGCATGTGTGTGAGTGCTGGTGCTTGAGTGCTCATGTGAGCTGTGAGACTGTATTGAGTGCACATGTGCATTCGTGTGTACAAGCATGTGCATGTGAGCATGTGTGCATATGTGAGCTGTGTGCATGTGTACGAGTGCCTGTGATCCATGCACATGTCGGTGTGTGTAGGAGTGCCTGTGTGTCTGTGAACTGTGAGCTGTGTGCACGTGTCAGCATGTGTACCAGTGCCTGTGAGCTGTGTGCACGTGTCAGCATGTGTACCAGTGCCTGTGTGAGCTGTGTGCACGTGTCATGTGTACAAGGGCCTGAGTGTGAGCTGTGTGCACGTGTCAGCATGTGTACGAGTGCCTGTGTGAGCTGTGTGCACGTGTCAGCATGTGTACGAGTGCCTGTGTGAGCTGTGTGCACGTGTCAGCATGTGTACGAGTGCCTGTGTGAGCTGTGTGCACGTGTCATGTGTACGAGTGCCTGTGTGAGCTGTGTGCACGTGTCAGCATGTGTACGAGTGCCTGTGTGAGCTGTGTGCACGTGTCATGTGTACGAGTGCCTGTGTGAGCTGTGTGCACGTGTCAGCATGTGTACGAGTGCCTGTGTGAGCTGTGTGCACGTGTCAGCATGTGTACGAGTGCCTGTGTGAGCTGTGTGCACGTGTCAGCATGTGTACGAGTGCCTGTGTGAGCTGTGTGCACGTGTCATGTGTACGAGTGCCTGAGTGTGAGCTGTGCACGTGTCAGCATGTGTACAAGTGCCTGTGTGTGACCTGTGTGCGCATGTCAGCATGTGTATGAGTGCCTGAGTGTGAGCTGTGTGCACATGTCAGCATGTGTACGAGTGCCTGTGTGAGCTGTGTGCACGTGTCAACATGTGTACGAGTGCCTGTGTGAGCTGTGTGCACGTGTCAGCATGTGTACGAGTGCCTGTGTGAGCTGTGTGCACGTGTCAGCATGTGTACGAGTGCCTGAGTGTGAGCTGTGTGCACGTGTCAGCATGTGTACGAGTGCCTGTGAGCTGTGTGCATGTGTCAGCATGTGTACGAGTCCCTGTGTGTGAGCTGTGTGCATGTGTCAGCATGTGTATGAGTCCCTGTGTATGAGCTGTGTGCACGCGTCAGCATGTGTACGAGTCCCTGTGTGTGAGTTGTGTGCATGTGTCAGCATGTATGAGTGCCTGTGTGAGCTGTGTGCACACATCAGCATGTGTACGAGTCCCTGTGTGTGAGCTGTGTGCACGTGTCAACATGTATATGAGTGCCTGTGTGAGCTGTGTGCACGCATCAGCATTTGTACGAGTCCCTGTGTGTGAGCTGTGTGCACGTGTCAGCATGTATATGAGTGCCTGTGTGAGCAGTGTGCACGCATCAGCACGTGTACGAGTCCCTGTGTGTGAGCTGTGTGCACGTGTCAGCATGTATATGAGTGCCTGTGTGAGCAGTGTGCACGCATCAGCACGTGTACGAGTCCCTGTGTGTGAGCTGTGTGCACGTGTCAGCATGTATATGAGTGCCTGTGTGAGCAGTGTGCACGCATCAGCACGTGTACGAGTCCCTGTGTGTGAGCTGTGTGCACGTGTCAGCATGTATATGAGTGCCTGTGTGAGCAGTGTGCACGCATCAGCACGTGTACGAGTCCCTGTGTGTGAGCTGTGTGCACGCATCAGCATGTGTACGAGTCCCTGTGTGTGAGCTGTGTGCACGTGTCAGCATGTGTACGAGTCCCTGTGTGTGAGCTGTGTGCATGTGTCAGCATGTGTACGAGTCCCTGTGTGTGAGCTGTGTGCATGTGTCAGCATGTGTACGAGTGCCTGTGTGAGCAGTGTGCACGCATCAGCATGTGTACGAGTCCCTGTGTGTGAGCTGTGTGCACGTGTCAGCATGTGTATGAGTCCCTGTGCGTGAGCTGTGCATGTGTTAGTATGTGTACGAGTGCCTGTGTGAGCAGTGTGCACGCATCAGCATGTGTACGAGTCCTGTGTGTGAGCTGTGTGCACGTGTCAGCATGTGTACGAGTGCCTGTGTGAGCTGTGTGTGTCCATGTGTGCTGCACGTTTGGCTCTGGTGCCATTGACTGTGTGCCTCATGTCTGTGCAACCTTTTGTAGAGACAAACCTGTTCTTAGTGGGCCTGCATGTCCCCAGAGCAGGGCGTGAGCTCGCTCGCACCCGTGGCCACCTCCTCTGTGAGGTCGCCTGCCTGAGTTGTGGCTGACGGAAGATCAGAGGAAGCTCCATCTGTCAGGGGCCAGCCCACTGCCCACTGGGCCCAGGGCTGTGGCTCCTGCAGGGTCCTGGCTGGTGGTACTGCATGTGAAGCGCAGCCGGACTGGCCTTGCCCCAGGGGGGACAAGAGACTCTCGAGCGTCATCTGGGCAACAGCGATGTTGGGATCAGAGTGGGAACGGACAGAGAGGATGCACGGCAAAGCCATGTGTGAAAGTCACTAGGAGTGGCCACTTTCAGCGTTGGAGGAAAGGGATGGATGCTGTGTCCCGTAGCACCCCCAGCTGCCTGATTTCCCAGCAGACTCATGGTCTCCACAGCCACAGTGGATTGTGGGGATGGGGCAGAATGGAGTCAGCAGAGGCAGGAGGCGTGTGGGGCATCCAGGGTCCGGGCACAGCTCCCACGGTCCTCCCTGGGGGTCTCCAGCCCACACTCCCCTCCCCAGCAGCTGTGAGGATGGTGGGAGCTGCTGTCTGATGGAAGTCTAAGGCCCCAGGGGCCGGTTCTAGAAACGGCTCTGCTGGGACCCATGGGTCCCAGGCCCCAGAGGACGCAGTTTGGCTTGAGCGTGCGCTGTGTGCACAGCACTCGGGCACAGCCAGCTGCCACTTTTTCGTCAGGGGACAGTGGGAACCCTCCCAACACTCCCAGGTCCCAGCTGAGGGCAGGCCTGCCGTTTGAATCTGCCTTCTGTTCACGCCATGTGCTTGAGGCAGATAAAGCTGCCTAGACTCGTGTTCGTTGACTTAGAAACCACAGTGAGTTCTGGCTGGGCCTGGAGGCTCATGAGGTGGCCGAACACAGTGGCTCATGTAATCCCAGCACTTTGGGAGGCTGAGGAGGGAGGATCCGTTGAAGATAGGAGTTTGAGACCAGCCTGGACAACACAGCAAGATCCTGTCTCAACAAAAATAAAAGATTAGCTGGGTGAAGTGGCGTGCTGCACTGGGGGCCAAGGTGGGAAGATCGCTTGAGACCAGGAGCTTGTGGCTGCAGTGAGGTGGGATGGCACCACTGCACTCCAGCCTGGGTGACAGAGCAAAATCCTGCCCCCCAAAAAAGGACAGTGAATTCATTTGCATTTCTGGCTCTCCCCATGGACAAGTCCAAGAGTAGGGACCCGGGGTGACCGTGAAGCCCTGGCTGCCCTGGTGCCTGGTGTTCCAGGGCCTAGTTTCTCTCCTGTCAGCGTTCGGTTCAGCCCTAACACACACACACACCCTGCACACATGCCCGAGGCCAGCACAGCCAGTTCCATGCCTCCTCAGGCTGCAGGGGTGGGTGAGACATGTGATGGTCCGTGGCTCACAGCGCCCACCTTTGCTCAAGGCATGTCAGCTCCCTGTGCTGGCCTCTGCCTCCTGTGGTGCTGGGGAGCGGGGGTTTTACCATGTTGGCCAGGGTGGTCTGGAACTCCTGACCTCAGGTGATCTCCGTGCCTCAGTCTCTCAGAGTGCTAGGGTTACAGGTGTGAGCCACTGTGCTCGGCCCGTTTTTGTTTTTCTCCCGGTGGTGAGATAATGGGTCCAGTAGCTACGCTTGGTGTGGCCTGCTTGTCTCTTGCCCGGCATCCTGTGCTACAAAGTGCTTGAGCACCAGGCTCACGTGCCTCCCTCCCACCTTCCCTTGTTGCTGAGGAAGACCCACGTCCTAAGTCCGCACCTGCCCCTTGGGTTTAGACAAGCTTTTGAAACATTTGAGCACACGGCCGCTTTCATGTCACAGTTTGGTCGTGTGCGTTTGGGTTATTCATCTCTCTGGACCTTCTTCTGGGATTTCTCTCCGACTCCCGGGCTTAGCCCTGATGGGGATGGCCCTTCTGTGATCAGCCCAGCTGCGGTTGCTCCCAGCCCGGCCGTCCCGTGCCCGCAGTTTCCAGCCCGCTCTGCCCTGGGAGGCAGGCTCCTCTGCAGAGAGTTGGCTGTGGCCACAGCAGGGGGTCCCCAGACACTTGGTTGGGGGCAGGGGTCCTCTCTGCCTCCAGTGGCTTCTGCTGGCTTTCCACTGCTACGAACACCAGGCCCAGGAGGCACCCTGGAGCCTGGCACGACCTGTGACCACCGTCCAGGCGACCTCTGCTCTCCGGCCCCCTCCTTCCACCGGTGTTGCTGGCCTTCTCCCAGCCTCCTGGGCGTGCCTCCCTGGAGGGCACAGGGGAGGGGACAGCCAGACAGCGGACATCCCTCCTGTCTCACCCACACCGCCACTACCTGCAGGCTCTCATTTCCATCCACTTTTCTAGGGGTCAGTTCTGCAGCGCACACATACCCAGGAACCTGCCCACACGCTCCTCATGAGATGCAGCCTCCACAGTGAGAGCTCCACAGCTTCTCCAGGCCTCAGGCATTAGCTTCAGCCCTGTGACTTCACTACAGAGTGTTTCTCATCATAACCAAGTTCTCTTCTTTTTAATTCCAGTTACGCCAAGGGTGACCTGGACATATCTTACATCACATCCAGGATTGCGGGTATGTGTGCCACGTGAGGCCGTGGGACGTGCCCTGGCCCTTCCGTGTGTGCACAGGGCATCCCTGCTGTGTGTCAGGGCACGGGTACTTCTACTCCAGCCTTCTTTGTGGCCACAGACACGCAGGGGCGGCCTGTGTCTGGCGCCTCCCATGGCTCCCTCTTGAACTCTGCGGTCCTGCCGGGAGCAACATAAGGCCGTGTCTTGGAAAACCGAGGCCTCTGTGCACTAGGCATCACGGTCACTCATCCTGATGCCTGGAGACCAGGCAGGCATCAGAAAGGTGTCTTGGGACGTCCTGGCCACCAGCTGGCGGGAGTGTGGCTGGGTCTGTGCCCGTAGGTCTCCGGCTAATGGGCCTGTGGCTGGGTCTGTGCCTGTAGGTCACTGGCTGGCAGGTGTGTGGCTGGGTCTGTGCCTGTAGGTCACTGGCTGGTGGGTGTGTGGCTGGGTCTGTGCCTATAGGTCTCTGGCTGGTGGGTGTGTGGCTGGGTCTGTGCCTGTAGGTCACTGGCTGGCAGGTGTGTGGCTGGGTCTGTGCCTGTAGGTCACTGTCTGGCAGGTGTGTGGCTGGGTCTGTGCCTGTAGGTCTCTGGCTGGTGGGTGTGTGGCTGGGTCTGTGCCCGTAGGTCTCTGGCTGCTGGGCCTGTGGCTGGGTCTGTGCCTGTAGGTCTCTGGCTGGTGGGTGTGTGGCTGGGTCTGTGCCCCAGGTCACTGGCTGGCGGGCCTGTGGTTGGGTCTGTGTTCCTAGGTCATCCCAGGCCGGGAGTCTGTGAAGGGTGAGGGGGCCCGCATGGCTGGGTGTGTGGCCAGTAGCTGGTGGAGCTGCCGGAGGCTACACTTTCATGGGGGCATCAGGAGCAGCAAGACCTCAGCAGCTGCCTGGCCACAAGGTGCACCGTCTCCCGGGACAGCGGCTGACGCAGGCCTGCTTGTTTCAGTGATGTCATTCCCAGCCGAAGGTGTGGAGTCAGCGCTCAAAAACAACATTGAAGATGTGCGGCTCTTCCTGGACTCGAAGCATGCAGGGCACTATGCCGTCTACAACCTGTCCCCA
Source organism: Callithrix jacchus (assembly GCF_049354715.1). Classification (NCBI taxonomy): domain Eukaryota; kingdom Metazoa; phylum Chordata; class Mammalia; order Primates; family Cebidae; genus Callithrix; species Callithrix jacchus. Next base: position 192,329,883 of record NC_133504.1, read on the forward strand.
AGGACCTACCGGCCCTCCAGGTTTCACAACCGGGTGTGTGGCCGCAGGCTTTGGTCTGGGTGCAGCTGTGGCAGCTTCCTCCCACTCCAGCGCAGGGGTGCAGCTGGGGGCTTTGGCCAAGGTGGGGCTGTGATGGGGTGGCCAGAGGTCTCCTGAGGGGCTGCAGGGCGTGGAGCAGGAGGGAGTGAGGTGGCATCTCTGTTGCACTGAGGATGCCGCTTGATGGGAACCCGGACACCCCGGCTCCTACCGCTTCCCGCCTGCCAGAGGGTGCTGGAGGCCAAGGCTTTCCCTCCAGACACGAGACTTGGTATGCAGAAGACCTAAAGCCCGGGAGCAGCTGGCTAAGCTCTCTGCAAGGCCAGTGGCGGCTGGTGCTCAGGTCCCGCTGCTGAGGCTCTCACACAGATGGACGCTGTTGACACTGCCAGCCAGCTGAGTTCCCTGCACTTCAGGCAGGCCCGAGGCCAGGTGTGGCTCCTCTGCTGCCCACGTCACCGTGCCCTGTCCCCACAGGTCTCCGAGTGTGGCTGGGCGGCGCGGCGGGCCCCACACCTGCACACCCTCTACAACATCTGCAGGAATATGCACGCCTGGCTGCGGCAGGACCACAAGAACGTCTGTGTGGTGCACTGCATGGTGAGCCCCAGCCGCGCCCCACTGAAGTTCTTAGCTGCGCCCTGGCACCGTGGTTCCACTGAAATTCATAATTTCACGCATAGTTCAACAAAGTCTGAGCACCAGTCATGAGCTGGGGCCTGTTATTCACCCTGGGACATGGAAGAAATCCCTGTGCTTGGGGGCTTTGGGTCTGGAGAGGCATTTGCCAGGTGGCCCCTCCCTCCCCTCTCCATGTAGCCCTGCTGGCCTCAATTTGCATGCCCATGTGGAGGCCACTCTGCCATGTGGGGCGCCTGCCTCCCTTCCTGCGCGGCAGCCACCGAAGAGTGCCCTCCAGTTTCAGGTTCCCCGTCTGCAGTACAAGGCTTGGTGGTGTTTGAGCCTCCCAGGGTGTGGCAGCTGCCGCTGTGGTGAATGGAGTTGAGTTTTTCATGAGGGGTTGCCCGCAGGGGTACAGGGCATCAGCAGAGCCTGCTGCAGAGATGCCAGCCCCGTTCTTCCTCAGGGAATCTTCTGTCTGGCTCTATCCTTTCCTCAGCAGGCACTTTATATAGGTTCCTAAACCTATCTCAGCCTTGGGAACAGCTCTGTGTCTCTGCAGCCACAGGGCAGGTAGGACCCCTGAGGACCCTTGATCCCTCGTCCTGGGTGTGTGAGATGTGCACGAGCGTGTCTGTCTGTCCTAGGATGGGAGAGCTGCGTCTGCCGTGGCCGTCTGCTCCTTCCTGTGCTTCTGCCGTCTCTTCAGCACCGCGGAGGCCGCCGTGTACATGTTCAGCATGAAGCGCTGCCCACCAGGCATCTGGCCATCCCACAAAAGGTACTGCTTGGCCCTCTGGGGACAGCTCTGTCGGCCCGCGTGGCACTGCCGCCCTCGCTGCAGTGTCTCCTGGAGGGCCTGTCGGTGCTGCGCAGGCACTGGTGGGAACGGCGGGCCCGGCCTTGCTGAGCCTTGGCCAAATTGCAGGCTTATGCCCACAGAGCCCAGGGAGGGTGGGCCTGCGGCCGTGGTGGTGCCGACCGCTGGGGCTAGCACCTGCCCAGCTCCAGGTGGATGGAGGTTCTCTGGCAGGTGCCAGGTAGCCTGGCGGGCCTGTGCTCACTGGGCGGGGCAGGGGCGGCTCCTCTCAGGCCCAGTTCTGTCCCTCCTGTGGGAGCCCTCTGGTGGGCTCTGGTGGATGATGTGTGTGAAAATGCTGTGTTGACCGCCTGACAGTGCTCAAATGTGAGGATGGTCACAGCGTGCTCAGGGCCTTGCCAAATTCAGGCTTCCGTGCGGCTCTGCCTCAGCGCACAGCAGGCTCTCCCTGGCCGCGTGGAGGAGGCTGTTTCTTGGGGCTGCAGGTGCCCACGTCCAGGGAGTCCTTCCCAGAGTAAGCCTCCCCTGGCCTTGGTCTCAGTAAGGACCTAGTGAGGCTGGAGTAGCCTCCCAGCCTCTAAAAGAGCAGGCCTTGACCTGGACCACAGAGCAAAGGCCGGCCCCATGACCCCACCGTGAGGGAAGAGCAGAGGCCCAAGCTTCAAGGGACTCCCCATTCTTCGTCCCCTCTGGACGGGACGTGCAGCCTATGGGCGGGGCAAGGGTCAGGAGCCCATTCTTGCTGCTGTGGATCCCCAGGGAGGGCCCCACCTCGTATGCTCACAGCCTTGGTTGGGAGGAGATCGTAGCTGCCCCACCCAGCTGCATCTTATGTGACCCCAGGAAGTGGAGTACAAAGTAGGGAGCCCCTCCCTCCATGCATGGAGCTGAAAGCCATTGGCACCCCCAGGCCAGGTGCGGTGGGGCCTGCTCAGCAGGGGGCATCCGAGACCAGGGAGTCTTTCCCTGTGGCGTTTGGCTGGGCTTCCGTGACCCCACCAGGTCCCCACAGCTTCTTCCTTGTAGGGGTGGAGAGATTGCAGAGCACTGCACCCACGGGGCTGCCAGCTGGACCAGCTTCAAGTTCATGGCTTTTCAACATATCTGACCTAGAACCTAAGGAGTCAGGTGCTTGTGGGAGAGAGGTGTTTGTGTGCGCTATGTGGGGTGGACGTAACTGGACCCCAGAAGAGGAGGCATTTGGAAAGAGTCTAGCCAGTGGAGGCCAAATGTCTCAGTGGGCGAGGGAAGCCTCCAGGGTTGCAGGACCAGAAGGGTCCTTGCCCTCCAGAAGGCACAGTCTCTGTGGGCACCCACAGGACAGACAGGAGAGTGAGGGCTGGGTGAGGGGACACAGCTGCCATGAGGGAGGCCCAGACCTGGCCGAGAACCTTTCTGTCTCCAGATGGAACAGACAAGAAAGAGCTGCATCCTGGGACTGAGGGAAACGGAAGCAAACACGACTCCTGTGCTAAGGACCCTCACGCAGAAGAAGGCAGGGTGCACGATCCAGCAGCCACTTCATCAGAGCCATGGAAGTGCCAGAAAGGAGAATGCCTTCGACGTAGCTGAGGCCAAGTCAGCAGCCTTTGGAGCTAGGTCAAGAGATACTGAAGCTGACGAATCGCAGAGAAAGCCGGGGAGAGAACAAGCACCTGAGAGCTGCCCCCACCTCAGGCAAGCCACACACACGGAGTCCCAGAGGGAAGGAGGAAGGGGGAACAGTGATGAAATCCCAGCTGAGAATTTCCCAGAATAAGGAGCAGATAGCCGTCCACAGGTCCAAGAAGGCCAGAGGACACCAAGCAGAATGCAAATGAGACAAACACATAAAAACCCACTCGGGCACATCCTGGTCGGAAATCCTGCAAACCAAGCACAGAGGAGGTTTTGGAGGCAGCCAGAAGAAGATACGTCTTGTAGAGAAAGAAAGATGTGAGCCACAGGTTCTCATCAGAAACCCCAGGACAGCCAGTAAGGGCTTTTCTTAGGTGCTGTAATTCAGAAGTCAACACGAAGTAAAACGAAAACAGAACCTCCCAAGGGAAGGTGGATGGAAGAAGAAGCCGGGAACAGAGAAGACGGATAGGTGACAGCAAGGTGGTAGAGTGGGGTCGGACGTGAGTGGTTTTGTTGAAAAGACAGGCATCGTCATGGAACAGAAACGCACAGCTCAGCCGTACGCCTCGGGAAGTCCCCTTTCAACACGCAGGCCACGGCGGGGTCAGGACAGGCCGGTGGGAAGAGTGTGCGACAGCAGTGACATGCAGTCACTTGGGCTTCAAGCACGCATGGCTGTTCTCTCTCGGTCTCCCTGGGCCCTGAGGCTAAGCTGGGTCCTCTCCTCTGGTCAAGATGTTGGCCCCACTGACTCTGAGAAGCCGATTTCTCCTTCGTTTCTGAACCTGCCTCCGTGGCCACTCAGGCTGTTGGCAGAATTCATTTGTTAGGCTGAGGGACTGCCCATCCTTGCTTCCTGCTGCCTGGGCTGGACCCCTGTGTCCTGGGGCTGGTCTGCTCAAATGTGACCACAGAAGTGGCATCACCTGCCCCAGACAAGCTCCAGGAGAGGGCATGCTGCACGGGCAGGGGTGCCGCAGGGTGGGAGGCAGACACCAGGGCTTTCTGCACCACAAAGAGGCACCATGGGAACGCTGGTCACGGTGACGTCAGAGCTGTGCCACCAGGGTAAGGGGAACATTCCATTCAACATCCATAGAGCAAACACTGATAGAACTGAGAGGAGAGATAGACGCCTCGTTTGTACAGGAGACTTCAACAGTTTCAGTCATCGCGGGACAAGTAAACCACCAGCAGGGATACAGAAGAACTGAACACACCAACCCAGGAGGCTGACACATCTCTAGAACCCTCCACCCAACAACAGAGGGATACAGGAGAACTGAACACACCAGCCCAGGAGGCTGACACATCTCTAGAACCCTCCACCCAACAACAGAGGGGTACAGGAGAACTGAACACACCAGCCCAGGAGGCTGACACATCTCTAGAACCCTCCACCCAACAACAGAGGGTACAGGAGACATCTCTAGAACCCTCCACCCAACAACAGAGGGATACAGGAGAACTGAACACACCAGCCCAGGAGGCTGACACATCTCTAGAACCCTCCACCCAACAACAGAGGGATACAGGAGAACTGAACACACCAGCCCAGGAGGCTGACACATCTCTAGAACCCTCCACCCAACAACAGAGGGGTACAGGAGAACTGAGCACACCAACCCAGGAAGATGGACACATCTCTAGAACCTTCCACTCAACAACAGAGGGATACAGGAGAACTGAACACACCAGCCCAGGAGGCTGACACATCTCTAGAACCCTCCACCCAACAACAGAGGGTACAGGAGACATCTCTAGAACCCTCCACCCAACAACAGAGGGATACAGGAGAACTGAGCACACCAGCCCAGGAGGCTGACACATCTCTAGAACCTTCCACCCAACAACAGAGGGGTACAGGAGAACTGAACACACCTGCCCAGGAGGCTGACACATCTCTAGAACCCTCCACCCAACAACAGAGGGATACAGGAGAACTGAACACACCAGCCCAGGAGGCTGACACATCTCTAGAACCTTCCACCCAACAACAGAGGGATACAGGAGAACTGAACACACCAGCCCAGGAGGCTGACACATCTCTAGAACCCTCCACCCAACAACAGAGGGTACAGGAGAGCTGAACACACCAGCCCAGGAGGCTGACACATCTCTAGGACTCTCCACCCAACAATAGAAAATGCACATTTATTTTAAATGCACGTGGAATGCAAGAAGAAAGATAAGATTTTGGCCTGTAAACACACCTCAATAAATTTTTGAAATTTGAAATCACATAAGCTATGCTCTCAGGTCACAGTGGAATCAAACTAGAAATACTGGAAGGATGTCTGTAAAACTAACCCTCTGTCTCCCGGGTTCAAGCCATTCTCCTGCCTCAGCCTCTGGAGTAGCTGGGGCTACAGGTGCCCTCCATCACACCCAGCTGATTTTTGTATTTTTAGTTTTTACCATGTTTTACGGGGTTTTACCATGTTGCCCAGGCTGGTCTCGAACTCCTGAGCTCAGACAAGCTGCCTGCCTTGGCCTCCTAAAATGTGCTGGGATTACAGGGGTTGACGTCGCGATCCACCCACCTCGGCCTCCCAAAGTGCTGGGATTACAGGTGTGAGCCACTGCGCAGCCTCAAACAACTTCTAAATAACCCATGAATGAGAGTGGGAGTATCACAAGAAATTTAAAAATATTTTTAACTAGGGCGGGGTGTGGTGGCTCACACATGTAATCCCAGCACTTTGGGAGGCTGAGGCTGGTGGGTCAGTTGAGCCCAGGAATTTGAGACTAGCCTGGGCGACATGGTGAAAACCTATCTCTACAAAAATTAGCCAGGCATGACGGTGCATGCCTGTAGTTCCAGCTACTTGGGAGGCTGAGCGGGGAGGATCACTAGAGCCAGGGAGATCAAGGCTGCAGTGAGCTATGATCATGCCATTGCACTTTAGCCTGGACAACAGAGCAAGACCCTGTCTTACAGATACATGTATGTATGTATGTGTATACATAGAGAGAGGCAGATGCATATACGTAACTATATATGTAAAACTACATCTCTATAACTACATGTGTGACTATATGTATATATAACTACATATATAGCTATATATATAGTGATATGGCACGCCTGCCCCCAGGTACATCGAGTACATGTGTGACATGGTGGCGGAGGAGCCCATCACGCCTCATAGCAAGCCCATCCTGGTGAGGGCCGTGGTCATGACGCCCGTGCCACTGTTCAGCAAACAGAGGAGCGGCTGCAGGCCCTTCTGCGAGGTCTACGTGGGGGACGAGCGCGTGGCCAGCACCTCCCAGGAGTATGACAAGATGCGGTGAGTGCACCTGCGGCCCCGCGCCGTGCTCCCTACTCTCACCCCTCCGGAAAACCTTGAAGAAGAACCTGGCCTTGCCGAGGCGCACGTGTTTGGAACGTTAGTGCCTGGCAGGTCATCTGGAACTGGGTCAGCAAGGGGATCACATGGATCTAAGCGTCTAGGAGACTGCAGGGTTCTTCTCGGGGTTTTCGTTTGTGGGGGTCATTCTTTATTGAATATTACACATTTTACCTGTGGGGTGATTTCTTGTCCTTCTGTTTTTTGTTTTCATTTGTTTGTTTTTTGGGCTTTTTGTTTAGTGTTTCTCTCATCATTCTGTTCTCAGGGATTTTAAGATCGAGGATGGGAAAGCAGTCATTCCCTTGGGCATCACGGTGCAAGGAGACGTGCTCATCGTCATCTATCACGCCCGGTCCACCCTGGGTGGCCGGCTGCAGGCCAAGGTGAGGAAGCCTGGGGCCCGCCAGGTGCTCCCCACTCACCCCTGGCTCTGGGGGGCTGGGTGCTGCTGTGCGTTCAGCGTGGCCGTCCCTCCACTTCCTGCTGAGGGCTCCGGGGTGCTCACTGCTTGGTGAGTGCCGGCAGCTCTCACGTGGCAGCTACCCACATGGTGACTGTACCTGCTTACTCTGCACTTGCCACGGCAGGATCTCAGCCTGAAAGCCTGGCGTTTCCTGTCGATACTGAGTTTGAGGGTCCACTTGGGCAGCCCCATGAAGTGGCTTGTGGGCCTGTGCCTTCTCCTTGGGACCACCTGCCACACACAGACCCTCTCCCACTCTCGCCACAGCACGTGGCACAGGGCATCATCCACATCTCCAGTGCCACGAGCGGCTCCCGGAGCTCATCCATGGGGAAAGTGTGCCTGTGGCCCTGGGATCTGGACTCACCCTCCATGTGGGCCCTCGTGTTTTGTCTGCTCTCTTTGCAGATGGCATCCATGAAGATGTTCCAGATTCAGTTCCACACGGGCTTTGTGCCTCGGAATGCCACCACTGTGAAATTTGCCAAGTATGTTGGTGCCACATGTGCCCAGAGGGAATGGGCGGGTGCTCAGCAATGGAGCACCTGCGTGTGGCTCGGTGGCGGGAGCCGCAGGGGAAATGGTGGGCTCTGTGACTGCCAATTGGTGGCACTGGGCTGCTCCTGGGCCATCTGGGAGCTGTGCATGTACAGGCTGCTGGGGTGGACCCAGTGGCTGCTGCTCTGCCCCCACACCTGGGTGTGGCATGAGCAGGTGAGCAGGTGGAAGCTGCATCTTCACAAACGTCCCTGAGCCTGCTGTGTGCAGAATGCCTTGCCCGGCGGAGATTGCAAGTAATGCGGAGCAGTCCTGACTAGAAGTTCACTCTGAGTTCTAGAGTAGAGACCTCTGTAAACAAGCACAGTCAAGGGATAACCCCACCCACCATGCCAAGCACTTGTGAGTTCCCTATCCTCTTGACATGGGCACCCAACAGTGCATACCTGCCCTGCACAGGCTCAGGTGCACTGCGGTGAGCAGCGGAGCGGGCTCATATCCCCCAGCCTCAAGAGATTCTCTCGCCTCAGCCTCTGGAGTAGCTGGGACTACAGGCATGCGCCACCACACCCAGCTAATTTTTGTAGTTTTAGTAGAGACGGAGTTTCACCATGTTGGCCAGGCTGGTTTCAATCTCTTGACCTCAAGTGATCCGCCCACTCCAGCTTCCCATTTAACTGGAGATCTTGCTACTCAGTCACAGGCAGGCTTATGCACCAAGGCACAGTGGAACAAGCATCATTTTAGGAGCCAGAGGGGGCACCGACGGGGGGTGGTCCTGAGACAGATGCTGGCTTCAGGGCCTGCTGTGTTCCAGGCTCTGCTCTCTTGGTTCCCACCCAGCAGACAAAGGGAAATCTTAGGGCCAGCCCCACCGGTGACTACACACTTGAGAGGGGGGCTGGCCTGGCCTGGGGGAGCTCAGGAAGAGCTGGTGCCTGCCGCTCTCCCAGACAGCCTGCACCAGGAGACTGGGGTGCTCTTCTCGTGCTTTTCTATCTGTTATTCTTTTTTTACATTTCTTGGCTTTGTTGTGTCTTACGCTTTTCTTTTTTTAACTCACATATTCATAACTTTAACATTTCGTTTCTCTTTTCCTTCTTGGGAGAAGAAAAACACCCAGAGTTCTTTTAGTTTTCAGACACAGTGGAGGCGGTGCTTAAAAGAGTGTTTTAAAGACCAAGCGACTGACAATGAAGGGGAAAATGTCGGGGAAGGACCTGTCGGTGGTTCAGATGCTGGAGGCAGGAGGCAGGGACTCGGTAACTGCTTATTTAGGAAAGTGGGGGAAATGATGGGAATTTCACCGGAGATCTGGAACATAAAAAGGAGACAGATGTGAATTCTAGAACTGAAAAATATTACAGCCGAAATCAAGGATTCAGCACATGCTAGGCAGTGGAATAGTCAGCAGAACAGACAGCCAATTGGTAGAAAAGATCTTCCAACAGCCACGTGGAGAAAAATCGATGGAAGCTACATGCAGAAACGATCGTGAGAGTGGAAGACACGTGCAGAAAGGCCGGTGAGAGCAGAAGACACGTACAGAAAGGCCGGTGAGAGCAGAAGACACGTGCGGAAAGGCCGGTGAGAGCGGAAGACACGTGCGGAAAGGCCGGTGAGAGCAGAAGACACGTGCGGAAAGGCCGGTGAGAGCGGAAGACACGTGCGGAAAGGCCGGTGAGAGCGGAAGACACGTGCGGAAAGGCCGGTGAGAGCGGAAGACACGTGCGGAAAGGCCGGTGAGAGCGGAAGACACGTGCGGAAAGGCCGGTGAGAGCGGAAGACACGTGCGGAAAGGCCGGTGAGAGCGGAAGACACGTGCGGAAAGGCCGGTGAGAGCGGAAGACACGTGCGGAAAGGCCGGTGAGAGCGGAAGACACGTGCGGAAAGGCCGGTGAGAGCGGAAGACACGTGCGGAAAGGCCGGTGAGAGCGGAAGACACGTGCGGAAAGGCCGGTGAGAGCGGAAGACACGTGCGGAAAGGCCGGTGAGAGCGGAAGACACGTGCGGAAAGGCCGGTGAGAGCGGAAGACACGTGCGGAAAGGCCGGTGAGAGCGGAAGACACGTGCGGAAAGGCCGGTGAGAGCGGAAGACACGTGCGGAAAGGCCGGTGAGAGCGGAAGACACGTGCGGAAAGGCCGGTGAGAGCGGAAGACACGTGCGGAAAGGCCGGTGAGAGCGGAAGACACGTGCGGAAAGGCCGGTGAGAGCGGAAGACACGTGCGGAAAGGCCGGTGAGAGCGGAAGACACGTGCGGAAAGGCCGGTGAGAGCGGAAGACACGTACTGAAAGGCCGGTGAGAGCGGAAGACACGTGCGGAAAGGCCGGTGAGAGCGGAAGACACGTGCGGAAAGGCCGGTGAGAGCGGAAGACACGTGCGGAAAGGCCGGTGAGAGCGGAAGACACGTACGGAAAGGCCGGTGAGAGCGGAAGACACGTACGGAAAGGCCGGTGAGAGCGGAAGACACGTGCGGAAAGGCCGGTGAGAGCGGAAGACACGTGCAGAAAGGCCGATGAGAGCAGAAGACACGTGCAGAAAGGCTCGTGAGAGACACTCTGGTAACACGAGGGCCTGGGGTGCTTTTGTTTGAAGTTCTTGGAGAAGAGATGGAGTGGAACAGAAATAATACTTGAAAAATCATTGGCCAAAACTTCTCCTAAACTGATGGAGGACCTCAAAACTATGGAATCAGAAGCTCTGCATACACCAAAGAGGATTTCTTTTCTTTTCTTTTTTTTTTATTTTTTTGCCAATCAGTTTGAGCTTATGAGGTTGCTCAGGTTAGCCTTGAACTGATGACCTCGCCTTCGCAAGCGCCATGACCTCCAGTGGGAGCCACTTTGGACCCCTTCTTTTTTTTTTTTTAGCAAAAGGAAGAAAAGAGATTTGGTACTTCAGAGCATCCTGGTTGAATTGCGGGAACCCAAAGAGAACAATTTCCGGCCCCTAGGGATTGGGACAGAGGTGTGAGAACACATGCCCTGCACAGTGACACCAGAAGGCAACTTTGAGAGACTCTCTAAAGTGCCTAGAGAAAAATACTGGAATTCTACATCCAGCGAATTTATCCTTGAAATAGGAAAGCCAGTTAAAGATGTCTTCAGCCAAACAAAGGATGAGAGGGTTTATTGTTGGCAGAACTGCTCCATTTCAGCAGATATCCAAGGCAGAGCTGTAAAGCGTGCAGCTTGGGGGAAGGGAGGCAGGGGTGCTGAAATTACACCAGTGCCAGCTGCTTAAAAGACTGACAACAGGAGCACCAACACATGCACGCACGCACGCACGGCAGAGGAGGGGGTTAATGGAGTGACTGTTTTCAGAGTTCCATCACCAGGAAGCAAGAAATGTACCCATCCCTAGGGCAGATTAAAGATTTGATCGAGAAGAAATCTGGAACAAAAAATATGTGATTAATTCTCGAGAAGAATGTAGCGATGAAGAAACATCCGGATGGGGTGTAGGTAGGGGACAACCAGCTGGTAGACCTGTGCCCCACGGTGCCTGTCAGCCATCCCATGGAAGGGTAATGGAAGAAACACTCCAGGTAACTGGGCTGGACTAAGAAGCAGCACACAGGGAAAGCTCACGTCTATCCTCCAGTCTACACTGCTTACCAGAGCCGTGCTTTAAAGACCGTGTGTATGACGACCCAGAGACGCCAAGTGGAGTCACTGAAAGCTGCTTCCATGCGGATGGCAGCAGGAAGAGGGCAGGTATCACTGCGTGGACATCAGGCAGGAGATGAAGGGCCACACCCCAGGGGCGAGCGCGGTGAGGTGGCTTCAGGACAGGCAGTGCAAATGGGCAGACCGAGGGGCGAAGCTGACAGACCCACGCTGATGGTCACCTCTCACCAGTCAGCAGAATAGGTGGACAAGAACATCAGGATGCAGTTTTGGTTTCTTCTGGTTTTTTTTCTTTTTTGTTTTATTCTTTTTGAAATAGAGTCTCACTCTGTCACCCAGACCGGAGTGCAGTAGCACCATCTCGGCTCACTGTGACCTCCACCTCCCGGGTTCCAGTGATTCTTCTGCCTCAGCCTCCCGAGTAGCTGGGACTATAGGCACACACCACCATGCCCAGCTAATTTCTGTATTTTTAGTAGAGACAGGGTTTCACTCTGTTGGCCAGGATGGTCTTGAATTCCTGACCTCGTGGTCTGCCCACCTTGGCCTCCCACAGTGCTGGGATTACAGGCATGAGCCACCGCGCCTGGCCCAGGATGTAGTTTTTTTTTTTTACAATGTTTAACCAGCGTGACCCGAGTTTGCCAACTTCAGCAAATACTTGGAGAAATGGCATCTGTTCAAGTGGAGCATTTATCAAAGTCGACCCCATGTTGGGTCGTATAGTAAGTCTCAGAACATCTCAACAGTGGGGTGAAGTAGAATCAGTAATAGGAAACACCCAGAGGCTGTGTGCTCATAAGTAGCCCACGTGCCAAAAAGGAAATCACAGTTGGAATGAGAAAGTATTTTAAACGGAGTGATAATCAAAATACCCCTCACCAGGTTTCTGGGATGCATCTACAGCAGGGTTTAGGGGAAATCTGTAACTTTAAATGCTTACGTTAAAAAGAAGGAAGGTCGGCTGGGCACAGTGGCTCATAGCTGTAATTCTACCCGTGGGGAGGCAGGAGATTCCTTGAGCCTGGGGGGGCAAGGCTGCAGTAGGCTGTGAGCGAACCCATCTCCAAGAAAAAAAGAAATACTGGAAGTCAGTGACCTCAACTCATACCTCAGGAAGTTAGAGAAAGAACAGCAAATTAAACCCAAAAAGGTAGATGGAAAAAAATAAAGGTAGGAAGAGAATTCAGTTAAAAAGAAGCACACTGGCCAGGCGCGGTGGCTCACGCCTGTAATGCCAGCACTTTGGGAGGCTGAGGCGGGCTGATCAGCTGAGGTCAGCAGTTGAGACCAGCCTGGCCAACATGGTGAAACCCTGTCTCTACTAAAAATACAAAAAATCGCTGGGCATGGTGGCCTGCACCTGTAATCCCAGCTACTGGGGAGGCTGAGGCAGGAGAAGCGCTTGAACTCAGGAGGGGGAGGTTGCAGTGAGCTGAGATCACACCACTGCACTCCAGCCTGGCCTACAGAGTGAAACTCCGTGTTAAAAACAAACAAAAGCAAGTGTGCTATAGGAAAAGTCAGTAAAGCCAGAAGATGTTTCTTCTGATTATCTGAAAAGGTCAGTTGGTGAATGCTTTAACAAATCTGGTCAAGAAAGGGAGACAACTCTGGTTCCCAGGGTGGGTTCCCAGGGTGGGAGGCGAAGAGAGACGCGGGTCCCATGGACAGTCCCACAGCGGCCTCAGGTGCTGAAGGAAGGCCGTTCCGAGTCGAATGGACAAATTACCTGAAAAACACCCCTCAAAATACACCCACGAAGAAGTACTGCCTTGGAATATCTGTTAAATAAATGTATTTTGTAATTTAAAACCTTCCTGCAGGCTGGGCACTGTGGCTCACGCCTATGATCCCAGCACTTTGGGAGGCTGAGATGGGAGGATCACTTGAGCCAGAAGTTGGAGGCCAGACTGGCGACATAGTGAGACCCCATTTCCACAAAAAAATTTTTAAAAACATCCAGGCGTGATGGCGCACGCCTGCGGTCCCAGCTCTCAGGAGGCTGAGCTGGGAGAATTGCTTGAGCCTGGGAGGTCTAAGCTGTGGTGAGTCGTGATTGTGCACACAGAAGAACGTTGTAGGAAAGGAAAATGGTAAGCCAGATCTCCTAAATAGAGATAGAAAAATGCTAAGCAAAATATTAGCTGAAAGAATCTAGTGTTACATAACAAGGATAACAGGTCTGACATCTGGTTTATTTCAGGAACGGGAGGTGGTTTAAACATTTGAAAATGGTCAGTCACCATCATTCACTATGTTAGCAGAGCAAAAGTGAAACCAGGCCAAGTTTTCATAGATAGAGCATGGTAAGAATGAGTGCTTCTTCCTCGTCAGAATGCTCAGCAAAGAGGAACAGAAGGAAACTTTCTTAGGCTGATGAAGAGCCGCCACCGAAACCCTAAAGCCTGCACACAGCTGATTGTGACGTACTCACACGTTTCTCTCCTGAGCATACAAACAGCAAGACTTCAGTCTCACTGTCTGATATTTTATGGTCAGTCCCAGCCAGTGCAGTAAGGCAAGAAAAAAGAAAGAAAGGTCAGAAGGAACGGAAGTTTCTGGTGTTGCTTCTCCCAGGCAGCATGATGGTTTTCAGCCTGCGGAACCTATACAGTCAGAATGAACAGGTGGATTTAATGAGATGGCTGAACGTGAAGTTAGGACGGGGTAGTGGGGGAGGAGCACCTGGGAGGTGTGTGGGTCCTGTGCAGTGAGCCTGCACTGTGCCTGGGTGAGGGTTTAGACGGGCAGTGGGGGAGGAGCACCTGGGAGGTGTGTGGGTCCTGTGCAGTGAGCCTGCACTGTGCCTGGGTGAGGGTTTAGACGGGGCAGTGGGGGAGGAGCACCTGGGAGGTGTGTGGGTCCTGTGCAGTGAGCCTGCACTGTGCCTGGGTGAGGGTTTAGACGGGCAGTGGGGGAGGGGCACCTGGGAGGTGTGTGGGTCCTGTGCAGTGAGCCTGCACTGTGCCTGGGTGAGGGTTTAGACGGGGCAGTGGGGGAGGAGCACCTGGGAGGTGTGTGGGTCCTGTGCAGTGAGCCTGCACTGTGCCTGGGTGAGGGTTTAGATGGGGCAGTGAGGGAGGAGCACCTGGGAGGTGTGTGGGTCCTGTGTAGTGATCCTGCACTGTGCCTGGGTGAGGGTTTGGACGGGGCAGTCGGGGAGGAGCACCTGGGAGGTGTGTGGGTCCTGTGCAGTGAGCCTGCACTGTGCCTGGGTGAGGGTTTAGACGGGGCAGTGGGGGAGGAGCACCTGGGAGGTGTGTGGGTTCTGTGCAGTGAGCCTGCACTGTGCCTGGGTGAGGGTTTGGACGGGGCAGTCGGGGAGGAGCACCTGGGAGGTGTGTGGGTCCTGTGCAGTGAGCCTGCACTGTGCCTGGGTGAGGGTTTAGACGGGACAGTGGGGGAGGAGCACCTGGGAGGTGTGTGGGTCCTGTGCAGTGAGCCTGCACTGTGCCTGGGTGAGGGTTTAGACGGGACAGTGGGGGAGGAGCACCTGGGAGGTGTGTGGGTTCTGTGCAGTGAGCCTGCACTGTGCCTGGGTGAGGGTTTGGACGGGGCAGTTGGGGAGGAGCACCTGGGGGGTGTGTGGGTCCTGTGCAGTGAGCCTGCACTGTGCCTAGGTGAGGGTTTAGACGGGCAGTGGGGGAGGGGCACCTGGGAGGTGTGTGGATCCTGTGCAGTGAGCCTGCACTGTGCCTGGGTGAGGGTTTGGACGGGGCAGTCGGGGAGGAGCACGCAGAATGTGCCTAGGTCCTGCAAGGCGAGCCTGCACTGCATGGGGTGAGGCAACAGGGTTGCCGCCATGGCACAGCTCATGGCACATTTCTGTGTAGCCCCAAGCCTGTTGGGAGACCCCTCTGTCCTGTTGGAGCTGGTCTGGCAGGAGCCTGCGGGCTGTGTCCTCTGCAGTCCAGGGCTTTCGGGAGTGTCCAGCCCTGCTCACAAACCTCATTGTGCCCTCAGCGCCAGGCTGGCTGAGCTGAGTCTGCAGGCCCAGTGCCCAGGGCCGTCTCCAGGGGCAGCTGGGGCAGCGAGGCCAGGCATGAGTGGCACTGCCTCTGGGCTGCCCGAGCTCAGTCTATCCCAGAACCCAAGCCTGCCTCACTGACCTGGCTCCCTGCACAGACCCTCCCGCCGTGCCCCTCCACTCTCCTTGTTGGTGGCCAGGTCTGAGCCTCCCCTGCAGTAGCCGTCAGATTCTCTGCTGCTGCCTGCTGGCTCCTCTGCATACGTTGCCACCTCCACATCTCCGCACCAGCCGTGCCGCCGCTGTGCTGTCCCTGCTGCCCCTGACTGCAGACAGCAGCCCAGGAAGAGACTGGGGTGCGGAGGGAAGCTCGTGTTGGCCTCGGCTGGAGTGCACATCCGTCCCGGCTACTGCTGTGGCCATCTCTGCCCAGAGCCCTGAGAGGGCATCAAGGCGGCACTGCTTTGCGTGAGGTCGGCCACTGTGGATGGGGAGCGGGTGCCCACCTCCAGGGCAGGTCCAGGGTGCCCTCCCCTTATGCAGGGAGATGTTTTAGGGGGCGAGCAGGAGGGGGTAAGCTAGAGGTCTTCACACATCCATAGCATGTGTGGAGCTTGGAGAAGTGACAGTTAAAGCCAGCCATGGCTCTGAGCCACACAGGCCGCTGCACTTGTCTCCCCACCCTCCCTAAGCCGTGTCCCATCCCACTCTGGGTGCTTCCGGCCCTGCAGATGCTGGCACCCTGCATTTCCCAGGAACTGGTCGCCACTCTTTTTTTTATTTTGAGATGGAGTTTTGCTCTTGTTGCCCAGGCTGGAGTGCAGTGGTGTGATCTTGGCTCACCGCAACCTCTGCCTCCCAGGTTCAAGTGATTCTCCTGCCTCAGCCTCCCAGGTAGCTGAGATTACAGGCCTGCGCCACGATGCCCAGCTAATTTTGTATTTTTAGTAGAGATGAGGTTTCTCCATGTTAGTGGGTTGCACTGACCCCTCCTTGTGCTCCCCACAGCTGAGCAGGGGGCTCAGCCAGTGCTGCCTCCCTGGCCCCATGGTAGACACAGCCTTGTTTCCCCCAGAATCGCCCTCCCAATTCCCTGGCAGCCGGATTCTAGAGGTCTTGGTTTTAGGGGCATCTGTTAACAGCTGTGGATTTGTTAGGGCAAACATTGTCATTTCTATAACACAGTACCCCAGAGTGCTCACTCTGAGCTGCAAGGTGGCTGAAGGCTGTGTGCTGGGGGTGAGGGCCAGTGCCTGCCCTGGAACTCTGGGGTCCCATCTCAGAGCTGCCTGCCTGGGCACCTGAGTCATAGGCTGTGGGGCATTGTCCTGTCTTCTCTGAGCACGCAGCCTCCCCTGGACTTGGGGGAAACGCTGGGGCCCAGCCCAGTGCCCCCTGCCTTGGACACAGCCTCAGGCATCCCCATGGAGCAGATGCAGTGATGCTCTTCTGGGGCCGTGACCCAGGTGCTGACGCCCTGCGGGTTCCTGGGACGGCTGCGGGGTTGGCTCCCACGGCTCTGGCTTCAGCAGGCGGGGGTGGCCAGCTGCCCTGGTGGTTCTGCTGCTGCTGCAGTGTTTCCGTGCACCTTTCTTTAGTGAATGTTCGAGGGACTTGCACACTACTTGTGTGGCCTTCCTGAGTGGTGCCTACTCGTAACTCCGCAGGTATGACCTGGACGCGTGCGACATTCAGGAGAAATACCCAGATTTATTTCAAGTGAACCTGGAAGTGGAGGTGGAGCCCAGGGACAGGCCAAGCCGGGAGGCCCCGCCATGGGAGAACTCGAGCATGAAGGGGCTGAACCCCAAGATCCTGTTTTCCAGCCGGGAGGAGCAGCAAGACATTCTGTCTAAGTTTGGTAAGCTCCTGCGGGTGAAATGAGGGCATCCTGCTCTGCCCAGTATCTCTATGGTGAGAGCCCCTTCGGCTGAGATCTGGCAGGGCTGAGCCAGCCGCACCTGCTGCTGTGCTCAGGTCGGAGCAGCGTGGGCTGCAGGAAGTTTGAGAGACTCCGTCTTGGGTGTTGGACACCACCACCAGCAACACTCGGGAAGCAGGACTGAGGCTGCAGTTTCTGGGGCCCATGGGCAGGGGCAGAGGCAGGGGAAGGAAACCCAGGCTCCTGGAGCAAAGCAGGGTTTCGCCCTGGGCATGCGTCTAGGTCAGGTTTTTGTCCTGTGTGCTGGATACACGTCCGCTCTCACTGCAGGCCTCAGGCCTGCTGGCAGCACATGGACATGGCAGAACCCTTGCTCCTGTCACTCTTCTCATTTCTGAGCACTTTCAAAGAGGCAGCCCAGGAAGGGTTGGCAGGTGGGCCCAGGGCCACCCGCCACCCGTGCCATGCTCGTCCTCGGCTCTTGGTTCGCAATGTTTGCATTTTCTTTCTGAGCATTCTCAGCATACCGAAAGAGACTGCATGTGCAGCCTGTGCGTGCTGTGTACGTGGGTGGAGTGTGCCCGTGTGTGTGGTGTGTGCATGTGAGTGGTGCGGCCATTCATGTGTACCGTGGATGTACATGGGTAGAGGGTGCCTGTGTGTGGTGTTTGTGTGCACGCGAGTATGCGTGTGTTTGTGTGTGCGGTGGATATACGTGGGTGGAGTGTGCATGTGAGTGGTGCGGGCATTCATGTGTACCGTGGATGTACATGGGTAGAGGGTGCCTGTGTGTGGTGTTTGTGTGCACGCGAGTATGCGTGTGTTTGTGTGTGCGGTGGATATACGTGGGTGGAGTGTGCCCGTGAGTGGTGCGGGCATTCATGTGTACCATGGATGTACATTGGTAGAGGGTGCCTGTGTGTGGTGTTTGTGTGCACGCGAGTATGCGTGTGTTTGTGTGTGCGGTGGATGTACGTGGGTGGAGTGTGCCCGTGAGTGGTGCGGGCATTCATGTGTACCGTGGATGTACATGGGTAGAGGGTGCCTGTGTGTGGTGTTTGTGTGCACGCGAGTATGCGTGTGTTTGTGTGTGCGGTGGATGTACGTGGGTGGAGTGTGCATGTGAGTGGTGCATGCATTCATGTGTATCATGAATGTACATGGGTGGTGTGCCAGTGCGTGTGATGTGTATGTGCACATGAGTGGTGTGTGCATTCATGTGTACCGTGGATGTACATGGGTGGAGGGTGCCTGTGTGTGGTGTGTGTGTGCATGTGAGTGTGTGTGCATTTGTGTGTGCTGTGGATGTACGTGGGTGGAGTGTTCCCGTGTGCGTGGTCTGTGTGCACGCATGTGAGTGGTACGTGCATTCATGTGTACCATGGATGTACATGGGTGCGGGGTGCCTCTGTGTGTGGTGTGTGTGTGTGCATGTGAGTGGTGCATGCATTCATATCAGCTGCGACCGTATGTGGCAGTGTTCCTTGTGTGTATGTGTGTGCGCGTGCTGTGCACAAGTGCGCACATGTGGCCCAGAACGGCATCTGAGTGGATAGTAGGAATCTCTTCACAGAGGTCCCCTCGCCATCATGTCATTGGTGTGCTTTCCTGGTGGCCTGGCCTGCCATGGTGCTGATGCCTGGCTAGCTGCACTTCTCAGCTCTGGGGTAGTGCTGCCTTGAGGCTGCTGGCCAGTGCCAGTGCCCTAACACCCTCTCTCTCCTGGCAGGGAAGCCAGAGCTCCCTCGACAGCCCGGCTCCACGGCTCAGTATGATGCTGGGGTGGGGTCCCCAGAAGCCGAGCCCCCGGACTCTGACTCACCACCAAGCAGCAGTGCGGACACCAGCCGCTTCCTGCACACACTGGACTGGCAGGGTAGGCACAACCGTGGACCTGGCTCTCTTGCAGAGGACAGGACCAGTCTAGAGGTGCCCTGGGGCAGGGCAAGCACCTTGGGAGACAGGCCTCAGGCAGACCTGGGCTGTACCAGAGTAGGGCCGTGTGCACAGCACGCCAGCTGTTCCTTAGTGGCTCGCAAGCTAAGATGATCTCATATTTTTAATGGTTGAAATAAATATGTCCACAGAGTCCGAAATGCTGACCCTAGCTTTGCATCTCAGTCTGCGGCCCTGGGGCGGCTAGCAGCACGGGCGCTGCCCATGGGGGCCCCTGGGTGCAGGGGAAGGCCCTGGGCAGAGGGACATTCAGTCACCACCTGGAGATCCCACACCCCTTTCTGCCTACAACCCCCAGTGGGCTCCCAGCCCCTCCCCAGGCTCTCCAGGCAAGTACCTGGGCACCGTCACTGGATCTCACCTCCAGACAGACACTCTAGGGGGTATCCCTGCCACCTCCTGTCCCAGCACCCTCAGTTGTCCCAGCAGGGCTGTCCCGCCTGCCGCCTGTTCCCAGAGCAGGGTGCTCCTCCCCTAATGCTGCTCCCCCACTGTTTCTCGCCCCCTCCCCGTGCTTTTCCCCCTGTGCTCCTCCCCCGTGCTCCTCCCTCCGTGCTGCTCCCCTCGTGTTCCTCCCCCCGTGCTCCTCCCTCGTGTTCCCCTGCCCCATGTTTCTCCCCCAATGCTCCTCCCTCAGTGCTCCTCCCCTGGTGCTGCTCCCCCACTGTTTCTCCCCGCCATGCTCCTCCCCCGTTCTCCCCCCCCCGTGCTCCTCCCCCGGTGCTGCTCCCCCTGTGCTCTTCCCCCAGTGTTCCCCCACCCCATGTTTCTCCCCCCGTGTTCCTCCCCACTGTGCTCTTACCCCGATGCTCCTCCCTCAGTGCTCCTCCCCCAGTGCTGCTGCATGTCCCCCACTTGGCTCAGCCTGGAGCACCGCAGAGGCCCAGGTGGAGAGAGCCATAGGCAGACCCTTGAGGAGGCTGCAGGGGGTACACTGGAGACGCCTCAGGAAAGCTGACAAGCTTCTGCAGCGTTTGCCAAGGCCCTGGGCCGAGGAGGCGCTGAGGGAGCCGTGCCAGGGGCACCCTGGGGCTGGCTGTGTGGGTTCACCAGCCTGCAGTTTTGTTTCCTTTCCACAGAAGAGAAGGAGTCAGAGACCGGTGCAGAAGACGCCTCTCCCAAGGAGAGCGAGTCTGCCCTGATGGAGGACAGAGACGAGAGCGAGGTGTCGGATGAAGGGGGGTCCCCGATCTCCAGCGAGGGCCAGGAGCCCAGGGCCGACTCGGACACCCCCTGCCTAGCAGCGGGGCTGGTGCCGCAGGACTCTGTTTTGGAGGTGGGATCGCCCGCTGAACTGCCAGAGCCTGAGACGCAGGAAGACGGGGTCGACCTCCTGGGGCTGCACTCCAAGCCCGAGGCAGGCGCAGAGCCTGCTCTCCCACCGCAGGCCCACAGGGCCCCCTCCAGCAACACCGACTTGCTCAGCTGCCTCCTCGGGTCCCCTGAGGCCGCCTCGCAGGGGTCCCCGGAGGATCTGCTCGGCGAGGCCCCCCTACTCCTGGCAAGCCCGGCCCCTCCCCTGAGCGTTCAGAGTACCCCAAGAGGAGGGCCCCCCACTGCTGGTACGTGTTTCTGTGGATGGCGAGTGGCTTCACGGTAGAGAAGAAGTGATGAGGTTCAGTCATTCTCACCACATAGAAATGTCTGGAAGGCTCTTGAAGGAAGGGAATGTGCCCTCCCCCGCCTCCCCTGGGAGCAGCCTCAGGGTCACGGCAGGGGCTGGCTCTGCACTGCTTGCCTGAGCTCACGGGCTAGACGCTGCCAGCTCTTCCATCTGGCAATGTTGCTGCGTCCATGGGAAGGTCATCCTGAGGCATGTTGCGTGGGGAGGCCCTGGGCTGACTGCCTTGGTGTCCCTGAGAGGGCAGCTGTGGGCTCTGGACTGCTCAGCTGGAGTGGCCCAGAGCTGGGTCCATTGTCCTCCCCGTCCCTGCCTGTCCCCGCAGCCGACCCCTTCGGCCCACTGCTGCTGTCTTCAGACACTGACGCTCAGCCCTGCTCCAGTCCTGATCTCTTCTGCGAGCTTCTCAACTCAGACTCTGCGGCCGTCCCGTCCTTCCCGTCTGCCCACAGCGCTCCGCCCCTGGCCTGCAGCACCGACTTCCTGCACCTGGGTAAGCGCCTCTCGCCGCCCCAGCTCCCTATGGCCTCTTCCCTCAGGACCGCAGCCTGTGCTGGAAGCAGAACTGTGGGTCTCCAGCAGTGATGAGGCTGGACCGTGGCCTCTGCGTGCCCTTTCTGGTGGCCCAGGGTCCTGCAGAACGTCCCCGAGGTCAGGAGAGACTGCTCCCTGCTCTGTCTCCCCAAACCCTCTCCAAACCCGGAACAAGTTCTGGGCCGTCACAGGCCCAGGGCTCCCAGCTGTTAGCAGAGACGGCCACCTGCACCCAGCACTTGTGTGGGGCCGAGTGGTCAGAGGGATGCAGTCAGGGGCCCAGGGTCCAGGAAGCTGGCTTGGTCCCAGCGCAGCAGGGGCCTTGGGGCACTGTGTCCATGGGGAGGAGGCCGGACCTGGGGCACAGCATGGCTTGTTTACCATAGGGCCAGGCCCAGGGAAAGAGCTGGGCTGTCTCTCCAGTGTGGTCCTGGAGGAGGCAGCCCAGATTCTCTCTCCCGAGGAGGCAGCAGCGTGGCCCACAGTGCGCTCTGGGGTGATGGCAGTGACTGTTGAGAGATGGCTCGTGCTGGGCATGTGCAGTGCAGCCCTGTGGCATGTGGGTGGGTGCCTCTGGAGGTGTGCAGTGTGGCCAGAGCCAGGGCAGATGGGACCTGCTGGGGCCTGTGTCTGCCTGGAAGGCAGCTCAGCTAGGGGGAGCCGCTGAGGGCTGTGGTGGGTTTTAGGAGTGGCTGGACCACAGGCTGTGGGGACGGCAGTGGGCGGCTGCAGAAAGTGGGGTCTGGACAAACTCTTGTGTGTGGGAACTGCAGATGCTTGTTCTCAGACTCGTCCGCCAGCAGCTCTGCCTGCTGGTGTCCCTACGTCCACTCAGTCATCTCTGCATGATTGGCTGAGTCCTCAGGCCCAGCAGGAAGAGAGAGGCCGTCCATTCAGCCTCAGCTGGGCCTGGGTGCACGAGGTGCTAGCTCCCGGGGCCTGAGCACTGCCTGGCGCCTGCCGTGTGGCAGCACCAGCTGTGTGCTGAGACACCAAAGAGTGCTCTCTTCCGGTTCCTTCTTCCCAGGGGATCTGCCAGGAGAACCCACCAAGATAACAGCCTCATCCAGCAACCCCGACCTGCTGGGAGGATGGGCTGCCTGGGCCGAGGCTGCGGCGTCAGCCACGACCCCCGTGCCGGCCACGGAAGGTATGACCACCCCCAGTGAGGACAGGGCTCCCGGGACACGCAGCTGCTGTGGCCTTGGGGCCCATCTGTTTCACACGTACCTGTAACGGGGCTCTCTCTACACAGAGAAGGAAGGAAGGGCTGGGGTGTGCTCAGTGGTACCAGCTCCGAGCACAAGGCTGAGGTCTGGCTGCAGTGGCCTTGCTCACTCACTCACACGGTGTGACTGGGGTGCACGGGCACAGACCCCGTGTCTCGGAGCTGCAGCGGCCTCACTCACCCCCTCACTCACGCGGTGTGACTGGGGTGCAGGGACACAGACCCCGTGTCTCAGAGCTGCAGTGGCCTCACTCACTCCCTCACTCACTCCCTCACTCACGCAGTGTAACTGGGGTGCAGGGACACAGACCCCGTGTCTCAGAGCTGCAGCGGCCTCACTCCCTCACTCACGCGGTGTGACTGGGGTGCAGGGACACAGACCCCGTGTCTCAGAGCTGCAGCGGCCTCACTCACTCACTCACTCACTCACTCACGCAGTGTGACTGGGGTGCACGGACACAGACCCCGTGTCTCAGAGCTGCAGCGGCCTCACTCACTCACTCACTCACTCACTCACTCACACAGTGTGATTGGGGTGCACGGACACAGACCCCGTGTCTCGGAGCTGCAGCGGCCTCACTCACTCACTCCCTCACTCACGCAGTGTGACTAGTGTGCACGGACACAGACCCCGTGTCTCAGAGCTGCAGCGGCCTCACTCACTCACGCGGTGTGACTGGGGTGCAGGGACACAGACCCCGTGTCTCAGAGCTGCAGCGGCCTCACTCACTCACTCACTCACTCACTCACTCACTCACGCAGTGTGACTGGGGTGCAGGGACACAGACCCCGTGTCTCAGAGCTGCAGCGGCCTCACTCACTCACTCACTCACTCACTCACTCACTCACGCAGTGTGACTGGGGTGCACGGACACAGACCCCGTGTCTCAGAGCTGCAGCGGCCTCACTCCCTCACTCACACAGTGTGATTGGGGTGCACAGACACAGACCCCGTGTCTCGGAGCTGCAGCGGCCTCACTCACTGACTCCCTCACTCACGCAGTGTGACTAGTGTGCACGGACACAGACCCCGTGTCTCAGAGCTGCAGTGGCCTCACTCACTCCCTCACTCACGCGGTGTGACTGGGGTGCAGGGACACAGACCCCGTGTCTCAGAGCTGCAGCGGCCTCACTCACTCACTCACTCACGCAGTGTGACTGGGGTGCACGGACACAGACCCCGTGTCTCGGAGCTGCAGCAGCCTCACTCACTCACTCCCTCACTCACGCAGTGTGACTAGTGTGCACGGACACAGACCCC
Organism: Callithrix jacchus; assembly: GCF_049354715.1. NCBI lineage: Eukaryota > Metazoa > Chordata > Mammalia > Primates > Cebidae > Callithrix > Callithrix jacchus. The sequence goes on from NC_133504.1 coordinate 192,353,383, forward strand.
GTGTCTCAGAGCTGCAGCGGCCTCACTCACTCACGCGGTGTGACTGGGGTGCAGGGACACAGACCCCGTGTCTCAGAGCTGCAGCGGCCTCACTCACTCACTCACTCACTCACGCAGTGTGACTGGGGTGCACGGACACAGATCCCGTGTCTCAGAGCTGCAGCGGCCTCACTCCCTCACTCACACAGTGTGATTGGGGTGCACGGACACAGACCCCGTGTCTCGGAGCTGCAGCGGCCTCACTCACTGACTCCCTCACTCACGCAGTGTGACTAGTGTGCACGGACACAGACCCCGTGTCTCAGAGCTGCAGTGGCCTCACTCACTCCCTCACTCACGCGGTGTGACTGGGGTGCAGGGACACAGACCCCGTGTCTCAGAGCTGCAGCGGCCTCACTCACTCACTCACTCACTCATGCAGTGTGACTGGGGTGCACGGACACAGACCCCGTGTCTCGGAGCTGCAGCAGCCTCACTCACTCACTCCCTCACTCACGCAGTGTGACTAGTGTGCACGGACACAGACCCCGTGTCTCAGAGCTGCAGCGGCCTCACTCACTCACGCGGTGTGACTGGGGTGCAGGGACACAGACCCCGTGTCTCAGAGCTGCAGCGGCCTCACTCACTCACTCACTCACTCACGCAGTGTGACTGGGGTGCAGGGACACAGACCCCGTGTCTCGGAGCTGCAGCGGCCTCACTCCCTCACTCACACAGTGTGATTGGGGTGCACGGACACAGACCCCGTGTCTCGGAGCTGCAGCGGCCTCACTCACTCACTCACTCACGCAGTGTAACTGGGGTGCACGGGCACAGACCCCGTGTCTTGGAGCTGCAGCGGCCTCACTCACTCCCTCACTCACGTGGTGTGACTGGGGTGCAGGGACACAGACCCCGTGTCTCAGAGCTGCAGCAGCCTCACTCACTCACTCACTCACTCACTCACTCACTCACTCCCTCACTCACGCAGTGTGACTGGGGTGCAGGGACACAGACCCCGTGTCTCGGAGCTGCAGCGGCCTCACTCCCTCACTCACGCAGTGTGACTGGGGTGCACGGACACAGACCCCGTGTCTCGGAGCTGCAGCGGCCTCACTCCCTCACTCACGCGGTGTGACTGGGGTGCAGGGACACAGGCCCCGTGTCTCGGAGCTGCAGCGGCTCCTGAGTGCTGGTGGTGCCTGCCTCCAAAGGGTCCTTTCCCTCCTCTCCGGCAGGGCGTCAGTGTTTGTGAGGCAGTTTCATGCCCCGTGCTGTTTACTGCCCGGTTCTGCCTGACACGCAGAAGTTGCCTCGGCACCTTTCAGGGCCCCGTGGGCTGTTCACTCCTGAAGGGGTTTGTGGGTAAGGCTGACCCCGCGGATCATTCGTGGGTGTCACAGCATCATGGCTGACGTCCCATGCCCCGGCAGGAAGAGGGTCACATGCAGCAGCCCGTGTCTGTGAGCATCTGTCCTTCCCGTCACCCTCCAGCCTGCCCTCCCGCGACGTCTCTGGTAGCACGGACGCTTATGCTGCACTGTGTTTCAGGCCAGCCTCAGCGATACAGCAGGTTTGCTTCCAGCCAGAATCAAAGCGAATACCCCTGGAAACCTACTCAGATTATTATTTTTTTGTTTTGCTTTCCCAGTAAACATAAAAGTTACTGGTTTTTTCCTTGGTGTTTTTTTGTTTGTTTGTTTTTGAGACAGAGTCTTGCTCTGTTGCCCAGGCTGGAGTGCAGTGGTGTGATCTCGGCTCACTGCAACCTATGCCTCCCAGGCCCAAGCAGTTATCCTGCCTCAGCCTCCTGAGTAGCTGGGACTAGCATGTGCCATCATGCCCGGTTAATTTTTTGTATTTTTAGTAGAGATAGGGTTTCACCATGTTAGCCACGATGGTCTCGATCTCCTGACCTCAGGTGATCCGCCCACGTCAGCCTCCCAAAGTGCTGGGATTATGAGCGTGAGCCACTGCGCCCAGGAAGGTTTTTTGTGGGGTGTTTTTTTTGTTTGTTTGTTTTTTAAAGACAGGGTCTTACTCTGTCACCCAGGCTGGAGCATAGTGGCGCAATCTCTGCTCCCCGCAGCGTTGGCCTCATGGTTCAAGCAATCCTCCCACCCGGCCTCCTGAGTAGCTGGGACTACAGGGATGTGCCACCATGCCCAGCTAAGCAGCTGAGTTTTAATTTGTTTTCATAGGGACAAGGTTTTCTTGCCATGTTGTTCAGGCCACCTAGAACTCCTGGGCTTACGCAGTCTACCCACCTTGGCCTCCCAAAGTGCCGGGATTACAGGCATGAGCCACTGTACCAGCTAAAAGTTATATTTACTGGCTGGGCGCGGTGGCTCACGCCTGTAATCCCAGCACTTCGGGAGGCTGAGGCGAGCGGATCACAAGGTCAAGAGATCGAGACCATTGTGGCCAACACGGTGAAACCCTGTCTCTACTAAAAATACAAAAAAATTAGCCAGGTGTGGTAGCACGTGCCTGTGGTCCCAGCTACTTGGGAGGCTGAGGAGGAAGAATCGCTTGAACCCAGGGGGCGAAGGTTGCAGTGAGCCAAGGTTGCGCCACTGCACTCCAGCCTGGTGGCAGAGCAAGATTCCATCTCAAAAAACAAAAAGTTATATTTACATTATATTGTAGTCTCTTAAGTGTGCAGTAGCATTATGTCTGGAAAAAAAAATGTAGCTACCTTGATTTAGAGATACTTAATTGCTGGCCAGGCAAGGTAGCTCACGCCTGTAATTCAGCACTTTGGGAGGCTGAGGCTGGCGGATCACCTGAGGTCCGGAGCTCAAGACCAGCCTGACCAACATGGAGAAACCCCATGTCTACTAAAAATACAAAATTAGCTGGGCGTGATGGCATATACTTGTAATCTCAGCTACTTGGGAGGCTGAGGCAAGAGAATTGCTTGAACCTGGGAGGCGGAGGTTGCGGTGAGCCAAGATTGTGCCATTGCACTCCAGCCCGGGCAACAAGAGCGAAACTCCATCTCAGAAAAAAAAGAAAAGAAAAATACTTCATTGCTGAAAAATGCTAATGATCCTAATCTTTTGCTGGTGGGGTCTTGCGTTGATGTGGACAGCTGCTGACTGATCAGAGTGGTGATTCCTGAAGGCTGAGAGGGCCGTGGCCATTTCCGAAAATGAGACAATGGCGTTTGCAGCGTGGATTGACTGTCAGAAACGCTTCCTGTGGCTGCAGTGCTCTTGATAGCATTGTACCCGCATCGAGCTTTTTAATCCTCAAACCCGGCCGCTGCTTTATCAACTAAGTCTATGGAGTGTTCTAAACCCTTGGCTTCATTTCACAGTGTTCCAGCGTCTTCTCCAGGCCTGGATTCCGTCTCAGTAAACGACTTTCTTGGCTCATCTGTTCAGGTTTCTTCCTGAGATTGCAGCAATTCGGTCCCATCTTCAGGCTCCTCTCCTAATTCTAGTTCTCTTGCTGTTTCCACCACATCCGCAGTGACTTCCTCCACTGACGTCTTCAGCTCCTCAGAGGCACCCATGAGGGTTGAGATCAGCTTCTTCCAAACTCCTGCTCATGTTGCTGTTTTAACCTTCTCCCGTGAATCATTAATGTTGTTGACGGCGTGTAGAATGCTGAATCCTTTCCAGAAGGTTTTCAGTGAACTCTGCCCAGAGCCAGCATGGGAATCGGTGTCTGTGGCCGCTATAGCCTTAGAAGCGTGTTTCTTCAATAGTGAGACTCGGAAGCCGACCCGACCCCTTGGTCCGTGGGCTGCACACTCGAAATGGTGTTACAGGCCCGAAAACGGCGTGACTCTCCATGTGCGTCTCCCTCAGAGCTTTTGGGTGACCAGGCTCTGAGCATTGTCAGTATAGTCAGCAAACAGTTAATATTTTAAAGGAATCTTTTCTGAGCTGTAGATCTCAACAGTGGGCTTAGAATATTCCACATACCATGCCATGCACAGATGGCTGCCATACAGGCTTTGCTGCGCCATTTCTACGGCACAAGTTGAGTTGATTTAGAGCCATTCTTGGCCAGGTGCAGTGGCTCATGCCTGTAATCCCAGCACTTTGGGAGGCCAAGGAGGGCAGATCACCTGAGGTCAGGAGTTCAAGACCAGCCTGGTCAACATGGTGAAACCCCGTCTCTACTAAAAATACAAAAATTAGCTGGACGTGGTGGCGTGTGCCTATAGTCCTGGCTACTTGGGAGGCTGAGGCAGGAGAATCACTTGAACCCAGGAGGTGGAGGTTGCAGTGAGCTAAGGTCGTGCCACTACACTCCACCCTGGTGACAGTAAGACTCTGTCTCAATAAAAAGAGGGGGCCCTAGGGTTTTTGAACGGAGAGTGAGCACTGTCTTCATTTAAAGCCATCAGCTCCATTAGCCCCTCAAAAGAGAGGCAGCCCGTCCTCTGAAGCCTCAAAGCCAGCATTGACTTGTCCCCTCTAGCCGTGAAAGTCCTAAAGGCCATCTTCCCACACCAGGCTGTGTCATCTGCGGTGAGCCTGGCTTCATCAGTGACCTCAGTGGATGACTTGCACTGTCACGCTGCGGAGAGTGTCTTTCCTTCAGCCTCAGCCTCGCTGGCTTCACTTTTCTTCCGCTGCTTCCTCGCCTCTTTCTGCCTCCATAGAATGGAAAGAGTTGAAACCTGGCTGTGCGCTAGGGTTTGGCTTCAGGGAATGTTGTGGCTGGTCAGTCAGTGGTGGGGCTGTTTTGCTTCCTTATCGTTTGTGATTTCACTGGAGTGTCATTTTAATTTCCTTCAAGAACTTTTTCTTTGCATTCACAACGTGGCTTGCTGGTGCGAAAGGCCTAGCTTTTAGCTTATCCCGCCTTCCTTTTTTTAGAGACAGGGTCCTGCTGTTGCCCTGGCTGGAGTGCAGTGGTGCCATCATGGATCACTGCAGCCTCAACCTCCTGGGTTCAAGGGATCCTCCCACCTCAGCCTCCCAGGTAGCTGAGGCTGGACCACAAGCATGCACCACCATGCCCAACTATTTTTTTTTAATTTATTTTTTGTAGAGATGGGGTCTTGCTGTGTTGTCCACGCTGGTCTTGAACTTGTGGCTTCAAGCACCCTCCTGCCTCAGCCTCCCTGCGTGCTGGGAGCACAGGCCTGAGTTGCCGTGCTCGGCCTCCCCCTGCTTTCCAGGTGCCTCCCTCACTAAGCTCCTCGCTTTTGATTTCAAGTGAGACACTGGCAACTCTTGCGTTCACCTGAATGCTTATAGGCCATTGTAGCCTTTGAATGGGCCTAATTTCAATATGGTTGTATCTCGGGGAATGGGGAGGCTTGAGAAGGAGGGGACAAGGGAGTGGCTGGGCTGTGGAGCATTATCAGTTAAGCTCACCATCTTATATGGATGGGCACGGTTCATGGCACCCAAAGCAATTAAGAGTAGTGCCATCAGCTCACTCAACACAGATCACCAAAACAGAATCATGAAGAAGTTTGAAGTATCATTAGAATTCCCAGATGCAGCACGGGGACCCAAAGAGTGTGCGTGTCATGGGCGAGTGGCCGGTAGGTGTGCTGGATGCCAAGTTGCCACAGCCCTGGGCGGGTGGAAACTGCCTGCGGAGCGCCGGGAGGCACAGGCGGGGGCACAGGCAAGGGCTGGGGGCTTGGCGTGCGTCCCCTCAAGGGCACTTCTGGGTGTCTCTGCCCAGGGCCAGCTCCCGTCTGCAGATTCTCAGGTTGGATGAGAGCAGTGACGACGTTTTCCAGTTAACTTTCTTGTGAATGAGGCTGACTCGACTTCGCACGGTTTTGCTTTTGTGAATTTTCTGAGACTCGTGTCATGTTGTTTACTCGTTTGTTGGCCTCAGGAATTCGCCTTTTTCCTCTGGTAGGTCCATGAGGGCTCTTTATACTTGTAGCGCCTGGTTTTCATGCCTGCACAGCACACTACCAAGCCGCTGTACGACGTTTGGTTTTTTCCTTGAGACAGAGTCTTGTTCTGTCACCGTGGCTGAGTACAGTGGTGCCATCTTGGCTCACTGCTGCTGTGAACCCCTGGGCTCAGCCCCCCGAGCAGCTGGGACCACATGCATGTGCCAGCATGCCTGGCTGACTTTATTTTTGGTAGAGACAGAGTCTATGTTGCCCTATCTGTATTTTATGATTTTCTACTTAGAACATTCTCAAATTTGTGCTGTTATAAAGAGTATCATGAAGAACATTCACATTCGAGATAGATTCCAGGAAGTGGCACTGCAGACTCATAATGGTGCGAACGTCTTCTGGTTCCGGGTGTGAATTGTGAAGCTGTTCCCCGAGGAGCAGTGTCAGGTGTGGAGGCAGCGTCCTCTGCATGCATCTTGGTCCTGGCTGGTCCCGAGGAGCAGTGTGGGGTGTGGAGGCAGCGTCCTCTGCGTGCATCTTGGTCCTGGCTGGTCCCGAGGAGCAGTGTGGGCTGTGGAGGCAGCGTCCTCTGCGTGCATCTTGGTCCTGGCTGGTCCCGAGGAGCAGTGTGGGGTGTGGAGGCAGCGTCCTCTGTGTCAGCTTGGTCCTGGCTGGTCATGTGCACGCAGGTTTGGCAGGTGCCAACTCTCAGGCAGGTTCGTGACTATCATGTCCGAAGGAGGCACAATTGGAGGTCCCAGGAGGGTGTGTTTCACTTCAGGTGGTGCTTGTTCTAACTCGCTGTGCTCCTTCTCCAGGTCCCCTCTTCACTGGAGGTCAGCCAGCCCCTTGTGGCCCTCAGGCCAGCTGGACCAAGTCTCAGAACCTGGACCCATTTGCCGACCTTGGTGACCTCAGCTCCGGCCTCCAAGGTAACATGGAGGGCACGTCCGGGGTGTGGAAGATGTTTTCTTGTAGGAGGTTTATTCTTGTCTTTGTGACTCTGAGCTGCCCAAAGTGAAGTCTGCCTCTCTTCACAAGACCCCTGAGCCCAGAGCACAGTGACCCCTGGAGACAGCATGTCTGCACCTGTTGCAGGCAGCTGTCTGCTAACCAGCTAAAAGCAGGTGTGGCTGAAACTGGCGCTGCTGCCAGCCTGTACCGGCACCTGGTGTGTGATCTATCCTGCCCTCGGGCTGTGGGGGCCATCTGGGAAGCGGGACCTCCGTGTGGAAGTGGGGTATGGCTGGGCTCTGCTCGGCCCTCAGAGCCCATGCTCAGAACACGCTGGCCTTTGGCCACAGGAACCAAGCCCCACCCTCTCCGGCCCCGTGTCTGCCTCAGGCCTGGCCGGGAGGCTGTGGCTTCGCGTCTCCTCTGACCTGACGCTCCCAGGTCTCTGGGTTCACTTCTGGGACGTGTCCCCCTGGGTCCCTGTGGCTTCTCAGAAGCAGCATTGGTGGCGGGGTGATGGTCGTCTAAAGGTGCCTCTGTCTACTCGCTGTCTGGCCATCGGGTGGAATCCTGGGTGGGAAGTGGCTCCACCTTGGGATGTATGTTGGTGCCAGTGACTCCCGGACACTCCAGCATGCAGCCCCACGTCGGGCACCTCAGCTTCTCAGCTCTAGGAGTGTTTCCCTCTCCCGTTGTCTCTCCTGTCTGTCCCCAAGGGTCTCCCATTCCCACAAGCGGGCGTTGGCGTCGGATCTCCCGGGCTGCCCTCGAGTCCTCCCGCTCTGCTCTTGTGAGCTTGTACCTGAGGTGCCTTCTGCTCCATCATCAAGTCCCAGGAGTGTTTTCATTCTTTGAATGTTCTTTTTATGTTTCGATGGTTTGGGGATGCATTGTGTCTTTTTGAGGACATCCATGAGAGGGTGACTGGGTCGTTGTGTATTTTCCTTCCCTTTGTGGCCTCTGTGTTGTGTTGTCTGGGAGTTCGGTGGGGCTACGGGGGCCGTGCCCTCGGGAGGAGACCTGCCCTGGGTGGTAGTAATGGGGCAGAAGGAGTGGATTCCCAGGGACCCCCACCCGCCATCTGTGTCCTGGACGCAGCCCCAGCCCTCCGCCCACTGGCTCGGTGGGTGGCCTGAGACCATCCTGCCTTCTGAGAAGACAGGAATTCTGAACAAACACAGCTGATACAACTGATGGAAAAAATAGGCAAACCCAAATCCTAGCCAGTGACATCAGCACTGCTGTCCCTGCACGTGCTGAAGCAGCGTATGGAAGGCAGTGAGGACAAGGAAGGCGGAGGCACCAGCCAGTGGGGCCCAGCAGCTGCAGGCACAGACCTCTTCATGCAGCCTTGTCCTCAGAGAAGCCGGATTCTGCAGCGTGCTCTCTGACCATGGTGAAATAGAACTGAAGAGTCTTCACACTTGGAAACAAAACAGCACACTTTCCAACGACACCTGGGCCATAGAGCAGGTCTCGAGGGAAAGATTCGTGGAGCTGAGCGAAAATCCAGATGCAGCCTAGGAAGGCCCAGGGCCCTGGCAGACTGTGCTGAGACACCCCCAGTCTTGGGCACCTGCTGTGGAAAAGGCAGAGTGCCCAGGAGTGACCTGAGCTCTCTACACAGACATCTGCAGGGGAGAAAAGGAGCAGAATAAGCCCACAGCAAGCAGAAGGAAAGCAAGAACTCGGAGCCACAGGCAGTGCTGGGGAGCCTCAGAGACAGAGGCCGGAAGCCCGCAGCCCTCTCCTGGGACTGCAGGAAGAGTGACCAGGTCATCGATACGGAGGACCCCACAGCCTCTGAGAGGGTCACGGGTGCGGGCACCACTGTGCTGCGAGCTTGACCACTGAAATTGCCTAATTCCTCCAATTTGGCAGTGACTGCCAAAACTTACCCAGTATCAGGTAGATCCTTTGAAAAATTCTATAAATGCAAAGAAAATGAATTCATAGTTAAAAACTTCCCTAAAAAGGAAACCTCCAGACCCACCTGGAGCCATTGGAGAATTTCACCAAATGTTTAAAGAATGCCGATTCCATACACTCTCGCAAGAAGTAGAAGAGAGGGAACACGTTCTAATCGATTTTACGAAGCTAGTACTGTCACCCTGATACCAAAATCAGGCAGAAACAGTACCAGGGGAATGGTGGGCCAAGGAAGGGAGCGGCGGGCCGAGGAGGAGAGCAGGGGTGCCGAGGAGGGGAGCAGTGGGCCGAGGAGGGGAGCGGTGGGGGCCGAGGAGGGGAGCAGTGGGCTGAGGAGGGGAGCGGGGGGGGGGTGGCCAAGGAGGGGAGCCGGGGGGGGGTGGCCGAGGAGGGGAGCGGGGGGGGGGTGGCCGAGGAGGGGAGCAGGGTCGGGGGGGGTGCCGAGGAGGGGAGCAGGGTTGCTGAGAAGGGGAGCAGGGGGGGCCGAGGAAGGGAGCAGGGGAACAAGGAGGGGAGCGGTGGGCTGAGGAGGGAAGTGGGGGGCCGAGGAGGGGAGCGGGGGGAGCAGAGGAGGGGAACGGTGGGCCCTTATTCCCCATGAATACACACAGATCCTCAACAAAACCTGAGCCAATAGAACTTATCCGTATATGAAAAGAATTCTACACCAAGATCAAGTAGGATTTATTCCAGCAGTACAAGGCTGACATTTCGGAATTGGTTAGCCGTCTATTTAGGCTCCTGCAGAGGTAATTGCGGTTTTTGCCATTACTTTCCACGGTAAAACCACAATTAGTTTTGCACCAACCCTATACCATATGAACCGGCTGAGTAGTGCTGTGATCACTTCAACAGTGCAGGAACGGCCTTTGACAAAATTCAGAACCTTCTTATGATGACGCAGTCAGAGCCGGATGCCAGCAAGTGGTGACAAGCGTGTCTGGAGGCCCACAGCCGGCCGGGCACAGTGGCTCACACCTGGAACCCAGTGCTGTGGGAGGCCGACGTGGGAGGATCTCCTGAACCCAGGAGTTTGAAACCACCCTTGGCAATATAGGCCCCGTAAGAACTCGCTGGGTGTGGCGGTCCGCACCTGTGGTCCCAGCTGCTTGGAAAGCTGAGGTGGGAGGATCACTTGGATCACGTGGGCCCAGGAGCTGTGATCACATCACTGCACTTTAGCCTGGACAGCAGAGCAAGACCCTGTCTCCAAAACAAGAAACCTGCAGCCACCATCTCTCTCTTTTTTTTTTCCTGAGACAGAGTCTCACTCTGTTGCCGAGAGTGGAGTACAGTGGCACTATCTTGGTTCACTGCAACTGCTGCCTCCCAAGTTCAAGCGATTCTCTTGCCTCAGCCTCCCAGTAGCTGGGACTACAGGCGCCCAGCTCATTTTTGTATTCTTGTAGAGATGGGATTTCACTGTGTTGCCTAGGCTGGTCTCAAACTCCTGACCTTAAGAGATCTACCCAGCTTGGCCTCCCAAAGTGCTGGGATTACAGGCATGAGCCACTGCGTGCCTGGCCAAGCCAGTATCATTTTTAACCATCCCCCTAAAATCGAGAACAAGGCAGGAGTGTCTTCTCTCCACTTGTACTTGCCAGAAGTCCCGCATGCTGCCATTTGGCAAGAAAAGAAAGTGAAAGTTACACAGGCTTCAAAGGGAAAAATAAAATTGCTCCTGTCTGCAGACGCCTGAATCATCTGTGCAGGAAATCTCAAGGGATCTGCAAAGGTCCGTCAGAACTGCGAGTTCAGTAAGGTCGCAGGATACAAGATCGGCAGACGAAAATCTGTCGTATTTCTGTTTAGCTGCCACGAGGAAACCAAAACAATACCATTTAGAATCACCTTTTTTAGAAAAATAAACATTTCGGTATAAATCTGACCAGATGTGTCTAGGATTTCTGTGGTGGAGCTTTAAAATCAGCCATGGTGAAAGAGGCCAGAGGAGAGGTGGATACAGGACCGACGCCATGATCACGACCTACCAGAGGAGAGGTGGATACAGGACGGACGCCATGATCATGACCTGCCAGAGGAGAGGTGGATACAGGACCGACGCCATGATCATGACCTGCCAGAGGAGAGGTGGATACAGGACTGACGCCATGATCACGACCTACCAGAGGAGAGGTGGATACAGGACGGACGCAGTGATCACGGCCCTCCAAAGGAGAGGTGGATACAGGATGGACGCCGCGATCACGGCCCTCCAGAGGAGAGGTGGATACAGGACCGACGCCATGATCACGACCTACCAGAGGAGAGGTGGATACAGGATGGATGCCGCAATCACGGCCCTCCAGAGGAGAGGTGGATACAGGACGGACACCGTGATCACGGCCCTCCAAAGGAGAGGTGGATACAGGACAGACGCCGCGATCACGGCCCTCCAAAGGAGAGGTGGATACAGGATGGACGCCGCCATCACAGCCCTCCAGAGGAGAGGTGGATACAGGACGGACGCCATGATCACGGCCCTCCAAAGGAGAGGTGGATACAGGATGGACGCCGCGATCATGGCCCTCCAGAGGAGAGGTGGATACAGGACGGATGCCGTGATCACGGCCCTCCAGAGGAGAGGTGGATACAGGATGGACGCCGTGATCATGGCCCTCCAGAGGAGAGGTGGATACAGGACGGATGCCGTGATCACGGCCCACCAGAGGAGAGGTGGATACAGGATGGACGCCGCGATCATGGCCCTCCAGAGGAGAGGTGGATACAGGATGGATGCCGTGATCACGGCCCACCAGAGGAGAGGTGGATACAGGATGGATGCCGTGATCACGGCCCACCAGAGGAGAGGTGGATACAGGATGGACGCCGCGATCACGGCCCTCCAGAGGAGAGGTGGATACAGGATGGATGCCGTGATCACAGCCCACCAGAGGAGAGGTGGATACAGGATGGATGCCGTGATCACGGCCCACCAGAGGAGAGGTGGATAAAGGACGGATGCCGTGATCACAGCCCACCAGAGGAGAGGTGGATACAGGATGGATGCCGTGATCACAGCCCACCAGAGGAGAGGTGGATACAGGATGGACGCCGTGATCACAGCCCATCAGAGGAGAAGTGGATACAGGACGGACGCCGTGATCATAACCTGCCAGAGGAGAGGTGGATACAGGACGGATGCCGTGATCACGGCCTGCCAGAGGAGAGGTGGATACAGGATGGACGCTGCAATCATGGCCCACCAGAGGAGAGGTGGATACAGGACCAACGCCATGATCATGGCCCTCCAGAGGAGAGGTGGATATGAGACGGATGCTGTGATTATGACCTGCCAGAGGAGAGGTGGATACAGGACTGATGCCACAGTCACAGCCCGGAGGCCCCCAAGTGAGGTGTCTGTTCTGTGTGCATCTGTTGGCACAGTTCCTGCCAACAGCTCAGAAGGGATTTCATAGATACAGATGAGCTTATTGTACAATGTATTTGAAAGGCAGATGAACTAGAATGCCTGAAATGTTGTTTTTTTTTTTTTTTTGAGACGGAGTTTCGCTCTTGTTACCCAGGCTGGAGTGCAATGGCGCAATCTCAGCTCAGCGCAACCTCTGCCTCCTGGTTTCAGGCAGTTCTCCTGCCTCAGCCTCCCGAGTAGCCAGGATTACAGGCACGCGCCACTGTGCCCAGCTAATTTTTTGTAATTTTTAGTAGAGACGGGGTTTTACCATGTTGACCAGGATGGTCTTGATCTGTTGACCTCGTGATCCACCCGCCTCGGCCTCCCAAAGTGCTGGGATTACAGGCTTGAGCCACTGTGCCCGGCTGACTGAAATGTTTTTGTACTGGAAGCACGGCATGGGAGAAATCACTCTTCCTGGCTTTGGAGCTTACTCTGCAGCCACAGAAATCAACAATGTGGTGACAGCAGAGACATGTCTGTGGAGCAGAAGAGAGGGCTCAGAAGTAGTTCACACAAGTAAGACCAGCGGGGCTTCGACAGGCAGAAACCCACTCATCAGATGGTGCTGGAGCAAAGCCCTGAGCCCACGTCTCATAGAGCAGCTCATCAGAGTCACCACAGGTGGAAACAAAACTGCAGGGCCTTTAGGAGCAAACCTGCTGGGCAGAGTCTGTAGACCCATCCCCTGTACCACACCCGTAAGAGGAGAGTATACACAGCTTCAAGGCTACGGACTGGGAGAAGGTATCTCCAGACTGCTTTTTTAACAAAGGTCTCATCTATACAGTATAAAAATACAGTCAAAAACAAACCTGAAGCAATCCAGTTAGATTCGTTGGCCAAGACGCCTGCAATGCCTCGTATCCGATGGCCGGGAAGCGCAGGCGGAGACACCCGCATCGCCTCACATCCGACGGCCGGGAAGCGCAGGTGGAGACACCCGCATCGCCTCACATCCGACGGCCGGGAAACGCAGGCGGAGACACCCGCATCGCCTCACATCCGATGGCCGGGAAACGCAGGCGGAGACACCCGCATCGCCTCACATCCGACGGCCGGGAAGCGCAGGCGGAGACACCCGCATCGCCTCACATCCGATGGCCGGGAAGCGCAGGCGGAGACACCCGCATCGCCTCGTATCCGGTGGCCGGGAAGCGCAGGCGGAGACACCCGCATCGCCTCACATCCGACGGGAAACGCAGGCGGAGACACCCGCATCGCCTCACATCCGACGGCCGGGAAGCGCAGGCGGAGACACCCGCATCGCCTCACATCCGACGGCCGGGAAGCGCAGGCGGAGACACCCGCATCGCCTCACATCCGACGGCCGGGAAGCGCAGGCGGAGACACCCGCATCGCCTCACATCCGACGGCCGGGAAGCGCAGGCGGAGACACCCGCATCGCCTCACATCCGACGGCCGGGAAACGCAGGCGGAGACACCCGCATCGCCTCACATCCGACGGCCGGGAAGCGCAGGCGGAGACACCCGCATCGCCTCACATCCGACGGCCGGGAAACGCAGGCGGAGACACCCGCATCGCCTCACATTCGACGGCCGGGAAGCGCAGGCGGAGACACCCGCATCGCCTCACATCCGACGGCCGGGAAGCGCAGGCGGAGACACCCGCATCGCCTCACATCCGACGGCCGGGAAGCGCAGGCGGAGACACCCGCATCGCCTCACATCCGACGGCCGGGAAACGCAGGCGGAGACACCCGCATCGCCTCACATCCGACGGCCGGGAAGCGCAGGCGGAGACACCCGCATCGCCTCACATCCGAGAGCCGGGAAGCGCAGGCGGAGACACCCGCATCGCCTCACATCCGACGGCCGGGAAGCGCAGGCGGAGACACCCGCATCGCCTCACATCCGACGGCCGGGAAACGCAGGTGGAGACACCCGCATCGCCTCACATCCGATGGCCGGGAAGCGCAGGCGGAGACACCCGCATCGCCTCACATCCGATGGCCGGGAAACGCAGGCGGAGACACCCGCATCGCCTCACATCCGATGGCCGGGAAACGCAGGCCAAGACGTCTGGTGTCGCCTTGCTACCATCGAGAAGTGGCCTGTGGGGATGGCCAAGGCAGGAGGAGCAGTGGCACTGAGTGCTGGTGCAGAGGAGGATGACTGTTAGACACACAAGTCTTAACAGGCGTTACACACACACAAGTCTAACAGGCATCACTCACACACAAGTCTAACAGGCGTTACACACACACAAGTCTAACAGGCGTTACACACAAGTCTAACAGGCGTCACTCACACACAAGTCTTAACAGGCGTCACTCACACACAAGTCTAACAGGCGTTACACACACACAAGTCTAACAGGCGTCACTCACACACAAGTCTAACAGGCGTCACTCACACACAAGTCTAACAGGCGTTACACACACACAAGTCTAACAGGCGTCACTCACACACAAGTCTAACAGGCGTCACTCACACACAAGTCTAACAGGCGTCACTCACACACAAGTCTAACAGGCGTCACACACACACAAGTCTAACAGGCGTCACTCACACACAAGTCTAACAGGCGTCACACAAGTCTAACAGGCGTTACACACACACAAGTCTAACAGGCGTCACTCACACACAAGTCTAACAGGCGTCACACAAGTCTAACAGGCGTTACACACAAGTCTAAGGCATTACACACACAAGTCTAACAGGCGTCACTCACACACAAGTCTAACAGGCGTCACACACACAAGTCGAAGGCGTTACACACAGTCTAACAGGCATTACTCACACACAAGTCTAACAGGCGTCACTCACACACAAGTCGAAGGCGTTACACACACACAAGTCTAACAGGCGTTACAAGTCTAACAGGCATTACAAGTCTAACAGGCGTTACTCACACACAAGTCTAACAGGCGTTACACACAAGTCTAAGGTGTTACACACACACAAGTCTAACAGGCGTTACACACAAGTCTACGTGTTACACACAAGTCTAACAGGCGTTACTCACACACAAGTCTAACAGGCGTCACTCACACACAAGTCTAACAGGCATTACAAGTCCAACAGGCGTTACACACACACAAGTCTAACAGGCATTACAAGTCCAACAGGCGTTACACACACACAAGTCTAACAGGCATTACAAGTCCAACAGGCGTTACACACACACAAGTCTAACAGGCGTTACTCACAAGTCTAACAGGCGTCACTCACACACAAGTCTAACAGGCGTCACTCACACAAGTCTAGCAGGCGTTACACACACACAAGTCTAACAGGCGTTACAAGTCTAACAGGCGTTACTCACAAGTCTAACAGGCGTTACACACACAAGTCTAACAGGCGTTACACACACACAAGTCTAACAGGCGTTACACACAAGTCTAACAGGCGTCACACACAAGTCTAACAGGCGTCACTCACACACAAGTCGAAGGCGTTACACACAAGTCTAACAGGTGTTACAAGTCTAACAGGCGTTACTCACAAGTCTAACAGGCGTTACACACAAGTCTAACGCGTTACACACAAGTCTAACAGGCGTTACACAAGTCTAACAGGCGTTACACACACAAGTCTGACAGGCATCACTCAAGTCTAACAGGCGTTACACACACACAAGTCTAACAGGCGTTACACACAAGTCTAACAGGCGTCACTCAAGTCTTAACAGGCGTTACACACACACAAGTCTAACAGGCGTTACAAGTCTAACAGGCGTTACACACACAAGTCTAACAGGCGTTACACAAGTCTAACAGGCGTTACACAAGTCTAACGCGTTACACACACAAGTCTGACAGGCATCACTCAAGTCTAACAGGCGTTACACACACACAAGTCTAACAGGCATTACACACAAGTCTAACAGGCGTCACTCAAGTCTTAACAGGCGTTACACACACACAAGTCTAACAGGCGTTACAAGTCTAACAGGCGTTACACAAGTCTAACAGGCGTTACACAAGTCTAACAGGCGTTACACACACAAGTCTAACAGGCGTTACAAGTCTAACAGGCGTTACAGGTCTAACAGGCGTTACACACAAGTCTAACAGGCGTCACTCACAAGTCTAACAGGCGTTACACACACACAAGTCTAACAGGCGTTACACACAAGTCTAACAGGCGTTACACACAAGTCTAACAGGCGTTACACAAGTCTAACAGGCGTTACAAGTCTAACAGGCGTTACACAGAAGTCTAACAGGCGTTACACACAAGTCCAACAGGCATTACACACACACAAGTCTAACATGCGTCACTCACACACAAGTCTAACAGGCGTCACACACAAGTCGAAGGCGTTACACACACAAGTCTAACAGGCGTTACACACAAGTCTAACAGGCGTTACAAGTCTAACGTTACAAGTTTAACAGGCGTCTCACACACACACAAGTCTAACAGGCGTCACTCACACACAAGTCTAACAGGCGTTACACACACACAAGTCTAATAGGTGTTACACACAAGTCTAACAGGTTACTCACAAGTCTAACAGGCTTTACAAGTCTAACAGGCATTACTCACAAGTCTAACAGGCATTACACACAAGTCTAACAGGCGTTACAAGTCTAACAGGCGTTACACAGAAGTCTAACAGGCGTTACTCACAAGTCAGGCGTTACACACAAGTCTAACAGGCGTTACACAAGTCTAACAGGCGTTACTGACAAGTCTAACAGGCATTACACACAAGTCTAACAGGCGTTACAAGTCTAACAGGCGTTACTCACAAGTCTAACAGGCGTTACTCACAAGTCTAACAGGCGTTACAAGTCTAACAGGCGTTACAAGTCTAACAGGCGTCACACACACAAGTCTAACAGGCGTCACACACACAAGTCTGACAGGCGTCACACACACAAGTCTGACAGGCGTTACAAGTCTGACAGGCGTTACACACAAGTCTGACAGGCGTTACTCACATACAAGTCTGACAGGCGTTACACACAAGTCTGACAGGCGTCACACACACAAGTCTAACAGGCGTCACACACAAGTCTGACAGGCGTTACTCACATACAAGTCTGACAGGCGTTACACACAAGTCTGACAGGTGTCACACACACACAAGTCTAACAGGCGTCACACACAAGTCTGACAGGCGTTACACACAAGTCTGACAGGTGTTACACACAAGTCTGACAGGCGTCACACACACACAGGTCTAACAGGCATCACTCACACACAAGTCTAACAGGCGTTACACAAGTCTAACAGGTGTTACACACAAGTCTAACAGGCGTTACACACAAGTCTGACAGGCGTTACACATACATGTCTGACAGGCGTTACACACAAGTCTAACAGGCGTCACACACAAGTCTAACAGGCGTCACTCACACACAAGTCTAACAGGCGTCACACACACATAAGTCTAACAGGCGTCACTCACACACAAGTCTAACGCGTCACACACAAGTCTAACAGGCGTCACTCACACACAAGTCTAACAGGCGTCACTCACACACAAGTCTAACAGGCGTCACACACAAGTCTAACAGGCGTCACTCACACACAAGTCTAACAGGCGTCACTCACACACAAGTCTAACAGGCGTCACTCACACACAAGTCTAACAGGTGTCACACACACACAAGTCTAACAGGCGTCACTCACACACAAGTCTAACAGGCGTCACTCACACACAAGTCTAACAGGCGTCACTCACACACAAGTCTAACAGGCGTCACACACACACAAGTCTAACAGGCGTTACACACACACAAGTCTAACAGGCGTTACACACACACAAGTCTAACAGGCGTCACTCACACAAGTCTAACAGGCGTCACTCACACACAAGTCTAACAGGCGTCACTCACACACAAGTCTAACAGGCGTCACACACAAGTCTAACAGGCGTCACACACAAGTCTAACAGGCGTCACTCACACACAAGTCTAACAGGCGTCACTCACACACAAGTCTAACAGGCGTCACTCACACACAAGTCTAACAGGCGTCACACACACACAAGTCTAACAGGCGTCACTCACACACAAGTCTAACAGGCGTCACACACACACAAGTCTAACAGGCGTCACACACACACAAGTCTAACAGGCGTCACACACACACAAGTCTAACAGGCGTTACACACACACAAGTCTAACAGGCGTCACTCACACAAGTCTAACAGGCGTCACTCACACACAAGTCTAACAGGCGTCACTCACACACAAGTCTAACAGGCGTCACACACAAGTCTAACAGGCGTCACACACAAGTCTAACAGGCGTCACTCACACACAAGTCTAACAGGCGTCACACACAAGTCTAACAGGCGTCACTCACACACAAGTCTAACAGGCATTCAAAGACATGTGTGTTGTGGCCAAACACTGGAATTGGCCCAGGTGTCCTGCAGGTGAACGGTTCAATAGTGGTCCCTGGACCCAAGACGGCCCTTGGCAGGGAGGGGGAGTGGCGGATGCCAGGGCCCGAGCGGCCTTGTCCTGAGTGAAGAGGATGGTCCAGAGCCCGCCGGCTGTTGGTCCACTCCTAGACCGTAACTAAGGTGATGGCCCAAGCGTGGCGGCTCATACCTTCCATCCCAGCCCTGTGGGTGGTGAGGCCAGTGGGCCCCATCTCAAAAAAAAAAACAAAGATGACAGAAGCATGGCATAGTGAAGCAGCCACATCGTGACTACCTTGGAGCTTTAAGGAGTCTGCGTGTGGCCCTGCACACTCATACACGTCCAGCTGCCACGTCTGATCGCCTCTGTGGGTGGTCAGGGCTCAGCACTTCACTGAGGTGAAGAGATGCCCTCCCTGAGGGGTGCTGGGTGCAGGTGTTCAGGGTTTTTACCTTTTCCTGCTATTGTAATTATTCCGAAATAAAAAGTTAGGCCGGGCACAATGTCTCATGTCTGTAATCCCAGCACTTTGGGAGGCCGAGGCACGCAGATCACGAGGTCAGGAGATCGAGATCATCCTGGCTAACACGGTGAAACCCTGTCTCTACTAAAAATACAAAAAATTAGCCGGGCGTGGTGTCAGGCACCTGTAGTCTCAGCTAGTTGGGAGGCCGAGGCAGGAGAATTGCTTGAACCTGGTTGGCGGAGGCTGCAGTGAGCTGAGATCACACCATTGTACTCCAGCCTGGGTAACAGAGTGAGACTCCATCTCAAAAAAAAGTTAAAGGATCAGCCCCGATCTGATCACGACAGATGGCGGTGGCCCTCCTCAGTGGACGAGCCTTGGCTCATGGGGATGGGGCTGTGGCCTCCACAGCTGTCCTGGTGTCTACCCGCCACCCCAGCACCTGGCCTGTGCCAGCAGCCCCGGGAGACCTTCACGTGTGTGGGTGGAACCGGCCCCTCTGGACAGACTTGAGTAATGAGCGTGTAATTTTGCAAGCGTGTGTTTTCCATGTATGTGGTGCTCCGGGTTCTAGGACAGACTCGAGTGATGAGCGTGTTATTTTGCAAGCGTGTGTTTTCGTGTATGTGGTGCTCTGGTTCTAGAAACAGTAGTTGCCCCACGTGGACGACCAGATGCCAATGGTCTGACTCCGTCTCCACAGGCTCACCAGCTGGATTCCCTCCCGGCAGCTTCGTTCCCAAAACGGCTGCCACACCCAAGGCCAGTGGCTCCTGGCAGACAAGTCGATCGCCAGCCCAGGGCACCCCACGGCCCCCTCAGGCCAAGCCTCCCCCCAAAGCCAGCACACAGCTGAGGCCTAACTATGCCGCCAACTTCAGTGTGATCGGGGCACGAGAGGAGCGGGGGGTCCGCGCACCCAGTTTCGGTGAGTCCCCTCTCGCTCTCTGCTGCTGTGGGGTTTGCACAGACAGCCCTGGGTTGGCTAAAGGTGGAAACTGCTTGTCTTTAACTCAGAGCCCAGTCCTAGGACAGGCACGGCTGAGCCAACCAGAGAAGAACATGGTTTCCCACGTGCATCTGCTGGTCTCTCTCCAGGTCGTGCATGCCTCTGGGTCTCCTGTTCCAGTGACACCTTCTTGATCTGTTTTTAACAAATGGCCTTTGGGACCCTCTCTTTTGTTCCCTCTTCTTTTCTGTGGAGGCATTAGGATGGTAGCCCTGTCCCCTGGGGCCACAGGTGGAAATGGACCTGTGTGTGTCTACAGAAAGCTCCGTGTCTCCCCCTGCTCACCGAACCCAAGCCCTTCCGCGGCACTGTGCCTCAGTGTCCCCATGCAGGGAGACGCAGGGTGGGCAAGTGCTCAGAGCTCAGCAAGCTCCAGGTTCTATTCTTAGCTGGGCTTCGTGGCTCACGCCTATAATCCCAGCACTTTGGGAGGCTGAGGCAGGCAGATCATTGAGCCCAGGAGTTCAAGACCAGCCTGGGCAACAGTGAGACTCTACAAAAAATTTAAAACAGCCAGGCATGGCAGCACATGCTTGTGGTCCCAGCTATTCGGGAGGCTGAGGCAAGAGGATCACTTGAGCCCCAGAGGCCAAGGCTGCGGAGAGCCGAGGTCACACCACTGCACTCTGGCCTGACCAACAGTGGAGACCCTGTCTCAAACAAAAAAAAGTTTCTGTTCTTTTCTAGCTCAGAAGCCAAAAGTCTCTGAGAACGACTTTGAAGATCTGTTGTCCAATCAAGGCTTCTCCTCCAGGTCTGACAAGAAGGGGCCAAAGACCATTGCAGAGATGAGGAAGCAGGACCTGGCCAAAGACACAGACCCACTCAAGCTGAAGGTGGGTGGGTGGGTGGGCAGCTCTTACCTGGAACCCAGAGGCATTGACCAGGGACCCTGGAGCATCTGCTGCACCTCACGGAGCCGGCATCTCCAGCCAGGAACCCGCCACTGCCGGCTGGAGGACGGGGTGGCCTGAGGCTGAGAGTTCAGGGCAGAGCCAGGCCCCAGGCAGTGCTGCTCCCCATGTGCCCAGATGACTCAGTGCTGGCGAGAGGTGCCCCTAGGGTGTCTGCAGAGATTGTCAAGGGCACACATCTCCTGGGGACTGCTCTGGTGCTCAGCCTCCCGACCCAGGGTGCTCACTGTGGGGTGAGGGTGCAGTGGTCAGGGTGTCTGTGCCAGCCCCAAGACACATCCTGCCTCTGTGGCTTGGCTGATGACCAGCTCTGCAGGCCACGTGCAGCTGTGACCCTGCGGTCCTTTCACCGGCACCAGGGACCATCCCCTCATCCCTCGGAGTCTGGGGCTTGGGATGGGCCGGGCACTGCGCCACCAGCACCAGGATTTGGGTCCCCAGTGACTATCTGGCTGAGGAGCAGGTCCCTCTGGCCCCAGGCCCTAGCACATGAAGGCCACCTGGCCCTGTGTCATCCAGAATGGGCTCTGTGTTGTTGAGGGCAGGGCGTGTGGTGAGACAATGTCTGTGGCCCTGCCCTCCCCAGCGCAACAGTGCCTCCCGGATGCGTGCCAGTTGCTGCAGCTGGTGACATGTCCTGTGGAGCCATCAGGGTGGCCGGAGTCCAGGGCTGGAATTCACCTGCTAGGACTCACAGTACAGCCCACTCCCTGTTCACCACCCAAGCCCGTCCGCGGTGCCATGCCTCAGTTTCCCTGTGCACGGAGGCCGAGGGCGGGCAGGCACCCAGGGCTCAGCGAGCTCCGTGTCTCCCCTCCTCACCACACCCGAGCCCTTCTGTGGCGCTGTTCGTCAGTTTCCCCATGCAGGGAGGTGGAGGACAGGCTGGCACTCAGGGCTCAGCAAGCTCTGTGTCTCCTGCAGCTCCTAGACTGGATCGAGGGCAAGGAGCGGAACATCCGCGCCCTGCTGTCCACGCTGCACACGGTGCTGTGGGATGGGGAGAGCCGCTGGACGCCCGTGGGCATGGCCGACCTGGTGGCCCCGGAGCAGGTGAAGAAGCACTACCGCCGTGCCGTGCTGGCCGTGCACCCCGACAAGGTGAGCGGAGCTGCCGGCCGCCCGGGAGGCCTTGGGGGGTCCTGCCCCACCCACCCCCACATGCTTGTGGGAGGCGCTCACACCACCTGTCACCCACAGGCCGTGGGGCAGCCGTACGAGCAGCACGCCAAGATGATCTTCATGGAGCTGAACGATGCCTGGTCGGAGTTTGAGAACCAGGGCTCCCGGCCCCTATTCTGAGGCCACAGCGGTGGTGGCCGCGCACACAGCTCCACAGTTCAGGAGCCATCGTGGGACCTGGGTCCCGCCATGAGGGTCCGTGGGCAGCGGCAAGAGCGGCCAGGGTCGCTGCCCGCCCAGCATTCCGGGCACAGGAAGAGAAAGCATTCCAAAGCCTCTGATTGTTCTCCTTTTTCTCCTCCCAGAGGAACAGCTGATTCGTGCTCCTCCACAGTTGTCAGGTCTGTGATTTCTTTGGTGTTTCGGGCGTGGCCTCTCGTCGCCAGCACGTGGTGAGCCGGCTGCTGGCGCTCACCAGCCTGGTGTTTGCACCGCACTTTGTAATCAGTCCCACGGTCGTCTGTACAGAATTAAACTATTTTCTGATGACTGCTGTGTCTCCACTGTGGATCCGCCCGCCCTGGCGCCATTCGCCATCTGGGGCACGGGGCTGGTTCCTCGGTAGCTTTGCCGTGGTTAGATTGCTGGGTCTTGACTCTGACCTGTAATTAGGGGCACAGACCAGCTCGTTTGCTTCACCCCCAGCCAGAGGCAGCGGGGCTGGGGCACCTCAAAGGGTGCTCTGCTGAAAGAAGGTTCTGGTGACGTGAGGATGGGATGAGACTCTGGGCTGGGATGACGGAGAAGGTTCCGGTGACAGACGGATGGGATGACACTCTGGGCCGGGATGATGGAGAAGGTTCTGGTGACGTGAGGATGGGATGAGACTCTGGGCTGGGATGACAGAGAAGGTTCCGGTGACAGAAGGATGGGATGGGATGCTGGGCCGGGCAGGGGCAGGTCTCCTCTGCCTGGGGTCTCACCCACCTTCCTTGGGAGGATCTGGCTTCACTGCTGCAGCCAGCTCTGCCAGGACCTGGGGCACACCAGGACAGCTGCCATCTCCTGCACCCCAGCTGGTGGCCGGGGCCCTGTGGGGCTGAGTCACTGCCTCTGCTTGCTCTGCTGGCGGGGTCTGGGCTTCCCTAGGCCTCCCGGGGGACCTCAGGCCGTCATGGGCTGAGGGCCACTGCGAGGTGGGAGGGAGGGAGGTGGGAGGGAGAGGGACACACGCCTTGCTGCGGAGGCCAAGGCTGCCACACGGGGCTGGGCTCTAGGGAAACCCAGCCCCAGGTTTCCAGGGGACCCCAGCCCCTGAGCCCACCTGTCTGCCCTGGGTTCCTGTGTCTGGGCTCAGTGGGGAAGTTAGGAGGATTTTGTTATTCAGAAAATTTTTTAAAACTTGAGAAGTCTTGAAGTGCTTGCGTAGATGTGCCCTAGTGCTCAGGCTCGGGGCATAGGGGCATCCCGGGGCCTCAGAACTTGGAGGAGCCTCCGCCCTGCATGGCATTGCCAGGTTGACAACAAGCTTTCCATGCTTCCTGGGGGGCCTATGAGCAGGGTCTGTCCGGGGGCCTCAAGGCCACCCCACCAGCTGGCCTCCCCTGCCAGGCCCGGACCTCAGGGCCATGCTTGTCTGGAAGCCTCTGGGTGCCAGGCCCTTCTTGCCCCACGGGAGGTGGGTCCTGACTGGTCTTCAGGACAGTGGGGCGGGTGTGTGGGGTGGGGGCGGGGCTTCGGTACCAGCCCGGTGGTCGCAGGAACACAGGTGTGCGCGTCCAGAGCCAAGTGCTGAGTGATGCTCGGGAATCCCAGCAGCAAGTGTCCTGGAATAAAGGTTTGCTCAGAAGGTGTCCTGGGAGCCGTGAGTGCAAGCCTCAGATCCTCCTCTCTCTGCTGGGGGTGTCACAGACTGCAGGCTTTCCCTGTGCCAAAGGCCTGGTGCCTCTGCAGTACCCCCTGGTGAGGACACATGCCACAGGGCCACAGCCTATCGGGAGAGGGGCTGTTATTGGACACAAGAAGCAGCTTCAGGTTGGCAGAGGTCAGATGGGCCCCTCTGGAGAAAGGTACACATGGGGGGCTCTAGCCGGGCAGCTGAGAGGCAGAGACAGAAGCGACCAGGACAGCTGTAGGGCACAGGTGGTGCTCCTGGGGGGTTGGACTGGCCTGACCAAGCTAGGGAGGCAGCAAGGGCATAAGGGGGGCTGGGTGGACAGATACCCTCGGGGCCATGGCTGCCTCCGTGGGCACAAGTGGGGAGTGGGGGGGTGGGGGGGGGCCAGACTGCAAGGCTGGGGAGTCCATGGGGTCAGAGGAGAGGAGGCCCCTCCCAGCTACACACAGACAGGACACACTAGCCCGCACTCACACACACAGTTGGGCAGCCCCAGCTTGGGAGCCGCCACCTCCAAGGCACCTCCAGCCTGAGGGTTTGTGTTGGAGGAAGTGGGACCCACACAGCTGAAGGAAACCAGGCCGCTCTGCTGCTTGCCCGAGACCAGGCCTAGCCCCCCACCCTTGGGGATGCCCAAGACGTCAGCACAGCGGGGCATGGGGGTGGTCCTGGGGGCAAAGGATGTGGGGGTTTCATGGGAGCCTCACTTGCCCTCACATGCCCCAGAGGGGCGAGAGGACAGTGTGCAGCAGCTCCCAGGCAGACTGGCGATGCTGCTGGCACCAGGTCACACCAGGGTCAGCAGTCCTGAGAGACAGGCGGGATCTCTGACACCCGGGGTTTCCACTGCGCCTGCCTGGAGTCCCCCCGCTTTGGCCTCGCCCTGGCTGGGCTCAATGGCCCTCTGAAGAGCTGCCCAAACCCCCCCCCCATAGCCCCGGAACCCCATCTCCTCTTCACTCAACCCCTGCAGCCCCCGGACCCCCCTCACCTCTCTACTTGGCCCCCAAAGCCCCAGGATAACCCCTCTCCTCTCCACTCAGCCCCTGTCCTCAGCCCTGGGACCTTCCTCTCTTCTCCACTCAGCCCCCACTTGTGGGCCCTTGGCCTGGGCCTGGGAGCAAAGGTGGGCTCCACACTGCCCCTGTGCCATCCCTGCAGGGCTGAGGTGACATTGGCTGTCGGGTTGGTGGAGGACCAGGGGCCGCTGGAAGGAGAAGGTGACTGTGGTGAGCCCCTACCCCTCCGAACTCATCACCGTCAGGCTCT
Source organism: Callithrix jacchus (assembly GCF_049354715.1). Classification (NCBI taxonomy): domain Eukaryota; kingdom Metazoa; phylum Chordata; class Mammalia; order Primates; family Cebidae; genus Callithrix; species Callithrix jacchus. The sequence goes on from NC_133504.1 coordinate 192,378,520, forward strand.
TCCTGTTTTTAGAGAATAACGTTTTCACATTTGCTATGCACCCGACGCTATTTTTAGCTCTTTTAAAAAGTAATGAGAAGCTAAATAGGTGCTGAGATTTTCACATCAGAGTCATTCTGGATTCCGGCTTCAGGCCTGGCCACCTGACGCAGATGCCCCTGCTCTGGGGCGGCTCAGGCTGCATTCTCTCCAGGCTCTCGAGCCTCAGCCCTGCACTGTGCAGCCCCCTCTGCCCCTGCTGCCGCCACCCCTCTCCCCAAGGAGAGCCAAGCTCCAAACTGATCCCCTAGCCCTGCCCCTTCCTTGCCCCAGACTTAATTCTGAAAGCTGGGGGGTCCCTTCTCCCCACCAACCTCCCGTGGCCTGGGGCAAACCCAGCCATCCCGCCTGGACATGTGAGTGCACCTCCCTCTGTCTGGCCCCACACCCTTCCTCCATCAGGGACCTGAGACTCCTGTTGTGTGTGGAGGATAGAGGGTGGCTGGTCCAGGCTGGGCCGAGATTGTGGAGAACAGAGAAGGGCGTGGAGGGCAGCAGATCACCAGTCCAGGCTGGGCTGAGATGAAGTGCACAGAATAGAGGCCAGGACAGTGGGATCTGGGTGGCAGGACAGGGAAAACCCCATCCAGCCTGAGCCGGCTCAAAAGGGAGTCTATGGCCTGCTCCTGGCCACGCTGCGCCAGGATTTATCTTCCCACCACTCAGCTCAGCATGGACACACACAGGTGCACAGGCACGTAGAAGCCGCACACACATGCAGATATGGCTGCAAGAGACACCCACACGTGCCCGGGGCACCGACGCTCCGTCCCTCGTGTGGGAGCCCTGCCCGGGGCACCGACGCTCCGTCCCTCGTGTGGGAGCCCTGCCCGTGTTCACCAAGCCCGTGGCTGTGCTCTGTCCCGTGCATGGACATGAGGTCATCCTTGCAGGGTCGTAGTGCATAGGCCACGTGGAGCTCTAAGAGAGACTGCGCCTAGCACTGCCCACCTTGTGTGGCCACATCTCGTCGACTTCGTGGAGATACAAATGGCCAGCAGCGATGCTCACACCATGGGTCCTAGGGGAAATGAAGTTGGAACCACAGCAAGATGCTACCACACCCACCAGGGCAGCCAGTCAAGAATACCCACAGAGCCAAGTGTCCCCACGCATGTGGAGAAGCCCTCGCCCTCACGCAGTGTGGGTGGGAACTTAAAATGGCACAACCGCTTTGGAAAATAGCTTGGTAGTTTCTTAAAAAACAAAATAGAAATTTCATACACAATTTAGCAATTCTGCTCCGTTTGCTGACCCACGAGATAGGAAAGGGCAAGGCCATGCGGACATCTTCAGGAACAACCCGTGGTCCGGCACAGGTGGGTGTCTGAAGGAGCTGCGTGCGTCCACACCGTGGGGTTGTGTGGACGTATGAAGGAGCTGTTTGTGTTGTGCCACGGGGTCGTGTGGGCATATGAAGGAGCTGTTTGTGTTGTGCCACGGGGTCGTGTGGGCATATGAAGGAGCTGCGTGTGTCCACGCCGTGGGGTCGTGTGGACATATGAAGGAGCTGTTTGTGTTGTGCCACGGGGTCGTGTGGGCATATGAAGGAGCTGTTTGTGTTGTGCCACGGGGTCGTGTGGGCATATGAAGGAGCTGTTTGTGTTGTGCTATGGGGTCGTGTGGGCATATGAAGGAGCTGCGTGTGTCCACGCCGCCAGGGTCCTGCTCAGCATGGAGTGGGGGGAGCTGCTGCTGTGGCAGCACTGCCGGGCGTCCACGGGTACGTTAGTCCATTCTCACACTGCTATAAACACGTATCTGAGACCAGGTGATTTATTAAGAAAAGAAGATTCATGGGCTCACAATTTCACATGGCTGGGGAGGCCTCAGGACACTTACAATCGTGGCAGAGGGTGAACAGGAGTCAGGCACATTTTACCTGGCGGGAGGAGGGAGAGCGAGAGAGTAAAAGGGGAAAGTGTGGCCCCTTCCAAACAAGCAGATGTTGTGAGAACTCACTATCCTGAGAACGGCAAGGGGAAGTCCTCCCCAGAATCCAGTCACCCCCAGCAGGCTCTTCCCCTGACACGTGAGGATTACAGTTCCACGGGAGATTCGGGTGGGGACACAGATCCAAGTCACACCATCAGAAGAGCAGTGAGCTCAGGAAACGGGGCCAGATCAAAAGGAGGGAGGGAGGGGGTGACTTCACTCGTGTAAAATTCCAGCAAATGTGAAGTCCTCGGCCGGCCAGCCTAGTCCATGGCCGTCTGGGGGTGGGCGGGGGAGGATGTGCCGGCTTCAGGCGAGCACGCATCCAATGTCTCAAACCAGTGCAGACCACACTTCTGTCCTGCTGGCGCTCAGACTCTCCATGGTAACTCCTGTGGGTGCAGCAGGCTGCCTTCCGGGTGCCCTGTCACACCCCTATCCCCTAGACGTCCCACTGCTCTCAGCCCACCTCCCGGGGCTCCCAGGGGCCTCTTCTCACTGTGCCCCCAGGGAGCTTCATGGCTCTGAGGAGGGCCAAGGCCAGAGGTGTGCATCTGCCCCAAGATGAGGCCCCCGCTGACCCTGTGGGCCTCCAAGTGGGAGGACTTGGCTGCAAGGAGTTGGGGGGGAGGGCACTGAGTCACTGCAGCAGGCCAGTGTGACCAGAACGAGGTTCAGAGCTGGGGGAGGGGCTGATTTTGTCCCAGAACTGCTTTCAGCAGGAAAACTGGGTGCTGAGGTTCTGCTTCTGCCTTCATCTCGAGGAGCTCATCCCCCTCCTGCACTGCAGCCACAGCACCAGCCAGCCGCGCGCCCAGCCCACCTCACAGGCCTGGCTGGAGTTGAAGGTCTAAGCCCCATGACAGACCCCCATCAGGCAGCACCCCCTGGCCACAGGTGGCATGGCAGGGACCTCCCTGCCGGCACTGATTTCATCATCCTTCTGTCAGTTTGGACAAAGATTCCAGGGCCACAGATCACTGTCTGGCTGCCCCAAACTGCTTTCTCCAAAAAGGGTTGCTCTGGCCAGGTGAGGTGGCTCACACCTGTAATCCCAGCACTTCTGGAGGTGGAGGTCGGCAGATCACCTGAGGTCAGGAGTTCAAGACCAGCCTGAACAACATGGAGAAACCCCCATCTCTACCAAGAACGCAAAATTAGCTGTGCGTGGTGGCGCGCGCCTGTAATCCCAGCTACTCAGGAGGCTGAGGCAGGAGAATCGCCTGAACCTGGGATGCGGAGGTTGCAGTGAGCTGAGATTGCACCACTGCACTCCAGCCTGGGTGATAAGAACAGAACGCCGTCTCAAAAACAGACAAAACGGCTTGCTCCAAAGCTTTGCCCACGAGGCCTGCAGCTGCTCCGTGTCCCACCAGGCCTCACCTCAGCAGGAGCCTCAGCAGCTGACTGTTCTCACTTTCACCACCTCCGGGAGCTTACAGCAAAACCGCAGCAACCCAAAGGCAGGGGAGGCTGTGCTGGCAGCAAGGGGCCCCTGTGTCCACACCAGCACTCAGAGCCCCTCCAGATGGGTTGGGGGCAGGCTCCAACCTGCAGGTGTTCCAGGCAGTCACACGCAAGCTGAGGATGCCGGTCTCAGGTCTGGGGCACCCCCTTTGTGGAAGAGGCTGCAGACCCTCTAGATGTCATGGGCCTTAGATTAGGATAAGGGGGCTTCCGGACAGTCTGATGACTGGAGAAGGGCCAGAAGAGGCAGGTCCATGCGGCACAGCCCTACATTCTGGCCTTGGCACTTACCCAAGGTCAAACTCCAAGTCCCTGCTGCCAGCCCCCTCAGCTGCTGATATGGTTGGCTCTGTGTCCCCACCCAAATCTCATCTCGAATTGTAATCCCCACATGCCGAGGGAGGGAGGTGACTGGGTCCTGGGGGCAGTTTCCCCTTGGTGAGTGAGTTCTCACGAGATCTGCCTGTTTGATAAGTGTGAGACTCTACCATCTTTGTGCACTCTCTCTCCTGCTGCTTTGTGAGGAAGTGCCTGCTTCCCCCTCCACCGTGATCGTAAGTTTCCTGAGACCTCCCCAGCCATGGGGAGCTGTGAGTCAATTAAATCTCTTTCCTTTATAAATGACCCAGTCTCAGGTGTTTGTTTGTAGCAGTGTGAGAATGGACTGATACAGCTGCACAGCCAGAGACCCTGGCTGTGCCCAGACTCCTGTTTCCTGGGCCAAGCAGAGTGGTTGCTGTGGTTCCCGCCATGGCTTTGCCAGCCCCAGCCCAGGAAACCTCACCTCAGGCCAGATGTCCCACTGGCCTCACTTCAGACTTTGCTCCGGGAAGGTGCCTGGGGACCTGGCACCAACACCTGCTCTGCTTGGTGCCGAAACACCAGGGTCGTGAGGCGTGGACGGCAGTCCCCACAGGCCCTAACATCACAACCAAGAGGACATTGCCCAGGCTTGCTGGGTGTAAAAACAAAGCCACAGTCGAGACATCACTCACAGCCTTGATGGAGTCACAGGGACCAGACTAAAAGACTAAACAAAATGCACAAAACAGTTTTGGTTTTTTTGAGACAGAGTCTGGCTCTGTCTCCCAGGCTGGAGTGCAGTGGCGCAAACTTGGCTCACTGCAACCTCTGCCTCCTGGGCTCAAGTGATTCTCCTGCCTCAGCCTCCGAAGTAGCTGGGATTACAGGCGCCCGCCACCACGCCCAGCTAATTTTTGTACGTTTAGTAGCGATGGGTTTCTACCATGGTGGCCAGGCTGATCTGGAACTTCTGATCTCAAGTGATCCACTCACCTAGGCCTCCCAAAATGCTGGGATTACAGGCATGAGCCACCGCGCCCGGCCAAAACAATTGTTTTTGGACATTGAGGAACATGCAGCATAGAGCAGGGGCCCTGAGAAGAGGGAGCCACACGCTCCTGGTTCGCTGCTAGGGCCACTGTGGCATGGACCAGTGGCCCTGCGGGGAGCAGAAGGAGGTCAGAGTTCAGGGGTCCCGAGGCAGAGCTAGCCAGGGGGGAACTCTGGGGAGAAGGAGCCCTGGAAATCTTCCTTGGCCTCCCCTGTGCTGCTAAGTACTAGGATACAGGATGTGAAACTCTACAAAGTCAGGCAGGAAGATTGGGAGCCGAACAGTCCACAGGAAATGAAAATGATGCTGGCTGGGTACACCATCTACGTGAGGGACCCAGAGGGCCGGAAGTGTGAATATGTTGGCAAATAAGACCCTTTACTTACTTTAACGTCTATTTTAAAAATTGTGGCTTGCTGTAATCCCAACTCTTTGGGAGGCTGAGGCAGGAGGGTCCCTTGAGCTCAGGAGTTTGAGACCAACCTGGGCAACATGGCAAGACTCCATCTCTAAAAAAAAGTAACAGTTATCTGGGCATGGTGGCGGCACCTGTAATCCCAGCTACTGGGAAGGCTGAGGCAGGAGCTGGGGAGGTTGAAGCTGCAGTGTGTCATGACTACTCCACCGCAGTCCAGCTTGGGTGACAAAGCAAGACTTAGCTCAAAAAATATAAAAATAATTTTTAAAATAATAAAGATAATTGTTAAAGTTAAAGAATAACAATGCACGGTGGGGGTTTATGGCATCCATGGAGGTAAATTACCACGAGCTTCTTAATGAACAGGGGTGTGCGTCACTCAGAGGCTGGTGGCGATGAGGTGAGCTGCATGTCACAAACCCTGGAGGAACCTGTGAGGGGGAAACAGAAGGACGTTGCCAGCAACAAAACAGAGACAAACACGTGGGCTCCTTCAAGACAGTCAACCAATCCAAAAGCAGTCAGGGAAAGAATAAAGGCGAGGAACAAAGAATAAACGGAAAAATACAAAACAAACAGCAAGGTGGGATACATAAATTCAACTAAATGTAAAAACTCCAAAACACAAAACAAACAGCAAGGTGGAATACATAAATTCAACTAAATGTAAAAACTCCAAAACACAAAACAAACAGCAAGGTGGAATACATAAATTCAACTAAATGTAAAAACTCCAAAACACAAAACAAACAGCAAGGTGGAATACATAAATTCAACTAAATGTAAAAACTCCAAAACACAAAACAAACAGCAAGGTGGGATACATAAATTCAACTAAATGTAAAAACTCCAAAACACAAAACAAACAGCAAGGTGGGATACGTAAATTCAACTAAATGTAAAAACTCCAAAACACAAAACAAACAGCAAGGTGGGATACGTAAATTCAACTAAATGTAAAAACTCCAAAACACAAAACAAACAGCAAGGTGGGATACGTAAATTCAACTAAATGTAAAAACTCCAAAACACAAAACAAACAGCAAGGTGGAATACATAAATTCAACCAAATGTAAAAATTCCAAATAAAAGGCAGGCATTTTCAGACTGAATAAAGGGCAGTATTCAGCGATATACTGTGTATATAAATCCACTTTATATATAAAGATGTGTATGGGTTAAATGTGACAAGACGGAAATAATACACCATACAAACACTAATTATAAGTAAGCTGAAGTGGCCATATTAACATCAGACAAAGCAGACTTCAGAACAAGGAATATTAACAGAGATAAAGAGAAGCAGCCCATAATAATACAGGGTCCTATGTATTAAGAAAACATGGTGTTCCCAGGCCGGGCGTGGCAGCTCACGCCTGTAATCCCAGCACTTTTGGAGGCCGAGGCTGGTGGATCATGAGTTCAGGAGATTGAGACCATCCTGGCCAACATGGTGAAACCCCATCTCTAAAAAGACAAAAATTAGCCGGGCATGGTGGTGGACATCTGCAGTCCCAACTACTGGGGAGACTGAGGCAGGAGAATCACTTGAACCGGGAGGCGGAGGTTGCAGTGAGCTGAGATCACACCACTGCACTCCAGCCTGGGAGACAGAGCAAGACTCCATCTAAAAAAACTCATAGCAGGCCGGGCACGGTGGCTCAAGCCTGTAATCCCAGCACTTTGGGAGGCCGAGGCGGGTGGATCACGAGGTCAAGAGATCGAGACCATCCTGGTCAACATGGTGAAACCCTGTCTCTACTAAAAATACAAAAATTAGCTGGGCATGGTGGTGCGTGCCTGTAACCCCAGCTACTCAGGAGGCTGAGGCAGGAGAATTGCCTCAACCCAGGAGGCGGAGGTCGCGGTGAGCCGAGATCGCGCCATTGCACTCCAGCCTGGGTAACAAGAGCGAAACTCCGTTTCAAAAAAAAAAAAAAAAAACTCATAGCATGCCAGGTGTGGTGGCTCACACCTGTAATCCCAGCACTTTGGGAGTTCAAGACCACCTTTGGGAGGTTCAAGGGCAAGATCATCCCTTCCTAGCCCCAGAGAGACCCTGAGGTCCACAGGGATCAGGGTACTGACATTGAGTGTCAGACCCTGGGAAGGAAAAGGCTCCAGAACTTAGCTGAGAGAGAAACGGGCTTGGGGCAGAGGGTGCCGCCATGTCCACAGTCAGCACCAACCTGCAACCAAGGGGCTTGAGGGCTGGTGCCTGGGAACCCCGGGGGTCCTTGCTGGGCATCATGTCGGCAAGGGGGAGCCTGTAGAGGGGGAGCTCTTCAATCCTTCCACTCTTCTGAGGGCAGCCCGTGAGATCAGGAGCTGTGGGGGCAGGGATATGGCCATCCTGCTGCTTCCCCGGCCCTGAGAGCCCAACCCCCTACTCTGCCCTCCAGGGACTCACTTTCACCGCTGTGCCCCCCCACCACACCCATGGCAAAGTCCGATGCCAGCAGGTCAAGCCCTGGGGACGCAGAGATGACCACAGCCTGGTTGAGCCTCATACGCCCTTTCCCTAAGTGAGCACCGGGGGCTGCTGCAGGGGTCCTGTGCTCCCAGGGAGCCAAAATAACTCCTCCTCCTGCCTCCTGGGCATGAAACGCTCCCAAAAATACCCACCATGTGATTTGGCTTCACTCTGGTGTCAGTGGAGGAGAAGGAGGAAGGGGAGGGGCACTTGACGTCTGAGCCAGGCATCGACCCAGCTCTCCCAGCTCTCCCTGCCCTCTGCCCCTCGCCTGCCCCTTCGGACCCCATCATGCAGCACTCAAGACCCAAAGGCGTGTCTGGGGCTCTGGGCCCCAGGAGTGCAGGTGTCTGGCCCGGGGTCTTCCAGGGAACTTCTCCCTATAACTGGCAGCTCCCAGGATCTCTTGGCCATCCCCAAATTCCAGCACCACCCACTTGCTCTCCACCCAGCCAGCCACGCCCCTCAGCCAACCTTGCATCTCCCAGACTCCGTCTCTCACCCTGGCCTCGGAGACCCTGAAGCCCCTCCTTCCTGCCCTGAGGTGTTGAGGCTGGGAGGGTAGAGTCTCTTGAGCGGCCTTAGGCCACAGCAAGGACCCTCTCCTCCATGGCCGCTGCTTCTAGGAGGCTTCTCTACCCCAAGACCACTCCCCAAGTGGCTCTTTTGTTGCCCTGGGTCCCTCAGGGTGGCCGGATCCATACCCCACACTCAGGGCAGGGCTCTGAAGCTGGAGGGCCCTGGCCTGGGGGGTGGGCAGCCTGGGACTGGCCCTGCCCAGCACAGGAGGCTCTCTCCAGTTGGAGGTCAATGCTGCTGACCCAGTGACCTGGCGCTGTTGATGCACTGTTGGGACCCTGCTGGGCCACAAGGGAGCAGCTCAGAGCTGGCCCACCTGCACCCTGGGGCACTATGAGACCTGGGCGCCGTGTGACCCGGCCACATAGATCCCAGGACCCCAGGATGGGGTCTGGGGCACAAGCAGTCCCAGCTGCAGTAGTACCTCTGTGCTGACCTCCCGCCAGTCAGGAGTGGGACGCTGAACTTCCCTTACCTGGTGGAGGAGGGGAACGGGCCACAGCATGGGAGCACCAGGGAGCTTCTCGGGATGTCATGGGGACGCCCTCCACTCAGCCCAGGTCCTGCCCCAGCTCTGGCAGACAGCAAGGGTTTTCATCTGGCTCTGCTCATGCTTTTCCAGTGTTGTTACTTTTGGAATAATAACAAAATCCAGCAGGAAAATGACAGTGTGGATGGTGCCGGCACTCGGACTGAAGCACTCAGTGCACTGAGCTATTAAGTTTGTGTTTGGCGTTTCTAGGTGGGCGCTGTGGGCCGGCTCCACATAGGTGGTGTGGCAGAGGGCTGCCCTCCTGTTGAGCCCGTGGGGGACCCAGCCTCCTAGCCACACCCTACACCAGGACCTAAGGCCAACTCCAGGAAACCCTGAAAGTGCCTGGCACCCAGGAGGTGGAGGTGCTATGGGCAGACGGGACCCAGCAGATGGGAGCAGGGTGGGGTGGAGGCCTTGGCAGGGGCTTCCAGGGAGGCTGGAGTTGGGAGGTTGCAGCTGCCTCCTTTCCCTGCGTCTGCAGTGACTCTTCCAGGGTCTCAAACTCAATGCCATGTGGTCCTCACACAGCCCTGCTGGGGTCCCTGGCCTCACATGGGCTGCTGTGTGGGGATGGTGTGTCTGAGGGGCAGAGGGCTGGCTGAGCTGGGGGCAACATCCACATCCAACCAGCTGGCACAGGGCCCACAGCCCGGGTTTGTTGAGCTGAACACAGCGCTTCTCCAAGCTGGCCCTTCAAACCACCCACCCCTCCTCACTCAGCTCCTGCCCCTTTCCAGCCGGCTGGAGGTCTGGGGGCTTCTTCTCCAGGGTTCAGGGCCTCCTCTGGCCACTCGAGGGGCCAACTGTACCTGCCTGGGTGTGTCCAAGTGGCCCGTGGGGCTGGCTAGGCAGAGGGCCATTTGCTGCGTCACCTCCCTCTGCCACTGGAGCGGAGCCTGGGTGGCTCCTGGTCAGCAGCCTGTGACTCCCACCTGGCTGGGCGGGCAGCCCTGGCCCAGCTCACACACCCTGAGCTGGCACCTGCCTCAAGTCCTCCGGCAGATGCCCACTTTCCCTCCCCCAGGGCACCTGTCACTCTGACCTGGGGCTGTTACCCACCTTGTCTGTTTCCCTCCAAGTTATGGCTGCCCCTTCCCCCAAGTTAGGCTGTAGACAAGTGTCAGAGCTGAGAAGCGTTGCTTCGTTTGTGGCTGATGTAAGAGAGGTAACAGCAGTGACAGGCGGAGACAGAGACGGACACAGAGACATAAAGACGCAGAGACAGAGATACAGTGACAGAGAAAGAAGACAAAGAGAGACAGAATGACACAGAGACAGAGATACAGTGACAAAGAGACAGAAAGAGACAAAAGGAGACAGAGAGACAGAAAGACGCAGAGACAGAGATACAGTGACAGAGAAAGAAGACAAAGAGAGACAGAATGACACAGAGACGGACACAGAGACATAAAGACGCAGAGACAGAGATACAGTGACAGAGAAAGAAGACAAAGAGAGACAGAATGACACAGAGACAGAGATACAGTGACAAAGAGACAGAAAGAGACAAAGGGAGACAGAGAGACAGAAAGACACAGAGACAGAGAGATACAGTGACAGAGAAAGACTGAGACAGAGGCAGAGAAAGACCCGGTCAGAATGTGAGGGCTGGCAGGGTCTCCGTCCTCTGGGTACCGGCTGGAGGTGTGCTTGGAGCTCAGCCCGGCCTGCGTTGTAGAACCAGGGAGCAGTCAGCCTAGGAGTCCAGTGCTGAAGCCCAGACCCTGGACCCTCCTGCTCAGCGGAGCCTGTACCTCCGTGTACTATCCCGCCCCTCCCGTGCAGACTGTCCCAAAGGCACCGGTGTCTCCTCTGCATGTGGCTTGTGGAGGCGGCAGGGTCAGTCGTGAGCCTGGCTCTGGGTTCAGGGGTACCCCAGGGTCACTGTCAGGGTCAGCTGTGGGCTTATCCACCCATTAGAGATGGAGGGAGAAAACGCCAAGGAACCTCTCCTTCCTGGACCGAAACACGTCACCCTTGCTGTCCCCTCCCAGGTCCTGCAGACACTAGAAGGGCAGGCTGAGCAGACCAGCCTGGCTCAGGCAGGGGCCCCAGGCATCCGGAAACTGGGAGTTCACTTCACAGCACATCCAGCGGGTCGTGTGTGAGGACTGAGGCCTTGGACCAGGGGAGGTGGAGATGGCCCTAGGTGCCACTGGGCCCACGGGTCACTGGCAGAAAGGCGTCTGGGGTGCCTCCTGCCTCCTGTCCCTAGTCCCAACCTTCTGAGCCCACATGGCTCAGATCCAGGGGGAGAGGAAGGGACGGCACTGGGGGTGCCCATGGCTTCCAGCCCGGGAGGCTGGAGAGACCCCAATCCTAGGGCATAGGTCCCCCTCTGGGAGGTTGCCCGTGAACCTCCCAGGTCCACGGACTCTCCTGGCTGCCTTGGGGAGATCCCGTGGGCTCGGCCCTGGTGCCTTCACCCTCCCCTCTCCCCCGCAGCTCCCTTTTTCTGCTGAGGGTCCCCCAACAGATCAGCAGAGAAGTGGGGACAGGGCAGAGGCACTGGGGCCAATGCTGGGGGTCCAGGCCTCCTGAACTCAGACTAAACTCGGCGCGAGGGGAGGGGCGGGGATGGGGCAGAGCCACGAGCAGAGAGCGAGGGAGGGTCCGAATCCTCGCGGCTCCCGCGCAGTCCGACGACTCAGCCCGAGGGGACAGTGACAATTGAATGCGGCGACCACTAGCAGCGGCCTCCCCCGGCCAGGAGCACAGGGCAGCTTTAGGGTCCCCGGTGCGTCCCGACCCCTCCCGCACCAGGCGCCCGACAATGCGCAGGGACCGCAGGGCGGACCTGGCCGGGAGCCGACCTTGCGGCGACCCCGCTCTCCCGCAGTGCCGCTTCCACCGCAGCGGAAATCCCGGAGGCCGCGGGAGGGAGCGGCCGCGGGGACGGGACTGCGGGGGAACCTCGGGAACCCTGCTGGCTCCGAGACCCCCACTCCCCCCCGCCCTCCTCGGGACCCCCACCCCCCACCTGCCCGCCAGCAGTGACCTCGGGCGCCCCCGCCCCGCCCAACTTCTGCTGTTCTCCGGGGCTTTGGGGTCTCCGGCCTTTGTTCCGCTAAAAGAAAACAGAGTGGCTTCGTTGGCGACCCCGTTACCCTGAAAATCAGCCCGGCCCAGCCCGCGGGTCTCTCGCTGCGAAGAGCGCGAATGGGTTTTCAGGGGTCTGGGGGCGCCCTTCTCCCGCCCTGCGATGCGGAGGGGGTCGGGGCGGCGGGCGGCGCTCTGGGACAGGGTCCCCGCAGAACTGGGGCAGCGACCCCTCACCCATTCCCCCGACCCCTGACCCGTCCGCCCAAGAGTCGGGGCCGTCTCCGCCTGAGAGGTTGGCACGCGCGGACCGTGTAGGGAGCAGGCCCGCGCCGTCGCTGGGGGGTGGCGGGGGGGCGGTGGGCGGGGGGCGCCCAGGGCGGGACGGGCGGGGGGCGCGGGCGCGGGCTGGGGAGGCGCTGGGCCGGCGGGAGGGAGCCGGGGGGCGCGTCACTCGGATCCACCCCCTTCCCCGCCCCTCGGGCTCCCTCCGCCTGCTCGTCACGCTCGGACGCGGGAGGGGGGCGGGGAGCGCCTCCGAGTGACGCGCCCTCCTCGCGGTGCCCTTCAGCCGCCGCCGCAGCTCGCCGGGCGCCACATGGACTCAGCCGACCCGAGCGCGCCCCGCCGCTGACCGCCCGCGCCCGACCCGGGAAGGTAACCGCGCCCCGCGCCCGCCGGGCCTCCGCTCCCGGGTCTCTCCCCGCAGCCCCGGCTTGTCGCCCCGGCCCCGGCTTGTCCCCCCGGCCCCCGACTTGTCCCCGCGGCCCCGGCTTCTCCCCCCGGCCCCCGCTTCTCCCATCGCCCGGCCCCGACTTGTCCCCGCGGCCCCGGCTTCTCCCCCCGGCCCCCGCTTCTCTGCCCGCAGCCCCGGCTTCTTCCCCGGGCCCCGGCTTCTCCCCTCGCCCGGCCCCGGCTTCTCCCCCCGGCCCCAGCTTCTCCCCGCAGCCCCGGCTTCTTCTGCCGGCCCAGGCTTCCCCCCCGGACCCCGGGTTCTCCTCCCGACCCCGGCTTCTCCCCCCGGCCCCAGCTTCTCTCCCCCCCTCTCGCCCCCGATTCTCTACCAGGCTCCGCGCGCGCGGGGTCCGGGGCGGGCGCTGTCCACCGCTGCGGTGCTGAAGCGGCCCCCGCGGTCCCGGCCCGCGCGCGGCCTCCTTCTCGCTCCTTCCTGTCTCCGAGGCTCCCCCTCTCCTCCCTCGCCCTCTTTCTTTCCTCTCCTGGCGCGCTCCCGCCTGAGGGCCGCTCTCCCGCCCGCAAAACCGAAGGGTGCTGGTGCGGCGGCTGCGGGAGCCCCGGCGAGGCGGGTGTGCAGGTCCCTGCGGGGTGCGGGTCCCTGTGGTGCGCGGGTCCCTGAGGTGCCCTCCTTCCCCGCGCCGCGGGAGCCAGGGAGAAGTTTGGAGGAGACTCGGCGCTGCGGCAAAGGCTCCGGGGCCGCTCCCTGCCCGCCGCCCTCCCAGTCCCCGCTCGAGTCCCCTTCATCTGCGGAGGGCGGGGGCGAACCGTCAAACAGTGGCGCTCCAGGGACCCGGGTTTCCCTGATAAGAGAGACCCCACAAATGCGGGCGGCTCACTGCGGCTGCTGTGATTTCAGAAAGCAGCCTCCCAAGAGGGGACCAGAGCCCCCACCCCCTGCACTTTTGGGAGGCAGGGGGGCTCTGTCCCGGTTCTCATGAGCTCCCTGACAGCCGAACCTCTGAAGTTTCTCCCCTACCCCGATCCTTTCTTCTACTGTGGGCCATGTGGGGGGCACGCTGACCGCAGTGCCGTCAGGGATAGTCAGAAGCCACAGGAGCCTGCCCTGAAGGGCACCCGCTCAAAGACCCACCCCCAACCCTTCTCCTCAGCCTTGGGATCAGGACCACCAGGGAGGCGCGGCTCCAGACCGAGCTGCAGAGCTGAGCAGTCACCTTCAAATGCCCCCTGGGCCGTGCCCCTGCTCCCGCAGCCTCGTGCCAGGCGCCTCTGAGTGATTCCCTCCCCCCAGGGGCTTCAGACACCCCAGGAGCGGGAGAGACCACTTTGCAGGTGGTCTGAGGTCTGGTTTGGGTGTGGGCACAGAAGCCCCCTCAGGAACAGACCCAGGCAGCTGATCCTGATGCGGAGGTTCCAGCCCACAAGGCATTGGGGGGTAATGAATGATGGTCTCTGGGGAAGGCCAGGCAGGGGCCTGCTTCAGGTGACCTGTGACCACTTCATTCTCCCCCAGGAAGGACACTCACTCCGGCCACAAGCGCATGTGAGTTCCAACCCTCGGAGGAGCCGCTGTGGAATCAGAGCAACTGTCATGGAGTTCGTGATGAAGCAGGCCCTGGGAGGTAGGAAGGGTGGGGTGGGCTGAGGAGCCAGGTGCTGGGACAGGCAGACATGGAGAGACCACCACACCAGCTGCTCCTTATCTGGCCCACCGCAGCAGCGCCCCTGCAGCCACCCGTGCAGCCACCCACACAGCCCTCCACAGTGCAGCCCTCCACAGGAGCCTTAGGGCGGGGAGCCAAGGCTGAGTCCAGCAGCTCCCCCAGCCCAGCCCTTTCCGAGTCCTGGAGCCAGCACAGGGGTGGGGGTATGCTGGTGGGACAGGGACTGCCCTGTAAGCTCACTCTGCCCCTGCTCTGGTCAGGGCAGAGCCCACGGACCTTGCTGGTACATGCTGGGGGAAGGTGGACACTTGGTGTAGGTTTTGCAGGGCCAGTTCTCACTGGCCGGGCCAGGCAGCCCCCTGAGGGCTTCCTTCCAGGTGAGGGGAGCCAAGCCTGGGAGAGCATGATGCAGGCCGCTGCCTCAGGGACAGGCATGGGGACAGAGCTGGCCTGTGCATCTGGCAAGGACCCTGTGGGCTCCACCTGGGTGAGGCAGTGCCGTCCTCATGGAGCCAGGGCTCACTGGTTACAAGAGCAAAGGAAGATACCCGAAAAACCTGCGTGTCCCGACCACTCCTGGATGGGGCATGTAGCCTCTTTTGTGTGTGCTGGGGTGGAGGAAGGCCCTCTTCCAACCTGCTGTCTGCCCTTTGAAAGGAACTCAAGGCTGTCATGGTGGCCAGAGGCCATGCCAAGGACAGTGGCTGGATCCCTAATGTAGGAGGTGGTCAGGGTCTGGGCTGTGCTGGTGCAGACATGCCCCGGCAGAGCTGTTGGGTCAGCTCAGGGGCTGTCCTGGATGAGTGGGTTTAGCTCAGAGCCGTTCATCCTGTGATCCCCCAGCAGCAATGCCCAGAGCTCCCTTGGGGGATAACCCATGGTCGGCGCCCGATTCTACCGTTATGGACGTCTTCCTTGGGTGGCTCCACAGGGGAGCATCCTGGCCTGGTGCTGTTCACACCTTGGTGTGAGTCAGGCCTCCTGGGAGCATCTCTGCAGTGCGCAGCTGGCTGGGTTGGAAGGGCCAGGGACACGGGTGAACGGAGGGGCAGGTGCCGCCTCCCCCAGGACAGGAGCCGAGTGTGTGGCTGACTCGGAGGGTAGCTGTGCTTCCACTCAACACAAATTAAATGAAAAGATGTTGAGCCTGGCCCGGGGCCACATCGCTGAGCCTTCGTGGTCAAGGGTAAGCTGCACGTTGAGTCTAATTATAATGATTGCGTCACCGGGCCGTGATTCAGGGACCAGCCAGCATCTGCCCGAGAAGGGCGGGCTCCACCAGGGAGTCCCAGGCTGTTACAGATAATTAATGAGGTGGCTAATTCAGAGCCTTAGGTGGGCTTGTAAGAAAACTGAAGGATCTGATTGGGCTGTCTACATGGCTGAAATTAGCTGGGTAATTGCCAGCCTGAATTCCCCTCTCGTTTCACGTCAGCGCAAAGTTTTTCCTGCAGCAGCAACCGGGTGGGCGTCGCTTAGCATGGTGGAGCCGAGAGGGGGCAGCTGGCAGACCCCCGGGGCACCGCACTGAGCACTGCCCAGGGCACCCCATGTTGACTTTGCAGAGGTTCGGAGCCAGCGCTGCTGGGCGGAGGCCGCGAGGGCTTCCAGGCGAGACCTTGTTTTTTGTGTCTGTCCCCACCTGGCAAGCCCCATTGTTGGTGTCTCGGGATGAGTGTGAGAGATCAAGACAGATGGAAAATGGGGGGGCACCCCCAGACAGCAGGAGAGAGCTTGGCAGAGACCCCAAGAAAAGTACTGAGAGACAGACCAAGCCCCAGACACAAAGAAGCTGGCAGGCGAGGGAGCAGGAGGCACCCAAGCCATTCAGAGAGGGGAACCCAGAAACAGGGTCAGGGAGGGGGAGCTGGAGAAATAAAATGAACAGAGAAGGAGAAAAAGACACAAAATATTCAGCACACACAGGGACAGACAGGTGGAAACAGAGACGGCATGTCAGAGACGGGGCAAAGGAAGAGACAGAGCAGAAGGGAGACAGAGACGGAAGGGGAGACAGAGACAGAGGGAAACAGAGACAGAGGGAGACAGAGACAGAGGGAGACAGAGACAGAAGGGGAGACAGAGACAGAGGGAGACAGAGACAGAGGGAGACAGAGACAGAGGGAGACAGGGACAGAAGGGGAGACAGAGACAGAAGGAAACAGAGACAGAGGGAGACAGAGACAGAGGGAGACAGGGACAGAGGGAGACAGAGACAGAAGGGGAGACAGAGACAGAGGGAGACAGAGACAGAAGGGGAGACAGAGACAGAGGGAGACAGAGACAGAAGGGGAGACAGAGACAGAGGGAAACAGAGACAGAGGGAGACAGAAACAGAGGGAGACAGGGACAGAGGGAGACAGAGACAGAGGGAGACAGAGACAGAAGGGGAGACAGAGACAGAGAGAGACAGAGGGAGAGACAGAGCAGAGGGGGAGACAGAGACAGAGGGAGACAGAGACAGAGGGACACAGAGACGGAGGGAGACAGAGACAGAGGGAGATGGGGGAGAGACAGGGAGAGATGGGGGCAGAGGGAGTGACAGAGATAGAGAGACAGAGACAAAGGAAGAGGGCAGGGAGAGACAGAGGCAGAGACAGAGAGAGACAGAGAGATAGAGACAGAGATGGAGGGAGAGCCAGTGGGGAGAGAGGTGCATTAGAAATGATCCGAGTGCCGGGTGCAGTGGCTCACGCCTGTAATCCCAGCACTTTGGGAGGCTGAGGCAGGTGGATCCCCTGAGGTCTGGAGTTCAAGACCAGCCTGGCCAACATGGTGAAACCCCGTCGCTACTAAAGATACAAAAATTGGTTGGATGTGGTGGTGTGCGCCCGTAATCCCAGGTACTTGGGTGGCTCAGGCCCAAGAATGGCTTGAACCTGCGAGGTGGAGGTTGCAGTGAGTGGAAATGGTGCCACTGCACTCCAGCCTGGGTGACAGAGTGAGACTCTATTTAAAAAAAAAAATGAAATGGACTGAGAAGTGGAGTCGGGGCCAGGAACGCAGCAGCACACCACGTGCACATGTGCACGCCTGTCAGAGGCCACAGCAGAGAGGAGGAACGGGCAAGGGCCTGCGGGAGCCTCTGGGCAGCTGTGGGCCTCACTGAGAGGTGGCCTGGTTAAATCAATGGCCACTCGGGGCTGCCTCGGTGGGCCGGGCCCCAGGTGTGAGTCTTGCTGAGGAGTGGGTGGCCCAGGGCCCGCTCATCTGCCCCAACCCTGGGTCTCAAGGAGGGGCCCCTGCTGGGACCGCTGAGGGCAGGAAGCTCAGCGGCTACTGGGGTGGCTGCTCAAGGGGGAGCAAGAGGCTCCTCTGCAGCAGAAGTGGCCGTGAGCTGGGGCCAGGCCCTGACACAAGACATGGGTCCAGGATCCAGGGTCCTCCAGGGAGTAATTTAGAGAAACTGGTTTCCTCAGTCCAGAAAGTTGCAAACAGCCTGGGAGCACAGTCACAGCGTGGAGGAACGTGGGGGTGGGGGTGCTATCATCACTACAGATCATTGCAGGGCTAAATTCGGCAGAAGCGGCCATTGCCAGGGTCCTCCTGTCCTTCCGCATTGAAGCAACACTCTGTTTAAACACGCTCAGTCCTTGGGAGCAGGCGGGGGCTTCAGATGGGAGAGGGCTTGGAGGCTGCGTGTGTGGAGGCTGCGGTGCAGGGTGGGGTGGCGGGACACACTCATGAGAGCCTCTGACGGCCCCAGCGACGGAGCCGAGGCAGGACTTGCCCACACTCGGCTCTGCTACGTGGTGAGGTCTAGTGGGCAGGTCCAGTGACTCTGGTGGTTTGGTGACAGCGGACAGTGTCCTACAGTGAGTGTCCCTCACAACCAGCCAGGTCTGACCCAGGGGAGACGGCAGGCCTGGGCTCTGCTGAGAAGCTGTCCTCGTCCTCGGGGACGAGGTGTCAGGTTCTGCGTCTAGTCCTGTGGAGTAGAAGGAGGTGGACATCTGGGGATGCGCTGGACTTTGCGCTGTGGAGGGAAGGAGGTGGACATCTGGGGAGAACACACCGCAGGGACTCGGTCCTGGGTTTGGAGTGGGGAGGAGGATCATGATCACCCAGGCCGGGGTGGACAAGAAGCATCTTGGGCAGGCCAGGCAGGAAGTTTGGGGATCTGCCCTGTGGGACCATCTGCCTCGAGGACCATCCACAGTCAGAGAGCCCCTCTGCACCCCTGTGGGGCAGGGACAACCCAAGTGGCTTGCAGGGGGCCACTGGTGTCCACCTCAGGAGTTCTAGTTAGGCTGGTGAGGGGCGCAGTTGGGGAAGAATCTCCCTCTGTGAGCAGAGGCTACCAGAGCCAGGAGTCCAGGCCATGGATGCTCTCAGCCACACTGCAGCCAGCACCAGCATCTCCCCAGCGCTCCACAGGGATGGAGGGCCACCTCCTTCCTCCTTCCTCCTTCCTCCTTCCTCCTTCCCAGCACCAAAGTGGGGCTGAGCGCTCACCATCAGGACCTCGGGCAGGGCCATTCAGGCAGCTGGGATCTGAGTGGTCCTGCCTGACCCCCAGTGTCCACCCCAGGACTTAGAGCAAGGGCAAGGCTGGATGTCTGTCCTGTCCCCAACAGAGGTCCCTCAGGCTCTCCTGTCTCTCTCTTCTTGTCCAATTTGGACCTCAGCCTTCTCTTTTATTGTGAACAGACTTCACAAATGCCACAGGTTGCCGGTTGAGGCAGTGGGAGATTCTGCCAGTTCTTGCCCCACTGGGTCACTGACCAGGCGAGGCCAGGCTCTCTGCCTGGGAGGATGGAGGAGCTTCAGGCTGGGTTGAGCTGGGTCTGGGAGGATGGTGGAGCTGCACGCTGGGGTCTGTGCTGGGGAGGACGGTGGAGCTGCAGGATGGGCTGAGCTGGGTCTGGGAGGACGGTGGAGCTGCAGGATGGGCTGAGCTGGGTCTGGGAGGATGGTGGAGCTGCAGGCTGGGCTCTGTGCTGGGGAGTACGGTGGAGCTGCATGATGGGCTGAGCTGGGTTGGGGACAACGGTGGAGCTGCAGGATGGGCTGAGCTGGGTTGGGGACGATGGTGGAGCTGCAGGCTGGGCTCTGTGCTGGGGAGGACGGTGGAGCTGCATGATGGGCTGAGCTGGGTTGGGGAGGACTGTGGAGCTGCAGGATGGGCTGAGCTGGGTTGGGGAGGACGGTGAAGCTGCAGGCTGGGCTGAGCTGGGTTGGGGAGGACGGTGGAGCTGCAGGATGGGCTGAGCTGGGTTGGGGACGACGGTGGAGCTGCAGGCTGGGCTCTGTGCTGGGGAGGACGGTGGAGCTGCAGGCTGGGCTGAGTTGGGTTGGGGAGGACGGTGGAGCTGCAGGATGGGCTGAGCTGGGTTGGGGACGACGGTGGAGCTGCAGGCTGGGCTCTGTGCTGGGGAGGACGGTGGAGCTGCAGGATGGGCTGAGCTGGGTTGGGGACGACGGTGGAGCTGCATGATGGGCTGAGCTGGGTTGGGGACGACGGTGGAGCTGCAGGCTGGGCTCTGTGCTGGGGAGGACGGTGGAGCTGCAGGCTGGGCTGAGTTGGGTTGGGGAGGACGGTGGAGCTGCAGGATGGGCTGAGCTGGGTTGGGGACGACGGTGGAGCTGCAGGCTGGGCTCTGTGCTGGGGAGGACGGTGGAGCTGCAGGATGGGCTGAGCTGGGTTGGGGACGACGGTGGAGCTGCAGGATGGGCTAAGCTGGGTCTTGGAGGACTGTGGAGCTGCAGGATGGGCTGAGCTGGGTTGGGGAGGACGGTGAAGCTGCAGGCTGGGCTGAGCTGGGTTGGGGAGGACGGTGGAGCTGCAGGATGGGCTGAGCTGGGTCTGGGAGGACGGTGGAGCTGCAGGATAGGCTGAGCTGGGTTGGGGACGACGGTGGAGCTGCAGGATGGGCTGAGCTGGGTCTTGGAGGACTGTGGAGCTGCAGGCTGGGCTGAGTTGGGTTGGGGAGGACGGTGGAGCTGCAGGATGGGCTGAGCTGGGTCTGGGAGGACGGTGGAGCTGCAGGATGGGCTGAGCTGGGTCTGGGAGGACGGTGGAGCTGCAGGCTGGGCTGAGTTGGGTTGGGGAGGACGGTGGAGCTGCAGGATGGGCTGAGCTGGGTTGGGGAGGACGGTGGAGCTGCAGGATGGGCTGAGTTGGGTTGGGGAGGACGGTGGAGCTGCAGGATGGGCTGAGCTGGGTTGGGGAGGACGGTGGAGCTGCAGGATGGGCTGAGCTGGGTCTGGGAGGACGGCGGAGCTGCAGGCTGGGCTGAGCTGCAGGGAAAGCAGCAGATCAGGAAGGGAAGCTCTTTAATTCCGCATGGGGGAGATGCTTTGGGTTGCAAGTAACAATTAGAGGGAGAGGAGCTTGAATTGGGGGTCATGATGAGTCAGGAGGGGGCCCAGCTGCTCAGTGTCACCATCAGATGCCACTTTTGTCCTCAGCAGAGCTTTCATGCTCAGCTGCTCCTCACAGTCTCAAAGTGGCTCCTGCTGCTCCAGCATTACCTCCACAGTCAGGGAAGGAAAAAGAGAGGAACTAAGAGGCAACCCCTGTTTAGTGGCGGTCTTCGTGGACTCTCACAGAGGGTTTCCATTTTGTTGCCACAGCTGGAAGAGGAAGGTGGGGCCAAGGTGGGCACATCCTCCTCCAAACAAGGGTGGGGTGTTGGGCAGGAGGCTCACAGTGCCTGGCTCACGCCCAACTTGGGGAGCCTTGGTTTCTAAGTGCAGAACCCCTAGAAGATGACCCCCAGCAGGGTGTCATTCCCACCTCACACCTTGGTGCTCGACAGGCAGTTTGCAGACACCTGATGGTAAAATACCAACACTTGTTCAGAACGGACCTCACAGATGCTGCGTTCGTCGAGAAGGTGCTCACTCACTTTGCCAGGTTCTTCAGAGAAGCCTCTTACCCCAGATTTCTGGGAGGCTGGAAGGACACTTCAGAGAAACTGCCTTTCCTCCCGAACCACGAAGGGCCGTCCTTTCCTCCGGAGAGGACACGCTTCGTTGATTAAGCTGCGGCTCAATTATAAATACCTTAGCCCCAACGTGGGAATAAAACGGGGATTATGCGCTTCAGCCGACAGAGTTGTTTATGTTTTTGCCTCATTGGTTGGCAAATGTTCCAGGTGGGATTAAAGCGTTCGTTTCAATAGCTCCTGCGTGGCAGGGACGGGGTTACTTCAGACTGTCTGACTGGCCGGGGGAGCGCAGAGCATCTCATGCTGGGTCGTCAGATGGAGCAGGGAACTCATCAAAGCTTCAGAATGAACATAGAGTACAGGCAAACTTCAGAGAACCGGGCCTCCCGGTCCACACGGAGATCAGACGCGGGACACCGAGTGCCCCTCGGCCCCTCTCTGAGGCGGTCCCCTGGGACGAGGTGAGGCCCTGCCCTCCAGCTCCACTATCCAGCCCAGCACCATCCTGGAGGCAGTGGGGCTCTGGCTGTGGGTGGGCAAATATGGGGAGTGTGGGGTCCATTCTGTTGGCTAGGGACTGCCCAGCGGACCCTGATTCTGCCTGGGGGACAGGGGAACCCCTTTCTGGCCCAGAGTCTCTGCGGCTCCCCCACCGACCTGTGCTGACATTCCCCAGCTCTGTCCCCACCCAGCAGCTGGGGCCTTGGGAACATTGGGGTCTCCAGGCTGTGTTTCTCTCATTTTACGGATCAGGGTGAATGTTGCCTCTCCGCCCCTGCAGGGACCGAGGCCTCTGGCTTCTTTTTGCAGTGTGGACAGCCCAGTAGTGGGGAGAGAGCCCCCATTGTGCCCACCAGTTCCCTTTGTTCTCAAGGCAGGAGAGGTGGCTCCAAGGCTGAGCTTTCACTCAGGCCTAGGGTGCTGGGTGCCTTGTGCAGCCTGAGGCCAGGAGGGTGAAGGCGTGGGTCGTGTGGCAGCTGGCTGAAGCAGCTGGTGTGATGGGACTGGCAGCCAGGCTGGCACCCCTCAGGTCTGCAGGAACAGGCGGCTCCTCCGCCTCTGCCTGCTCCTGATGTTTCTGAGTGAGCCCGGCAGCCGTGCCCTGGTGAGCATGCCAGACACTTGCGTGCAGGCTGGACGGGCTCATGAAGACCTTCATCAGACCCCTCCACAAGGCTCACAACACCCGTGTCATTGTCCTTGGCCCTGGTCCATCTCATCAAAAGAGACACCCAGGGCAGCCCGAGGCTGGGGCCCCCAGTCCACACCGTCGACGCCAGGAAATGGTGCCACGTGAGTGATGGGAAGGCCGAATGATGGGCAAGGATTACAACCGTGCTGGAAACCCTTGGCCACGCCACCTGCGGCCGAGCCTGGCTGTGCTTCGGCAACTCACTGCCACGTCTGCTGCGCCTCTGTCTCCACTCACCCTCCCCCTGAAAGCCAGGACCAGGTGCCCTCTGCTGGTGCTCAGCTCTGCAGGCAAGGACAGCAGCGCCCTCAGTCGTGGTGGCAGGGCCCCGGCCCCAGCGTCTGATCCCAGGCAAGCTAAGGAAGGTCCCTGAAGCCACCAGAAGAGCTGAGGAGGGAAGAGGTGTTTGAAGCACTTCAGCGTGGGTGTGAAACGGAGGGAGCATTGCAGGAAGTCAGGAGGTGCCTCAGACTTGGGGCCCGGGACCCACGAGGCCGGCGTGGCAGTTGAGGCCTGTGGCAGTCCATAGTCAGCTTGACAAGGCCAGGCAGTGGCGGCCGGACAGGCCAGGGCCACTGGGTGTCAGCAGGTGAGCAGGTCAGGCGGCCACACCTCCCCTGAGCCTCTGTGCCTCCCCTCCCCAAAGATGGGTGAGTGGGGCTTTGTTCAGCTGCACTGCAGGCTCTCAGGCCCCAGGCCAGGCACCGAGCTCCCTGGAGGGGTGTGCGCTTGTCTGCAGTGCAGGAACAGTCACCAAAAGCCAACTTGCTTTAATTTAAGTTCAGCCTTGGTCACTCTTCTGACCTTGCCCAGTGAGCTCAGGAATGACAGGTGGGAGGTGAGCCAGCCCCAAGGGCGCTGGGGCCTCCAGCGCGCTGTGTCACACTTGGCTTCTCAGATGCTGGTTTATTCCTAAACACCAGATGGGAACATACTTGGAGTCACCACGTCCAGGTGCCCACGGGACATGTCCTCAGTTACCGAGTCTGGGGTGCCCACAGGACCTCCCCTCACAGCTGGTGGGACCAATGCACCCTCCGACAGGCACCCGGGGAGGTCTCTGGCCAGCAGCATCTTTAGATGGAAGTGGAAGGAGGGGAGCCCCAGAGCCTGGAGCGGGGAGTCCTCATGGCCAAGGGGGTGTGAGGGAATGGGGCGGTCACTGCAGGGCGTGCACTCCCATTCGGGAATCAGTGTCTAGGGATTCCTGACGCTTCATCCTTACTTAAAGTTGTCCTCCTAATTAATATTAAATTATCCTGATTATGCTGGGTCTTATTTTAATTTTGCCTAGGAGGATTTCTTTTTGTTTGAGACAGAATCTTGGATGGATTTTTTTTTTTTTTTGAGACAGAATCTCACTCCGTCGCCCAGGCTGGAGTGCAGTGACCCGATCTCGGCTCATGTAACCTCGGCCTCCCGGGTTCAAGTAATTCTCCAGCCTCTGCCTCCCGAGTAGCTGGGATTATAATTGTTTTGTGTGTCTTAGTAGAGATGGGTTTTCACTGTGTTGCCAAGCTGGTCTCAAACTCCTGAGCTCCGGTAAGCCGCCTGCCTGGGCCTCCCAGCATGAGCCACCATGCCTGGCCTGATATATACATTTTTACATTTTTACATTCGCCCAATATGCCTCTGCTGAGCCTCACTAGACATTTCTGCCACTTTATGTGGGTTGCCATTCAGAAATACATGGAGTTGGGTTTCATTTTTTTATCTAATTGGAGTCTTAATGCATCTGTTTAATGTGCACTGTTTTGACCAACATATGTGATGTCACCTCTGCCGTCTCCCTTGTTGCCTTTTTAAACGCTTTCTTGCTGTTTCATTTATTTTAATTTAGGGACCACATTTTCTCTTTGAAACCTCTGCAGTGCATTGGGATGTGCGTGCTCTTTTAAACATGACGCAAGCTCGAGATGATCCCGAGCGTTCGCAGCCCTTGACGACCGCGAATGAAGTCCCAGGAGCTCTGGCACTTTATTCTCTTCCCGCTCCTCTCCCTCTTTTGGTCTTGTTTGTAATTTTTGAGACAGTGTCTCACTCTGTTGCCCAGGCTGGAGTGCAATGGAGCCATCACAGCTCATGGCAGCTTCAACTTCTCGGGCTCAAGGGAACCTTCCCCACTAGCCTCCTGAGTAAGGCGGAAGGCTCACTTGCACCGCGACACCTGGCTAATTTTTTTTTAGATGGGGTCCCACCATGTTTCCCAGGCTAGGAAGAGAATTCAAGTAATAGAGAAAAGTATAAAGACGTGATATGAGCAAATCACTGGGAAAACTGAGATCCTGCACCGTTCTGAAATCACTCACCATTTCATTTCAGAAGAATTTCAGGGAGCATGCCTTCAGATCCATTTCTAAATCTGAAAATCTGCAGAGTTGCTGGTGCTGTTGATTTATTAGGACTTACGGAGTGGAGTCAGTGGGCTGACATTTCAGCTGCTGAGAAGAACCAGCCTCTGAGGTGAATCTGATTTAAATAGCTCAACAATAAGCACTGTAACAAATATAACTTTCCTTATCAGGCTTCTGTATTCTCAAGGACAGACAGCAAAAGATCTTTGAACGGCGGATATTTCGGGGAAGTCATTGTTTATTTTGTAGATATTTAGACAGAGAGTGAATGTGTTGGTGATGAGAAGTGGAGGAGTACTGACCTAAGTCTGTGTAGCTGGCACAAGTGGTGTGTAAGTGTCGTCAGCTTCCCCACCCATTCCAACAAGACCCTGGGCAGAGGCCGGACCTGCAGTGGCAAACTCTTGTGTCAGCTCCAAGTGCCATTGAGATTTATGACCTGTGAAACCTGTTACGATTTTAATAGAGACTGAAGGCGATACTGTGGAACTTACAATGACGGGCTTCTCAAGCTCCCCACCCAGAGGTGTGAGTCTTATGTTTCTGAGGAAGCACCACGTGGGGTCACCTCAGGTGCCACATGTTTAACTCCTGGAACGGCTCTAGAGCATTCGGTGCTCACAAACCTGCTCCCTCACCCCTCCACGGCTGCATGCAAACACTGCTCACCTATAAGCCCTGCAGTGCACTGCGATTGCATTTCTTATAAAGCCCTTCATTTGTTCTGTGATTCATTTTTTTTTTTTTTTTTTGAGAGGGAGGGAGTCTTGCTCTGTGGCCAGGCTGAAATGCAGTGGCGTGATCTCGGCTCACTGCAGCCTCTACCTGCCAGGTTCAAGCAGTTCTCTTGCCTCAGCCTCCCACGTAGCTGCGTTTACAAGGTGCACGCCACGATGCCCGGCTAATTTTTGTGTTTTTAGTAGAGATGGGGTTTCACCATGTTGGCCAGGCTGGTCTCAAACTGCTGACCTCAGGTGATCCGCCCACCTCAGCCTCCCAAAGTGCTGGGATTACAGGCGTGAGCCACTGTGCCTGGCCTGCAGTATATTTTTTATTGGCCTACATTGCTGTGTGCTGCCTCTGATTCTTCCCACAGCATCCAGCAGCCTCTCTATGCAATGTCTTCATGTGGGTGCTTGTTATGTTCCTCTCCCATGGAGAAGTCCCTTCCCTCCCCACTGGAGAGTGCTTTGTAGACCGCAGCTGAGCAGGGGCCTGGGTCTTCCCTCCCCTCCCCTCCCCCTGGGTTTACATCATCCATGACCTTCCCGAGAGAGGGTCCTGAAAAGTACATGATGTGTCTTTACCATCCCTGTGCTTGATGGGTAGTTAGGCTGGGTATAAAACTGAAGACATAAAAGAATTTCCCCTTAGAATTTTCAAGTCTTTTTTCTGTTCCAGCTTCTAATGCTGCTGTTGGAAAGTCAAAGTCACAGTTCCTCCCAATGCCCTTTACGTGGTCATATTTTCTCTCTGGAGGCTTTTATGGTTTCCTCTTTGATCCTGGAGTTCTGAAATTTCAAGATTCCAAGACCTTATATGGAGTCCTTCTTTCTTTTTTTTGTTTGAGACACAGGCTTGCTCTCTCACCCAGATCCAGGCTGGAGTGCCATGGTGTGATCTCGGCTCACTGCAACCTCTGCCTCCTGGGTTCAAGCGATTCTCCTGCCACAGCCTCCTGAGCAGCTTGGACTACAGGTGCCCGCCCCCATGCCCAGCTAGTTTTCTTTGTATTTTCAGTAGAGATGGGGTTTCACCATGTTGGCCAGGCTGGTCTCGAATTCCTGACCTCAGGTGATCCGCTGCCTCGGCCTCCCAAAGTGGTGGGACTACAAGTGTGAGCCGCCACGCCTGGCTGTCGATTTTTATCTTCTAACGTTTCAACTGAATGTTTAATTTCTGCATTTATATTTTTAATTTCCAGGAGCTCGTTTCTGTTTTCTAAATTTTTGTTCTCTTTACAAGTTTTCTTCTGTTCTCTGTGTTGTCTCTGAGCTCTGTTCTGGGAGTCCCCCAGATAACTGGAGTTCCAGTGTGTGGCAGCTGGCAGCCCTTCCCTAATAGGAAATGAAGGGGCTGACCTGGTGCCTTTCACAGGACCCTTGTTTCACCTGGTGGACGGCTTGAACCGTAGTTGCCAGTGCCAGGGGCCCCTCACATAGGACAGTTGTTCATACTGGCAGGTGCCCATGGCTTGTGCCTGCCCCTTGTCCAGGCCACGCCTTCCTGGCCATCGCTCTGGCACAGGGGCCCCACCTTCTGTTTCTCCCGGACTCCTGGTTCTTCAGATTTACGGTGTAGATTCCATTCACCACTGCAATAGGAAACGAGTTCAAAGATTTCATAGATCCTGGCAGAGAGGGTGCCATGAGTTGTGGGGGCCATCCTCCATCTCCAAGTCCATGAGGCAGAAATGGAGAGCCAGGCAGAGGGCCAGGCGCAGTGGCTCATGCCTGTAATCCCAGCACTTTGGGAGGCCGAGGCGGGAGGATCACCTGAGGTCAGGAGTTCAAGACCAACCTGGCCAACATGGTGAAACCCCGTCTCTACCAAAAATACAAAAATTAGCAGGGGGGTGAGTGGTGGCGCGTGCCTGTAATCCCAGCTACTTCAGAGGCAGAGGCAGTAGAATCGCTTGAACCCGGGAGACGGAGGTTGGAGTGAGCTGAGGTTGTGCCATTGCACTCCAGCCTGGGGGACAGAGTGAGACTCTGTCTTGGAGAAAAAACAAGAATGACAAAAGGAAATTAGAAAGTATTGTGAACTGAATGGAAATTAAAAAAAAAAAGCAAAATTTGTGGGATTTCGCTAATGCAGTGTTTAGAAACTATCACTAAATTCCTCTATTAGAGCAAGAAAGATCTCAAATTATTAACTTTAGCTTTTAACATAAGTTAGAAAAAGAAAAGCAAATGAAACCCAAATAAGCAGAAGAAAGAGAAAAAGATCAGAGCAGAAATGAATAAAACAGCAGAGAAAAGAAACCCAAACCTAGTTTTTAAAGAGGATCCGTAAAAGCAGTAACCCTAGTCCAGGTGTGGTGGCCACACCTACAGTCCCAGCACTTCGAGAGGCCCAGGGGGGAGAATAACTTGAGGCAGGAGCTCGAGACCAGCCTGGGCCACATGGTGAGATCCCATTTCTACAATTTTTTTTTTTTATATTTAGTTAGGTGTGGTGGTGTGTACCTGCAGCCCCAGCTACTCAGGATGCCGGGGTGGGAGGATTGCTTGAGCCCAGGATGCAGAGGCAACAGTGATCTGTGATGGCACCACTGCACGCCAGCCTGGGCAACAGAGCAAGACCGTGTCTCAAAAAAAGTTGATAAACCTCTTGCCACACTGATCAGGAAGAAAAGAGAAAAGACACAAACAGCCAGTGTCAGAGATGAGACAGGTGGCGTCACCACAGCTTGTGTGGATATTGTAAGAATCATAAACAAGTTTGGACAACTTCACGCCAATTAATTTGACAACTCAGATGAAAGATAAAACGTATTAAAAGACACCATTAGGCAGTGTCTCCCGCCTGTAATCCCAGCACTTTGGGAGGCCAAGGCGGGAGGATTGCAAGGTCAGGAGATTGAGCCCATCCTGGCAAACATGATGAAACCCCGTCTCTACTAAAAATACAAAAATTAGCCAGGCGTGGTGGCACGTGCCTGTAATCCCAGCTACTCAGGAGGCTGAGGCAGGAGAATTGCCTGAACCCAGGAGGAGGCAGAGATTGCAGTGAGCCGAGATCGCGCCACTGCACTCCAGCCTGGTGACAGAGTGAGACTCCATCTCAAACAAAACAAAAACACTAAAAAACAAAAAGGCCGGGCACGGTGGCTTACACCCGTAATTTCAGAACTTTGGTGGGAGAAGCTGAGGCAGGTGGATCACCTGAGGTCAGAAGTTCAAGACCAGCCTGGCCAACATGGCGAAACCCTGTCTCTACTATACAAAAATTAGCCAGGCGTGGTGGCGGGGATCTGTGATCCCAGCTATTCCAGAGGCTGAGGCAGGAGAATCACTTGAACCTGGGAGGCAGAAGTTGCAGTGAGCCGAGACCACGCCATTGCACTCCAGCCTTGGCAACAAGAGTGAAACTCCAACTCAAAAAAAAAAAAAAAAAAAGAATAAAGAAAATTGTGCAAAAGATTTGAATCGATATCCCCCCAAAGAACATACAGGAAGTACAGGAAGGACTGCTAAGGTTTATGTGAAGACGCTGGGCGGTGCGGGTCACGCGGGCGTCACGGCGCGACATGGCCACAGCCACTAAGGCGGCCGGAGTCAACAGAGCCAGGTGTTCTCACGCATGTGGAGGAACCCACACCCCCACACACTCCAGTGGGGGCTTAAAATGGTACGACCACATTGGAAAACAGCCGGGCAGTTTCTTAAGAAGCAAAGTGGAAATGTAATACACAGCTGAGCAATCCTGCTCCTCGACATTGACCCCAGAGAGATGAAAGCGCAAGTCCACATGGACGCGTGCAGTAACAAGCCACGGGCCATGCACAGCGGGCGGATGAGGGAGCTGTGTGCATCCACTCCGTGGGGTCCTGCTCAGCATGGAGCTGGGGAGCTGCTGGTGTGACACACGGTGTGCTGGGAAAGCAGCGAGCTCAGTAAACAGGGTCCCCTGCCGGCTGCAGCTGCCACATAAAGCACGCCTCCTTCATATAAAGTTCTAGAGAGAGCCCATAATCCACAGTGACAGGAGGTGGGTCAGTGGCTGGAGTGGTGGGCGGGAGGGCCACACAGGCCACCACAGAACCTGGGGCTGGATGTGTCCAGTGTCTTGATTGTGGTGACGGCTCCACACATGATACATGTGTCAACACTGAGGTTCAGGGTATGTCAATGACGCCTCCATCACGCTGTTTAAAAGCTGATTTCTGAGAGTTACAGAGGATGCCTGCCTTTGCAATGATCATGAAGTGGTCACGCATGTGAGTCCCATGATCTGAGGTTCCCCCAAACCTCTCAGGCCATGTGTCCCTGTTATAGGCAGAGTGAGGGCAGGGAGCAGGGCCGAGGCTGGGCAGCCACAGGGCCCCTTTCTGGAGAGAATGAGAAGCTTTGGGCCCTGTTCCGTGCACGCCTGCCCTACCCAGGGCTGAAGGGACCTTGGGGAATCGTCCTCGTTCCACTGTCTGTGGGCAGGGACGTGGGGTGCCGGGAGCCACCCGCCAGCCCTGAGAATAGCACCCCTGAGGTACGGTTCCCACGTCAGGGGCACAACAGCGTTTGAATATGGAACCATCCTGACTTTGTTAAAACGAGCCCACTGAGTACTCATTGTGTTTCCGTGGAATCGAGTGAGGAACGCCAGACTCTCCCCCGGCTCCGGCCCAGCGCTCAGCGCTGACATTCGCGCCCGGCTGCCGCCCGCGCACCGCGCTCTCTCCGTCTCTATCGCTATCTCTCCGCCAATTTTTGGCATTGCTCTTATGTTAATTTCACAAAAATAACCCAGAGGATTTCCTTCTTTTTCTCCATTCCAAGAACATTCTGAATATCATTGGAATTATCTGTTTCTTGAATGTTTGAAAGAATCCATCTGTGATTCTTAGACGACGCTCTCGGATTCTCACAAGTTTTTAAAGACAATCCATTTCATTCAAGCTTTTAAAAGCCTTAGGGTGGAGCGTGTGGAGTGTGTTATCCGAGCATTTTGTTTACTCTCTGGGTGTGACCGTTTCGTCCATCGTTGCCCCTAATTTTGAGTGTCCCGGGCTTCTTTCTGCCTTCTCACTGAGCGGCTGCCCACGCCTGTTTTATGGGAGGTTCAAGACCCACCTCCGGCTCTGTCGATTCCCTTGACATTTGCCTTTCTCAGTGGGTTCATTTTGCCATTGGCTCTGCAGATTCCCTTCCTCTCCCGCCTCGCCTGTTTGGTTGCTTTTTCCCTGGCGGCTGGAGTGAGGTGCGTTCTGCTGCGTGTGCCTGGGCTTGCTGGGAAGGTGAGCATTTCAGGGAACTGATGGCGTGAGCCACCCCTTAGCTGCTGCTGGATCGAGGCCTTGTTACATCCAGTTCCTGGAGATGTGGTAACTGTGGTTTCAACATCTTCCAACTTATTCGTTGTTGTAGAGATGTCGTTATGTTTACAAGGGCCCAGGAGGAGGATTATTTTATTTTTATTTATTTGTTTATTTTTGAGGCAGAGTCTGGCTCTGTCGCCCAGGCTGGAGTGCAATGGCGCCATCTCGGCTCACTGCTACCTCCGCCTCTTGGGTTAAAGTGATTCTCCTGCCTCAGCCTCCCTAGTAGCTGGGACTACAGGTGCATGCCACCATACCCGGCTAATTTTTGCATTTTTTAGTAAAGACAGCGTTTCACCTTGTTAGCTAGGATGGTCTCGATCTCCCAACCTTGTGCTATGTCTGCCTCGGCCTCCCAGTGCTGGGATTACAGGTGTGAGCCGCCGCACCTGGCCTCTTATTTTTTATTTTCAAGCCAGGGTCTTGCTCTGTTGCCCAGGCTGGAGTGCAGTGGCATGATCTCAGCTCATTGCAACCTCCACCTCCCAGACTCAAGAGATACTCCCGCCTTAGCATCCCAGGTAGCTGAGACTACAGGTGCCGCCACCACACCTGGCTAATATTTTGTAACTTTTTTGTAGAGACAGGGCTGTGCCATGTTACCCAGGCTGGTCTCGCGCACATGGGCTCAAGCAATCCGGCCACCTCAGCCTCCCGAAGTGCTGGGATGCTTGGTGTGACCCCTGCACACAGCTGAGGATGCTTTATTCCTGGTTGTGCTGCACCTGCTCCGTGATTCTGAGCCAAAACATGGAGCCTTATTTCTGCCCTGGAAAACATATTGAGATTAATACAGCAAGAAAGACAAATGTCAGCAGAGGTGGCCTAACAGCTTTTTGGCAGGTGGGATTAGAAATCATTTAATTTATGCTTCTCTCTCCCTCCATGTTTTTTTTAGATGGAGTCTTACTCTGTAGCCCAGGCTGGAGAGCAGTGGTGCGATCTCAGTTCACTGCAGCCTCCTCCTGGGTCTCAGTTCAACTGTTCTCCTGCCTCAGCCTCCCAAGTAGCTGGGATTACAGGAACACTCCATACCCAGCTAATTTTTGTATTTTTAGTAGAGACAGGGTTTTGCCATGTTGGCCAGGCTGGTCCTGAACTCCTGACCTTGTGATCCACCCACCTCCGCCTCCCTAAGTGCTGGGGTCACAGGTGTGAGCCACTGTGCCTGGCCACTTCTCTTCTAAAAAACAATTTTAAGGCCGGCCAAGTTGGCACATGCCTGTAATTTCAATACTTTGGGAGGGCAAGGAGGGCGGATCACCTGAGGTCAGGAGTTTGAGACCAGTCTGACCAACATGGTGAAACCCCATCTCTAGTTAAAAAAAAAAAAAAAAAAAGTTTGGCCGAGCATAGTAACACCTGCTCATAATCTCAGCTACCTGGGAGGCTGAGGCAGAAGAATCTCTTGAACACGGGAGGTGGAGGTTGCACTCCAGCCTGGGCAACAAGGGTGATACTCTGTCTGAAGAAAAAAAAAAAATTTAAGTTCTGGGAGACACGTGCAGGATGTGCCAGTGTGTTACACAGGGAAACGTGTACCACGGTGGTTTGCTGCACCTGTCAACCTATCACCTAGCTATTAAGCCCCGCATGCATTACCTATTTTTCCTGGTGCTCTCTCTTCCCCCGCCCCACCACCCAACAGACCCTAGAGTGTGTTGTTCTCCCTGCGTCCATGCGTTCTTAGTGTTCAACTCACACTTATGAGCCACTCTGCCTATAACAGTTAGTTTGCTGAGGATAATGACTTCGAGCTCCATTCCTATCCCTGCAAAAACATGATCTCATTCTTTTTTGTGGCTGCATAGTATTCCATGGTGTATATGTACCACGTTTCCTTTATCCAGTCTATCGTTGATGGACATTTTGGTTGATTCCATGTCTTTACTGTTGTGAATAGTTTTGCAGTGAATATATGTGTGCAGGTATCTTTACTAATAGAATGAGTTCTATTCCTTTGGGTATATAGCTACAATGGGATTGGTGGGTCAAATGGAATTTCTGGTTCTAGGTCTCTGAGGAATCACCACATTGTCTTCCACGGTGGTCGAACTAATTTACACTCCCATCAACAGTATAAAAATATTCCTGTTTCTCTGCAACTTTGCCAGCATCTGTCGTTTCTTGACTTTTTAATGATCGCCCTTCTGACTGGTGTGAGATGGTATCTCATTGTGGTTTTGGTTTGCATCTCTCTAGTGATCAGTGATGTTGAGCTTTTTTGCATACATTTGTGACCACACGAATGTCTCCTTTTGAGAAGTGTCTGTTCATCTCCTTCACCCACTTTTTAATAGTGTTGCTTTTTTCTTGTAGATTTGTTTGGGTTCCTTGTAGATTGCTTTGTCGAATGGGTAGATTGAAAAGTGTTTCTCCCATTCTGTAGATTGGCTGTTCAAGCTGATGACAGTTTCTTTTGCTGTGCAGAAGCTCTTTAATTGAATTAGATCTCACTTGTCAATTTTTGCTTTATTCGCAATTGCTTTTGATGTTTTCATCATGAAATCCTTGCCCATGCCTATGTCCCAAATGGTATTGCCTAGGTTTTCTTCTAGGTTTTTTATACTTCTGGGTTTTACATTTAAGTCTTTAATCCACCTTGAGTTAATTTTTGTATAAGTTGTAAGGCAGGAATATAGTTTCCATTTTCTTCATATGGCTAGCCAGTTCTCCTAGCACCATTTATTAAATGGAGAATCCTTTTCCCATTGCTTGCTTTTGTCAGTTTTGTTGAAAATCAGATGGTTGTAAGTGTGCAGTCTTATTTCTGAATTCTCTATTGTGTTCCATTGGTCTATGTGGCTGTTTTTGTACCAGTACCATGCTGTTTTGGTTACTGTAGTCTTGTAGTATAGTTTGAAGTAAGGTATATGCTTCTCTTTTTTGTGGTGAAGTATGTAGCATAAAATTTACCATTTAAATCATTTTAAGTACAAAATTCAGTAGCATTAAGTACATCACAATGTTGTGCAACTGACACCTCTATTTGCAGAATTTTCCATCGTTTCCAACTGAAACTGTCTACATTAAACACTCAGTCCCCACTCTCCCTTCCCCAGTCCCTGGCACCCACCGTTTTCCTTCCTGTCTCTATGAATTTGGCTACCCCAGGCACCTCATGTAAGTGGAACCTTATCTATGTATCCTTTTGTGTCTGGCTTATTTCACTTCGCAGCGTGTCCTGAAGTTTCATCCATGTTGAAGTTTGTGTTGGAACTTAATCTCTTTTTAAGGCTGCATACTATTCCATACTGTCTACACCACATTGCGCTTGTCCATTCATCTGCTGATGGACACCTGGGTTGTTTTTCCCTCTTGGTTATTGTGGTTAATGCTGCTGTGAACAGGGGTGTGGAGGTATCTGTGAGTCCCTACTTTCAGTTCTTATGGGTCTATACCCAGAAATGGAATCGCTGGATCATATGGCAATTCTATGTTTAATTTTTTGAGGAACTGCCAGACTGTTCCCATAGCAGCTGTGCTGTTTCTCATTCCCAACGACAAGGCACAGGGCTCCAGTTTTGTCAACACTTGAGATTTCCCGGTTTTGATAACAGCCGTCCGAGTGGGTGTGCGTTGGTTCTCACTGCGGTGCAGACTAACACTTGGCCCTCGTGAGGATTCCATGGGAGCTTGGAAAGAACACCTGTGATGTTTCCAGGGTTTAGGGTAACCTGCTCTGTAACCCTCCAATCCTCCTTCTGTCTTTAGATAATCATAAAGACATGGGCACACTCATAGATGATTGCTTTTCCTTTTCGCCTTCCAAAAATGAGCTCTGCAACACACTTGTCTGGCCGTGGCTCTCGGGCCGCAGCTCCCACAGCAGCCCCTGCCTCCTCCTCCTCCGGACTGCGGGAGCTTCCCTGCCATGGATGTGCTGTGGCCATATGGCCACATGCCCAAGATATCACCTCGTCTCCCGCCACATGCCAGGGCTGCCGCTGAGACAGACGGCGCGTGAGCGTCCCAGAGCTGCACCCACCCTAGCAGGACGCCGCCCGGGAGCGGACGCTGGGCGAACCCCGCACCTGCTCAGCAGTGTCGCACCGCGCTCCAAAACGGCCGCGGCCGCCCACCTTTCCCGTAGAATCGGAGCACGCACCTTCCCACACCTGCCAGCCTCCAATCTGATGCCCTCCAGAGCCGTCTCTGTGACTTCACGACATTTCCCGCACCCCCGCAAGGTGCATTTTCACTTATTTATGGCACTTGGATTGAGTCTTCTCTGACATCGATTCTACCATATGAACCTTAATTCTATCCAAAGTCCCGAAAAGAAAAAAGCGTTGGCGTTTAAGCTGGAGGTGCAATCCAGATTACATACAATTACACGACTGTTGGTGCAGCTGACATCATTAGGATACTCAGCCTGCCCACCAAGAATCTGGCATGTCTTCCCAAAACCGTACCATTTAAACA
The DNA here is from genome assembly GCF_049354715.1 of Callithrix jacchus. Classification (NCBI taxonomy): domain Eukaryota; kingdom Metazoa; phylum Chordata; class Mammalia; order Primates; family Cebidae; genus Callithrix; species Callithrix jacchus. The sequence goes on from NC_133504.1 coordinate 192,413,617, forward strand.
GGTAATGTTTTTCTGATATAGGTTCTGTAGATTTCCTTGTTAAACTTATTTCAAAGTAGGTTATATTTTCTTACTTATTGTATATTTTTCTCATTATTGTAAGTGGAACGCCATTCCTGCCCTTGTTTCTAGCTTGTTCTTGACAGTGTGGGGCAAAACTACAAATTCTGAGGTCTGGATTGTGCCTGGCCATGGTGCCACGTTCCATGATGAGTTCTGGTACGTTTTTACTGGAGTGTCCTGAGTTTCTTAGCTATAGGATCATGTCATCAGGAAGAGAGGTGGGAGGATGGAAAGAGACCCGGCTGTCTTTGGGAACAGGTTCCTGGCTGTGGGACTGTCATGGACTCTACCTTCATAAGCCTAGATGATGCAGCCTCTACACGCTGAGGCCAGATGGAGCCGTCACTGCCCTGGGGCTGCAGACCCACACAGCGGACCCACACAGTGGATCCACACAGCAGATCCACACAGCGGACCCACACAGCAGATCCACACAGCAGACCCACACAGCAGACGCACACCGCAGACCCACACCGCAGACCCACACAGCGGATCCACACAGCGGACCCACACCACAGAGCCACACAGCAGATCCACACAGCAGACGCACACCGCAGACCCACACAGCGGCCCACACCGCAGATCCACACAGGGGACCCACACAGCAGACGCACACCGCAGACCCACACAGCAGACCCACACCGCAGACCCACACAGGGGACCCACACAGCAGACGCACACCGCAGACCCACACAGCGGACCCACACCGCAGACCCACACTGCAGACCCACACCGCAGACCCACACAGCGGACCCACACAGCAGATCCACACAGTGGACCCACACAGCAGACGCACACCGCAGACCCTGCACTGAACACCACAGCAGAGCCCACACCGAGCACCACAGCAGACCCCGCACTGACCACCACAGCAGACCTCGCACCGAGCACCACAGCAGATCCCGCACTGACCACCACAGCAGACCCCGCACTGACCACCACAGCAGACCCTGCACCGAGCACCACAGCCGACCCCACACTGAGAACCACAGCAGACCCCCACTGAGCACCACAGCAGACCCCCCACTGAGCACCACAGCAGACCCCCCACTGAGCACCACAGCACCAGGGCAAGCCTGTACATCTACGTGCAGAACAGATCTGTGAGGCCAGGCACACCCGTAATTCCGACACTTTGGGAGGCCAAGTTGGGTGGGTCATTTGAGGTCAGGAGTTTGAGACTAGCTTACCAACATTGTGAAACCCCGTCTCTGCTAAAAATGCAAAAATTAGTCAGGCGTGGTGGCACATGCCTGCAATTCCAGGTACTTGCCCAGCTGAGGCATGGGAATCGCCTGAACCCAGGAGGTGGAGGTTGCAACGAGCCGAGATCCTGCCCTTGAGCCGCAGTCTGGGCACCAGGTCTCAAAAAGGAAAAGGCACCATGAGAACTCGGTGCTGCGCATCCAGGGCACTGCCGTCCATGCAGCCTGCTGTTGACCGAAATGGCCGTATGTGGCCCGTGGCTGTGTCTTATTTTCTCATGCACGTCACTGGAACCTCCAAAATAGTGTAGAATCGCAGCAGCGGCAGCTGTGTGTGTCACGCCTCTGTCTTATGCAGGCAGATTTACTGTTCACCACTGTCCGCTTTCTGCTTTTGTCTTCATTATCTCTTCCTGTCTTATTTGGAGTTATTTTGTTTTGTTTTTCTTTTAAATTTCTTAAGATGCTAGTGAAGTTCCTATATTTTCCGTTCTTTTTTAAAATGAAAGACTATGAATTTCTTCCCAAAAAGGTTTTAGTCGTGGACCCTAAGTTGGGACACCTGGTGTTTGTCTTTCGTGGCTTTCTAGAGGTTTTACAGTTTTCGTTTTTATTTACCCTTCAGTCAAAGGGTTACTTACGTCCACGCTTCTAATATTTGGACTTGAGTAGTTGTGGGTTTGGTCACGTTTTTAGTCTTTGTGACTTCGTTAGATTATGATCAGGGAAAATGGCCTCCAGTATCTCTAGCTTTTAATTTGTTAGGGCTTCGGGTCGATTTGATTGTGGCGCCATTTATTTTCAATAATCAAATCCAGTGAGTCTCACCATCACCGTGGTTCAGTCTGCCTGGCCCCGGGCAGCCTCTGTTTCTTTCTGTCACTATAGATCAGTTTGTAGGCAAATGTACATAAACGAAATTAGATAATTTGTATCTGGCCTTTTACGCTCAGCATAAAGACTTTGAGATTCTCATGCGTCATTGGGTGTATCCGCAGTTTGTTTGTTTGTGTTGCTAAGTGGTGCTCCCCGTGTGGACGTACCACAGTTTACTTGTCTATTCGCCTGTTGATGGACATTTGAGTTGCTTTCTGGTTTGGCTGTTACAACTGAAGCTACATGAACATTCTTGTTCCCGCCATTGTGTAAACTCAGGTGTTTGTTTCTCTTGGGTAGATACCCAGGAGTGGAATTTCTGGGTCATTTGGTGGGTGTGGTCAACTGTACAGGACAATATTAAACTGTCTGCAATGTGGTTGAAGCATTTACCTTCCCACATGTATGCATGAGTTCTTCCACCAGTTCCAGTTCTTCCAACCAGTGTTCCTCACCAACACTTAGCACAGTCAGTCTTTCTAATTCAGATATTTGAGCAGGAATGTAGTCATATCTCTGTGTGATTTAAGTCTGAATTCCGTTACGCCCAACATGTAATCAGCTTTATTTCTAATAGCCAAGTGTGTCTTTTCATGCAATCACACGTCAGGTAATGAAGGGGACAGGTTCTGAGGACTGTGTCGTTAGGTGACTTTCTCACTGTGTAAGCATCAAAGAGTGCACAGAGGCACACCCAGATGGAGCAACCCTGCACACCCAGGCTGTTGGGGTAGCCTGGTGCTCCCGGGCACAACCCAGCACAGCCCAAGACGGCCTGAATGCCACAGCAGTCGGAACACAGCGGTGAGTATTTGCGTACTGAGGCACACCCAAACATAGACGAGGTACCCTGTGGCTCTCATCTTACGATGGCTGTGACGTCATGTTGCATTACATGGTCCATGACTGGACTTACTTGCCGTCTGCCTCTCTTGTTTGGTGAAATGCCTTTTATCCACTTTAAAAATCAGGTTGTTTGTGTTCTTGTTATTGAGTTGTAAGAGTTTTTTGTGGTATTCTGGATATAAGACTTTTTTTTTTTTGAGACGGAGTCTTGCTCTGTTGCCCAGGCTGAAGTGCAGTGGCGTGATCTCGGCTCACCTAGGTTCAAACAATTCTCCTGCCTCAGCTGCCCAAGTAGCTGGAATTACAGGCACTCACCATGGCACATGGCTAATTTTTAAAAAATACATATTTTTAGGAGAGACGGGGTTTCATCATGTTCCCCAGGCTGGTCGCGAACTGCTGACCTCAAGTGATCTGCACGCCTCAGCCTCCCAAAGTGCTGAGATCACAGACGTCAGCCACCGAGCCCGACCATCAGACGTATGGTTTGCAAATATATTCTCTCAGCCTGTGACATACCTTTTCATTTTTTAAGACTGTGTCTTTCGAAGATGTTAAGAAAAGCTCAGTTTTTCCCTCCGCCCTTACACCACAAGGACAATCAATACAGAAGACATCTGTGACCAAGTGTGTGAGGTTTTCCCCACCCAGCAAGCACTCAGCCCTGCAGTGGACAGCAGAGGGTGTCCTCCAGTCCAGTCCAATTCTGCCGCCATCGACCTGGAGACAGCCCCAGAAAGCATAGGTCGAGGGCTCCCACAGGACTGCCCCCTCCATCCCACCAGTCGCAAGTCCAGGACCCTAGAAGGTCTGAAGACCAGCTTCAAGTTAGGGTTCACACAACCCCCTATGGGGTTTGTTTAGTTGCTACAGAAGCTCACGGAATTTAGGGAAACACATGCTCATGGTTTATTACAGAGGATTTTTTTTTTTTTTTTTTTTTTTTGAGATCTAGTCTCGCTCTGCCACCCAGGCTGGAGTGCAGTGTCACGTTCTCAGCTCACTGCCACCTCTGCCTCTCAGGTTCAAGCGATTCTCCTGCCTCAGACTTCTGAGTAGCTTGGATTACAGGTGCCCGCCACCATGCCAGGCTAATTTTTGTGTTTTGAGTAGAGATGGGGTTTCACCATGTTGCCCAGGCTAGTCTCAAACTCCTGACCTCAGGTGATCTGCCTGCCTCAGCCTCCCAAAGTGCTGGGATTTCAGGCGTAAGCCACCGCACCCGGCCTACAGAGGATATTTTCCAGGATACACATAGCCAGATGAAGGGTCCCAAGCACAGGAGCTTCCATCCTGTGGAGTTGGGATGCCGCCCTCTGGAACACGGATGAGTTGCTCCCCTTCCTATCTGCCTCCATGTGCCCAGCTCTCCCAAAGCTCCCCAAACCCAGCCTTTTGTGCCTCTTGTGGAGACTTCATTGGATAGGCATGACGGAAGCATGGATGTCCTTGTAGTTAGGCTGCGCACGGTGGCCCACGCCTGTAATCTCAGCACTTTGGGAGGTTGAGGCAGGTGGATCATGAGGTCAGGAGTTCAAGACCACCATGGCCAATATGGTGAAGCTCCGTCTCTACTAAAAATTACGAAAATTAGCTGGGCATGGTGGCGCACCCCTGTAGTCCCAGCTGTTCAGGAGGCTGAGGCAGGAGAATTGCTTGAACTAGGACCCAGGAGGCAAAGGTTGCAGTGAGCCAAGATTGTACCACTGCTCTCCGGCATGGGCTACAGAGCAACACTCTCTCCCAAAGAAAAAAAAGAAAGAAAAGAAAAGAGACAATAAATGCAGCCAATGAAATGGGTGTGACCTAACCCAACACGGCCTGTCCAGATTCTTCCTGGCCTCTCTCTGCAGCGTTCCCTCCTCCAGAGTGAAGGGCAGGGCCCCTCTGAAGTGGGGGTTTCTGACTCACCATCAGGAAGTCAGGGGAAGATTCAAGCCCTGCCCTGCGCAGGTGAACGGAGGCAGAAAGTCCGAGAGAGAGGTTCCGTTTCCTGATTCTAAAGAGCCCCAACATTATAACGAGGGCCATGAGAGTGTGAGCCAGGAGCACAGATGAAAACATGTCTATATCTCATATCACAGAAGAGCAAGAATGTTTACTGTAAATGAAGTTCAATTTATCAATTTTTCCTCTTTCTTTTCTTTTCTTTTTTTTGGGGGGCGGAATTTTGCTCTTGTTGCCCAGGCTGGAGTGCAATGGAATGATCTCGGCTCACCACAACCTTTGCCTCCCGAGTTCAAGCAATTCTCCTGCCTCAGCCTCCCGAGTAGCTGGGATTACAGGCACGCGCCACCATGCCCAGCTAATGTTTTGTATTTTTAGTAGAGACGGAGTTTCGCCATGTTGACCAGGATGGTCTCGATCTCTTGACCTTGTGATCCACCCGCCTCGGCCTCCCAAAGTGCTGGGATTATAGGCGTGAGCCACTGAGCCCGGCCCGAGGTGATAAATTTTTTCCAAAAAGTCAGCTTGCATTTTGCTTGGGATTGCACTGAATCTGCAGATCCGTCTGGGGAAAACCGATGTAACGGTATTGCATTCATGAACATGGTATATCTCTGTGTTCATTTAGGTCTTTAATTTCGCTCAGCAGTTCTGTAGTTTTTGGTGAAGTGGTCATACATATTAATTTAAAAATAAAGCCATAGGTTATTTCATGGCTTTGGCAGCATTGTCAGTGGAATTGTTTTTAAATTTCACTTTCCAATTGTTTGCTGCTAGTATATAAAAACCTATTTGTTTGCTGTTTACTAATCTTGTCACTTATGACCTTGCTCAATTCACTTATTGTTTCTAGTAGTATTTTTGTAGATTCCTTAGGATTTTCTACATAGATGCTTGTCATTACTTCTTCCTTACCAACCTCCATGCCTTTTGTTTTTCTTGCTGATACTGTGTTGGTGAGGTCCTTTGGCACGAGGCTGAGCAGGAGCAATGAGAGCGAGCGTCAGTTCACATCACTGAGCCTAAGGGGAAAGTGTTCTGTTTCTCTATCATCAACCATCACGTTGGCTGTGGGGTTTCTTAAGGTTTTATTTATGGCTGAGTACGTTACAAATACTGCTTGCCTTTTACAAATTGATTATCAAATATTTGCTGAGCACCTGCTGTGTGCCAGGCTCTGCTCTAGGTGCCAGGGTTGCAGCCCTGAGCTGGCTGGCATGCCTGCTCCTGTGGGGCTTTCTATTAGCAGAGACTGTCAATCACAAGCAAACACACAACAGACGGCCCCGTTTCAGGTAACCGCACAACTACAAAGAGCAATGCAGCTGCTGACAGGCCAGAGGGTGGTGAGGACTGTTTTGTTCTTTGCTTGCATGTAGCTGGGATTCATATTTAGATCTATAATCAACAAGAATGTGTCTGTGTATTGTTCAGGAGTCCAGTTTGTATGCTTTCCCATCAAATATCCTGCCCCATCTGGGGATACTGCATTCTTTCTCCAGGGTCCTGGGGCTCCACCTCTGTCTCTGGTCCCACATGTGGGTTCTGTGTCCAGGGGAGCCTGGGGATGAGCTCCCCACTCTGGGCCTGTTGTCTGTCTTCCTTGCCCTCACCATCATCACCCTGTCTTGGGATCTGGTGGACCTCACTCTCATCTTCTTCCTCAGGTGCCTGTCCTGGCAAATGGGCCTTTTGCAGGTCTATATACAACACTCAGCTTGTCAGATTTCACAGGATTTTCTTCTTAACTCTTGGGAGTTCACGGAGGATGGACATCTTTACATGCGGAGTTACCCAGCCCAGAAAAATAACAAGTGTCTTTCTTTACTTAGATATTATTTAATTTTTCATTCAATCCTTTTTTTTTTTTTTTTTTTTTTTTGAGATGGAGTCTCACTCTATCACCCAGGCTGGAGTGCAGTGGTGGGATCTTGGCTCACTGCAACCTCCACCTCCTGGGTTCAGGCGATTCTCTTGCCTCAGCCTCCTGAGTAGCTGGGATTACAGACACGCCCCACCATACCCAGCTAACTTTTTGTATTTTTAGTAAAGACAGGGTTTCACCATGTTGCCCAGGATGGTCTTGATCTCCTGACCTTGTGATCCACCTGCCTCAGCCTCCCAAAGTGCTTGGATTACAGGCATTAGCCACTGCACCCAGCCAATTTTTCATTCAATTCTATAATTTTCCACATAGTTTTGTTTCGAGTTAAAAAGTATTTTGCCCAGCCGGGTGCAGTAGCTCACACCTGTAATTCCAGCACTTTGGGAGGCTGAGTCGGGCAGATCAAGAGGTCAGGAGTTCAAGACCAGCCTGGCCAATATGGTGAAACCCCATCTCTACCAAAAATATGAAACTTAGCCCGGCGTGGTGATGCATGCCTGTACTCCCAGCTACTTGGGAGGCTGAGGCAGAAGAATCGCCTGAACTGGGGAGGCAGAGGTTGCAGTGAGCCAAAATCATGCCACTGCACTCCAGCCTGGTGACAGAATGAGACCTCATTTCAAAAAAAAAAAGAAGGTAATCTTTCCTTCTTAAAAATTAACTTACCAGGCCCAGTGGCTCAAGACTGTAATCCCAGCACTCTGGGAGGCCGAGGTGGATAGATCACCTGAAGTCAGGAGTTTGAGACCAGTCTGATTAATGTGGTGATACCCCATCTCTACTAAATACAAAATAATTAGCTTGGAATGGTGTTGCATGCCTGTAATCCCAGCTACTCGGGAAGCTGAGGCAGGAGAACTGCTTGAACCTGGGAGGCGGAGGTTGTGGTGAGCTGAGATCATGCCATTGCACTGCAGCCTGGGCAACAAGAGCGAAGTTCTGTCTCAAAAAAATAATAATAATAACTTTTGGCCAGGTTCGGTGCCTCACGCCTGTAATCCCAGCACTTTGGGAGGCTGAGATGTGTAGATCACCTGAAGTCAGGAGTTCGAGACCAGCCTGGCCAACATGGTGAAACCCCATCTCTACTAAAAATACAAAAATTAGCCAGGTGTGGTGGCAAGAGCCTGTAATCCCAGCTACTCGGGAGGCTGAGACAGGAGAATCATTTGAACCCAGGAGATGAAGGTTGCAGTAAATAGAAATCACACCACTGCACTCCAGCCTGGGTGACAGAATGAGACTTTGTCTCAAGAAAAAAAAAATTTTTTTTTTTTTGAGATGGAGTTTCGCTCTCATTACCCAGGCTGGAGTGCAATGGCGCGATCTCGGCTCACCGCAACCTCCGCCTCCTGGGTTCAGGCAATTCTCCTGCCTCAGCCTCCTGAGTAGCTGGGATTACAGGCACGCGCCACTGTGCCCAGCTAATTTTTTGCATTTTTAGTAGAGATGGGGTTTCACCATGTTGACCAGGATGGTCTCTATCTCTTGACCTCGTGATCCACCCGCCTCGGCCTCCCAAAGTGCTGGGATTACAGGCATGAGCCACTGTGCCTGGCCAAAAAAAAAAAAAAAACGGAATGGGATTTGATATCCTACAACAAAGAAAGATATCTGGAAAAGTGGTGACGAAGCCTGCAGTTGGGTGGCAGCTGACACCGTGTCTGCTGTCAGCTGTGATGAGCACTTGGTGGCGGCGGGGGCAGTGTCAGCGTCTAGGGAGGCCCAGGCACCGCACACAAGAGCCCTCTCATACGATCTCTGTGACTCTTCTGTAAATCTAAAATTAGTTCAGAATGAAGCTTTAAATATCAACTTTAATGGATGTAATTTAAATTATGTATAATGCACAGTAAATTGGGTGCAGCCACTGTCATTGCACTTACAATGTCAGGGAGTGCTGAGCAGGGTTTCACCCCAGGGGCAGCTGTACAGAAGCAGTTCCCCTAAAACCTGCCTGGGTGTCCTGGGAGCCTAGGGGCTGCTCCAGCAAAGGTCTGGGGAGTGGGTTCCCCATAAGAAGAGCTGTAGCTCCAAGGACCCCACCCACCTCGCATCTCTGCAGAGAAAACCTCTCAGCTTCCGCCCCTTCTGCTGCCACCAGGTGGGGTGGGCGGTTGGGTCTCAGCAGGGCCAGGGAGGCATCCGCGATCCGAACCCGCAGGAAGCGGCAGACTCCTGGGTGGGGCTGAGCTCCCCCTCCAGGGGGCTTTATCGGACTACACGGTTGTGGGAGAGTGCCAGCCCCGTCATCCCCAAGGGGTCGCTCCCAGTGGCCCCCCACCGCCTCCACCTCTCACGGGGAAGCCGAGGCTCAGAGAACCAGGGAGGGTGGGTTCGGCCGCTGTGTGGTGAGGCCAGTAGCGAACCCCAGCCCTAGCGGGACCCCGGGCTTCCGATCTGACCCGCCTGCAATCGGAGACTCGAGAGCGACGGCCTTGGGGGTCTCAGCCTTGGGGTGTCTCAGCCTCAGGGACCACGTGGGACAGTCCCACGCCGTAGCCGCCTCCTCTGGAAACCGGGGATGTCCCAGCACCACTCTCCTGGGGATGTGGGTGCACCTAGGACCCCGCGGACCGCAGCTCCTGCTTCCAGGGGCCAGCGGGATCTCGGGGTGTTGTGATCACTGGGGTCCAGAGGCCCGCAGGGTCTTGAGATCGGGAGGCGTAGGGGTCAGGGGGTGGCGGGGTCTCTGGGCGTCGGGGTCGAGGCCAGCCAGGTCGCAGCGGCAGCGCTCGGTTGCCCCCAGGCTGCGCTGGTCCCGCCGCTCAGGCATCTGTGCCAGGAGAGCAAATGGCACGTTGTGTTTCTCTGCCAGGAACAAGCTTCCCGCAGTTTCTGCTGCTGTCCTGGCTGCGCCCCATTCCCCGCTTTTGGAAGCGGTTCTGGAGGCGACTGCGCGCAGTGCCCAAGCAGAAAAGTGGGCGTGGGCAGCGTCTGTGGCTCTCCCCAGGCTCCAGCCAGGTCGCCCCAAGAGTGGGTCCCTCTGAGCTGAGGGGCTTTACAGCCTGGGGAGCTTGAATCCCGGGCTCCTCCCGCTTCTTAGAGGTGGGTCTTCCAGAGAGGCCTGTGGCGCCTGGACCAGCCAAGAGCTCAAGTGGGACCCCCACACTCTCAGAGGGAAGGGCCCCCCACAGGCACCTGGGGAGCAGAGCGCAGCACACCTGGTGCTTTAGACCCAGAGCCTATGTGATAAGCTGGAAGAGAGGGGAGGGACAGCCCACAGAGCTGGGGAGCCCTGCAGCCCGCACCCCAGCCAGGAACACCTTTCCCTCCCTGGGGACAGCAATGTGGGGAGAGGTCAGGCTCACCCACCTCCTTCCAGACACCAGTCCTTCCAGGAGGGAAAGGAGCTATGGGTCACTCACTTTAGGGTGAATTGGCTTTTCTCCTGGGGAGTAAGGTTTGCATAAAGGCAGTCAGGACTGTGGGGGCTGTCCTTGCCTCCCCCACACACCTGCCAGAGACAGCAGCGTGGGAGGCAGAGAGCTTCCGGTCCAACCACCAGGGACTGTTAGAAGAATCTATGAGCAACTCTACTCTGTGACCCAGTTTCCCTCCAGTCACTGGCCTAAAATCTGCTTTGCAAAATGCTGCAGATGGGTCTGAAAACTGACCACAAGGCTCCTAGCTTTTTGTTGAGTCCAGCTCTGTGCCATCAGCCCCATGGCCCGCATAGGCTGCCTGCCTGTCCCTACAGTGATGAGGCCACAAGATGGGCTTGTTCTCCCCACACCCCACTGCCTGTGATAGCTTTGGGCAGCCAGGTTATTGGGGGCAGGGAAACAGGTGCGGTGAGAGGCCTGCAGGATGCAGGCCTGGCCCGTCCGAGGGACGCCTTCAGCGCAGACCCCTCAACCAAAAAGCTGTTCTCCTCCCACCAACAGCCGGGGTCCTTTCACACGACAGCTCCTGCCACCCTGGATGGGAAGCTCCCTCCTGAGGGACTGGCAGAGGCAGCTACAGGCGAGGGCATCTCCTGCGGCATGGACCGTACAGCATGGACCTTCCCAGTATCAAAGTAGTAATGGGGTGGAGGCACCCGGAGCAACAGGGACTCAGAGCTGATGAATTCACAGACAGGGTGCGGGGAACATCTGGACCCAGGTGGAAAGTGACTGGGTGGTACTAGGCCAACCCACATTTCCACCTGATGATTTATACCTGAGGCATGCTCAGCTGGCTGGGGGCAGTCCTTAGGAGGTCTGGCATCCAGGGGCCACAGCCAGAGGCAAGACCTTCAAGGAGGGCAGAGACCCGTGCCCAAGCACTGAGCATTGAGCACCGAGGATCGCCTGCAGAGAGGCCTGGGGTGCTGTGGAGGAGAGCATTTTGTAGGAACAACCCGTGGCGGAGTCCCCTCACACACTAGGCTGGTCCCGGAGCACCCCTGCAATGCTGGGTGGGGTGACCTCCCTCAGTGACACCCATGTGCTGGGTGCAGCTGGCCTGCTCTGCTCCCTGGAGCTGCTCTCTGGGCCCTGCTGGATTCAGAGACTGTGATGATGCCGCTCTGTCCTGGGGGCTGAGTCACACAGCTGTTTAGGGAGGTGTTTGTGGGGCCTGTGAATCAAGAGCTCATGAGAAAAGTGGTGGCTGGCACTGCAGAGAAATTAGGGCCTGGGTGCCAGCAATGAGCAGTCGCTGTAGCCTCAGCAGGGCCCCTGCCCAACCCTGTGCCAGCGTCCACCCCGGGAGTCAGAACTGGTGACCTTGCCTCTGACAGCCAGCCCTGCCCCGAGACCCACCGCCTGCATAGACCCTGAACCACACCATCTCCAGGAGGCCAGGTCTCTGCTGGACACAGGACCAGAGAAGATGCTTCAGCCCCTAGGAACTCACACACCACTGCACACACAACCACAAGTCTGATCACACAACCACAGTCAACCAACACACACAGAACCACACAGCCAGGCATGCATATTACACAGACACAGAACCACATACAGACGTACAACCACGTGTGGTGCACGTCAGCATGAGCACGCACTCACACACAGGTGCACACACAGACGCAGCCACACTGCACCTCTCCCACCCCTCATGGAGGGCCTGTGTCCCTTGAGAAACAGAAAACAAAGCAGGAGACCCCAGCACACTGGATGGAGCTTCCGGGGCAGGAGGGTCAAGGGGCAGATGGAGATAGGGGACACCGCCTGATAAAGGTGGGGGGCGCCGCAGGAGGGGGGTGATGGAGGTGGGGAGAGTGGCTGGAGGGTGGGGTGGATGGAGGTGGGGGGCCTCGGCAGGAGGGTCAGGGGCAGATGGGGGGGTGCAGCAGGAGGGTCAGGGGTGGACGGAGGTGAGGGGTGCAACAGGAGGGGGTGATGGCGGTGGGGGTGTGGCTGGAGGGTGCGGGGAGTGGCTGGAGGGTCGTGGGGCAGCAAGAGGGTCGGGTGCATGGAGGCTTGGGGGTATATGACTGAGACACTAGTCCAGCCTTAGGTGTCTGAATGGGGTGGTCTGAACCACCTACTTCTGTCCCAGGGGCCACCAAGGACATGGGGAAGATGCTCGGGGGTGATGAGGAGAAGGACCCAGACGCCGCCAAGAAGGAGGAGGAGCGGCAGGAGGCCCTGCGCCAGGCGGAGGAGGAGCGCAAGGCCAAGTACGCCAAGATGGAGGCGGAGCGCGAGGCCATGCGCCAGGGCATCCGGGACAAGGTGCGCGCCGGGCCGGGCCCGCCTGCCTGACGGAAGGCGGCCCTGAGTCCAGCAGGGTCTGGGAGGAAGGGCCGCGGGAGAAGGGGCGGGCGTCCCCCTGGGTTTCCTCCCCTTTGCGGGTTCAGGGTGGCAGAGAGGGTTGGGGTTCTGGATTGGGTTCCCTCTGTGTGCCCAGCCCATCCTGCTCCTGACCACAGGGCCGGCCCGGTGCTTCCTGGGCCTGCGTTCCAATGGCCAGCCCTGTGGGAGAAGGTGGAGCCTGGTTGCCCCGGGGCGGGGGTCATGGGGCAGCCGCCTGGCCTGGAGGAACCTCCGAGATGAGCCTGGCCTGGTGTAAGGCCGCAGGGAGGGGGCGGCCGCTGGGATTTGCGAGGCGGTCCAGAGCGGGTGCGGGTCCAGAGGCTGAGCCAGCGGCAAGGCCCAGGCTCCCAGCGCAGGGACAGCCATAGGCAGTCACCCCCTCAGCTTTGTCCCAACACCGGCCAGGTCAGGACGGGTGTGAGGCGCAGGAAGCAGCGGGCGCTGAGGGAGGCCTGTGTCCGGCTGCACTCCTGCCTCCTGGGTGGCTCCAGCACGGCCCTGGCTAGAAGCCAGGTGGGCACAGACGGCAGCAGAGGCGAGGATCCCCAGGCAGGGGTGAGGGAACTGGGAAATGTTCACCTCCCACATAGGAGAGGCCTTGGGTGCTGCCTGGAGCCAAGTGCTTCACCCCATGCCCTGGCCCTGAGGGGGCCTGGCAGGCCTGGCAGGCCGAAGCTGTGTTTCCCAGAGGGTCACCTCAGTCCCCTGCCCTGGACCGGCCAAGATGGCCTGGCTGCCGGGTGGGAAGGCTCAGACCCCCAGGCCCGCTCCCTGCTGCCCAAGGCACCCAGAACTCGTGGACCCAGCCTTGTGTCAGCGGCACCCAGGGAAGGGTGGGCTCCAGGACGTCTTGTGGGGAGGCCGGAGCGCCTGAAGTGGACAGAGGTTGGCATGGGAGGGCGGGAGCTGCCCAGGAGGCACACATGCCGCCCCTCTATCCAAAAGGCCAGCCCAGCAGTGCCGCCCTCCCCACCCACGGATTCCCCTGGCATACACCCTGGAGGGTACAGAGCAGCCGTTGATGGGAGTGGGTGCCGGGTGCCCTGGCATCCCACCCAGGGTCCCTGGACATTCCCAGGGGCCTCCTGTTTATGGGCTTTTCTGTGGTGGTGCCTCACGCACCCAGCACCCCCAGCTGACCCAGGTTTCAGAAGTCAGCAGAAAATGCAGTATCTCAGCCAGGAACCCTCGGATGAGCCCAGGAGAAGACTGGGTATCAGGAGTGGGGGACGTGGAAAGGAGGAGAAGGGAGGAGGAGTCAGAGAACAGAGAGAGACAGAGACATAGAGAGAAAGAGACAGACACAGAGAGGGAGACAGAGGGAGAGACAGAGGGAGAGAGAGACACAGAAACAGAGAGGAAGAGAGACAGACAGAGGAGAGAGATGGAGATGGAGTGACAGAGAAAAAGACAGAGACAGAGAGAGGGAGAGGCAAAGAGAGAAACGGAGAGAGGGAGAGAGACAGAGAGAGACAGAGGGGAGAGATAGAGACAGAGGGAGAAAGACAGAGGGGAGAGATAGAGAGAGACACAGAGGGGTGAGATAGAGAGAGACAGAGACAGCCACCAAGGCGGAGACAGACAGAGAACAGGGAACAGAGCTAAGAGCTCTGCTGGGTCGAAGTGGAGGTGACGGTGGGGTGGGGCTGAGGAAGGGATGGAAGGCATTGGTGGGGGGAGGGCTGGGAAGGCTGTGTCTGGGTCCATGTGTCCAGGCAGGGTCTCCAGAGCCGGCCGGGGCCTCTGGGGCTCTGGCTTCTGCTGGCGTGATCTCAGAGGGACAAGGGTTGTTCCAGACCATGTCATTCCTCGGGATCCCCAGAGGCAGGTCAGGACAGGCTCAGGGGGTCATGTTCGGCCTCCAAGGGCTGCGGGGACAGGGCCAGCAGTGTCGGGGCTGCATGACCTGGACAGGATGCAGCAGCTGCTCCCTCCAGTGAACGGGAGAGGCCAGGGAGATGGAGGCCCAGGAAGGGAGAAGCGTAAGCACCTCCCCGGCTTCCGTGTGGGGCCCAGAGCTGGCCGACCTTGCTGCCCAGGCCCTGCACTCCTGCCTTGGTCTGAGCCCCTCAGAGAGCAGCAGGTGGCAGGGATTGAGGCCACACACCCGCCCACAAGAACAGCCTCCTCCGCAGCCCACCAGCCCATCAGGCCCTGGAAGCACCAGCTCTCTGCTCTGGAGGCTGTCACACTAGACTCCCCTGGAGCCCCCAGTCCACACCTTCCCCACAGAGCCCTCCTTCTCAGAGCCTTTGGGTGTGGGGGGCCCCGTCAGGCGTGGTCACCTGATCAGAACATTGCCTGCCTCCAGCATCCCCGGGCTGTGGCACTCCCAGGCATCTCAGGGGTTGTTGGTTAGAGAAGCTGTACTGAGCTGCCCTGTCCAAGCCTTCTCTGCAGATGGGGACTGGGTCCTTTTGGAGTGCCCAGCCCCCCCCCCAGGCAGTTCCCAGTGGAGCATGTCGCCCAAACCTCCTGTCAGGCAGCCATCTGGACAGGCCCAGGCCCGGGGAGGGGTGGGGTGAGACTGGCCCCCGAGCTCCGAGCGCTCACCCACCTCTGGCCTGTGTAAGTTTCCAGCCACCCGCATTGGGCAGCTCACACCTGGGCCTTCCTGCAGGGGTCTTCTCAGGGCCCACCAGCCTCCAATACACTGCACCCCCACAGCTCGTGCAGCAGGTCGCAGGCGTCCACGTGGCTGCTGAATGCTGGCTGTCTGGTCCTGTTATTGGTTCTCAATATTGATCTGCACCCACTGCCCTTTTTTCTCTGCAACAGTGTTTTCAGGGTTCAGGGTCTCACCTCAAATGTGTCAGGGCCCCCCAGGCTCCCCCAGCGGCCACTCCCATCCTCGGGTGTTACTTCCCATGGGCCTAGGGCTGGGTGTGCCTGCGCGTTTGTGCCTCAGGAACCGGGTCTCAGCCGGAGTGCATGGAAGCCACGCTGTGGTGTGCAGCCCAGCCCCGGAGCCCGTGTTCCCAGCAGAGTAGCCCTGGCCCTCATGCCCAGCAGCACCTGGGTTGGGCACACGTTGCCATGGCGTGCACAGACCCCACACCCCTGGCTGGAGGGAAGCTCCCTCCGGCCAGATCTAGCTCCTAGGGGCATTGCTCTCCCCAGCCCACACCCGGCCCCACAGGATGAGCACAGGCCCCTCCACCTCCCTGCCTGGAGACGCTGCTTTTCCCGCTAAGGATGGCTGGGATGAGAACCGGGCTACTCTTGCTGCCCATGGGGGTCAGGGCTCTGTTCTCTGGGTGACACCCTGTTCCTGCGGAAGACGTCCCTGCCCTGTGCCCTTCACCTCTCCAAGGAGACCCCCACATTCCCGGCTCTGTCAAGAGCGTACAGGGGCTGCTGAGGACTGGGGTGAGCCCACCGTCCCTCTCCTCAGTGGCCAGGTGGTGCTCTGGTGCAGGTGGCTGAGAGCGTGGCACCCTCCTCTCCATCTCACTGAAGGGGGCCCTGGCCCCCACACCCAGAGCCACTTGCAGCCCCAGGGAGGGGAAGAGGTGCGGAGGCTGCCCTCAGTGGGGTTGGGAGGCACACAGCAGCCCCACATCTGGGAGGAGGGAGGGGCCTCCTTAGAGAGCCAGGAGTTGTCCAGCACCAAGAGCAGGAAATGGCAGGGGGAGGGGCTCCTCCCAGACAGAAAGGCCCCCCTCTCTAGCTGTCAATTTCCAGGTGTGCTCCTGGGTCCTGTAAAGTGCGAGCGCCCCCTCCCCTCCTAAAAGCTTTCTCCTGGATGCAGCTGCCAACACCTTCACTGCTCCACAGCACCCTTAATCACCCAGGGCCTTGGACCTGGCCCAGGGGTCCTGTGGGGGGATGGACGAGCAGCTCCTCGAGGACATCAGGCCCCCAATCCTTCCGGGCCAGCCCAGCCCCACCAGTTCCCACCTTCCTGGGCAGGAGGCTGTTCGTGGTTCTGTGGCCTCACCATGACCACAGGCTCCCTGGTCTGGTGGCTCACAGGAAGGCTGGGAGGGGTGGAGGAGTGTGGGGTGGGAAGTGTATTGATCAAGAATCAAAACCCAGGTGCCTGACATCAGAAATTTATTCTCTCGCAATTCTGAAGGCCTGGAGGGTCTTTCCCTGCCCCTCCTTCGTCTGGGTATCCCACAGTCCCTGGTGTTTCTTGGCTTGTGGCCGAACCACTCCAGATTTCCTCGGCTTTCATATGCCTGCCCCGTTCACCTGTCGGTCCTTTGCCTCTTACAAGGACGCTCTCACTGAACTTCAGGCCCCTCAAATCCATGACGGTCTCGTCCCCACCCTTACCGTAATCACAACAAAGACCTGTTTTCAAACGAGAGCAGGAGGCCAATGTTCAGCCCTACAGAGGGGAGACGGACAGACACATGCACGGGGGATGAGAAGCGAGGTGGACAGGGCGCGGTGAGGCCAGCACTGGGCGGGATTCCAGGACCGCAGTGCCTGGAAGTGACTGCCCACGGAGCTGCAGTGGCCTGCCAGGGAGTGGCCCTGCTGGGGCCCTGGCCGCATTCAGGCAGCCTTGGTCAGGCTGGGGAGTGACTGCAGGCGCTGGGCAGGAGGGTCATCTGCCGGGTGGCTGTTTCTCCCTACCTCTGCGAGAAGCCTCCTGCCCACCCCTCCCTGCCCCAGGCTGGAGGCTTCCGGGAAGGCAGGATAATGGGGGCTGGGCTGGGCTTGGAGCCAGAGGTGGGGCTGTGGCCCCCTCTCAAGGAAGATGGAAGCCCCTGCTCCCCGCATGTCAGCTCAGAAGAGGGTGGGGTCTCTTCTCCTTCTGGGGTCCTCCTGTGCCTGGTGGGCCAGGGGGCCGTGCAAACACCTTCCGGGGTTTCCCGGCCACCCCCTGCCCCCCACCCGCCCGGGCCGGGAGGTCGTGGCCTGCCCCGGAGCCGCCGGGACCCCCGCTCTGACCCCCGCCTCCCCCGCAGTATGGCATCAAGAAGAAGGAGGAGCGCGAGGCCGAGGCCCAGGCCGCCATGGAGGCCAACTCGGAGGGGAGCCTGACGCGGCCCAAGAAGGCCATCCCGCCGGGCTGCGGGGACGAGGTCGAGGAGGAGGACGAGAGCATTCTGGACACCGTCATCAAGTACCTGCCCGGGCCGCTGCAGGACATGCTCAAGAAGTAGCCCCGTGCGGGACACGGCCCCGCGGAGCCCCCGCCCCGTCCCCAACAGACCTGCCGCGGAGGCCCCCAGGGACGAGCAGAGTGCAGCCCCCTTGCGATATAAGCCATATAGCCCCAGGCCCGCCCGCCTGCGCCCCTCCCGCCGCCTCCCCACCCGGCCAGGGGCGCGCGCCCCCAGGACAGCTAAGTCGCCGCGGGCCGGGGACCAGCCCCGCGCTCCTCTGCCCGCGGGTGGCTGGAGCCCCAGCGCCTGGGACGCCCCTTCCTCTCGCCGTTTACCGCCCACCCAGCCGCGCCCGAGGCCAGGGCCGCCGCAAGGGCAGCCCCCGCGACCACCCCTGTGCGCGTCGTCCGCGGCGGTGGGGCCTATCGGGGCCACAGGAGCACAGCCATAGGAAATGGGGGTGCGGCCGGAGCCCGGCCCCCTCCCGAGCGCGGACTCCGGGGTCCGGACGGCGCCTCCCCGAGTGGAGTGTTCGCGTCCGCGCGTGGCCGGTGTGCACCCCCGGGGCTGCCCCCCTCGCACCCCTGTCCGTTTTTGTCTGTCCCAGTCCTCCCCTCTCTTCTCTCTGGAAGGTTTTGCTTCTTGCGAACGCCACGGCCATGTTCACTTCCAAACTAAAGGAAACTAAGCAATAGCTCTGGGGGACTCTCGGCCCCCACCCCCGTCACCCCGCTCTTCCCGAGTCCTCGACCCGTCCCCCGCGCCCACTCCCGGCCTCCTGCCTCTCCGCCGACGCGGCTGCTGCTTCTCCCTGGAGAGGACCTTGCCTTCGCTTTCGAACACCGCACCCTCCACACGAGCCGCAGAGGCCCGAGGCACCCGGGGGAGGGGGCTCCGGACGCTGGAGACCCCGCGCTCCCGCCCAGCACCTCCTCCCGGCGTGGCCAGTCCCTCGGGTGGGGCCTGCGGGGTTCGCTGCGTGGAGCCGGCGCGAGTGCGGACGAATCCACCTGGCGGACCTGCGGGGCGGCCCCGAGCCCTCGGTTCTCCTCCGTCCATGTTTAATTTCCATCACGATTTGTTGAATCTCAGGTAAATGAGGTCTTTGCATTTAATGAGTTTTACCTTGACAGGCGTTGCCTCGGCGCCCCAGGCCCTTTCCGTCCACATCAAAAATGCATTAAGTCTCCACGTGTTTCGGGCCAGGGCGTGGCTTGGCATTGACCTTCATGACCTTACATAGCTTTAGAGAAGCCATAACCTTAGACTGCAATACTAACCACCGACGCCCCTCCGGGCAGATGCCACCGCGCCCCTGCGCCCTGGGGACGCGGCCGGTGGGGACGTGGCTGTCCGTGCTGCTCGCCCTGTGCCCTCTCGCCGACTTCTCCCGGGTCGTGTCTTTCAAAAACTCCTGTCTTCACACCTTACAAAGCCAGTTCTGAGCAGACAGGGCGTCCTCTCGTAGAACCTGCGCACCCCGTTCCCAGCGCATGGCGCCCCGGGCCGCCGAGCTTAGCCTAGACCGCGGTGTCCTCTGTCCGTCTGTCCTGCGCCTGCGCCTCCTCCTGCATGTCCGGACCCCTGCCTGTGTTCTCTCCGGATGGAATCACAGCCAATAAACACCAGTGATTTCACCCTGCCTGGCTGTTCTTTCCAGAAGTCCATGCGGCCAGCCAGCTGGCGGGAGGACCAGGACCTCCGCTACCCATTTTCTCTCCAAGGGAGTCTCCCTCCGTTCTCACCCACCTCCACCCCGGGGCGGTCCAGCCAGAACAACCTCTATCTAAACCGCAGACCTGCACCTTCAGGTCCCTCCCACCTAGGACCCTGACCACAGGCCTGTCTCAGCTCTACCGGGTCCAGGGCCCCAGGTGACCCTGTGCTGCCCTTGCCTCACCCCACTCAGGAATTCCTGCTCCCCCAGCAGCCCCATGGGACTGTCCTCCTGAGTCTCAGACTTCACTCCCAGCAGGATGTTGTCTGCCGACAGAGGAGGTTCCTGACCCCAGCCCAGAGAGAAGCCGTCTGCCTGGCTGCTGGGGGTCCCCCCACACCCAGTCTGCTGGATGCTCAGTGCCACCCCTAGCTGCTGCCCACACTTGCTTCCCCAGAACATCCGTGTTTGACCATAAGAAAAGATGATTCCGTGACACTTGGTAAAGCTTGGTGAGGAAGACTTTATTCAGGAGTAGCACTATAGGTACAGGGACCATGTGACGGAGCTTGCCATGGGTGCTGGCCGAGGAGCAGGGTAAGGTCATTGGATGGAAAATGAGGGACATCAGGGATTAGGGGATTCTACTGGAGATAGGCAGGGCAATCAGACAGACCTGGAGGCAAGGGTGGAGGATGAGGACCCCAGTCAGATCTCCAGGAGAAGGGTTTTCTGCTAAACTGACTTAGCCGGATTCAATAAAACTGGATTTTACAAGGAAGTAGGCCAGTGGGCCTACCAGAAGATTCAGGAATTGACCACACAACAATTGTCAGGACCCCTCTCTAGGGAGCAGCATGTCTGGGTCTCCTGGAACCTTCCTGACGCTGCTGGCTGGGGCTGCCCTAGGGATCTGCGCCTTTCCAGGGCAGAATAGCCACTGCCCCGTCCCGGCGCCAGGCCCTCCTGGATGCCAGGTGGGGTCGGGAGGGAACGTGCTCTCCTCCAAGCCAATGGAGGGGTGTCTCCAGCTCCTGCGACTGCTGTCTCTGGGGAAGTGTGGGCCTCTCCCCTGCCAAGGAAGCAGCAGCTGGCTCCCCTTCCTCCCCAGAACAGAAACTCAAGAGTCTTTGCACCTACCCCTGTGCCCGTGGCTGCTGCTGGCACCCCCAGCAGGGCCACTCTTAAAAGGGCACCCCAACATCTACCCACTTCTCAGCTTCCATACTCCCACAGCCTCCCATCTCCCACCCACAGCCTGGTCTGGACCCCTGCTGCAAGCCTGAACAGCGATTCAGACATGCCAGGTCACAACCCAGGCAGCTTTCCCTCGGAGTCTCCAACAGCCCTTCCTCCAGCAATGACTGCTGGGTCAGACCTGAGCCCTACCTGGATCCAGGTGTCACCCGAGGGGACGGGGTCTGAGGCCTCCTAGGGAAGGCACTCCTCCCCCGATGTTTACTGAGCCTCTGCGCAATGCCGCGCGCTCTGTTCTAAGGGCTGGGAATACGAGCCCCTTCCTCCTGGAGCTGGTTTTTCTAGTGATGCAAGGCAGATGATAAACGTGAGTGGTGATGAGGAAAACTGAGCAGGACAGGGAGCAGAGAGCAATGGTGAGGGTTACTATTTCATGAGTGGTCAGGGGGCCTCTGTCGCAGTGAGGTACACAGACCCGGAGGGAGGCAGGTGTCCCGTGGAAGAGGAACAGCTATTCAAGAGCCAGGAAGCAGCGCTGCCTGGGTGCCACCAGCGTGGCCTGGGCCCAGGCACTGGCTGGGCACCACCCTGCGCCCAGAGTCTCCTCCTTCTGGACATTTAATTGTCTCTTGAACACAGCGGGACGGCTCTCAACCTCCAGACACGGTCTCCTCCCCAGACCAGGAAGCCCAGTCTCCTCTGACCGCCTTCTCCCCGAGGGCCTCTCCTCTCCAGCGCCCTGCACTTGGAACAGTAGTGGCTTCTAAATCACAAGCCAGCTGACCATGGGCTTTCAAGACAAATTCTAAGAGGCCTGGCAATTAAGGGACATTTTGCTGGCACCGGCAGTCCGCAGCCAGCCCAGCCCTGCCGCCCACCCCCCACCAGCGGGGCCACTGCGCCCAGGAGACCTGGAAATGGCTCCGCTGCTGTTGCAGGCAGCTGCCCCTCAGGTGATGCAGGGAACGGTGTGTGGGGAGGGGCACGAGACAGAAAGGAGGTCTGGGCCAGCTTGAGGGACCCACACACCTGGCTGTGTGGATGGAAAGGGCCTTGGGGCAGGAGCCCCGGTGAGACTTCCGGGACACCGCCCCCAGCAGATTCTACCCCCCAGCAGATCCACCCCCACAGGAGATGCGCCCCCCCAGCAGATCCACCCCCACAGGAGATGCGCCCCCCCCAGCAGATCCACCCCCACAGGAGATGCGCCCCCCCAGCAGATCCACCCCCACAGGAGATGCGCCCCCCCAGCAGATCCACCCCCACAGCACGACGGCCCCCCAGCAGATCCATCCTCACAGGAGATCCGGCCCCCCAGCAGATCCACCCCCACAGCACGACGGCCCCCCAGCAGATCCATCCTCACAGGAGATCCGGCCCCCCAGCAGATCCACCCCCACAGCACGCCGGCTCCCCAGCAGATCCACCCCCACAGGAGATGCGCCCCCCCCAGCAGATCCACCCCCACAGGAGATGCGCCCCCCCAGCAGATCCACCCCCACAGGAGATGCGCCCCCCCCCCAGCAGATCCACCCCCACAGCACGACGGCCCCTCAGTAGACCCATCCTCATAGGAGATCCGGCCCCCCAGATCCTCCCCCACAGCAGATCCGCCCACCCAGGTCTGCCCGCTGGTTGATCCTCCTCGCTGTAGATTCCCCTCAGCCATCCGCCCTTCAATATCCACTCCCCCAGGTGATCCATTCTCCTAGCAGATCCGACCCGCCCAGATTCGCTCACACAGCAGATCCATCCCCCCCCAGAAGCTCCACCTCTTCACCAGATCCTCCTCCAAAGACCCACCCCCCTCAGATCCGCCCCCTGCACACCTGCACCCCAAGAAGATCCACCCGTGCAGCAGATCTGCCCCCCCGGAAGATCCGCCCCTCGCCGCAGAGGCCGGCCTTCCCAGCAGAGCCGCCCCCGGCAGGACCGACCCGGCGGAGCCGCGCGGGCAGGGCCTCCGGGCCGGGGAAGGGAGCCGGACAGGGCAGGGGAGGGGAGCGGGCCCGCCCTTGGCCGGTCTGAGCCAATCAGCGCATGCTAGGCGGGCCGTCATGATTGGCTCCCAGAGGGTCACGTGTGGGACGTAACCAATCAGAGCCTGAGAGACGCCATTGCACGACTCTGAAGAGGAGCTGGAGCTGGGAGAGTGGCCCTCACCCCGCGGCCGCCCTTCCTCGGTCCGGCCGCGGCACGCGGGTCTCGCGGCCGACAGAAGCTACTCCGGCCCCGCGCCGTCGGTTGCGTGCTTGTCGCGTCCCGGTCTGCGTGCCCGCCGGTCCCCACCCTCAGGCCGGCGTCCCTGCCCGGCCCCGCAGCGCGCTGGCGCTCAGGGCGCCCCGAAGCCGAGACCTCGAGGCAGGTTTCTGCCCGGCGTTCCCGCCCAGGTCGGCCGTAGGAACCAGGCCCCACCCGAAACCCAAGGGCGGCCCAGCGCTCCGGGTGACGCCGGCCGGCCTCGTTTGTCTGTGGATCCCGGGGTGCGCCACGCCGGGCAGGAAGGGGCGCCGCCGGGGCCGAGTCTCAGCCTGGAGCCCGCTCCTGCCGTCGGGGACCTTTCCGCGGCCCCCACACGACCCCGGGGGCGAGACCCTCCACGACAGGCCTGCGGGGCACGGAAACCGGGCTCGGCCCACCGCCCAGACCCTGGGGGAGTCCCAGGAAAGGCTGCGGCCGGGGTCTGCGGGGAGAGACCCCAGCGCTTCCCGGCGCGCTCCTCAGCCTTGCTTCCTCCCCGTCAGCCGGGGACTGGTGGACTTTGAGCTGACTCAGCATGAAGACCCTCGGGCGTAGCCACGCTCCCCGGAACCTGAAGACCCTCGGGCGTAGGCACCTCCCCGGGACCTGAAGACCCTCGGGCGTAGCCACCTCCCCGGACCTGAAGACCCTCGGGCGTAGCCACCTCCCCGGACCTGAAGACCCTCGGGCGTAGCCACCTCCCCGGACCTGAAGACCCTCGGGCGTAGGCACCCTCCCCGGGACCTGAAGACCCTCGGGCGTAGCCACCTCCCCGGACCTGAAGACCCTCGGGCGTAGCCACCTCCCCGGACCTGAAGACCCTCGGGCGTAGCCACCTCCCCGGGACCTGAAGACCCTCGGGCGTAGCCACCTCCCCGGGACCTGAAGACCCTCGGGCGTAGCCACCTCCCCGGGACCTGAAGACCCTCGGGCGTAGCCACCTCCCCGGACCTGAAGACCCTCGGGCGTAGCCACCCTCCCCGGGACCTGAAGACCCTCGGGCGTAGGCACCTCCCCGGGACCTGAAGACCCTCGGGCGTAGCCACCCTCCCCGGACCTGAAGACCCTCGGGTGTAGCCACCTCCCAGGGACCTGAAGACCCTCGGGCGTAGCCACCTCCCCGGGACCTGAAGACCCTCGGGCGTAGCCACCTCCCCGGGACCTGAAGACCCTCGGGCGTAGGCACCATCCCCGGGACCTGAAGACCCTCGGGCGTAGCCACCTCCCCGGGACCTGAAGACCCTCGGGCGTAGCCACCCTCCCCGGGACCTGAAGACCCTCGGGCGTAGCCACCCTCCCCGGGACCTGAAGACCCTCGGGCGTAGCCACCTCCCCGGGACCTGAAGACCCTCGGGCGTAGCCACCTCCCCGGACCTGAAGACCCTCGGGCGTAGCCACCTCCCCGGACCTGAAGACCCTCGGGCGTAGCCACCTCCCCGGGACCTGAAGACCCTCGGGCGTAGCCACCTCCCCGGGACCTGAAGACCCTCGGGCGTAGCCACCCTCCCCGGGACCTGAAGACCCTCGGGCGTAGCCACCTCCCCGGACCTGAAGACCCTCGGGCGTAGCCACCCTCCCCGGGACCTGAAGACCCTCGGGCGTAGCCACCCTCCCCGGGACCTGAAGACCCTCGGGCGTAGCCACCCTCCCCGGGACCTGAAGACCCTCGGGCGTAGCCACCCTCCCCGGGACCTGAAGACCCTCGGGCGTAGCCACCCTCCCCGGGACCTGAAGACCCTCGGGCGTAGGCACCCTCCCCGGGACCTGAAGACCCTCGGGCGTAGGCACCCTCCCCGGGACCTGAAGACCCTCGGGCGTAGGCACCCTCCCCGGGACCTGAAGACCCTCGGGCGTAGCCACCCTCCCCGGGACCTGAAGACCCTCGGGCGTAGCCACCCTCCCCGGGACCTGAAGACCCTCGGGTGTAGCCACCCTCCCCGGGACCTGAAGACCCTCGGGTGTAGCCATGCTCCCCGGGACCTGAAGACCCTCGGGCGTAGCCATGCTCCCCAGGACCCGTGCGCTCTCCGGGCCGTGCTGGAAGCTTACAGCCAGAATGGCCTTTCCACCTTCTTGCTGGCTCAGAAGGCACAGGGACGGGACTGTGAAGAGAAGATTCACCCACCAGGGTCGGGGGCTGCTTGCCCCCTGAGGAGAGCAGGGGGGTCCCTGCCGCTTGCCAGTTGATGAGGCACTGCCTTGCAGTTGTCGGAGAGATATAACGGCCCCCATGGGTGCTTGGTTGGAGCAATTAGAGAATAACAGTTTAACATGATTATTTCACACAGGTGTTCAAAGAGATGGCTTTGAATTCCAGCATATGACGTCTTCAACAAAAAGTAATTGTTTAGATAAGTGATAAGATGAAAGGACTCGGAGTCTGAGTCTTCCTCTTCCAATCCCTACTGAAACTCACCAAGCAGGAGAAATTCACCTAGGACTGGGGCAGAAAATATCCACCAGAAGCCTAGCATTGATAAAAAACAATGATGACACAGGCCCGCCTGGTGGCTCAGGCTTGTTATCCCAGCATTTTGGGAGGCTGAGGCAGACAGATTGCCTGAGATCACGAGTTTGAGACCAGTCTGATCAACATGATGAAACCCTGTCTCTACTAAAGATACAAAAAAATTAGCTTGGGCTGGTGGTGTGGGCTTGTAATACCAGCTACTCAGGAGACTGAGGCAGGGGAATTGCTTGAACCAGGGAGATGGAGGTTGCAGTGAGCTGAGGTCACGCCACTGCTCTCCCAGCCTAGAGACAGAGCGAGACTCCATCTCAAAAAACAAACCCACAGCCGTGGGCCAAAGGAACACAGTGGCAAGGGGTCCCAGTGGACGCTGGAATAATGTGAAGGGCAGAATAAAGTAGCATCAGGTTATAATGCACAGTGCTGAAGAAACATCTGAGTCTATACTGATACAATGTTGGAAACGTGCTGGGCGCTGCAAACAAAAATGAGCATTGAGACAAAGGCTCTTTGAGCAATGCAGTTACTACTTCCTGAGCCCTCACTAGCCATTGTGCCGTGAGAGTACAACGAACAAAGGAAAACAGATTTACTGATCATTTATGCATTTGGGGTCATCTTTACCGGCTGATCTTGGTTGGCTGGAGCCAGACCTCACCATCTTCAAACCTGATTGGCTAACAACTTAAAACTTTTCTAAAGAGGTAAAAGCAATGGAGAACTGGGTCATACCTGTGAGCACATCCAGCACGGATATCTTGGTTAAAGCACAAGGACATAGAATACTACATGCCTGTAAGCCCGGCTTGTCTAACAGCTACTGGATAGGGCTTAACAAAGAGTTAGTAGCACACTTACCACGGTTTATTCTTTGACAAGAAAGGAACTTTAAAGAGGAACTTTTCTACTTCCCACATATAATAAGTGACTGAATGAGCCAGGCAAAGTGACACCTGTAGTTCCAGCTTCTTGGAGGCTGACGTGGGAGGATCGTTTGAGGCCAGCCTGGGAAATATAGCAGTATCCCTTTTTTTTTTTTTTTTTTTTTTTTTTTTTTTTTTTTTTGAGACAGTCTTGCTCTGTCGCCAGGCGCCAGGCTGGAAAGCAGTGGTGTGATCTCGGCTTATTGCAACCCCCGCCTCCCGGGTTGAAGCAATTCTGCCTGAGCCTCCTGAGTAGCTGGGACTACAGGCGTATGCCACCATGCACAGCTAATTTTTGTATTTTTTTAGTAGAGATGGGTTTCACCATGTTGGCCAGGATGGTCTTGATCTCTTGACCTCGTGATCCGCCCACCTTGGCCTCCCAAAGTGGTGGGATTACAGGCGTGAGCCACCGTGCCCGGCCGCAGTATCCCATTTCAAAAAACAACTGAATAAATAGATGGGAGAGAAAAGACAATTTCCCATGTAGGAGGAGTCCAAATATTTTTTCTTTGAGACGAGCTTACTCTGTCATTCAGGCTGGAGTGCAGTGGTGCACTATTGGCTTACTGCAGCCTGGACCTCCTGGGCTCAGGTGAGTGTCCCACCTCCGCCTCCCAAGTAGGTGGGACTATAAGCATACACATCCGGCCGAGTCCAAACAGTGTATGCAGAGACACTGCCCTCACAGAGGTGACCTTAACTTCCTGAGCTGTGGCTGAGCCTCACCTAGGGACCTCCTTTTAGGTAGCAGAGAAAAAACAGGGTGGTAAGCCACACTGGGACACCTCCTTCCAGAGAGAATGTGCCTCAGCATCAGGAGTAGCTGGAATTAGAGGCTTATGCCACCATGCCTGGCTGATTTTTTTTTTGAGATGGAGTCTTGCTCTGTCACCTAGGCTGGAGTGCAGTGTTTGAATCTTGGCTCATCACAGCCTCCACCTCCCAGGTTCAAGTGATTCTCCTGCCTCAGCCTCCCTAGTAGCTGGGATTACAGGCATGCGCCACCATGCCCAGCTAATTTCATATTTTTAGTAGAGAGGGTTTCTCCATATTGGTCAGGCTGGTCTCAAAACTCCGGACCTCAGGTGATCACCTGCCTCAGCCTCCCAAAGTGCTGGGATTACAGGCATCAGCCACTGTGCCTGGCCTAATTTTTGTATTTTTAGTCGAGATGGGGGTCTCACTATGTTGCCCAGGCTGGCCTTGAACTTGGGTTGAGGTGATCTTCCCACTTCAGCCCCGCTCAGTGCTGGATCACAGGTGAAATATAAAACTTCCTTATTCACAGACCACATGACTGTATAGACAGCACTCATCTAAACAACAGCAATGACTGCCACAGACCCTCATAGAGCCCGTAAGTGAGCATGTTCATTAACACATAAAAATTAATCTTATTCCCAGCAGTTTGGGAGGCCTAGGCGGGCAGATCACCTGAGGTTGGGAGTTCGAGACCAGCCTGACCAACATGGAGAAACCCGGTCTCTATTAAAAATACAAAATTAGCTGGGCATGGTGGCACATGCCTGTAATCCCAGCTATTTGGGAGGTTGAGGCAGGAGAATTGTTTGAACCCAGGAGGCGGAGGTTGAGCCAAGATTGCACCATTGCAGTCCAGTCTGGGCAACAAAGAGTGAAACTCTACCTCAAACAAACAAAAAAATTATTACTATAGACAAGCAATAAAACATTGGAAACAAATTAAAAACACAATAGCTCCTGAGAGAGGTATAAATCTAACAAGACAAAACAGGATCTGTATGCTAAACAACTAAAAATGCCAATCAAAAAAATCAAAGAAGACTTCCCTTTGTGGGGAGACAGCGCACGGTAGGCTCAAGTCGTCAAGATGCCAGTCTCCCCCAGAAGGATCTGTTCAGTTAACAAAACTCCAAAACATTGCAGTAGGACTGCTTTAGATTTAGATAAGCTGATTTTAAATTTTATACGGAATGGAAAAGGAGCTAGCTGAAACAGTAAAAAGGATAGATAAGCCAGTATTTTATTATTTATTTATTTATTTTTAGGCGGAGTTTCGCTCTTGTCACCCAGGCTGGAGTGCAATGGTGTGATCTCGGCTCACCGCAACCTCCGCCTCCTGGGTTCAGGCAATTCTCCTGCCTCAGCCTCCTGAGTAGCTGGGATTACAGGCACGTGCCACCATGCCCAGCTCATTTTTGTATTTTTAGTAGAGACGGGGTTTCACCATGTTGACCAGGATAGTCTCGATCTCTTGACCTCGTGATCCACCCGTCTCGGCCTCCCAAAGCGCTGAATCCCAGGCTTGAGCCACCGCACCCAGCCCAATAAGACAGTATTTTAAAAAAGATTAATCACATTGCACAGTTTTCACACGTACTTTAAAGCCACAGAAATCAAGACTGGTACTGGCAAGGAACAGACAGATGGATCAATGATCAGAGAGTCTAGAACAGACTCATAAACACGGTCATTTGATCTTTGACGGCAAACGAAAGCAACCCTGTGGAGAAAGAATTTTCTGTTCAACAAATAGCAATGGGACAGTTGGTCATTCCTAAGGAAAAGATGGAACCTTGACCTAAACCTCACACATATGCAAACTCAAAATGAATCATATATACATCTAATACATAAGGCTGGGTGCCGTGGCTCATGGCTGTAATCCTAGCACTTTGGGAGGCTGAGGCGGGCAGCTCATGAGGTCAGGAGTTTGAGACCAGCCAGGCCAATACGGTAAAACTCCATTCTATTAAAAATACCAAAAGTAAGGCTGGGTGTGGTAATCCACATCACACAGGTGTGATCACACCTGTAATCCCAGCACTTTGGGAGGCTGAGGTGAGCAGTTCATCTGAGGTCAGGAGTTTGAGACCAGCCCGGCCAACATGATGATACCCCCGTCTTTACTAAAAAATACAAAAATTAGCTGGGCATGGTGGTGTGCACCTGTAATAATCCCAGCTACTCGGGAGACTGAGGCAGGAGAGTTGCTTGAACCTAGGAAGTGGAGGTTGCAGTGAGCCGAGATCGCGCCATGGCACTCCAGCTCAGGCAACAGACTGAGACTCCGCCTCTAAATAAATAAATAAATGTAAAACATAAAAGTATAAAATGTCTGGGAGAAAACAGAAAAATATCTTTGGACCTGGCATTTGGTAGAGTTCTTAGACATGATACCAGAGGCATAATCCATAGAAGAATCCATAATAGAAAAACTTGATAAATTGGACTTTACCAAAATTAAAAAACTTTTTTTTTGGAGACAGGGTCACGATCTGTTGTCCAGGCTGCAGTGCAGTGGTGTAGTCACAGCTCACTACAGCCTCAACCTCCTGGGCTCAAGTGATTCTCCTGCCTCAGCCTCCTGAGTAGCTGGGACTAGAGGTGCATGCCACCACGTTTGGCTAATTTAAAAATTTTTTTCAGAGTCTGGGTCTTGCTGTGTTTCCCAGGCTGGTCTCAAATTCCTGGCCTTAAGTGATCCTCCTACCTTGGCCTCCAAAGTAATTGAGACTACAGGCATGAGCCACTGTGCCTGGCCTAAAAATGTTGGATCTGCCAAAGACAGTGTGAAAAGAATGAAAAGCTCAGCTAAAGATGGGGAGAAAATATTCACACATCACCTGTATCCAGAATACACAGAGAAAACTCAACAGTCCAACTAAAAAGTGTAAAAGACCTGACCAGACCTGCCCCAGGGATGACACAGGGAGGACCAGCGGGCATAGGAGAAGCTTGACACCAGCCACCACACAGGCCACGGGCACCTGCACCACAGCCACAGTGCAGGAGCATGCTGGCCGTGCCCCATGCCCCAGGTGTGGACCTGCTGGAAATGGAAGACTGTTTGGCGGTTTCCTATAAAGTTCAACGTACACAACCCCATGACCCAGCAATCCCACTCTTGGGTATTTAGAGAAAGAAAATCTTATGTCTACATAAAAACCATACATAGATGTTTATTGATGCTTTATTCATAAGCATCAAAAGCTGAAATTCAAGTGCCTTTCATTGGGTGAACTGGTAAACTGGTATATCTATGCAATGAAATACTACTCTGCAATGACAATGGGGAGACTGACATATTCGGCACACGGGGGTGGGAAGAGGTGAAGGAAGGGTTGGGGAAGGCACCGTGGTAAGGGCATAGCGCTAGGAGATTTGGGGGTTGGAACCACTCTGTGTGTGGACTGTGGTGGTGGTCACATGACTGTGCATGTGTTAAAACTTCAAACTGAAACAAAAAAGTTAAACATTTTAATTTAGGCCAGGTGGGCCAGCTCACGCCTGTAATCCCAGCACTTTGGGAGGCCGAGGAAGGCAGAGCATGAGGTCAGGAGTTTGAGACCATCCTGGCCAACATAGTGAAACCCCATCTCTACTAAAAGTACAAAAAATTAGCCGGGCATGGTGGTGTGCACCTATAATCCCAGCTACTCGGGAGGCTGAGGCAGGAGAATGGCTTGAACCCAGGAGGCGGAGGTTGCAGTGAACTGAGATCACGCTATTGCACTCCAGCTTGGGCAACAGTGCAAGACTGTCTCAAAAAAAAAAATTAAAGACATTAAAACACTTTTAAAAATTGACACATATTCCTTTTCATAAGCTGTAACAGAAGAAAATTTTTCAAAACCCTGCAACAATCATGCTTAAGTCAAGCTATTTAAAGTATTCCATTAAAATCTGAAAAGCACAGTCCTGCTTGCTGTGCCGTCAGTGCTTCTCTAGCCGTCCCCGCAGGGCGAGGGAACCAAACGAGGGAAGGAGCTGAATCCGGGAGGCAGGGTTTAGTAGTTGATGATACAGTCGTCTGCGTGGAAATGCAAGAAAAGCCCCCGAAGAACCTGAGGACGAGCACAGTTCAGTCCATGCCAGGTCCAGTGGGTTTCTCACCCGCCACCTCCCTACAGAAGAATCTTAAAAACAAACTGGACCAGAAGTAAGGACTGCCTGAGGAAGACCCTAAAAGAGGGGGCATTGGCAAACAGGCCACATCGTGGGTGTAGGACGTCAGCTGTCTCACAAGGTAAAAAATTAACTGCAATCCCCATTAAATTCTGATGAGATTATTTAAGTGACACAGGATAAACTGCTTCTGGAGCTGATCTAACAGAAAGAAAGCCAACATTAAAAGGAAAAAAAGGGCCGGGCGCGGTGGCTCATGCCTGTAATCCCAATACTTTGATAGGCCAAGGTGGGTGGATCACTAGAGGTCAGGAGTTCGAAACCAGCCTGACCAATATGGTGAAACCCCGCCTCTACTAAAAATACAAAAAATAGCCAGGTGTGGTGGTGGGCGCCTGTAATCCCAGGCTAAGGCAGGAGAATCTCTTGAACCCAGGAGGCAGACGTGGCAGTGAGCTGCGATCGCACCACTGGACTCCAGCCTGGGCGACACAGCGAAACTATGTCTACAAAAAAAAAAAAGAAAAAAAAATAGGATAAATGTTATCGGTCAAATAATTGCCCAACTGTGATAAGGAGTTGGCTAGAGCACGCCACAGCCTCCCCGGAAAGTGGTGTGGGCAGACACTCTGGGGTGGGCGGGGTGGGCCCAGGGGAGCATCTCCTTCCTCGCAATTGGAGCAGAAGGCACCAAAAATATGAAACAAATGTGCTTTGTGTACTTTCCTTGACAGAGGAGTGACGTGGCTCAGAGAAAGGATGCTTTGCTTATTTATGTATTTAGGACTCTGTGATTTATGTAAGCACGGTGGCATCTCTATGTCAGAAGTCAGCAATATAATTCTGTTAACGGGAGACATTCAGTGCAGCTTCTACAGCGCACCATCAGCACAAAGGCCCTACCGCCAATGCAGGACAGCCCGCCACAGCCCCTCAGCAGGGACTCAGTGCCCCTGGAGGCAGTTTTATCCTTAAAAACCAGAAGCCACACAGGCATCTACATCGGGTGGATTTGGCGGGCCTCAGGGCCCTCTAGCTGCAGATGGTGCGGGTCTCATCACAGCCAATGTCTTTGTTTTTCTGTCCCTCCGCTGCACTTCAGGGGACACTATTTGGCCTTCACCCAGTCACGGGTGTAATAACACACATGAATGACTAACATGAGACTTTTGCCTTACGCACACAGAACTGCATGGGAGAAACAAAACCACCGGTGAGCAGAGGGGCCGAGGCCTGGCTCTGAGAGCTTCCAGGTCCCTGAAGCCCCAACCTGCTACAGAACCCACGGGAACTGGCTTCCAGAGCTGCCTTTTTCTGGGGTCCTGGTGCAGGGCCCCCCACCCACCATGCTCAGGGGGAGCTTGAAGCTCTCAGACCCCAGGCACCCATGGCTGCCATGGCTTCGTGGCTGACTCCCCAGCATGGGTGGACCCAATTTTGAGGTCTCGTGTCCACTCCCTGCAGTTGATGCTGACATTAGTGTCTGCTTGGGGTTTCAGCCAATACCTTGACATTTCTAA
This sequence comes from Callithrix jacchus, assembly GCF_049354715.1. Lineage (NCBI taxonomy): Eukaryota > Metazoa > Chordata > Mammalia > Primates > Cebidae > Callithrix > Callithrix jacchus. Next base: position 192,446,147 of record NC_133504.1, read on the forward strand.
GATGGACTTGCTGAAAGTAAAATACACTTGGAGTCAGTTAAGTCTTTTTTTTTTTTTTAATTAAGATGGAATCTTGCTCTGTCACCCAGGCTGGAGTACAGTAGCATGATCTTGGCTCACTGCAACCTCCATCTCCCAAGTTCAAGTGATTCTCCGGCCTCAGCCACCTGAGTAGCTGGGATTACAGGCACACACCACCACACCCGGCTAATTTCTGTATTTTTACTAGAGACAGGGTTTCCCCATGTTACCCAGGCTGGTCTCAAACTCCTGACCTCAGGTCATCTGCCCGCCTCCGCCTCCCAAAGTGCTGGGATTACAGGCGTGAGCCACCTCACCCAGCCTATGTAAGTTTTAAGACTAAACTTAGGCCTGGTGCGGTGGCTCACGCCTGTAATCCCAGCACTTTGGGAGGCCGAGGCGGGCGGATCACGAGGTCAAGAGATCGAGACCATCCTGGTCAACATGGTGAAACCCCGTCTCTACTAAAAATACAAAAATTAGCTGGGCATGGTGGCGCGTGCCTGTAATCCCAGCTACTCGGGAGGCTGAGGCAGGAGAATTGCCTGAACCCAGGAGGCGGAGGTTGCGGTGAGCTGAGATCGCGCCATTGCACTCCAGCCTGGGTAACAAGAGCGAAACTCGGTCTCAAAGAAAAAAAAAAAGACTAAGCTTACTTGTAAAGATTGCTGATCCTAAGGTTGTGAGAATGTAATTTTGGCCATATTCTCATTTTCTTCCGTTTCAAAATGGTTGTATATCAATCTTTAAAAACTAAAGTTTTGGTCACAGTGCTTTATTTGGGGAGGGTGGAAAACTGTCTAGGGAGATGGCACATTGAGCTCTCGAGTTGACCCATCTGTGGGCATCAGTAGGTTCTTTTTTAGCCGTATGTTCCGTGGCATAACTGCAGCAACCTCTCTTTCTACAAGGAGACAAACTGAGCTTCACAGTTTCTGGCCCAAACTCTGGTAGCAAATGCCAGACCAATTTAAATGAGGGTTGCACCAAGGGTGAACGTTTGGTGCAAATGGAGACGGTGGTTAACCTGGGAGCGAGGAGGGCTGGGGTGAGGGAGGGAGCCGTGGGCTCGTGTGTGGTTTGTGTGTGAACATGTGCGCTGTGTGCAGGCACGTGGTCTGAGCACACACGTATGTGGCATGGCTGCCTGAGTGGTCTGTCCAGTACCCACGGGATTGCTCATCCAATGAGCAAGTCATCTCTCTCGTGCTCGCACAAATGTTTCGTGTAATACATTTCCAGCCAGGAAGACTTTCACTTACGTTTTTCTTTTGCTTTTATTACAAGCATATAATATTAATTGGCAAAACACTGAATACAAGCTTCACTATAGTAAAATGAAAACATTTAAGCAATATTCCAAAAAAGATTTTAGACAAAAACTAGCCACCAAGAGTACAAAAATTACACACCAACACAAAGCATAAAAAATGTAAACTTTCAAATTAAACAGTCAAAAACATCCATCTGCGTGGTCACCTCCACACCTCACTGCCTCTGTCTGCCACACGCTGCTGGTAAAGGCTGGGCGGCTGCACCGCCCCAACCCCACCTCGCTTTCACCTGGGAAATGCGACTGACAGCCAATTAAACCACGGGAGTGGACGCTCACACGGAGGGCAGGCACATCTTAGGGGACACTCAAGCTGCCGTTCGTTCCTCAGATACACCGCCGAGTGCGAAGGACACCTGCTGGGTGAGGGAGGCCTCAGCGCGTTCCTGCGGGGCCCTGGCCATGTGGCCATTGCCTGCACCCTGTCCCCTGCTTGGCAGGGGACATAATATTTGTACAGATTATGGTATAATTTGAATGACTTTCTAATCTACTTATCTCAATTTATTTAGCTTATTTAAACACCAAGGCAGAGAAATACATTGCTCGTGTTAAGGTCACGTGATGTGGGGGTGCAGTAATGACTTCCTGAGGAGACAGAGAAACTGGATGTTTTGTGATTTAGCTACGTGCACTAAACTTACTTTCCATATCTTGAGAGCACATGAAACATTCACGTACAACGTGGGAACAGGCTGGCTCGTACCCGGAACGTCCAACCTAACGCCACCCTTTGAATGGCTGCGAACGCCATCCTGCTGCTGCGCAGAGAAAACAAACAAGGCTCAAAGCCCAGGGCTGCAGCGCCTGGGCCAGGGCAGCTCGGCTCCCAGCCTGAGGACACACGGCCCCACCCCAGGGTGGCCTGGCCACAAGCATGTTGGGGGCCAAGGCACCAGGACCCAGGAAGGACCGAGGTGGCCCCACAGCGCAGTCCGAGGCGTCACTGGCTGACAGGCACCCACACACAACCGCAATACCAGCACCCTCACAATAACAACCCATGAAAAAGGAAAGACGAAACAGCTGGATGTACACACTTTGGAATTCCACCTATATTCCCTTTCAGTTTAGCAGAATAAATGCTACATTACAGTTTAAACAGATGTCTAATAAATGTGTGTTGGAACCTATTGCACAAAAGCATAAAAAAATGCTCTTCATCCACATAAAACAAAAACATACAAATTAAAAGCTACTCAAAGTAAAAAGAAGCTTGCAAAACATCTCACAATTTCATTTTATATGCCTGTAAATAAAGCTGGACCACGGAAACCAAACAACTGGATGGGAAAATATGATAGAAGGCTTAAAATAGAATAAATAATTTTATAAAGTTAAGTTTTCTTTTCTTAACCCCCCAAATCTTAAATTCAATATTATATATTCTATTTGAATTTTCTATTTCCATGAAAACTGCATCGGTGAGACCGTATTCTGGGTAATTAGCCCCACTGCTGTTGAAAACGACGCATAAGGTGATTAACAGCATTTGTTTTACCAGCGTAAATAGTCGTGAAAACTTCTTCACAGTAACTCCATCTGTTAAAAAAAAAAAAAAAAAAAAACAGAATCCGACCATTAACTGATCCTGGCTGTCATGCTGGAAAAATGAAATTCAGCCTTTTTCTGTGAAATGAGAGTTTGACAGAAAGGAAAGAAGGCCGCCTGGAGGCTCCACAGACGGGGCCATCGCGCTCCAGCCTCCCACGACCAAGGCTGCAAGGTCAGACAAGAGGCAGCGGCCCCAGCGCCAAGTCCTGTAGTGAAGACCGTCTGCACGACGAGCTCCTAGAAAAATAGGGGCCTCTGCTGCTGAGGTTTCATCAGGTTAACGGTTACAAAAGCAGGGTTACCACCGGCTGGAGACAGCAAGGGCTCCGCTCACCCGTCTCTGTGTATTTATTTAAATGTATCAGCTTAGCACCATAGCAAAGTCAAGTGATTTCAAAGATAGCTACAAAGTCACAAATATATACGATGAGAATATTACAATACTCAGTCTAATCTCAACTGTGATTTGATTTTATTTGAATTTGGAGGCTTGTAACTGTCTAATCCTTCCTTGTTTTGCCACACAGGAAAATGCCTAAGTTCGAATGTGACACTGAGAACTGCACTGTGGTCACACACGGTTGCAGAGTGCTCCAGCAGTATGTATATTCTGAGGTAGACAGGTAGTATTTATTCATACACAGCTACTCACAGACCCTTAGACGGCGACTCTAGAAAACGGTCTGGACGAACAGCAAGCTTAGGGAGCAGCAACGCAGACCATCCTGGGAGGTGATGGGCTTAACAGAGAGGTGAGTTTTGACCAGTTCCTAACAAAGAACTTGCTTTTATGTTTTCAAAGGCCTTACACTGACAATCGCTCAGATGGAATGAGTATGTACGTTTCCTCATCCCTACGATGAGGTCCCTTGAGCTGCTTTTTATCTAAAGGAAGTGGAAGAAAACAGCAAAATTCAAGGAAAGGATCTCCAAGATGGATGGCTGCTTGGAGAGCCTGAATGGTGGCCAGGGAGCACCTGGGCCCTCAGGGAGCGGGGGTGGGGGGAGGGATTCAGCTCCACAGGAAATCAACAGGTATAGCCCGGACAACACCCCAACCGCTCCAGAAAACAGCCCTTCTCCTCCTGGCCTTTCCACACTTCCAAGTTACTGTTTCAAAGGGAAAAAAGTGAGCGCGCTGGCAGTTTATTCTCTAATGGGACAAAAACATGACCATCTGGTAGGAGAGGGGCTAACGGTACAAACCGACTGCGGCTGAAATGCAGGTTCCCTCCAAACCCTTCAGCTGCTTACCGTCCCTCACACCCCTCGGCTTGGAGAAACTAACAGGCCACAGAGCACACAAGCTCCTCACAAGCTCCTCCCACCAGCAGAGGGGAAGGGAAGGCCTTGGACAAAGGGGCCAGCGAGTGCATCTGGGCATGAGCCTGAAGCCACCACCAGTAAATCCTCCCCAGGGCCGCCGGGCGCTCCATCTGTGGGGCCTTCCTGGAGAGCTCTGACCCCAGCCACCACTGCCTCTCTCTGCAGCAAAATCAAAGGAGAGAAAACGCAGGAAATCAAACGGTGGCACTCAACAATTGGTGCCATCTTTAATACGCGTAATTGTTCTGCAAACCAGCACTGCGCTGGTCACACGGCCTCTGGTCTACCTGCTGAGCGTGTCCAGGCTGTTTGCAGGCCTGGGTGTGTCGGCCCCAGGCGAGCGTCCGACCCGAGTGAGTCCAAGAGCCGACCGCTGCGGTCAAAGGGGAACCAGTCAGGGAGCTGCTGTCATCGTGTTTCATAGGGTGGAAAAGTAAATACAACGGTTAAATCACAATGCTAATGAAAAGCTCTTTCGCTTTGCTTTTAAATTAAATTTTTATATAACTCCTAAATCTTCAAGAAGCTAAAGGCAACATAAATATCATTCACCATGAAAAGACATTTTTTTCAATAACTTAGGAAGGATTCAATAAAAGTCCAACTATTTTTGAGGCTTATCATGAAACCTAATTCATAAACTAAACTGAAGATAATTCAGATTTTCAAGACCTGGAAAGCAGGCAGAGGAGCTCGTGTCAGAAGGTGACTTGGAACCTGGCTGCCTGTGAGGCTGAAGCACGGGGAGACTGTGAAGTGTTTTCATCCTCTGTAAACGTGGTGCTGGTAGTGTCTTGTTGAGTGTGAATTCTCTCTCATACAAAAGTTATAAATATTCTCTATTCAGAAGTCTGGTCCACATGACACCCAGAGGCAACGTTCTTAAGCGCGGCGACCAGGAGCACCCAGGGGTACTGGGCCCAGTCTGTGGGCGCCGCGCGGTGCCACTCACAGCAAGTCCATCTTGGGTCTGTAGTGCAGCAGGAGTGGTGCCTTCTGGAAGACACGAGAACACACAGCGCCTGATTACCCGGGGTGGAGGCAAGGAGACGGACCTACTTCATTGGGAGGGGTGCTGAGGAAACACCCAGGATACAGTCCATTTGCGAGGCTACACCAGAGACCCTTTGGTCCTGAGCAACGTTGAGCTGGGGGAAAGAGGCTGGGAAGACACATGCCCTCTCCCCCAGCCCCAGGTGACCCAGGGACCACTGCACACGCTGGCCACCTGTACCTGTCGTCGCCCTGGCTGCTCTTCCCTGCTCCCCTGCTCCCTTCTCCCTCAAGCCCTCTGGCCCAGCCCCAGACTGGCACTGGCTTCTCACCCCGCGCCTGGGCAGCAGCACCAGCTGGAGGTGGGAGGGTTCCGCCACTGGTTTCCTGCTTCAGAGGTGCCCAGGGGCACCCTCTGCTCGTGACGCTCATGACCTCAAGTGTCCCAGCAGGGCCCTGTGCCCGCTGGAGCTCAGCTGCTGCCTTTCCAGGCTGGCTCTGGGTTGTCTGGGGTTGATTTCAGAAAGACCAGAACTGGCGGCTGCTGAGTCATCACTTTTCTTCCCCCCCCCCCCCGCCTTTTTTTTGAGGCGGAGTTTCACTCTTGTTGCCCAGGCTGGAGTGCAGTGGCACAATCTCGGCTAGCTGTAACCTCTGCCTCCTGGGTTCAAGTGATTCTCCTGCCTCAGCCTCCTGAGTAGCTGGGATTACAAGCAACCACCACCACACCTGGCTAATTTTGTATTTTTAGTAGAGACAAGGTTTCTCTATGTTGGTTAGGCTGGTTTTGAACTACTGACCTCAAGTGATCTGCCTGCCTCGGCCTCCCAAAGTGCTGGGATTACAGGCATGAGCCACTGCGCTTGGCCCCGAGTCATGGCCTTTAAGCTCTTAGATAAGAGATGCACAGCAAAGTCACTGCCATTCAGAGCAGACTCTGAAAATCAAATCACATCTCACGACGCCACCTCACCTTGAATCTCCACCTCGTGACAACCACGAACTTGAGCGTGTGGTCCTTGCCCAGGATCTCCTCGTTGCATAAAATGTCCAGCTGGGGGAGGAGGACGTTTGATTAGGAGCAGGAGGTGCTCGAGCCACACTAACACCGCCACCTTGATGCTGGTGTGAAATTGCAGCCCCTCCCCACCATGCAAGGCTGTGCCTAGAGATGGGGCATGGGTCATCTATTCCTCTGTCCCTACCTCATAGGCTAGGACAGGGCAGGCCTGGGCTCCGTCCCCCCCACCCTGCCTGGCCTGTGGCTGCCTGGTGTCCTCCCCACGCTTCCTTCTTCCCTGACACTCAGGCCCTGTCACACCCCATCCACCACACAGGCCAAACTGAGAAACGTGAAGAGGTGGTTTGCAGGTGAGCTGCCAGCCCCATGAGCAGCCCATACAGCTCCAGAATCAAGCACCCTGGTTCCCCGGGTGGCACAGGTGCCTGAGAGGCCAGGCGCTCAGCATGAACTCACTTCCCTCAACCCCACCCAGCCCAGTCCACACCAGACCCTCCATGGCTGCAGCCTCCAGGGGTACCCTGTCCCTGCAGATCCTTCCTGGGGGCCAACCTGTCCCTCCCTCTCACCACAGTGGAAAAAGGCACTAGGCTCTGCAGTATTTTAAAAAAAATTAAATAGCCTTTTTAAAGAACAATTCAAGCTATACAGCAAAATTGAGAGGAAGGCACAGAGTTCCCATGTCCCTTGCCCCCCCATAGCCTCCCCACCAACACCCGGCATGGTGGCACATTAGTCACCTCCACTGAGTCCAGAGTGGACAGCAGGTTGCCTTGGTGGCACAGCCACAGGTAGACACACACACAGAACAGCATTGGCACCCAGGAGCCCTGAGCCACTCACTCCTACCGCCCTCCCCAAGCCCCTGAAGCCTCTGCAGTCTGCCTTTCCAGCGCGCCAGGGAGCAGAGCTGGAGCTGCGCGGCCTGCAGCCTTTCTGAGGGGCTTCCTGACTTAGCAACAGGCACTTCATTTCCTGCCCGTGCCTGCTCCTGGCCTGACTGCTCATTTCTTTTCAGTGCTGGGTAGTATTCCACTATGGATGCACCACAGTTTATTCCAACTGGTCATTTCTTTTCAGTGCTGGGTAATGTTCTGCTACGGACGCACACACCACAGTCTATTCCAGCTGCTCGTTTCTTTTCAGTGCTGGGTAATATTCCGGCATGGGTGCACCACAGTTTATCTACCCACTCCTCTACTGAAGGGCATCTTAGTTGCTTCTGAGTTTTGGCAGTTATGAAGAAAGCTGCTATAAACTGCCGTGTGCCAGTTTTGGTGCGGGCAGATTCACATGGGTAAACAGCAGAGGGCATGGCTGCTGGGTGGTTTGGGAAGTGTGTTTGTTTCGTCAGCAGCTGCCAAGCCGTCCTCCGCGGGGGCTGCAGTGCTGCCTCCCGCAGGAATGAACCTGTGCTCCTGGCGTTCACGGACGAGTTGTCAGTGCTTGGGATTGTGGCCGTTCTACGGGTGCGCATGGTGCCCATGGTTTTACTTGCATTTCCGATGGTGTTACACTTCTTCAGATTCCTCCCTCGGTTAGACTGAAGCACCCCATCTGCCTGAGTGGCTGGGTTGGTGGGCTCTGAGAGGCACAGTCACCGCAGCAACAGCGAAAACCTCACACTCTTCCCTCGGAGGAACCAGCCCTGCGCAGGGAAATGGCCACCTCTTCCCCACCGCACTGCAGCTTCCCACTCCACCTCACGTGAACATCCAAGGACTTCCTTGGCCTGCTCCGTCCCCAGCTACCATCCATCTTTTCTGTGTTGCTACACAGAAAAGCAAACAAAACAACAGAAACTTAGCCAAAAGCCTTTCTCCATTTCCTCCTCCCCCTTTCCCACCATGTCCTGACTTGGTTTCTCCCCAGGCTCCAGGCAGCCCATGCTCACCAAGTCTCCCCCACCCCATGTTTGCTGTCCATATCCCCGGCCAACCTGTAGGGCAGTCAAGGCTGGCACTGGCCCCTGACGAGTTCATGAAGGCCCTGACGCCCCCAGCCTCTGCCTCTGCTCACCAGAACAGCCCACCCAACCTGTCCTGAGACGCCATCCCCCCGCCAAGCGGCCCAGCCCTGCAGGCGTTCCGGACCCTTCCTTTTCTCTGCATCGCCACCCAAATGCATCAGCAACTTATTGCGGCTTTCTCTGAATTAGTCTCCTGGGGCTACCACGGAAATTTCCACAAGGACGGTGGTGGCTTCAACCAGCGGAAATGTACTCAGCCCCGGAGCCCATAAGAGCCATGTACTCTACAGGCTCCCAGAGAAGCACAGTCCATTCTGTGCTGCTGCCACAGAACGCACACACTGGGTGATTTACGAAGAACAGAAACTTATTTCAGCACAGTTCTGGAAGCTGGGGCATTCAAGGTCACCACATGCCACCTGTGAGGGCCTCTGCTGTAAGACGGAGAACCCACGCTGGCCAGCCCTTTCCATAGCAGCATTAATCTGTGCGTGGGGCAGGTCCTCAGGGCGTGAGCACCTCCCCAAGGCCCTAACTTCCAACACTGCCCACTGGGGATGGAGCTTCCAACATAAGAATCTGGGGGATGCCTTTGAACCACAGTAGGGGAGCCTGCCCTGGCTTCCAGCCGCTGGTGGCCCAGGTGCTACCTAGCTTGCCTTGAGGCTGCTTTGCTCTAGCCTCCACTCTGTCCTCCGCTCCAGCCTCCACTCCGTCCTCCACTGCAGCCTCCACTCCGTCCTCTGCTCCAGCCTCTATTCTGTCCACCAGTCCAGCCTCCAGTCTGTCCTCCGCTCCAGCCTCCACTCTGTCTTCACCAGGGCCTCCTGTCCTCTATGCCTGGAGTCTTCCTCTGCCTCACTTGTCATGGGATTCAGGCTCTACTCGGGTATTCCAGGATTATTTCATCTCAGAATCCTTCACTTAACTACATCTCCAAAGATCCTTTTCTAAATAACGTCCCATTTGCAGGTTTTGGGGGTAAGGATGTGGCTTATCTTTTGGGGCTACTGCTGAGCCCATTGCAGCTCCAGAGAGCATCTCCAGTGTGTCCACTTCTCCACCCTGACCACCCCTACCACAGTCCTCTCCTGTGACTCCTGGCACTGGCCTCTCCTGCGTCCATTTCTGCACAGCCTGAGTGATTTTCAAAAACGACCCCTCAGACCCACACTCCTGTCCACAGCTGCCAGCGCCTTCTCTCTCCATGCAGAGCTGGACCCCTCAGACCCACGCTCCTGCCCAGAGCCACCAGTGCCTTCTCTCCCCATGCAGAGCTGGACCCCTCAGACCCACGCTCCTGCCCAGAGCCACCAGTGCCTTCTCTCCCCATGCAGAGCTGGACCCCTCAGACCCACGCTCCTGCCCAGAGCCACCAGTGCCTTCTCTCCATGCAGAGCTGGACCCCTCAGACCCACACTCCTGTCCACAGCTGCCAGCGCCTTCTCTCTCCATGCAGAGCTGGACCCCTCAGACCCATGCTCCTGTCCACAGCTGCCAGCGCCTTCTCTCTCCATGCAGAGCTGGACCCCTCAGACCCACGCTCCTGCCCAGAGCTGCCAGCGCCTTCTCTCTGTGCAGAGCTGGACCCATCAGACCCACGCTCCTGCCCAGAGCTGGACCCCTCAGACCCATGCTCCTGCCCAGAGCCACCAGTGCCTTCTCTCCACGCAGAGCTGGACCCTGCTGGCGCCTGCATGTTGGCGGTGTCACTGCCTTGGGGGCTGACAGGGACCTGCGCTGGTATGTTCATGGTGCTCTGGCCACCGAGGCCGCCTCACGCCAGCACTCCATCTCCTTACCCACCACAGCCTGGAAGCCTCCTCCCTCTCTCCATTTGCCCATGTCTCTCCTTCTGAAATTAAAGAACAGAATTTCTCAGCCTAGCGCAGGGGCTCAGGCCTGTAATCCCAGCACTTTGGGAAGCCGAGGCAGGTGGATTATGAGGTCAGGAGTTCGAGACCAGCCTAGCCAACATGGTTAAACCCCATCTCTACTAAAAATACAAAAATTAGCTGGCATTGTGGGGAGCATCTGTAATCCCAGCTACCTGGGAGGCTGAGGCAGGAGAATCACCTGAACCCAGGAGGCAGAGGTTGCAGTGAACCAAGATCACACCACTACACTGCAGTCTGATGACAGAGTGGGACTCCCTCTCAAACACACACACACACAGAAAACAGTTTCTTGCTGCAAGGAAAACCTTTACCTATTTTAAAACAGTCTCATCAAGTGGCCCCAGTTCTCGCTTCCACTCACAGTGACCCTGAGTGCTCCATCTCCTATCCCACTTCCTGGTGACATGCAAAACAAACTGATTTTCTTTTCTGGTTAAAATCTCCAAAGTTGTTAAAAACAAAACGCAACAACCCAAAGAATCTCACAAGTGTCACTTTGACTAGTAAGAGGGGACCTGTGACGGCCTCTACTCAGGGATCGGCGCTCACCTCGTTGAAGGATGACAGGTTGAGCTTTTTGGCGATGAACTTCTTGAGGTGCAGGACGGTGGCCTGGGCGGAGCAGCGGATCCACTTGCGCTTCAGGCCCCGCAGCTTGCTGCTGTTGCACTCCAGGCAGATGCTCACCTGCAGGAGGGACGGGGTGAGGGCCAGCTTCCTCACACACGTTTCACCAACTCCTCAATCTAGCACTGTGGACCTTGTGAGGTCAGACATCTATTTGACTTCCACACTTCAGAAAATCTTACAAACCTTATCTGAAAACCTGTTTATCATCTACTTGCCACTTTGTGAAATGTAAGCTCGCCCTGTTAATTCTGTGTTATCAACAGAATATTTGAAAGTTAACCCCCGGGTTATTTATGCATCACAGGCACTGAGTTCTTGGTATCCAGCTAAGCCTGTCCAGAGAGCTGTTGGCTGCCGGGTGCACAGCGGTCACCTGCCTCCTGACAAGAGAGGACAGACGGGGCAAAGGGAAGTGGGTGCCCCGGGTCTGTGAATGTACTCGGGGAGGCAGCAGTGCCTGCAGGAGGAAACAGGGAAAAGCCTTGAGCAGAGTCACAGGCAGAAGGTCACAGCTGCCTTCCAGATGACCAGCAATGTGGCAGGAAAGCCACAGGATAAAGTTAACTGAAGGTGTCTGTGGAGTCCCAGCAGCACGGGCACCCAGCGGTGCGAAAGGGAATCTTCCCAGGACAAGGCTTCACCCCAGGGCCCAGACACAGGGTCCCCCAAGATGTGCCTGGCGAGGAAGAGGAAGGGCAGTGCTCACAGCAAACACTTCAGCAGGTGGAGCTGCAAAAAAGGACACAAGCAGGCCCTAAAGATGCAGTGGAAGGATGGACCGGGTAATGGAAATACGCATGTCTAAAATCATAAAAGATAAAAAGGGGGGACACCAGGGTACAGACAGAGGGGTGTTGGAGTTAACCGGACACCACCTCTAAAAATAAAAACACTTTGACCAAAACTAACATCTCAGTGGCCGGCTGAACCAACCTCAGCTGAGGACTGATTAATGTCCTAAAAAAAAGTAACTTGAGGAAGTTACCCATGTGGAGTAGAGACAAGACTAAGAGACAGGAGGAAGACGGGAGCCCCACAGGAAGGGGCAGAAAGGAAGTGTTAACAGTGAGTGAGGATTTCCCACAGTGACCAACAGATCCTCAGATTCAGGAAGCAAAAGAATCCAAAACAAAAGAAATATGCCTACACAGTGCAGTGAATGAGCACAACACACTGCAGGCCCCCCAGGAGCCACCGAGATCCCTGCTCCGGGGTGAGGATGAAATGAAAGGAGGCAGCAAGCAATGGGGAAAGACCCGGAGTCCGGAGGCAGAACTCAGGAGAGGAGCACAGGGAGGAAGACCCCCGGAGTCCGGAGTCCGGAGTCCGGAGTCTGGAGTCCGGAGGCAGAACTCAGGAGAGGAGCAGCGCGCGGCGAGCGGGGGGGGGGGGGGGGGGGGAGACGGGGACGGCATGGGTGGGGGGAGTGGGGAAGGAACTGAGGAGTGGGGCGGCGAGGGAAGAAAGACCCGGAGTCCAGAGGGAGAACTGGGGACAAGGGCAGAGCAGAAAGGCCCGGAGTCCAGAGGGAGAAGAACTTGGGCGAGGGCGGCACGGGAGGAGAAAGACTCGCAGTCTGGACTGAGAAGAACTGGGGAAAGGGACAGCGCGGTGACCGGGTGACCGACCGAAGTCCGGAGTGAGAAGAACTGGGGAGTGGGACAACGCAGGAAGAAAGACCCTGACGCTGGAGTGCGAACTCGGGAGAGGGGCCGTGCGGGGAGAAAGACCCGGAGTCTGGAAAAACTCCGGGAGAGGAGCAGCGCAGGAAGAAAGACCCGGAGGCTGGAGGAAGAACTCGGGAGAGGGGCCGTGCAGGGAAAAAGACCCGGAGTCTGGAAAAACTCAGGAGAGGAGCAGCGCAGGAAGGAAGACCCGGAGGCTGGAGGAAGAACTCGGGAGAGGGGCCGTGCAGGGAAAAAGACCCGGAGTCTGGAAAAACTCAGGAGAGGAGCAGCGCAGGAAGAAAGACCCGGAGGCTGGAGGAAGAACTCGGGAGAGGGGCCGTGCAGGGAAAAAGACCCGGAGTCTGGAAAAACTCAGGAGAGGAGCAGCGCAGGAAGAAAGACCCGGAGTCCAGAGGGAGAAGAACTTGGGCGAGGGCAGCACGGGAGGAGAAAGACTCGCAGTCTGGACTGAGAAGAACTGGGGAAAGGGACAGCGCGGTGACCGGGTGACCGACCGAAGTCCGGAGTGAGAAGAACTGGGGAGTGGGACAACGCTGGAAGAAAGACCCTGACGCTGGAGTGCGAACTTGGGAGAGGGGCCGTGCGGGGAGAAAGACCCGGAGTCTGGAAAAACTCGGGAGAGGAGCAGCGCAGGAAGAAAGACCCGGAGTCTGGAGGAAGAACTCGGGAGAGGAGCAGCGCAGGAAGAAAGAGACAGAATCCAGAGGAAGGAACCAGACGCTGGGAAGAAAGCGCACGGGAGGGGACACTGGTGCCTGGTGAGGACTGGGGGGGAGGGGCACAGACTTGCAGTAACTTGGACTTTTAAAAATGTAAATAGTGGCCGGGTGCAGTGGCTCACGCCAGCACTTTGGGAGGCTGAGGCGGGTGGATCACGAAGTCAAGAGGTGGAGACCATCCTGGTCAACATGGTGAAACCCCGTCTCTACTAAAAATACAAAAAATTAGCTGGGAACGGTGGCACGTGCCTGTAATCCCAGCTACTCGGGAGGCTGAGGCAGGAGAATTGCCTGAACCCAGGAGGCGGAGGTTGCGGTGAGCCGAGATCGTGTCATTGCACTCCAGCCTGGGTAACAAGAGCGAAACTCCGTCTCAAAATATATATAGTTTACTTAAACATTTTGTAACCACTAGTATAACAAAAGTAGAGCATATACCTTGCAAACCAGGGGAAGAAAGAGATTAAAGAAAACTTGCTAATTCATTCAACAACAGGAAGGAAGCAAGCATAGGAAAAAAAAAAACAGAGGAAAAGAGCAAAACAAAAGAACCAACTCAGAATCTCCAGGGCAAATCGTGGAAGGCATACCGTAAGGTGTCAGCTAAAGAAGTTTCTCATTTTTTAAAAACCTAGCTCTACGTTGTAAACAGTGTCACATTTAAGGCATTTTAAGAACAGGATTACCACACGAGTGTTAGCCAACGGGAAGCTGGCATAGCTAGATTAATGTTGTCAAGCAGACTTTAAGAAATAGAGCTTAATGAGGAAAAAGCCCACTAAAGACGAGACACACTTCTATCCAGGACACAGCTGGTGACACACTCACGCTAACAGAATGGCAGGGCAAGGACGGCATAACCGTGGTGGGCTTCATTTCTCTGTAAGCCGTGGACAGGCCATGCCATCAACAGGCAGCTGTGTCTCAGGCCTAGGGATCAAGTGCACCGGCCACAGGCCACAGTGGCACAGGTCTGAGGCAGCGGGATCTGCAGCGTGCGGGGCTCTGCGGGGCAGCCGGGTCTGTAGGGTGCGGGGCCCTGCGGGGCAGAGGGGTCTCTAGGGTGCGGGGCCCTGCGGGGCAGAGGGGTCTGTAGCGTGTGGGGCCCTGCGGGGCAGAGGGGTCTGTAGGGGGGGGGCCCTGCGGGGCAGAGGGGTCTGTAGGGTGCGGGGCCCTGCGGGGCAGAGGGGTCTGTAGGGTGCGGGGCCCTGCGGGGCAGAGGGGTCTGTAGGGTGCGGGACTCTGCGGGGCAGAGGGGTCTGTAGGGTGCAGGACTCTGCGGGACAGAGGGGTCTGTAGCGTGCGGGGCCCTGCGGAGCAGCGGGGTCTGCAGCGTGCGGGGCTCTGCGGGGCAGAGGGGTCTGTAGTGTGGGGGGCTCTGCAGGGCCTTGGGAAGGGGCTGCACAGACGAAGGCAGGGCCTGGGTGCACCTGTGGGGAAGACATAGACTCCCCATCTCACCAGGCAGAAGGGCCTGGGAAAACACACGGTGGGGGTGAGAGGTAGAGTGGGAGGGGACTGTGGAAGGAAAGCAAAGTAACCACAGGGTGGTTCTATGTATCACTGCAGACAGTGACGGGATGAGAACAAAATGTAACCCTTTTCTATAATGCTCATCTTAGGACTGAAAGGACTACCCATTTAAATACACTAAGTTACAAGCACACTTGTAATTTGTAGGCTGCATTATGGCACAGTTTACACACACACAGTGATTTTCAGTAAATTCACAAACTTGCACAGTGATCACATGGTGGTCTGGGATGGTCTCCAACACCTCAGAAACTGTGAGACCCCTCTGCGATCCGCCCCTGCTGGGGAGCGGGTGGGAGCGAGTGTTTTAATGGGGCAGGGCTTTTATTTGGGAAGATAAAAAGGCTCCGGAGAGGATGGTGGTGGCGGCGGTACAACACTGAGTCTGTGCCCAAGGCCCCCAAACCACACACCTGAAAATGGCAAAAATGGCAGATTTTATGTGCATTTAACACAATTTAGAAAGCTGGTCAAAGAAAAGTGAAAAATTTTAAATTATTTTAATATGAAGCAAATTATGCAGCAGGAACCCATAACATTTAACTCTAGAGTTTAGAAAAGATCCGGGCAAGGTGGCGCATGCCTGTAATCCCAGCACTGTGGGAGGCCAAGGCGGGTGACTCATTTGAGATCAGGAGTTTGACAGCAGCCTGGCCAACATAGTGAAACCCTATCTCTAATGAAAATATAAAACCTAGTTGGGCAGGTGGTGCACGCCTGCAATCCCAGCTAATCAGGAGGCAAAGGTGGGAGAATCGCTTGAACCCAGGAGGC
Source organism: Callithrix jacchus (assembly GCF_049354715.1). Classification (NCBI taxonomy): domain Eukaryota; kingdom Metazoa; phylum Chordata; class Mammalia; order Primates; family Cebidae; genus Callithrix; species Callithrix jacchus. The sequence continues at coordinate 192,461,606 of NC_133504.1, forward strand.
GGAGGTTGTAGTGAGCTGAGACTGCACCACTACACTCCAGTCCGAGTGACAGAGTAAGACTGTCAAAAACAACAAAAAAGACAATTCTGAAGAAGAAAAACGAGGGGTACATGGTCTCCCAGAAGCCACAACTTAATGGTAAAATAATCAAATCACTGCAACTCAGTAAGTTCCTTATTGTTTTGGCACAATGGGAGGCAGGAGACACTGGAACAGAGCAGAGAGCCCAGGCCGACCTGCATGTATCTGGACAAGGGACAAGTAGGGCAAAGCTGGACCCCACCTCGCCTGTGCTACACAGTGTCAGCCACAGGGGCTTACAGCCTAACTGGAAAAACCAAACCTTTACAATGTAGGAGAACGTGTTTATGATCTTAGCATGGGGAAACATGTTTAAGATGCAAAAGAAAATACCAATACATGGAATTACATCACATTTTAAAACTGTGGATGATTATAGGGCAAAGAAAATAGCCACAGAAGAAAGACGATCCCCACAGTAAGTGCCGGGCAGCGTGAGACGCTGTTGCCCTGCAGCACAAGTAAGGAAAAGCCAGGCTGCCCGGTAAGGAGGCAGGCAAAGAACAAGCAAGCAGCTCACATCCAAGGGAGCACAGGGGCCTGCGATGAGACGCCGGACAGCCGCACACAGGAGACTGGAGTGAGAAATAGAGCCCAGGGGTGTGAGATGAGACACTGGACACCCGCACACAGGAGACTGGAGTGAGAAATAGAGCCCAGGGGTGTGAGATGAGACGCCGGACACCTGCACACAGGAGACTGGAGTGAGAAATAGAGCCCAGGGGTGTGAGATGAGACACTGGACACCTGCACACAGGAGACTGGAGTGAGAAATAGAGCCCAGGGGCCTGCAATGAGACGCCGGACACCCACACACAGGAGACTGGAGTGAGAAATAGAGCCCAGCGGCCTGCGATGAGACGCCGGACACCTGCACACAGGAGACTGGAGTGAGAAATAGAGCCCAGGGGTGTGAGATGAGACGCCGGACACCTGCACACAGGAGACTGGAGTGAGAAATAGAGCCCAGGGGTGTGAGATGAGACGCCGGACACCTGCACACAGGAGACTGGAGTGAGAAATAGAGCCCAGGGGCCTGCGATGAGACGCTGGACACCTGCACACAGGAGACTGGAGTGAGAAATAGAGCCCAGGGGCCTGCGATGAGACGCCGGACACCTGCACACAGGAGACTGGAGTGAGAAATAGAGCCCAGGGGCCTGCGATGAGACGCCGGACACCTGCACACAGGAGACTGGAGTGAGAAATAGAGCCCAGGGGCCTGCGATGAGACACTGGACACCTGCACACAGGAGACTGGAGTGAGAAATAGAGCCCAGGGGTGTGAGATGAGACACTGGACACCTGCACACAGGAGACTGGAGTGAGAAATAACAGATTCCGTGGAACACACCTGCCTGGGGAGGCAGCTGCAATGTCTTTAGAGGAGCGATGGGTGGTTACCACCCAAGTCTCTGGTATTAGAATACACGGGAAATCAAGTGTAAAAAAGCCACAGTGTAACAAAATGTGCCACACACACCTGGGGAACTGCTGCCAGGGTGCCCACGAACCGTGGGCATGAGCCTCCAACCCTACATTCGGCTTTACTTGGAGCGAGCCGTACACACACAGCACGCGCTCTGGGACACCCCGCCGCCCCCATCAAGCACTGACGTCACACACCTCAAAAGGCGATTCTGATTGTCAAGAGGGCATTTGCAGAAAGACAGAAAGACCCGTGTCGCTTTCTGTGGCCACCCATCAGCCTGCCTGGGAACACTCAGACTCATTTAGTCACCAGCTCCGTGTCCATCTGGGGTGACAAAGAGCCCAACCTCTGGTATCTGCATCTGGGTCACAGGCAAGTCCTACTGGCTCCCTCCCTTTTAACTGTGCCGCAAGCCCAGTGTTGTACCCACACCGCCACCTGCCTCTGGCTCAGATGCCTGCCCGGTCTCCTGCCTGACCTGCTGGCCACTCACTGCAGAGCAGCTGCGCTAAGCATCACCCACCCGGGATAAAGCCATGCCAGGCTGCATTCCACAGCACACCCTGACCTCACATCCATCTGCGTCATCCCCTCCTCTGAGTGAACAGCAAGTTCTTTCTCACCGCGGCCCCCCCAAGGTCCCCAACCTCACCTCCAGCCTGGCCCTTCACTCTGCCCCAGACTCATTGCCCATGGAGTGTGGGGCAGCCTGGCACCAGTTCCCCACTCACTACCCCCCGCAGCCCAGGAGAGGCTCTGCCCACCCTCTGCCTTTCCACCTGCAGGAGGCCTGGCCTGTGTGGGTGGGCTCCCCACTCCCCACCAGTCAACCCTCACCACGCCAACTACGGGGTCCCTGCAGCAGAGCCCTCACCACATGGGGTCCGACGGCTTATACTTAAAAAAAGATGAGAGTGAAACATAGCTGTGAAGCAGATGAGTCACCTGAAGCCACCAGAAGCTCTGGCTGTGAAAGGAATGGGGTCACTCTGAGAAGGGGACAGACGCAGGGGTTGTGGGAGGCAGAACTGGTCAGAAAGACTTCCCAGAGCAGAAGACCAGGGGCCTCAGGACAGAACCGCAAGAGCTTCAGGACAGATGGCTTCCACTGGTTTCTAAACTCCCAAGGTCCAGTGTGGGAAACGCCATCACCTGTGCAGGCAGCGTCTGCAAGGATCCTCCCCTCCCCACCCTCGGAAAACTGAAAGAAAGGCCTCGTCTAGTGTTTTTGGTTTAGAAGACATTGTTCTCAGTAAATAAACCTGAGAGGCTTTTGCATTGCTCAGCACTGACTAAACTTGCCTCCCTTAGGAAGATTCCCACCAGTCCCAGGAGGCCTATGCCTCGAGGGTCTGCAGCTGCGTGTCCACCAGTGGGTGGGACGAGGGAGCTGCGCCCATCAGATGATGGAGGAGAGGTCGGTGGTGAGGCCAGCATGGCCAGCGGATGCCATCCTGAGCCTTGGCTCATGCATAACCCTAGAGCTGGACCCAGCCAGGGATCGGAGGGGCCAGAGCCTCCAGACACAGGCAGAGCATCCATGCCTTCACACCCTTGGGAGAGGCCATCAGGGGAGGGCATGTGGCTGGGAGCAGAGCCACAGGCCTGGGTGGTGGGTGCTTTCCTCATGTGCTGGTTTTTTTTTTTGATGCTTAGTATTAAAAGTGCATAATCAGTTCATCCCGGTGACAGCGGAAGGTTTGTCTTAAGTTAAGAAATGACTGTTGCTGGTGTGTGGAAGACAACACGGAGCCTGCGACCGGCAGAAGCTCAGGAGCCACCACCCTGGGTGCAGCAAAGCACAAATCCAGACACAGGTGGCAAAATGCCAAAATGCCCACAAAACCCATGCAGCCTCCTGTAAAGTGTAAATGACTGTAATGTCACATCAAAACTTCAGGACGATGAAGAGGAAATTCCTAGAATAAAATTAGTGTAAATAAAATTTTAAATTACCAAAAACAATCTGGAACAAACCATCAGATGACTACCCAAGTTTTGGGAGATGGAGATCAGGAACTCATCATAAAGTTATAGACGCGGATAATCCCATAACCCGACATGGAGTCCAAGTTTAAGAGCAGCCACAAGAACAGAAAGAGAATGCAAAACTTCCAAACCACTAGAGCAGAGACAGAAGACAACAAAACCCGATCCTGGCCCTTACGGGGAGAGGGCAGAAAACGTGTTCTGTCGCTGCAAAGATAACACACCTGAAACACAGCAGGGAAGGTGGAAACACACCAACAGCAACAGCAGCAACGTCAGTACAAGAGCAACGGGTTAGAGCCAAAACAGTGAGCAGAAAAAAAAACAAACTCACACTGGCAACAGGCGCAAGTCCTCAGAACAACAGAAGCACTAGCAGCTGCTCGCCCAGCGGCCTGGCTCATAAAGCGCCACTGCGAGGGGGCAGAGCAACAGAGGAAACAAGAATCCAAGGAGCGCATGAACAAGAACAGCAATAGGCCTTGAAAGTCGAAATGAACAACCTCCCCAGCTGTGGCTTGGTTCATCATTCATTCAGCCTGACACCTGAAGGTGCCTCACAAATAGGAAATCACTGACTCTTCATAGAAACTGTGAGGCAATCTCAAAAGCACCTCACGCCACAGACAGAGAAATGGAAGCAGAGGTAGGTCACTTGCGAAGGCCACACCCTGGCTAAAGGCAGAGCAACTGGCACCCGGGGTCTGCTGTTTATCCACCACCCCAACCAGCAAACTCAGCCAGAGGGAAAATGACCCCAGGACTTTGGAAAATCTGCACCCAAGTGGACAAGAAAGCTCTCAATCCCCCAAAGTGGAGATCCAGACAGACAACACTCCGTGATCGCTCTGGAAGGAGACTCGAAAGGGGAACAGACGGAACCCAAAAAGGCCACGTTACTCGAACATTTCAGAACAAACTTCTTGATTAAAAGCAACTATGGTGAAATTACAGCCTCTGTAGAATTGAATGCACATGAAAATGTTACTTATCACAGTCTGCAGTGAGCAGCCAGACCACATAGGAAACAGCCGGAAATGTGTTTCAAGATGGCGGGCACGCTCACGCCTGGAGTCCTGGCACTCTGGGAGAACGGGTGGGTGGACTGCTTGAACCCAGGAGTTCAGACTGGCTAGGCAACACAGCAAGACTCCATCTCCACAAAAATTTTAAAAAGTTAACTGGGTGTGGTGTGCCAACAGTGCCAGCTACTCAGGAGGCTGAGGCAGGACCCTGGGAGGCCGTGGTCGAGGGAGCTGGGACTGCACCACAGTACTCCAGGCTGGTGAGAGCAGCAGTTCCCACCTCAAAGAACAACAACAACAGACTAAGAACATATAAAAAGAGTTGGGTTTTTTTAATTTTTTATTTTTGAGACGGACTTTCGCTCTAACAACCCAAGCTGGAGTGTAATGGAATGGCGCGATCTCTGCTCACCGCAACCTCCGCCTCCTGGGTTCAGGCAATTCTCCTGCCTCAGCCTCCTGAGTAGCTGGGATTACAGGCACGCGCCACCATGCCCAGCTAATTTTTGTATTTTTAGTAGAGACGGGGTTTCACCATGTTGACCAGGATGGTCTCGATCTCTTGACCTCGTGATCCACCCACCTCGGCCTCCCAAAGTGCTGGGATTACAGGCGTGAGCCACTGAGCCCGGCCCCCGGTTTTATTTTTGAGACGAAATTTTGCTCTTGTTGCCCGGGCTGGAGTGCAGTGGCTCAGTCTCGGCTCACTGCAACCTCCGTCTCCCAGGTTAAGCGATTCTCCTGCCTCGCCCTTCCAAGTAGCTGGGACTACAGACGCGTGCCACCATGCCCAGCTAAGTTTTTGTATTTTTACTAGAGACTGGGTCTCACCATGTTGGGCAGGATGGTCTTGATCTTTTGACCTCATGATCTGCCCACCACAGCCTCCCAAAGTGCTGGGATTACAGGCGTGAGCTATGGCACCCAGCCAAAAAGAGGTTTTAGCTCAAGGTATCAGAAAAAAAATGCTTTAAGAAAATTCAGCTGGGTGCAGTAGCTCACACCTATAATCCCAGCACTCTGGGAGGCCGAGGAAGGCAGATCACCTGAGGTTGGGAGTTCGAGACCAGCCTGACCAACATGGAGACACCTCATCTCTACTAAAAATACAAAATTAGCCAGGCATAGTGGTGCATGTCTGTAACCCCAAGCTACTTGAGAGGCTGAGACAGGAGAATCGCCTGAACTCGGGAGGTAGAGGTTGTGGTGAGCTGAGATCGTGCCACTATACCTCCAGCCTGGGCAACAAGAGTGAAACTCTGTCTCAAAAAAGAAAAAGAAAATTTAATATGTAATCCATTTAAAAACCTGGCTCTTTTGAAAGCAACAAATAAATCTTGAGCAGGTCAAGGGTCAAAAGAAAATGTAACTATTAGTGAAAATAAACACTGACAAATGTAAAACTGCGAAACAGATTAAAATGGAGGAGAATATCACACACGGCATTACATGAATCCATGGAAAATGGCGCCAGAGGCCAGGGGACATCAGCCTGCACCCTCTGGAATGCCAGCCCACCTAGCAGACCCCAAAACTGAATTTCCATGAGATTCCAGGGGGTTCTCTCACCACTGGGGAACTGCTGTAAGTACAAATAACTAACAAAGGTCAAACAAGAAAAGACCCAGAGCCTGGGCACGTGGGAGACCAAAGCCAGAGAGAGCACGTAACGGGCATGGATCTCTAGGGCCTGGGCACGTGGGAGACCAAAGCCAGAGAGAGGGCGTAACGGGCATGCATCTCTAGGGCCTGGGCACGTGGGAGACCAAAGCCAGAGAGAGAGCACGTAACGGGCATGGATCTCTAGGGCCTGGGCACCCAGAGAGAGAGCACGTAACAGGCGTGGTTCCAGGAGAGCCTCCAGGCCACCAACAGAAGCAGCAGCAAGGCAGGGAAACCAGGGCTACTTAAAGGAGGCAGCAATTTCCTCTTTCCTGCCCCTCAGGACCCCTTCTCTCAACTGCTCACTCTTCACCGACCCAAAAGGCAACGTCATCACAGCCCACATTGCACACAGATGTTTCTATTTCTGTAATGCTCAATGTGTAAGTGTAAACTACAAAGTTAAGGTTCTATTACTTGGCCAGGTGTGGTGGCTCACACCTGTAATCCCAACACTTTGGGCCCCAAGGTGGACAGATCATCTGAGGTAAGCAGTTCAAGACCAGCCTGGCCAACATGGTGAAACCCCATCTCTACTAAAAAAAATACAAAAAAATTAGCCAGGCATGGTGGCAGGCACCTGTAACCCTAGCTAGTTGGGAGGCTGAGGCACAAGAATCGCTTGAACCCAGGAGGCGGAGATTGAAGTGAGCTGAGATGGCGCCATTGCACTCCAGCTGGGCTACAAGAGCAAAACTCCATCTCAAAAAAAAAACACCCCTCTTATTACTCGTTTTCTTACCCAACCACATGACTTCAGTTCTGCTCTCTTCCAATGTGGCTGTTGCTACCTCCTTTTTCTCAAGATCTCCCGGCAGTCCCACAGCAGCTGTCTCCCAGGGGAGCTTCTTAGCGGCTGGGCAAATTCCCTAAGAAACTGCTGGCGGGGAGAGAAATCCAAGATGGCCGACCACTAGCAGCTCAGGCTTGTAGCTCCCAGTGAAAGCGCAGAGAACGAGAGGACGCCACACTTTCAGACGAATTCTTGTTGCTCAAGGACCAGGAGATTCCCAGCGGAGGAGCCCCACGGGTGGCCAGCACTGCGGTTTTGCCGGTGCCCCGGCGCAGTGGTTCTTGGTGCAGAGTAAACAGGACTGGTTCCCCTTTTGGCCGACGTTTGGAGCTGATTGAAGAAGGGATTCCAGGAGGGAAGCCAGACGGGAGACTCCCGGACAGAAAAGCACCAAGAATCTTGATGCCGCTGCTTTAGCCGGCACAGTGGGTTGCTCAGATTTTGCCGCTGGGAATTAACTTGGACGTCCACTCAGAGACCTAATTTGAAAGTTGGTAATTACAAAGATGACAGGTGGATAAATTTACAATGATGGGAAGAAACCAGCGTAAAAAGGCTGAGAATACTCAAAATCAGAATGCCTCTCCCTCTACAGAGGATCACAGTTCCTCATCAACAGGGGAACAAGGCCTGATGGAAAACGAGTGGGTTCCAATAACAGAATTAGGCTTCAGAAGGTGGATAATGAGAAACTTCTGTGAATTAAAAGAACATGTTCTAGCCCAATGTAAAGAAACTAAGAACTTTGAAAAAAGATCTGACGAAATCCTAACGAGAATAGACAATTTAGAGAGGAATATAAGTGAATTAATGGAACTGAAGAATACTATACGAGAACGCTGAGAAGTATGCACAGGTTTTAACACTCGAATTGATCAAGCAGAAGAAAGGATATCAGAGGTCGAAGACCAACTTAATGAATTGAAACGAGAAGACAAGATCAGAGAAGAGAAAGTAAAAAGGAATGAGCAAAGTCTCCAAGAAATAAGGGACTATGTGAAAAGACCCAATTTACATTTGATAGGTGTACCTGAATGTCATGAAGAGAATGAATCCAAGCTGGAAAGTATTCTTCAGGATATTATTTAGGAAAACTTCCCTAACCTAGTAAGGTGGGACAATACTCATCTCCAGGTAATACAGAGAACACCATAAAGATATTCCTCAAGTAGAGCAACCCCAAGACACATAATTGTTAGATTCACCAGGGTTGAAATGAAGGAGAAAATTCTAAGGGCAGCTAGAGAGAAAGGTCAGGTTACCCATAAAGGGAAGCCTATCAGACTTACAGCAGATCTCTCAGCAGAAACCTTACAAGCTAGAAGAGAGTGAGGGTTAATATTCAATACCCTCAAAGAAAAGAATTTTCAACTCAGAATCTCATATCCAGCCAAACTAAGCTTCATAAATGAAGGAAAAATAAAACTTTTCACAAACAAGCAAGCACTCAGAGATTTCATCACCACCAGACCTGCTTTACAAGAGCTTCTGAAAGAAGCATTATACACAGAAAGGAACAACCAGTATCAGTCATCCCAAAAACTTACCAAAAGATAAAGGGTATCTCCATAATGAAGTATTTATAGCAACTAATGGGCAAAGTAGCCAGCATTAAATGACAATATTAAACTCACAAATATCAATATTAATCCTGAATTTAAATGGATTAAATGCCCCAATCAAAGACACAGACACGCAAACTGAATAAAAAGTCAAAACACATCAGCACTCTGTATCCAGATCCATCTCAGAAGCAAGGACACACAAAGACTCAAAATAAAAGGTTGGAGGAAGACCCACCAATCAAATGGAGAGGAAAGAAAAACAAACAACAACAAGAAAAACAGGAGTCATAACTTTCGTCTCTGACAAAATAGACTACAATAGTAACCAAGACTAAAAGAAACAAAGGACATTACATAATGATAAAAAGATCAATGCAGGCCGGGCGGTGGCTCAAGCCTGTAATCCCAGCACTTTGGGAGGCTGAGGCGGGTGGATCACGAGGTCAAGAGATCAAGACCATCCCGGTCAACATGGTGAAACCCCGTCTCTACTAAAAATACAAAAAATTAGCTGGGTACGGTGGTGTGTGCCTGTAATCCTGGCTACTCGGGAGGCTGAGGCAGGAGAATTGCCTGAACCCAGGAGGCGGAGGTTGCAGTGAGCCAAGATTGAACCATTGCACTCCAGCCTGGGTAACAAGAGCGAAACTCCATCTTGGCGGGGCGGGGGAGAAGATCAATGCAACAATAGGAGTCAATGATCATAAATATATATGTACCCAATATAGGGGCACCCAGATATATAAGGCAAGTTTTTAGTGACTTATAAAGAGACTTGGACTCCCACACTAATAGCAGGAGACTTTGACACCACATTGTTAATATTCGATGGATCAATGAGATAGAAAATTAAGAGACATTTATGATTAGAACTCAGACCTCCAACAAGTAAACTCAGTGAATATTTATAGAATTCTTCACCCCAGGTCCACAGAACATACATTTTTTTTTAGTATCACATTACACCTATTTTGAAAGTGACCACATAAATGGAAGCAAATCACTCTTCAGCACTTGCACAGCATTTCACAAATTTAAACTAAGTATTGGTTGGCTGTTTGTTATTTTCTTTCCTTATTCCTTCCTGTCTCCCCTGTTAAGCACAATCATCAGCATAAAAGAGGTTTTTAGTACCTATTTCTAGATTGTATTCCAGCCTGGGCAGTAGAGCAAGATTCCTGTTCTCTCTCCCCCTTTTCTCTTTCTTTCTTTATTTAAAAAAAGAAAGAAAGAAAAGAAACTGCTGAGGTACTGGCCGGGTGTGGTGGCTCACGCCTCTACTCCCAGCACTTGGGGAGGCCAAGGCAGGTGGATCACCTGAGGTCAGGAGTTTGAGACCAGCCCGACCAATACAGCGACACAACATCTCTACTAAAAATACAAAAACCAGCCGGGTGTGCTGGCAGGTGCCTGTAATTCCAGCTACTTGGGAGGCTGAGGCAGGAGAATCACTTGAACCCAGGAGGCAGAGGTTCCAGTGAGCCGAGATCACTCCACTGCACTCCAGCCTAGGACTCCGTCTCAAACAAACAAAAAAGAAACTGCTGCAGTCCTAGCACTGAGGTTAATCTGGGAGAAGTGGTATCTTAACACCACCCTTTCGTACAGGAACACCTGGGCATTTGAATGCAGGTTCCCTGACCACTCTCCCCTGTGCCTGACACATGCATCTAATTGCTTAACCGGCAACAGTTCATTCTAGTGGCTTTTCAGTGTCTTGGACTTTATGCAGGACAATGGCATCATCCGAGATGATGGCATTTTGGTCTCTCACGGACACAGTCTCATTTCTTTATCCCCCAGGGCATGGGCTAGGACCTCCAAAATGATGCTGAGAAACAGCTGGCAATGGGCACTTTCTTGTTTTTGATTTTGATGAGATAATGCTTCTGTTTCTGCATAAAGTATGACAACTGCTATAGATTTTAAATTAAGACACTATATTAAGGGCCGGGCACGGTGGCACACACCTGTAATCCCAGCAATTCAGGAGGTTGAGGCACAAGAATCACTGGAGCCTGGCACGTGAAGGCTGCAGTGAGCTGAGCCCATGCCACTGTGCTCCTGCCTGGGTGACACAGTGAGACTTCTCAAAAAAGAAAAGATACTGCCAGGGTCATGGCTCACGCCTGTAATCCCAGCACTTTGGGAGGCTGAGGCGGGCAGATCACAAGGTCAAGAGATCAAGACCATCCTGGCCAACATGGTGAAACCCTATCTCTATTAAAAATACAAAAATTAGGCCGGGCGCGGTGGCTCACGCGTGTAATCCCGGCACTTTGGGAGGCCGAGGCGGGTGGATCACGAGGTCAAGAGATGGAGACCATCCTGGTCAACGTGGTGAAACCCCGTCTCTATTAAAAATACAAAAAATTAGCTGGGCATGGTGGCGCGTGCCTGTAATCCCAGCTACTCAGGAGGCTGAGGCAGGAGAATTGCCTGAACCCAGGAGGCAGAGGTTGCGGTGAGCCAAGATGGCGCCATTGCACTCCAGCCTGGGTAACAAGAGCGAAACTCCGTCTCAAAAAATAAATAAATAAATAAATTAGCTGGGCATGGTGGTGGGCGCCTGAGTCCCAGCTCCTTGGGAGGCTGAGGCAGGAGAATCACTTGAACCCAGGAGGTAGAGGTTGCAGTGAGCCAAGATCATGCCACTGCACTCCAGCCTGGTGACAGAGCAAGACTCTGTCTCAGAAGAAAAAAAAAAAAAAAAAGAAAAGATACTATATTAAGCAGCTCTCAGGTTAGGGGTGGTGGCTCACGCCTGTAATCCCAGTACTTTGGGAGGCTGAAGTGGTCAGATCACCTGAGGCTAGGAGTTTGAGACCAGCCTGGCCAGCGTGGTAAAACTCCATCTCTATTAAAAATACAAAAAATAGCCAGGTGTGGTGGTGGGCGCCTGTAATTCCAGTTACTCAGGAGGCTGAGGTGGGAGAATTGCTTGAACCTGGGAGGTGGAGGCTGCAGTGAGCTGAGTGTCATTGCACTCCAGCCTGGGCAACAAGAACAAAACTCTGTCTCAAAAAAAAAAAAAAAAAAAAAAAAAAAAAAAAAAAGAAACCCAGTTCTCCAGACATGGGTATAGAATATCATCAGACTCCTTTTTTTCATTTTTTATTTTTGAGACAGTCTCACTCTGTCTCCAGGCTGGAGTGCAGTGGTGCATCTCAGATCACCACAACCTCTGTCTCCCAGGTTCAGGTGATTCTCCTGCCTCAGCCTCCTGAGCAGCTGGGACTACAGATGTGTGCCATCATGCCTGGCTAATTTTTGTGTTTTTAGTAGAGACAGGGTTTCACCATATTGTTCAGGCTGGTCTCAACCTCCGGACCTCGTGATCCACCTGCTTCGGCCTCCCAAAGTGCTGGGATTACAGGCTTGAGCCGCTGCGCCTGTCCGCATCAGACTCTTTTACTGCATCTCTGTGACCGTGTAGTTTTTTCTGTCTACATCTGGCGATACCGTAAATGTCATGAGACGAGCCCTCCTTGCTCACTCTCTTTCCTTCCAATACACTGCTGGGCTCTGCTTTCCTTCACGTAACATTCACGGATGCACAGAGATGCGCCCAGAGGAAAAGGTGCCAACAGCTCACACAAAGCTCGGCCGTGGGGCCGAGAGGTCAAAGCCTGTGCTGACCAGCCATCTTTTATACCAGCCAGGCACAACCACAAGCACAGGTTCATCTGGTAATTTTATAAAAAGAAAAAGGAAGAAATCGGGAGGAAGAAAATAGCAGCCCTTGGGTGCTGGGGTGTCACTGCTCCCTTCATCCCGAGGGAAGGTCTCTGGCATGCTCCCTCCCTTGGTGCACCTGGCACTGCGGGGTGAGCACTAATACAGGAGCATCCACAAGCCCCGCCACCCCACCTGCTCCCAGCTCCCTGGGGGAGCACTAATACAGGAGTCCTCAAGCCCCCCCAGCCTGCTTCCGGCTCCATGGGGGAGCACTAATCCAGGAGCATCCTTGAGCCCCAGTGCCCCCTACCTGCTCTCAGCTCCCTGGGCAAGCACTAATAATACAGGGGTGTCCTCGAGCCCTCCCCCAACCTGCTCCCGGCTCCCTGGACAAGTGTCCCTGAGAGAGACCCCCAACCTGCTCCCGGCTCCCTGGGCGAGTGTCCCTGAGAGAGACCCCCAACCTGCTCCCGGCTCCCTGGGCGAGTGTCCCTGAGACCCCCAACCTGCTCCCGGCTCCCTGGGCGAGTGTCCCTGAGACCCCCAACCTGCTCCCGGCTCCCTGGGCGAGTGTCCCTGAGACCCCCAACCTGCTCGTCGCTGCGGTGGTAGTCGTTGTCCTCCTCCGGCTTCTCTTCTGCAGCCTCTTTGTTTGAACTGTCGTCTGCTTTGGTTTCACCTTTTCGTACAAACAGAACATAATGCACGATGAAATCCAAACTGTTAAGCCATTTAAAAAACTCTACACTGTACTCCAAACATCATCAAAAATTCACAGTATCAGGGGACTCTGGACACCTGGAGCGGAGTAAGGGTCAAAGGAAAGCTGTCTGCAAAGTGTGTGCCGGGGTCTCCCCAGGATGTGGAACAGTGTGGGTCGGGGCAGCTGGAGCCAGTGTGGGACACAGACATGCACCGCACCCACCACATGGCCAGGCCCACCCAGAGCTGCTCAGTGCTGACCACATCCCTTCATTCCAAAAGCCTTCTCCTAAAAACCCAGTATTCTAACTCCGATATTAAAATTAAAACTTCCCCTCAGGTTAAAAGGTTCAGACAGGACTGCTTGCTTCCTAACCACCCCTCAGGGCTGCGCTTCCAGGCCCCACAAAGCTGATGGAGACAGACAGGCCCAGGCCTCCTCACCCCCCAACTGTGACGGATACACAGGGAGCCTAAAGGCTTCTTCAGAGTCCGTGTGCTCCATTAGGGAAAAAAAATGTCCTCAAGATGAGGAAATTTGTAGAGCTACGCTTGGATTTCAACATACCATGAACTTTACACAGAAACCAACCATTATTCTGCCATTTTACAGTAAAACAAGCAGTCAAGTCTCAGGAAGTTTACCTTCCACTACTTTTTCCCCAGGCCCTCCAACCTTTGTCCCCCACCTCCAGGCACTCTCGGGGGCCCTTCTGCTTTCCCCTGCTGGCCTCAGCCTCCAGGACCCCCATTTTCCCCCTCCACCCACATTCCCACTGGTGCCAGTGAGGAGAAGCACCTTGAACCCTAACCTCCCACACCCTAAGGTGCCCTCACTGCCTCTGGGAGCGCCTGTGGGAGGGCCTGGCAGACAGAGTCGGCTCTTTATGAAAGGCCCCATGCGGGGATCCCCGGATGCCCAGACAGCATGCAGGGTGCGCTCACCGTTCCGATGGGAATCTAAGTGCTGTTTTGCAGAGCAGGTCTCCCCCTTGATGTCTCCGGGCACCTCCATGCCCAGCTTGTGATAGAACTCCCTCTGCTTTCTCATTTCCGCTGCAGAAGATCAATACACAGGCTTTAACCTTACCCAGGCACGAACCCTACTGCGCTTCTGTTCATACACATCACATAAAGAGAATGGCAGATTTGCAGTATCAAGTTTGAAGGCCACTAATAAGACAGCAGCAAATGAAGACTGGGATGCTCTGAGGGCTCAGCCCGGCAGGAAGCGCAGCCCAGTACTCGCCTGCCAGCCCATGGGGGACAGGCTCGAGGCCAGGAAGCCCAGATGTGGGACAGGTATCCCCACCTCAGCTGCCACCTACGAGCGTCCGTTGTCACAAAACCCACTATCACCAGGGGCTCGATAACACTCAGCAGCTCAGCACCTCGTCAGACACCACTGCTGACCTCACGGCTGAGCCAGTGGCCTTCCTGGCCACCCGTGGCTCTGAGACCAAGCTGCCGCCAGGTTCTCCCCATGTTCTGGCTCTGCGGCAGACCCTGCCGGCTCAGAGGCACCACGGAGGAACCCCCAAGAGAGGCTTGTGGCCCGACAGCCCTGGGACCATGTGTCCACAGCTTGCAGGGAGGGCTGCTCTCAGTGGGCTCTGGTGCCACCTGGTGTCTGTGGCCATAGCCACTGGCACAAATTCCAGGGAAGAGACTGGCTGGAGGAAGACAGGCAGCTTCCTTCTCACTCACACCTGCCGTCAGGTCCCTCTAGCTCCAGGGGGCCCACATGCAGCCCCCAGTGGCCGGACCAGGGAAGGCTCTCCAAGCACAGGGGGCCCAACCCTCCAGGGATGCCCAGCAAGACGGACTTGGTAAGGGCCCTCCAAGTGTGACCTTAGGTTCACAACCACGCGACGCAGTGAAATGTGTGGTCTCAGCTCAGCAGCACACAATAGGCAGCAAAGAACAGTGAGAACAGAGCTGCTCACACCCGAGCCTGGACATCACTCTGAAAGTAGCTTGTGTGCTACATGACCAAGGAATTCTTCACCAAACTTTTTATCCTCATGTTTGTTCTCCCTACACACCATAAGCCTGGCCAGGCCAGGTAAACGCCCTGAGCATATCCCTATCTACACAGGTACCTCATACACACCGACCCTGCAGGGACCATGCCCACATGAGGCCACAAGCTTGGACAGAGGGAAGAACACCCCGAGAGCTTGGGCAAACAGGAGGGGACCCTGAGAGCCTGGGTAGAGAGAGGAGGGGGACCCTGAGAGCCAAGGGGATGGGCGCGGCTGGCCTTGGGTAGATGGAGTGCTGGACGCTCACGAGGTGAAATGCTGAAATAATCTGAGAGCAGCTTGAAAGGAAACGTTTCCCATAAATAATTGCATCCCAGTGGCCAGAACAAAGGCCTGACAGCAGGACGCTGCCCCCATCAGTCTCCAGAAGAGCCGTGACGGGAAAGTCAGAAAGGCCACACAGGTCAGTGCAAAGGAGAGAGCCCTGCGGACACAGTGGAAAACAACTCAGCTTCAGATGCTTGGCTCTTCCTGTTTCTTTTTCACCTCTAAGAATAAAAAAAGGATTAAAAATAGTGACACTCAATGTGAGGTGTATACAGGCATTGAAACATTTATTGGGGCTTGGCACGGTGGCTCCCACCTGTCATCCCAACAGTGTGGGAGGCCAAGGCAGGTGGATCACCTGAGGTCAGGAGTTTGCAACCATCCTGGCCAACATGCCGAAACTCCGTCTCTACTAAAAATACAAAAAAATAGCCAGACGTGGTGGTGCGTGCCTGTAGTCCCAGCTACTCAGGAGGCTGAGGCAGGAGAATCACTTGAACCCGGGAGGCAGAGGTTGCAATAGCTGAGATCGTGCCATTGCACTCCAGCCTGGGCAACAAAAGCAAAACCCCACCTCAAAAATAATAATTTTTTTTAAAATGAGCTTAATAGGGCCGGGTGCAGTGGCTCACGCCTGTGATCCCAGCACTTTGGGAGGCCGAGGCGGGTGGATCACAAGGTCAAGAGATCGAGACCATCCTGGTCAACATGGTGAAACCCCGTCTCTACTAAAAATACAAAAAATGAGCTGGGCGTGGTGGCGTGTGCCTGTAATCCCAGCTCCTCAGGAGGCTGAGGCAGGAGAATTGCCTGAACCCAGGAGGCGGAGGTTGTGGTGAGCTGAGATCGCGCCATTGCACTCTAGCATGGGTAACAAGAGCAAAACCCCATCTCAAAAAAATATATAAATAAATAAATAAAAATGAGCTTAATGTCTCTGGACACTGCTCTTCAGCTGCAGCAGTCCAGCCTGATTTGATGAACTCACCATTGGCGCACAGCTAACAAATCAGCCAGCCAGAAGCTGACTCTAACTAAAGCCACATCTTCCTTTCACTTCCGTAATGAAATGCTGCTGTGATGAGACGTTCCATTTTAAATTTTCAGTATCTTCTAAACACTGCTTTCTCTGAGTGGGGAACACCATGACGTGTTTAGTCTGGTGACTCCATCGCCGGCTATTTTCTCTCGGCATAGCTAGTGTCACGGATGAGGAACCCCGTGCTTTCCATCGACAATGACCGTTCAGCAACAACGTGATCCAGACCCACTGTGCACTGAAGCACAACGTGGGAGTCCACTTTTCCCCACTCCTCGTTCTGAAGTGAAGGCGGTGCAGTGCTCATAAAAACGTCCTGACACAGTGACGGTGAGTGCCGGCGCAGCTCAGAGCTGCTTAGAGCATGCAGTACATGCCTGCCGCACGCTCAGACGCACCGCAGACGGGTGCAGACAGCACAGCAGCTGAGCCAGTGCGGCCGTGCTCCGACAAGACTAAGCACCAGGAAATTTCAGTTCTTAAATTTTTACATCATAAAATACTATACTTTTGATTTTTTCCAACTATTTAAAAATGTAAAGAAACATTCTTAGCTCATGGGATCCTCTCACCTTGGCCTCCCAGAGTGTTAGGGTTACAGGCACGAGACACCATGTCCGGCCCCCACGTTTCTAAAGCAAGAGGTGACAGGCATGCTCAGGATCCGTGGAAAGAGGGCTGGTGAGTGAGTCAGCCCCACGGCCCTCACCAGGAACGGGCAGAGCCTGGCACAGCAAAAGCCATGCCACACTCACTGAGTGAAAGGAGTCCAGAGTGAGCAGAGACTGAGAACCGACGCCTTGATAAATGTCATAAAGATGTCGCCTCTACAAAGACAGGTTTCTAAAAACAATTATAAAAACAAAAAGAAATAACAAACCACTAAAAACCTAACCTCACCTCTGATCTAACAACGAATCCCTTCCAGCAAGATTTGAAGGGAAGCATCCACTACTTCGGGGGCAGGGACAGCTCCCTGGAGGGACAGCGTGGAGGGCCTGGAGCCCAGCAGGGGAGGGGGACAGTGTGGAGGGCCTGCCTGGATCCCAGGCGGAAGAGGTGGGGAGCCCTCCGGCATCTCCTCCAAAACAGACACCTGGACTCTCAATGCTGCATCCTCACAGCTAACCCGCGTTTCAGGAAGAGGCCTCTGGTCTGAGAAATCAGGTTCACCACTGTCTGCACTACACAGAAAACCAAACAAATTGCAGGTGGCCTCCATCAAGAAAACAGATGCACCGCTAAGAGTTTTAAAGTTAGAACCCTCCTTCTAAAGAGCCACAAATGACTGAAAGCTTGAGAAACCGGACAGAAAAGATGGGGGCCAGAGAGAGGGGCCAGATAGAGGAGCCTGTCAGGGAGGACGGCAGGGCACCATGCCCTGTGAATCTGGAGCACTCCAGAACCTCTCCACTTCTTCAGTGTGGAGCGGAGCTGGCAGCATCCACGCCGTATAGGAGCGTGCTAACGTGTATGTGAACGCGTGGCCTGCTCCCAGCTGGACACAGTGTGCTGCGCAAGCTGAAGTTCCACAGGAAGGCGCCACCACGCATGGGCCTGCTGGCCTGGAGACACCACTGCCCCTAGGAGGAACCTGGGCTCTCGGTCAAAGAGGTAGGGCTGCCCCAACACCCTCGTCCTGGACACAGGGACCACCTGAGAGCACAGGGTATGTGGAGGGACTGGGAGCCAGCGTGAAGACGTGCCGCTGGCCACACGGAGAACACACAAGCAAATCCGACTGCAGGGGCCGCGGAGGCAGGGAAACCAGCTTGCTGTTTCAGACACAAACGAAGGAACAATTACATATTTTCCCAGCCCTTCCTACACAAAATGGACCAAACAACAAAGTGTGTCTTTCTGGAAGCACTCCAGCTACAAATGAAGAGGAGGCTGGAACGAAGGCTGCAGCAGACCTCACTACACACCCTCCGCAGCGGCGGACGCCTGCCCTGATGGACACGCAGCAGCCGGCTTGCCAAAAACACAGCCAGAATTCGAGCAGGGTCTACTGCCACAGGGCGACCCAGGACAATGGGGGCAGAGGCAGGAGGGAACCCGATGGAGGCCCAGGAGTCAGCGGCTCTCTCTGGATCTGACTGGAATAAACAAAAACAGGCTGTGCACAGGGGCTTGCACCTGGGATCCCAGCACTCTTGGAGGCCAAGGCAGAGGGATTGTTGAGTCCAGGAGTTCCAGACCAGCCTGGGCAACACAGCAAATCCCTATCCCTACAGAAAACTAGCTGGGCATGGGAGTGCTTGCCTGTAGTTCCAGCTACCTGGCAGGCTGAGGTGGAAGAATCACTTGAGCCTGGAAGGTCGAGGCTAGTGAGCTGTGATAGCACCACTGCACTCCTGCCTGGAGTGCAGGACAGAGACCCTGTCCCTGTCTAAAAAAGATAAAGAAAGAAAGAAAGAAAACAACCCAAAAGCACAGCGTTTATGAGAATCAGAAATGTCAACGCTGAGTGGCTATTTGGTATTAAGGAATCTCCACTATTTTCCTCCACATTATGAAGGTATTGTGGTTATGAGCTTTAAGAACCTTTATCTTTTGGGGATATACACTGCAGCCTCTTAAACGGCCACGGAGCGAGGCTGAGGGAGCGGCAGCAAGACTGGCCACGCCAGGAAACTGCTGGCGGGGGTCACAAAAACTCGGGGTTCCTGTCTTGATCCCGCCACTTCCACGTGTCTGAAACATTTTTTTTTTTTTTTTTGAGACAGAGTCTCTGTCGCCAGGCTGGCGTACAGTGGCACGATCTAGGCTCATGAGAACCTCTGCCTTCCAGGTTCAAGCAATTCTCCGGCCTCAGCCTCCAGAGTAGCTCGGATTACAGGCATGCACCACCACGCCTGGCTCATTTTTGTATTTTTAGTAGAGACGGGGTTCCACTATGTTGGCCAGGCTGGTCTCAATCTCTTGACCTCGTGATCCGCCCACCTCAGCCTCCCAAAGTGCTAGGATTACAACAGGCGTGAGCCACTGAGCCCGGCCACAAGCATTTCTTAAGGTGTCAGCATTTTATTCCAATGTATCCTTTGCCTTTACCCAAGACCAAAAAACTTTCAGTTATTAAAAGGCTAATTGTTTCTATCTACATTTACTCGGGAATCTAAATTCCTCCTGCATGCGTGAACTCTGTGAGTAGGAAAACGAGCTTCTAACAGCATTATTCTCTGGGTCATGCATTACAACAGATCTGGCATATTCAGTTGCATTCTGAATTCCAACCCTCTTCTGAGATACAGTGAGAACCAGCCCAAGTGGATTCTTAGCTTCTGCATCTGCCTCTGAAAGGTCTGATGAGCAGAATGCCAGGCCAGCCCACGTGGTAGTGACCCAGCCCCTCCCCAGCTCCTCGCTCCCGGTCACCAGCGGAGGGCTGCCGTCACTACCACGACCACCGCCACCACCACGAGAGCATCAGGAGCCGGGAGCTTTCAGCTCCTCCTTCCCAGTCACCAGCAAAGAGCTGCCACCACCATCACCACCACCTCCACGAGAGCATCAGGAGCCGGGAGCTTTGAGTAGAGCGATTCCTAAGCAACTGATTTCCACCTTCAGGATACAGTACTAGTTGGTATTTCTTTGAATTCAAATGAAATGCGACTTTACAGTGAAGTTTTTTTTTTTTTTTTTTTAAGAGACAGGGTCTGGAGTGCAGTGGCTATTCACAGGTGCAATCCCACTACTGATCAGCATGGGAGTTTTGACACGCTCCGTTTCCGACCTGGGCCGGTTCACCCCTCCTCCTTAGGCCGCCTGGTGGTCCCCCGCCCCTGGAGCTCACCACATCAATGCCAAACTTAGTACGGACACCCAATCAGTCTAGTGCACTACAGCCCAGAACTCCTGGGCTCAAGCAATCCTCCCACCTCAGCCTCCTGAGTAGCTGGGACTACAGGCACTCACCACCATGCCAGCTATGGTGAAGTTTTTCTAGGAACACCAGCTAGAATGCCTTAGAGGGGCTACAGCTGCTCCTCTGGTGTTGGGGACGCTGCCGCTGTGGGATGGGGGGGGCCGGGACAGGAGGTGGGGCCCAGGAAGAACCTCCTTCCCGGTCACTAGCGGGCTCGGAGCTGCATTGAGCTGGGGTGTCCCATGCACTTAACTTGCTGCAGGAATAAAGAGAAGGGGTTGAAAAAGACATCTGCACGTCTTAGACAGACAAAAGAAGAAAGGAGCCAAGGAGATGCAGACGGCTGAGAGCAGGGCTGAGAAGACGGGTGACGCGGCCAAAAGGAAAGGGCCTTCCGTCCGAGAACCAAACTTCCAGGTGGGCAGGGACCGCCGAGGCAGGCTGCGACCTCACAGAACAGGGAGGCGCCAGACACTCACCTTCTTGGAGGCCTGGTACCAATTTGTAAACAATGTCTTGCATGGTTCTGTCATGACTGGCAAAAGAACAGAAAGGTGGAGTTAGCTAGAAATGTGAATGCTACAACTCCTGTACATTTTCCATTTAACAGTATCAAAGTCAGAATCACAAGTCTGGAGCTTTGCTGGAGGTTTACTTCCAGTTTACAAATGAAAAAATGTTTGCATCACCAGAAGCTCTGCATGACTTCAATTAATGCTTCATTTAATTTGGGCTCGGGCTGCTTATGAACATTTCAAATGACAGATAAGGTTACTCTGGGAACCCATGCCCCTGTCTGCCAGACACCCCACGTTCCTCTGTCTGCTGGACAGCCCACATTCCCCGCATCCCGTGCGCTCAGGGGACACCGTCCCAGCAGACACCCAGGTTTGCCGTGTCCCATGCATTCAGTGGACACTGTGCCTGTGACACCCCAGATTCCCTGAGTCCTGTATTCTCAGGAGGCACCATCCCAGCAGACGCCCCAGGTTCCCTGCGTCCTATATGCTTAGGGGAGACCATCCCAGCAGACACTCCAGGTTCCCTGCGTTCCATGCACTCAGGGGACACCGTCCCTGTGACACCCCAGGTTCCCTGCATCCCATGCGCTCAGGGGACACTGTCCCTGTGACACTCCAGGTTCCCTGCATCCCATGCGCTCAGGGGACACTGTCCCTGTGACACCCCAGGTTCCCTCCGTCCCATATGCTCAGGGGAGACCATCCCAGCAGACACTCCAGGTTCCCTGCGTTCCATGCACTCAGGGGACACCGTCCCTGGGACACTCCAGGTTCCCTGCGTCCTGTGCACTCAGGGCACACCGTCCCTGTGACACCCCAGGTTCCCTGCATCCCATGCGCTCAGGGGACACCGTCCCTGGGACACTCCAGGTTCCCTGCGTCCTGTGCACTCAGGGCACACCGTCCCTGTGACACCTCAGGTTCCCCGTGTCCTGTATGCTCAGGGGACACCATCCCTGTGACACTCCAGGTTCCCGAGTCCCACGTGCTCAGGGGACACTGTCTGTGCCCCTCCCACTGAATGCTTCCTGGGGCCTCCTGGTCTTTGTGGGATTTCCACTGAACAGAGGGTTTTCTAGAATGTTTCCAAATAACGTAAAGAAAAGTCGGCCATGCACAGTGGCTCATCCTGTAATCTCAGCACTTTGGGAGTCTGAGGCGGGCAGATCATGAGGTCAGGAGATGAGACCATCCTGGCCAACATGGTGAAATCCCGTCTCTACTAAAAATGCAAAAAGTCAGCCAGGCATGGTGGTATGCACCAGCTACTCGGAAGGCTGAGGCAGGGGAACTGCTTGAACCCAGGAGGCGGAGGTTGCAGTGAGGTGAAATTGCACCTCTGTACTCCAGCCTGGCAATAGAACAAGACTGTGTCTCAAAAAAAAAAAAAAAAAAAAAAAAAAAAAAATTAAAGAGAAGTCCATAAGGGCCAGGCACATTGGCTCACGCCTGTAATCCCAGCACTTTGGGAGACTGAGGCAGGCAGACCACCTGAGGTCAGGAGTTTGAGACCAGCCTGGCAAACATGGTGAAACCCTCTCTCTACTAAAAATAAAAAAATTAGCCAGGTGTGGTGGCGTGCACCTGTAGTCCCAGCTACTCGGGAGGCTGAGGCAAGATAATTGCTTAAACCCAGGAGGCGGAGGTTGCGGTGAGCCAAGATGGCACCACTGCACTCCAGCCTGGGTAACAAGATCAAGACTCTGACCCCTCCACCCGCCCCAAAACAAGTCTGTAAGATAAGGCCCTTCCTGTGATCTTTATCATCTATCCATCAAGGTTTTCTGAAAACATTATGTAAGCATGATATTTAAAATACAGTTACCACTTCAGTATGCTATTCTTTTCTTCTTTTTTGAGACACGGTCTCCTTCTGTCACTCAGGCTGGAGTGCAGTGATCTTGGCTCACTGTAACCTCTGCCTCCTGGGCTCAATTGATCCTCCCACCTCTACCTCCTGAGTAGTTGAGACCACAGACGCTGCCATGACATCCAGCTAATTTTTTAATTTTAATTTTTTTTTGTACATATGTGGGGTTTTGCCCTGTTGCCCAGAATGGTTTCAAACTCCTGGGCTCAAGTAATTCATCCACCTGGGCCTTCCAAAGTGTCAGAAATCCAGGTGTGAGCCACTGAGCCCAGCTGAGTATCCTATTTTTTGTTTTGTTTTAAACGGAGTCTCACTCTGTTGCCCAGGCTGAAGTGCAGTGGTGTGATTTCGGCTCAATGGAACCTCCGCCTTCTAGGTTCAATCGATTCTCATGCCTCAGTCTCCCAAGTAGCTGAGATTACAGGCGCACACCACCACGTCCAGCTAATTTTTGTATTTTTAGTAAAGATGGGATTTTACCTTGTTGGCCAGGCTGGTCTTGAACTCCTGACCTCAGATGATCTGCCCGCCTCGGCCTCCCAATGTGCTGGGATTACAGGTGTGACCCACCGCTCCTGGCCATTATATGCTATTTTTTTTTTTTTTTGAGATAGAGTTTAGCTCTAGTTGCCCAGGCTGCAGTGCAATGGCATGATCTCGGCTCACTGCAACCTCTGCCTCCCAGGTTCAAGCAATTCCCCTGCCTCAGCATCCTGAGTAGCTTGGATTTTACAGGCATGTGCCATCATGCTCAGTTAATTTTGTATTTTTAGTGAAAATGGGTTTCTCCATGTTGGTCAGGCTGGTCTCAAACTCCCAACCTTAGGTGATCTGCCGGCCTGGCTTCCCAAAGTGCTGGGATTACAGGTGTGAGCCACCACGACTAGCCACTATTTTTAAACATAAACTGCAATTATGGGCCAGGCATGGCGGGTCACGCCCACCATACAGCACTTTAGAGGCCAAGGCAGGAGTATTGCTTGAGTGCAGAAGGTTGGGGCTACAGTGAGTGGGACTGTGCCATTGCATGCCAGCCTGGGTTGCCAGAGCAAGATCCAGTTTAAAAAAAAAAAAGGAATTGTTTTCCTTTGTTGAGTAAAAGGTGCTAAGGAATTTCTTAACTTTCAAATGAATTTAAATTCTAAACATCACTCTTTAAAAAGAAAATCATATGTGCCAGATTAGTAATCTCCAAATAACTGAGGAAGGACCAGTAGCCACTGGTCCATTATAAGGTGCAGTAGCCGCTCACGGGCCCAGTCATGCCACAGGCGTAGTGACCAAGTCCTGCCAGACACCGCTCCGTTTCCGGGAAGGACCATGAGTTCCCACAGCCACCAGGCTCAGAGTCTCTGCCAGCCCCAGCCTGTGGAGTGGCGACGAGCAGGCCTTGGCCTCAGCCCATGCGGGCAGGCACATCTCCCTCACAAGCACGTGGTACCTAGGTGCCACACAGACACGCCACAGGCTCTGTGGCCCTCAGCGCCCACGCCACCCAAACTGGCCTTCTCTAAAGTGCGTCTGATCCCTGAGGAGAAGACGCTGCGCCTCTAGGACCTGGGTGACCACGGCCAGGTTTCACCCACAGCAGGACCCACAGGGCCCTACATTAGGGGCTGCTCAGAGCCACTCCCTGCCCTGAGAGGCGCCAAGACTCCACGGGGCCTCATCCCAGGGACACTGTGAGCCGCAGACACACACACCACAGGGGTGCATCCAAGGGGCGGGCACACACTGGTCCCAGGGTAGGAAGCTGGAGAAACATGGACCAAGCTGTACTGTCACTGGTAGGCAGACGTGGGCAGCCTGAGGGAGGGCGTCTGGACACTGCATTTGGTAACCGTGGCTGTCACTCCTCTGCAAGGCTTTGAGCTGCTGCTGTGCCGCTTCAGACTCTGCATGCAACTTGAAAAGGGAGAAACAAGGCTGGGCACAGTGGCTCATATCTGGAATCCCAGCACTGTGGGAGGCTGAGGCGGGCAGATCACCTGAGGTGGGGAGTTTGAGACCAGTCTGGCCATCACGGGGAAACCCCGTCTCTACTAAAAATATAAAAATTAGCTGGGCATGGTGGCAGGCACCTGTAATCCCAGCTACTCAGGAGGCTGAGGCAGGAGAATTGCGTGAACCCAGGAGGCTTGAGACTGCACCACTGCACTCCAGCCTGGGCAACAACAGCAAAACTCCGTCTCAAAACAAATAAATTAATTAATTAAAATAAAAGGAAAAAACAAACACATCTGCCTTTCCTTCTTCAAAATTTGTCTTCAGAATTCTCTCTCCTACCCTCTGTGGTGTGAGGAGCCTTTCCCTTCTTTTGGACCGATCCTCAAATCTGTGTGAGAACCACACACTCCACCTGGCTGGCCCCTTGGCCTTCTACTGACACCCAGGCCAGAGCTGCCCTCTCCAGAAACAGTGGCTGGCCCAGGGGTAAGTCCACATACTGTGGCCTGGGAATGCCCACACTCAAACAGACACCTGGGGCACTCACCCACGTACTGTGGCCTGGGAATGCCCACACTCACATGGACGCCTGGGGGCACTCATCCATCCACAGTACTATGGCCTGGGAACACCCACACTCAACACAGATGCCTGGGAGCACTCACCCACGTATTGTGGCCTGGAACGCCCACACTCAAACAGACACCTGAGGCATTCACCCACTTACTGTGGCCTGGGAACACCCACACTCACACAGACACCTGGGGCACTCACCCACGGATTGTGGCCTGGGAATGTCCACACTCACACAGACACCTGGGGTACTCACCCATGTACTGTGGCTTGGGAATGTCCACACTCACGGATGCCTGGGGGTACTCATCCATCCACAATACTATGGCCTGGGGACACCCACACTCACACAGATGCCTGGGAGCACTCACCCACATACTGTGGCCTGGAACGCCCACACTCAGACAGATGCCTGGGGACACTCAGCCACATACTACAGCCTGGGAATGCCCAGGCTCACATGAACACCTGGGGGCACTCAACCATGTACTGTGGTCTGGAACTTGCACACTCACACAGACACCTGGGGACACTCAGCCACGTACTTTTGCCTGGGAATGCCCATACTCATATGAACCCCTGGGGCACTCACCCACATACTGTGGCCTGGGAACACCCACACTCACATGGACACGTGGGGGCACACCCACATACTGTGGCTGTAATACCCACACTCACACAGACGCCTGGGGCACTCACCCACGTACTGTGGCCTGGGAACGCCCACACTCACATGGACACGTGGGGGCACACCCACATACTGTGGCTGTAATACCCACACTCACACAGACGCCTGGGGCACTCACCCACGTACTGTGGCCTGGGAACACCCACACTCACATGGACACCTGGGGCGCTCACCCACGTACTGTGGCCTGGGAACACCCACACTCACACGGACACCTGGGGCGTTCACCCACATCCTGAGGCCTGGAACACCCACACTCATATGGACGCCTGGGGCACTCACCCACGTACTGTGGCCTGGAACACCCACACTCACACGGACGCCTGGGGCACTCAGCCATGTACTGTGGCCTGGGAACACCCACACTCACACGGACACCTGGGGCGCTCACCCACATCCTGAGGCCTGGAACATTCACATTCACACGGACACCTGGGGCGCTCACCCACATCCTGAGGCCTGGAACATTCACACTCACACGGACACCTGGGGCGCTCACCCACATCCTGAGGCCTGGAACACCCACACTCACACGGACGCCTGGGGCACTCAGCCATGTACTGTGGCCTGGGAACACCCACACTCACACGGACACCTGGGGCGCTCACCCACATCCTGAGGCCTGGAACACCCACACTCACACGGACGCCTGGGGCACTCAGCCATGTACTGTGGCCTGGGAACACCCACACTCACACGGACACCTGGGGCGCTCACCCACATCCTGAGGCCTGGAACACCCACACTCACACGGACACCTGGGGCACTCACCCACATCCTGAGGCCTGGAACACCCACACTCACACGGACACCTGGGGCGCTCACCCACATCCTGAGGCCTGGAACGCCCACACTCACATGGACACCTGGGGCGCTCACCCACATCCTGAGGCCTGGAACGCCCACACTCACACGGACGCCTGGGGCGCTCACCCACATCCTGAGGCCTGGAACACCCACACTCACCCGATGTACTGTAGCGGGTGGCTCTGGTGGATCACGATCCTGCAGGTGGGGCAGGTGTTGTTCTCCTCCAGGTACTTCACCAGGCAGCTCCTGCAGACTGTCATCAAAGCACAGGTTGTTACGAGTCCAGAGCCAGGGTGCCCACCCCTCCCACGTGCTTGGCTGAACGTGGCGTCTCTGAGCCCATTTCGTGAAGACGCTTGTTGCTGTTCTCCTTGTGGCTCTTGGCTTCTGAAAGGAAACATCTTGCCGTTCAGGTCTCAGGAGCAATGAGACAGTTTTAACTGTCCAGTCAAGGGGCTTCCTCAAAGAGGCAGGGTTGGGTTAGGAATTAAAAGTGGGAAGGAAAACTTAGAATGGGGAGATGAAGATCAGAGGCGAGAGAGCTGTGGGTCATCAGAACCTGGGCTGACACTAAGAACTTCACAATGCTTTGTCCTAAAAGATCACATTGTCTTCTAGGTACAGCCAGTAAAATCAAATGAAAATAACCTAACAGAAAATATGCTCACCAATATATAAAAATACAATTAATGTTAAAGTCAAAATTCTATTAAATTGGCAAATATTTTATTTTCCAAAGTGAGAAATACAGAAATATCACGTGCAAGTGCTCACTTCATTTTAAAGATCCTGTTTAAACAAAATGTTCCTCAGCTATCAAGAGACACACACAGCGGTTGTCCACACCAGCAGGGCCACCAGCCACGGGCCTCATGTTAGCAGAAGAACTGAGCCTAAGCCTGACTGATATGCCTGCTCACCAGATGCAGCCAGTTAGAGACACCCAGGCCCAGCCCAGTCCAGAGTCCTCTGACACCAAAGCACAGGCTCAGCAGGTGTGAGGAACATGCTGGTAGACTCCTCTTTGAAGGATTTAAGGAAGTCCTTTGGAGACTGAGACACTGCCAGCAGTGAGTGCGTATCACAGCTACTGACCTTGCTGCTCACTCTCCTAAGTAAGGCCACATCTGCTCTGAAACCACCCACAGGACCTTTAACGCAAATGCCTTTTCTGACTTATCCTCAGATCATCTCTGCTCCTGGTCCTGGGTCCTGTTGCTGCCTGGGCTTGAGCTAAAAGCTTGTGGTAAAACAAAAGCCAAGGTTCTGAGGAGCACACGTCTGGGAAGGGCCCACCCTCCCTGGGTGGCCCATGGGGCACATACAGGTGTGCAGGCACTCGGTCACCGTGGTGGCATCGATGAGGTACCCGCTGCACAGGCGGCAGGTGATGTGGGCGTTGATGTCCCACAGCTTGATCTTCCTGGTCAACATCTTTGGCTTCTGCAAGAGCAAATGCCATTAATTAACACCTGAAACTCTCTGATGCCTTTCGTCGTCGGCCTAGTTCTGAGGTCCTCCAGGGAGGATGGTGCGAACTGAGGCCTGGGCGGCAGGAGCCTCTCAGGCTCCCATGTGCAGAGCACAGTCAGCAATCCAGTGTCCAGTGTCTGTGTGCACTGGGACGAGCCCACCTCTTCAAAGCTTCCCTCTGTGCCCAACACTGCCTCCTCTCCTGCAGCGAGGACAGAGGAGGGTCCATAAAGCTGCAGACACACAGGATGGGGGCGGGGCAGGTGGACCTGTGGGCGTCTGTCCTCTGTGAAAGCGGAGGGAGCAGAAAGAGCCCGCCAGGGGAGAGCTGCCAGATGTGATGAGGATGGGCAGGCTCTGGACACCGGGAGCCTCGAGGGTATCACAGCGAGGCCCTGGGACCCAGTTTAGCGTCGGGGGTGTGTGCTGTGCCCTTCCTCCCCACTTATTTCCGGGGCCAGTTCGGCTTCTACGGTGTCTTCTGAGACTGTGACTCCCAGAGCCTGAGGTGGCGCTGGGCAGGGGCTGCATCCACCAGGGCCCTCCCTACCCTTGCAGGGCAGGCACAAGGCCAGGTGACAGCGGCTGGCACTGTACTGAGAGCCGCTGAAGCTGCTCCCCTCCCACCAGGCCTGCGCCCTCAGGGAGGTGACCCCCCCATGTCATCACACGCCCGGGCAGAGCCTGATTTGCTCCTGTGCTCAAGGCAGAAGAGCAGGGCCGCGGCATGTAGGAGGTGGGCGGGACTTAGCTTGCCCACAGTGCACCCTGATACTAGGAGTTCCTTCCCCACACCTTTCCCCAGGGCAGCAGCAGGTGCGTGTTCCTCAGTGGGCATGGAAAACTGAGACCCAACTGCTATATTCGCTACGCCACTTTCACCACTGCCACCAACAAGCCCAGCTAGAGCTCTGCTGAGCCTGACACCACCCGTCACAGGTGCGCCCAAGGCTTCAGCTGCCTTCCCTCCCATGCAGCAGCCAAGTGCTGGCTCATCCAAGGCCTAGGTGTCTGGGGGTGAGGCCTGTCCTGACCACTCAGCCACCACCTTCACGCCTGCTGTCCCAACCTGGTCACTGAGACTTCCAAAGTCAAATCTTCCCCTCCTCCTCCCTATGGGGCTGTGGGGTTTGGGGGCCCTGATGTGCATTGAGGATATGGGAGCCTGCCTGGGAGGGGAGGAGAGGGGAGGGGAGGGGAGGGAAGGGGAGAAGGAGGTAGGGGAAGGGCAGGTGGAGGGAAAGGGAGGGGAAGTGGGGGGGGAGGGGAGGGGGAGGGAGGGGATACGAGAGGGAGAGACGGGATGGGGAGACGGGGGAGGGGGAGGGGGAAGAGAGGGAAGAGGGGGAGGGGGAGGGGAAGAGGGGGAGGGGAGGGGGAAGAGAGGGAGAGGGAGGGGAAAGGGGGAAGAGGAGATGGGAAGGGGGAGGGGGAGGGGAGAGGGGGAGGTAAGGGGAGGAGGAGGGAGGAGGAGGAAGGAGAAGGGCAGAGGAGGGGAAGTTGAGGGGGAGGGGAAGTTGAGGGGACAGGGGAGGGGACGGGGGAGGAGGAAGGAGACGGGGGGCGGAGGGAGGTGACGGGGGGGCGGAGGGAGGAGACGTGGGGCGGAGAGGGGAGGGAGGTAGGGGGGGTAGGGGGAAGAGGGAGATAGGGGGAGGAAAGCGGATGGGGGAGGAAAGCAGGAGAGAGGAGGGGAAGGAGAGGGGAAGGGGAGGGGAAGGGGAGCCCCACCCTTCTCCCCTGAGGACCACGCCCACCCTGGAGGGGATGGGAGCCCCCAGCCTGCACTGAGGACCATGCTCACCTGGAAGGGGGAGCCCTGCCCTGCTCCCCTGAGGACCACACCCACCCAGGAGGGGAGCCCCATCCTGCACCCCAAGGACCACATCCACCTGGGTGGGGGAGCCCCACCCTACACCTCTGATGACCACACCCACCCAAGAGGAGATGGGAGATGCACCCTGCACCCTGCACCCCTGAGGACCTCCCTGCAGGGTGCTGGTCAAGGGCCTCAACTCACTGGGCAGTGGCCCCATGCTCAGTCCCTATGCAGCACAGCTCCTCCATGACCGCCACCTGGGGAGTGCCCAGGTGAACCAGTGATGGAAGGAAGCCAGGCCTCTGTACCCCATGCTGTGTCAAGGCCTAGGCCCCCACAGCTGGCTGGACCTTGGACTCTCACAGGAGGGGCCAGGAAAATCAGCAGCGAACCGTGAATGCTGCACTGTGTCCAGAACTGCAGCTGCTTGTGATCACCCACCCTCCCCAACCAGCAGGCCCCACGTGGGAGGGCTCGGGCCTCACCTCCGCTAGACGTCCGCGTGTCCGCCCCTCTGCCGGGGCATGGAGGCTTCAGGCCAGCACTCCCACGCAATGCTGCCTCCCAGTTCGGCTCGTGGGCTCACCTCTGCACCTTGCTTCCGGCCCTGGCTCCTTTTCCATTTTCTAGCACAGAAATGGCACCTGTTACTTCACTTCCCACCATGGATGCCACAACCTCGCTGTTCCTGCTAGAACTTACAACCAAGACCTACCCAACACAGGGTGGAGTGTAGTCACTCAGAGGCACTGGCCAGGAGAGAAACTAGGGAGGCAGTCACAGGCCCAGCCTATCCTCAGGGCCTGCGTTTTAGAGGTGCTGCGAGGAATGGCTGCTTGCTACAGCGACCACACACACAAAGTGTGGTCCCCGCAAGGTCAGACAGTTCACTGCATGGAAAGAGGAAGTAAGTTGGCTTACGGGCATTACCTGAGCACGACACTCGGGTCCCTGCTACATCGTGAAGCCTGCGGAGAAAAAGCACAACAGGGTGTTACCTGGGGGCCAAAGATGGACGTCCCCCACCCTACCCGCGGTGCCAAGCCTGGCTCGGTTACACTGGTCTGTTCCTTTACTTGCTTAAAACAACCAAAAGTTCTTCAGGGACTGTGAAGACCTGCCCAAAGCTCGAACACCTGCCTGAGGCTCACGGACCTGCCCGAGGCTCGCACACCTGCCAGCGGCTCATGGACCTGCCCGAGGCTCGAACACCTGCCTGAGGCTCACGGACCTGTCCGAGGCTCGAACACCCACCCGAGGCTCACGGACCTGCCCGAGGCTCGCACACCTGCCAGCGGCTCATGGACCTGCCCGAGGCTCGAACACCTGCCTGAGGCTCATGGACCTGTCCGAGGCTCGAACACCCACCCGAGGCTCACGGACCTGCCCGAGGCTCGCACACCTGCCAGCGGCTCATGGACCTGCCCGAGGCTCGAACACCTGCCAGAGGCTCACGGACCTGCCCGAGGCTCGAACACCTGCCCGAGGCTCATGGACCTGCCTGAGGCTCGCACACCTGCACACAGCTCGAAGATCTGTCTGCAAGGGTGTCTGTGCAGGTACTGGGCCCTGTGTTGGGCTCAGCAGGGATGAGGACACATGTGTTCTGTCAGGGAGAGGACATGGTACACGCAGCGCTCAGTTGGGGCCAGGGAGGGTGTCTAGGGCTGCAGACAGGCAAAGGGGGCAGGGGAGGAACACAGCCCCCTACCTGAAAGACAAGAAACAGGTGCCACAGGACTGAGGGGACCATGCGGTGACCCTGCCTCAGTGATGGGGCACCAGAGCGACTGCCATGCTGGGAGGGCTTTCCTGGGAATCTTGTTGGCGGCCCCCAACGTTCCTGTCTGAGCTGGGGAACTTCGGTGACCCCCCCATGTTCCTGTCTGAGCTGGGGAACCTCGGCACCCCTCCCACATTCTTGTCTGAGCTGGGGAACCTGGGTGGCCCCCCCACTATGTTCCTGTCTGAGCTGGGGAACCTGGGTGGCCCCCCCACCGTGTTCCTGTCTGAGCTGGGGACACAGGTGGGAAGAGAGGGCCTTGGCCAGCTGGCTGGAGTCAGACCGGGGAAAGTGTGGGGGCCGAGATGACGTACAATGTCTGTGGTTTAATGACGGTGATTAAATACTTTCATGGTCTTCATGTTATATCCAATTTTTATCATTTCTACTCTTGACTGTATTTTTTATTAACTCGTCTTTGATGCTCAATTAACTTTTACATAAAAAGGGAGGAAGGAGGGAAAGAGCAGAATTAGTCTTCCCAGGCAAGTATAATGGGAGATCAGCAGGCATGTCTGAGGCACTTGAGGCAGGTAGAAGAGAAGCAAGATGAAGAGAATGAAGCCAGGCTTCCAGAACCTTCCACAACACTGGAGGCTTCCATATCTCCACTGAACAACAGCTCAGCCGCCGACCACACATGGCGTGGAGCATCTGAACTGTGGCTTATGGGACTCAAGAATCACATTATTATTTTTTATTTTTTTGAGACAGGGTCTTGCTATGTCACCGAAGCTGGAGTGCAGTGGCGCGATCTTGGCTCACTGCAGCCTCTACCTCCTGGGCTCGAGCAATCCTCCCACCTCAGCCTCCCAAGTAGCTGAGATGACAAGCATGCGCCACCACACCTAGCTAATTTTTCTATTTTTACTAGAGACAGGGTCTCACTCTGTCATCCAGGCTGGCCTCGAACTCCTGGGCTCAAGTGATCCTCCCACCTCAGCCTCCCAAAGTACTGAGATCACAAGTGTGAGCCACCGTGCCCAGCCCAAATTTTTAATTGTATTTAATTCTAATTAAACTGTGGCCAGTTGTTCCTGTGTTGGCTGGCACAGCTGGTGGCTCCTGACAGGAGTTCTTGGACTTCAGTGAAACACAGACACAGACCTGGAGCCAGCATTCTAATGGAGGAAGAGAGACAATACATCACAAACAAACAGGTCTATTGGTGAGTATGTCAGAAGGTGACACACACACAGCCATCCCTTGGTATCCTCTGAGAACTAGTTCCAGGATGCCTCTCTGATACCAAAATCCACAGGTGCTTAAGTCCTGGACGTGAGATGGCATCGAGTCTGCACAGAAGCTGTGCACACCACCCACCCCCGCTCTACAGCACCCCCAGATTACAACGCGTCCCCCACCCCCAACTCTACAACACCCCCAGATTACTTAAAACACACCCCCTACCCCCCAACTCTACAGAACCCCCAGATTACAACACGAATACACTGCAAACGCTATAGCAATACTTATTCTACTGTATTTTTAAGATTTGTATTATTATTGTTGGATTGTTATTTTTATTTTATTTTAATTTTCATTTTTTTAAAGGCAGGGTTTCACCACATTGGTCAGGCTGGTCTCAAACTCCTGACCTCAGATGATCCACCTGCCTCAGCCTCCCAAAGTGCTGGGATTACAGGCGTGAGCCACCACGCCTGGGTGATTGCTAAAAACATTTTCTAAACATTGCTAAACATGAAAATCTTTAGTTTTGGTTCCTAAACATTTTCAGTCTGTGCTGGCTGGACCCCTGGATTCAGGGGGAGGGCCATGCACTGTTAAATCAGCTGCACCTAAAGCAGGTGACTCTGAGCACAAGCAGGATATTATGAACTTGAAGCCAATAAAATGGAAAGTTCATGTGAAACTGGTAAGTTCCTAGAACAGTAATACACAGGCATTGAGGCCAGCAGAGAAAACCCAGGAAGTTCCAGAACCTTAAGGGAGCCAGGTCAGTGGCCAGAAAGTCCCTTCCAAGACAGCCCCAGGCCGAGGAGGGCTCCAGGTGGCTTTACCAGACACTCAGCGCACAAACAATTCAGTCCCGAACTCTTCTCAGAGAACTGAAAAGACAGCCTTCCCAAACTTACGCTATGGACCTGAGAGAACCAAACCCTGACAAGGGCAGACAGAGCACCGAACGTTAATCTCATCAGGAAACACAGGTGATAACCCAAAGAAAAAGTAGTCATCCTTATCTTGCAATATACAAAATGATAATCATGCTTGACAAACTCAGATTCCTAGAAAACAAAGTAGGCTTAATGCATATGAAAAAGATACAATTTATGACAAAAGATATAAGGAGAAAAATCACATGATCTTCCCAGCAGGTACATAAAAATTATTTGGCAAAAATCATTGTCCATTCGTGATTAAAAAACAAAAACTCTTAGCAAACTAAGAGAAGGAAATACCTTTAACCAAATAAGTTTTCTGTTGAAGACACTCAGCTGGGTGTGGTGCCTCATGCCCGTAATCCCAGCACGTTGGGAGGCTGAGGCGGTCGGATCACATGAGATCAGGAGTTGGAGACCAGCCTGGCCAACATGGTGAAACCCCGTCTCTACCACAAATACAAAAAATTAGCTGGGTGTGGTGGTGAGTGCCAGAGGTTCCAGCTACTCAGGAGGCTGAGGCAGGAGAATCACTTGAACCTGGGAGGCGAAGGCTGCACACTCCAGCCTGGAGGACAGAGTGACTCCATCTCAAAAAAAAAAAAGACACTGGCTAACACACACATCCTCTCAAAGTCTTACACAAGAACGTTCAAAGCAGCCTTTTTCCTAATAGCGCCAAACTGGAAACCACCACCTAGACCATCGGGAGGAGGATGGGTAAACACAGCATGACCCCTCCCCAAGCAGACAGTTTCGGCAGTGAAGTGAACAAAGACTTACACGATGGCTTGGGGGAGGGGCAGACGCAGGTGCGCACACATGTTCCCACACGCTACGCAATTCCAGAGGCGAGGACGCAGGCAGGGCGCCCACGGTCCAGACAGAACAGGGACTGGCCACAGAGGGGCCTGAGCTCTGGGCCACCACTGCCAGTGTGTCCATGAGACTGGACAGGTGGTGAAAAGTCTCCATTGCACAATAAAACTGGTGAATTTTAGTATCTTACAATTAAAAAAACAGACCACAAACATCATTGCTAGTAGAAAAATTAGGAAAAAAAGGCAGACTCTCAGCGTGTACCAGGCATTGTGCCATCCCACCCTGAAAATAACCAGGGCCAGGTGGGCAAGGACACTGGAAAAGGCAACCTTTAACCTTTGGAGGTTGCTAAGGAGGGTATCATCACGACCTCGGGTGAGGAAAAAATTGATGAAACACAAAATAAAACTCACCAAGAAGGAGATGGTGAATAAGGACTAATAAAATCAAAGACAAGGAAGCCGAATTGTGCGAAAGCCCCATGGTGAAAAAGTCAAAGCCTGAGGAACATTTCTAAAGTGACTCCAGGGCCACAACCTAGACAGGGCCTGGCCAAGGAGGCCCAGCTGTGCCCCAGGCTGTGTGAGCAGCTCTGCGCCCCGCCGGGCCTGTCCCAGGGCATAATGCCAGCGGCAGGAGGCCTGGGGCCACACCAGGTATATTCACCATCTGCTCTGTCGCAGTTTGCCAGCCCCACTCTAGCCAACAGAGAGCTTCACAAAAGAGAAACTTCAAATAAGCATATTTTTAAATGCTCCATGCTATCAGTGAGCTGGGAAGTGCACATTAAAAACCGGATGAGATGGCTGCTGACCCCAGTGTGCAGGACACATCTGCAGCACTACGCGGCCCAGGTGCGCCCTCAAGACCACTCCCGCCCACCAGCCTGTTTCACTCCCATGGACACACGGTACACAGGGCGATTCTAACTGTGGCTGGGAAGAGGCTGGGACAACCTGAGGGTCACTCCAAGCCACAGAGAGCCCGGCGGACAGTTGCCCCGGGGCTCCTGGGATGGGAAGGCCATTGAGAGGCGGCTGGGGAAACTGAGGCAGCTCCCAGAGGTTCTGTCATCTGTAGTCACCTGCTGAGGGGTGAGCGCTGTGGTGGGGACCTGGGGACATGCAGGGCTGGATGAGAGGGGCAGTGACTCGGGTTTCCCGTGGATAAGTAAGAGCAGAACCCATGCACCGCATGGCAGCCCACGGAGCCTCCTTACACGGACACGCGGCCCTGCCACACACTGGGTTGGACGGTCCTCTGGGGCCGCTGCCCCTCCTCCCAGCGGCCTGCACCGCCACGTCTAGTCCACACCTTCTCATCTGGGCTTCATTTATCATTTCCCAATATGCAGAAATTTAAATGAAAGCTTAAAGCTGGGAAACAGAACTTGCCACAACAGTCACGGCTCCACCTGTACACTCCTCAAAACGCAGCCAGCAGATCCACACCTCACCAGCCTCTAAGCGGAGACAGAAGCTGAAAAACGAGTCCTCATCAAAACCAACCACAGAAACACAGGCTCTGGTGGCCGGAACAGTGCAGGAGGCACCCGTGCTCCGTCTGCCTGCAACTGGCTGCCCGCCTGCGCCCGTGGTGTCACCAGCCCAGTTTCAGGGCTAATCCAAACCACCTACTTTTCTCAGTGTGCACAACTATCGGTACGTAGAAAGGCAAATTCATCAACACTAAGAGAATAATTTCTTCCCTTTTTTTTTTGAGATGGAGTCTTCTTTTTTTTTTTTTTTTTGAGGAAGGGAGGAAGGCAGGAAGGGAGGGAAGGAGGAAGGGAGGGAGGAAGGAAGGGATGAAGGAAGGAAGGAAAGGAGGAAGGGGAGAGGGAGGGAGGGAGGGAAGGGAAGGAAGGAAATCAAGCAATGAGAGAGACATTGCTGACCTGGATCTAGAGGTTTACAAGTTGATTTTTTTTTCTTTTTTTTGAGAGAAGGAAAGAAAAAAAAATGAGGAAAGGAGAGGAAGAAAGAGGAAGAG
This sequence comes from Callithrix jacchus, assembly GCF_049354715.1. Lineage (NCBI taxonomy): Eukaryota > Metazoa > Chordata > Mammalia > Primates > Cebidae > Callithrix > Callithrix jacchus. The sequence goes on from NC_133504.1 coordinate 192,498,173, forward strand.
AAAGAGGGAGGGTGAACGGAAATATTGCTTTATTCTGAAAAAAAATGGGTATTAATAATGGCCAATCAATGTTTCATTTAAACCTATGAGTAGGTGTGATGTGGTATTGACAAGAATGTATATTTTGTGTATTTGAAGTGGAGAACTCTATAAATATTTATTAAGTTTACTTGTTCCGGATCTGAGTTCGGGTCCTTGATATCCTTATTAATTTTCTGTCTCATTGAATCTAAGTCTCTATGTATCTGGGTGTTAGGATCGTTAGCTCTTGTTGTTGCATTGATCCTTTTACCACTATATCTTTGTTGCTTTAAAATCTATTTTATCCGATATGAGAATTGCCACTCCTGCTTTTATTTATTTATTTATTTATTTTTGCTCTCCATTTGGTTGGTAAATCTTTCTCCATCCCTTTGTTTTGAGTCTTTGTGTATCCTTGCATGTGAAACAGGTCTGGATGTAACATGCCGTTGGGTTTTGGCTGTGTCTTTTGATTGGGGGATTTAGTCAATTTAAATTTAGGGTTACTGCCATTTGATATTAACTGGCTGTTTTATCCATTCGTTGGTGTGAATTCTTCTTTATGCTGATGCTCTTTACTTTTTGGTATATTTTTAGAAAGGCTATACTGGTTGTTTCTTTCTGTGTGTAATGCTTCTTTCAGAAGCTCTTGTAAAGCAGGCCTGGTGGTAATAAAATCTCTGAGTTCTTGCTTGTTCATAAAAAATTTTATTTTTCCTTCTGTTGTGAAGCTTAGTTTGGCTGGATATGAAATTCTGGGCTGAAGGTTCTGTTCTTTGAGGATGTTGAATATTGGCCCCCACTCTCTTCTGGCTTGCAGAGTTTCTGCTGAGAGATCTGCTGTAAGTCTGATAGGCTTGCCTTTGTGGGTAACCTGACCTTTCTCTCTGGCTGCCCTTAGTATTTTCTCCTTCATTTCAACCCTGGTGAATCTAACAATTATGTGCCTTGGGGTTGCTCTTCTTGAGGAATATCTCCGTGGGGTTCTCTGTATTACCTGGGGTTAAATATTGTCCTGCTTTGCTAGGTTGGGAAAATTTTCCTGAATAATATCCTGAAGGGTATTTTCCAGCTTGGATTCATTCTCTCCGTCGCATTCAGGTACACCTATCAAACGTAGATTTGGTCTTTTCACATAGTCCCACATTTCTCGGAGACCTTGCTCATTCCTTTTTATCCTTTGTTCTCTAATCTTGCCTTCTTGTTTTCTTTCATTAAGTTGGACTTTGACCTCTGATATCCTTTCTTCTGCTTGAACAATTCGAGTGTTTAAACCTGTGCATACTTCTCAGAGTTCCTGTATTGTATTCTTCAGTTCCATTAATTCACTTATATTCCTCTCTAAGTTGTCTATTCTCAATAGGATTTCGTCAAACCTTTTTTCAAAGTTCTTAGTTTCTTTACGTTGGGCTACAACGTGTTTTTTTAATTCACATAAGTTTCTTATTATCCATTCCCTGAAGAGTGATTCTGTCATTGGGATGCGCTCGTTCTCCATCAAGCCTTGTTCCATTGTTGATGTGGAACTGTGATCCTTTTTAGAGGGAGAGGCGTTCTGATTTTGAGTATTCTCAGCCTGGTTTCTTCCCATCCTTGTAAATTTATCCTCCTGTCATCTTTGAAATTACCAACTTTCAGATTAGGTCTCTTGAGTGGGTGTCCAAGTTGTTAGTTCCCAGGGCCAGAACGGCGGCGTTAAGACTGATGGTGCTTTTCTGCCCAGGATTCTCCTGTCTGGCTTCCTTCTTGTGTCCGTAGTAGGCGACTCTGCCTTCCTGGGGCTCCAAACCTTGGTCAGAAGGGGAACCGGTCCCGTTTACTCTGCGCCGAGAGCTGCCACGCCGAGGTGCCGTCACAGCCGCTGCGCCGGCCTCAGGAGTCGTGCTGGGGACCCGTGTGGGTCCTCCAAACCTCAGTCAGAAGGGGAGCCGGCCCTGTTTACTCTGCTCCAAGAGCTGCCGCGCCGAGGTGCTGGCAAAACCACTGCACCGGCCACAAGAGTCATGGTGGCCACCCGTGTGACTCCTCCACTGGGGATATTCTGCTCCGTGAGCGACCCGAATTTGTCTGAAAGTGTGGCGTCCTCTAGTTCTCTGTGCTTTCACTGAGAACTGCAATCCCGAGATGTTAGCGATCGGCCATCTTGGATCGTTCCTCAAGATGGAGTCTTGCTCTGTCACCCAGGATGGAGTGCAATGGCAGATCTCTCCACCTCCTGGGGTCAAGTGATTCTCCTCCCTCAGCCTCCCGAGTAACTGGGATTATAGGCACCTGCCATTGAGCCTGGCTAATTTTTGTATTTTGAGTAGAGATGGGGTTTCACCATGTTGGCCAGTGATCCACCCGCCTTAGCCTCCCAAAGTGCTGGGATTACAGGCATGAGCCACTGCGCCCAGCCAAGAATAATCTCTAACAGAACACCTGGAGTATTTTATGAGGTAAATAAACGACAGACCTAGAACTTGCAGCTGCCACCCCACCCAGCCCAGAGCATGGGTTCCTTCCGCCTCCTGGTCCACGGCCCCACTGTGCCACCATCCACCAGGGCACTTCACGGGGCAGCACCTTCCCTGCCTGTGCTGCCTGCTGAGGTGTGACGGCCAGCAGGACTGAGCCCCTGACCTGGCAGGTGTGGCCAAGGATGGATTCAGGTGTGGAAGAGCCCCTGGGCCTTGGCTGCAGCCCCTGAGCCTCCGTCACCCGCTTCCCAGTCTCCTGCAGCTGATCTGCCTCCCCACTCCCGCCCCATGGCCCCATGGGCCTGACTTCCCCAAGACTCCACGACCCTCCCGCTTACAACCACAATCCTCTAGGGTCTCGGGCTCTGAAGTTCTCTAATTGACCAGAACATTACCTGACTGTTAACGGCAGCTGCTGTGCCTGATGCCTGAAGTCCTGGGCTTCTGGCAGACAGCAGCCCCCACCATCCTTACAGCTGCTGGGGAGGGGTATGTGGCGTGAAAACCCTCGGCTCCCAGGACGCCCCACGTGCCTCTTTCCTCTGCTGACACCACTTTGCCATCCCTGGAACGTGCTGCAGCCATGGAGACCACAGGACTTCTGAGGGAGCTGGCCAGCCTGGGTGCCGTGGGGCCAGACACGTTACAAACCAGACCTGGGCCACACCTGGCATCGCACTGCAGCCCTTCTGGCCTCACGCAGACCCCGGCTGTCCTCCAGGCCTGGCTTCCCACCCCAGTCTCGGCTCCATCTCCATCCAGCCAGCAGCATCTACTCCTGCGTCCTGAGGGTCTTCTAGGAATCTGTCCCACACACAAGGCCCCTCAGGACCCTGCCCCATACAACCAGACCAAAGGGGCCCCTGCACTGTCTGGGACCCTCTGTCTTTCCTAGTCAGACTCGCAAGCTCCACGTCCACATGGCTCCCACTTTCACAGAGCCCCATCCCTCCTTCCTGGGGATGTGAAGCCCGCCCCCACCTCTGGTCCACACTGGACACCTCACTCTGGGTACCCTACTCTGGCCACCCTCCTTCTCCTGCTTCCCGAGGGCATCTTCCAGATCTTTTTCCATCTCCCTCCTCTCAGCGATCACGCCCAGGGCCAGCCTTCCAGGTTCCACTTTCAGCTTCCAAAATGCACCCTCTTCCCTCCCTGATGGACCTTGAGACCACTTGGCCCCACGGCTTCCAGTAACTGCAGCAACCAGGAGCCATCAGAAATCCGCAGGGCACATGGTTCTCACCACACCTTTCAAACACATCCCAGCATGGACGCAGCCCCAACGTGGATGTATGTGGCTCTGATGCCTCTGTGTGGCATTCACCTTCCTCTCCATCCAGCTCAGACACCTCAAAACACCTGACACAGCTCCTGGCACAGCCTCCGGCTCCTGGCATTTACTGCCACTGCTCCTGGACACTGGAGGAGCTGCCGTCCCCAGCCGGGCCTGCAGCACACCGCCAACTGGCTAACACAATGGCTTGTTTTCTGTTTTGCTTTGCAGTGGAAGTAACACACACTTGTACTCAGTATGATATGCAGAGTGAAGGGTGGTATTAGGGAAAAATGCATCATCCTCAACACCCAGAGGCAGCGGCCGCTCTTCATGTAGGACATACTCCCTGTCTCTGGGTGTGTCCTTAAGAAACATGGCATATGCACGGACCCTGTTCTCACGCAGACGCTGTCCCATGCCCGGAGCATCCTGCACTACACAATGTGCTCCGATGCGGTGTCTGCATGCCACGGGGCTCTCTACATGCCCAGACGCGGAGCCCCCATTTCCCGAAGGGCCCGTGTTCAGCCGCCCTGCTCATGGGGGTGGGGCTTCTCTGTCCTGTGAGGGGAGTCCCAGGGGCAGGGTGACCTCAGTGAGCGCACTCTGCCCTTGCCCCGCCTCGCCCACAGCCTCCTCAGGCACCGACCCCCTCTGTCCTCTGCTGTCCACCCCAGCGCCCTCTGCAGCCTGGACTCCTCAGGCCCCTGCCCTGTCCGGCTGACTGCCCGGCCCAGCCTTCCTCCAGGGGGACTCAGCAGAATAAAGAGCAGGTATCACCAGCCCACGCCTGGGGCACATTTTCTTCTGCCACCTATATCTTAGGACAGTTGTGAAGTTTCTATGGTTTGTGAGTCAGTTTTGCTGAGTTATGTAACTTCCCAGAAAACAGCTCCTGAGATTCACCAGTCCAGAGCTGGAGGTGCACCCTGTGCCTGCACCGAACAGCCTCGCTGGGGAAGGATGCAGGTCAATGCCAGCACTGCCGTAACAGTGCAGTCAGGTCAGTTTCACACACGCCCGTGAGATCGCCACCGCCCTTCCAGTGTCCTCGGCCTCGCTGGTCCCAGCCCAGGAGGGAGGGGCGGCCCAACATGGACCCCCGTCTGCCCCTCTGGGTCTGTGACTGGCCTCGCTGCTCGTGTCTCTGTGCCCACCCTGCACTGCATAGCTGCCAACCACGGCCATCAGGTGGTCATTTGGCTGCTCCCACTTTGGGGCTTGTGAATCAGGCTGCTGTGAACATTTGTGACCAAGTCTTTGTGTACAAAATGACCACCAGGGTGGGAAACGCAGAGGCTGCATGATGCCTCCCTCAGGGACCCTAAGCATAAGCCCCTCTCCACACCTGTCTGAGCTCCTGCTGCCCAGCGGTCATCTTCCCCTTCCTGCTGTCCTCAGCCGCTGCCAGACCATGCCAGAGCTCTCGTCCAGGTGCTGAAACCCATGCAGGACAGCCCTCTCCAAGCCACCCTCCCACTAATTCACCCTCCAGACAAGCCTGAGCAGCATCTGAGAGACAGAAATCTGACACATCCTCCTGACAGCATGGCGGGGCCTCGCCCTCTGCTTCCCACACCAGTGAGGTCACATCGGAACCACATCCATTCCCGTCAGGGCTGCATCCACACCGGGTCCACACTCACATCATCGACCGTTCACGTTGGAGCCACATCCATTCACGTCGGGGTGGTATCCATGCCAGGTCCACACCAGGTCCACACTCACGTCACTGCCCATCCACGCCGGGTCCCATTCATATCAGAGCCACATCCCTTCATGTTGGGGCTGCGTCCACACCAGATCCACACTCACATCATCGCCTGTCCACGTGGGGTCCTGTTCACATCAGAGCCACATCCATTCACGTTGGGGCTGTGTCCATGCCAGATCCACGTCTAGACTATGTCCACGCTGGATCCATGCCGGGTCCACATTCATGTTATCACCCGTCTACGCAGAATACCATTTACATCAGAGCCACATCCACATAGGGTTCTGCTGATGTCAGGGCTGTGTCCACACCAGGCTTGCCCTCCCTCCTAGCCATGCACAAGGCTCCTTAACAGGAGGCCCTCCCCACTCATGGCTGGGCCAGCTCCTCTCCACCACACAAGACAACCTGCGCCTCTCAGGACAGACTGCCCACCTCCCAGAGCTGAAACCACGCTACTGCCCTCCCTTGTGGCACCGTGTCCTCCCACAGTCACCCTCCTCAGTGACATGCATGTGCTATGTACAGCCAAGACCCTCCTCCACACAGTCACCCTCCTCAGTGACATGCATGTGCTATGTACGGCCAAGACCCACCTCCACATAGTCACTGTCCTCAGTTACACGCATGTGCCGTGTGTGGCCAGGACACTCCTCCACACAGTCACCCTCCTCAGTGACATGCATGTGCTATGTACGGCCAAGACCCACCTCCACATAGTCACTGTCCTCAGTGACACGCATGTGCTCTGTGCAGCCAGGACCCTCCTCCACAGTCACCCTCCTCAGTGACATGTGTATGCTGTGTGTGGCCAGGACCCTCCTCCATACAGTCACCCTCCTCAGTGACACGTGTGTGCTGTGTGTGGCCAGGACCCTCCTGCACACAGCCACCCGCCTCAGTGACATGCGTGTGCTGTGTACGGCCAGGACACTCCTCCACAGTCACTTTCCTCAGTGACATGCTTGTGCTGTGTGCGGCCAGGACCCTCCTCCACAATCACCCTCCTCAGTGACACGTTTGTGCTCTGTGCGGCCAGGACCCTCCTCCACAGTCACCCTCCTCAATGACACATGTGTGCTGTGTGCAGCCAGGCCCTCTTGTGCATGGCACACTCTGGCTGCAGAGCCACATCTGTGTCCTTACAACAGGACAGCATGTCCACAGCTGCCACTCAGAAGATAAAGTGTCCAGTCAATGCCCGAGGCACTCCTCCCTTCACCACCGTGCTCTGCAAAAGCTGTTTTCATTGATTTTCACACAAAAATGACCAAACTGCTGAAATTGGCCCCCGACCCAACACCCTCTTTTCCCAACATTGTATGCTACAGCACAGCTCTGGTCCCGGATAACGCTTGTGTTCCAGTCATGCTAAAGCAACCCCCACGACCACACTGCCACGGGAAGAGCTGGGCTGGGGTCCCTCCAGTGCCCTGGCATCACTGCAGCAGTGGCAGCACACAAACGAGGCCCAGCCAGGCCACTGCAGGCCTCCAGCCCCGTTTCTTTGCACCTGGTCCGCTGTGGCCTTTCCACAGCCGGCCTGACCCCAAACGCCCCGTCTGCCCTGCCCCGCCCCACCTTGCCTCTTCATTTCTGCTGCAGCCCTCAGCACCTGCCACATTCATGTACTGTTCCTTCTCTACCTCCCTATGGCGTGAACGCCCTGCTCCTGTTCGCTGATGGGACCCCACAACACAGCTGCTCCACAGATACACACAACTCCCTCGCCAACCTGTGCTGGGGGCACAGGACATGGGGAGGCAGCTCACAGCAGCCAGGGAGGGACACAGGAAACCACTCTCCAGCACCACCATGTCCCCAAGCTGCACCCGGCGAGAAGACAGCACAGGCACCGAGGGTTCTCATCAACCTGGTGCAGATCCAGAGAACACACCACAAACACTCTCTGCTCCTTCCAGCTGGAAATAAGCTAGGCTGGGGGAAAGGGAAACTTTAAATGGTTCTCTGCACAGCTATGTCACCCCAAAAGTTTTTTTAAGAAAATGAGGGCCGGGCGCAGTGGCTCACACCTGTAATCCCAGCACACTGGGAGGCCCAGGTGGACGGATCATGAGGTCAAGACCATCCTGGCCAATGTGGTGACACCTCTTCTCTACTATAAATACAAAAATTAGCTGGGCATGGTGGCACATGCCTGCAATCCCAGCTATTCAGGAGGCTGAGGCGGGGAATCACTTGAACCTGGGAGGCAGAAGTTGCAGTAAGCTGAGATCAAGCCATTGCACTCCAGCCTGGACGACAGGGTGAGACTTTGTCTCTTTTTAATCTTTTCTTTTTTTTTTTTTTTCCTGAGATGGAGTTTCGCTCTTGTTGCCCAGGCTAGAGTGCAATGGCACAATCTCGGCTCACACCAACCTGCACCTCCTGGGTTCAAGCAATTCCCCTGCCTCAGCCTCCTGAGGAGCTAGGATTATAAGCATGTGCCACCATGCCTGGCTAATTTTGTATTTTTAGTAGAGACAGGGGTTGGTCAGGCTGGTCTCAAACTCCCGACCTCAGGTAATCCACCTGCCTCGGCCTCCCAAAGTGCTGGGATTCCAGGTGTGAGCCACAGGGCCTGGCCAAGATTTCATCTCAAAAAAGAAAAAAGAAAATGAAACACAATGATATAACATGACAGTGCTTTGAATTTAATTCTCAGAAGGATCCGTGACTCAAAAGACAGTAAGGATCCCTGCTCCATCTCCTGAAGCCAGGACGTGACCCCCACAGTAAAGTTGCTTCCCCTGTGGTCCAGCCCCGACTGTGGCCACAAAGCTCTCAGAGGGCCACGGGCTCCTGCCCGAGCCTGTGACCCCGAGCCCCCCACCTGGTCCTTGCCTCCCAGCTGTGCTCAGGGTCTTGCTTGTATTAGAGCAGCCAAACCCCCAACCCCCAGCCAGAGCCAGCCAAGCCCACCTCCATGGACCATGGCACTGTGGGAGCTACACACACAGCATGGTGCTCACACCGGCAGGGCCAAGACCAGACAGGCTTCACCGCTGGGCTGACACCCAGCTCTCATTTCTTAAATCAAGTGTTTATACAAATATTTGAGTTTATACAAAGACCTGAGGTACATTCTGGATGAGAGTCATGACCAGCCTGGGCACGCTCAGTGACACCCACCCCCAGGATGACAGTCATGACCAGCCTGGGCACGCTCAGTGACACCCACCCCCAGGATGACAGTCATGACCAGCCTCAGAGCATGGCTCAGTGACACCTACCCCAGGATGACAGTCATGACCAGCCTCAGAGCATGGCTCAGTGACACCCACCCCAGGATGACAGTCATGACCAGCCTCAGAGCATGGCTCAGTGACACCCACCCCAGGATGACAGTCATGACCAGCCTCAGAGCATGGCTCAGTGACACCCACCCCAGGATAACAGTCATGACCAGCCTCAGAGCATGGCTCAGTGACACCCACCCCCAGGCCCCCCAGGCCTGAAGACATCCAGGAGGCCCACGCAGGTTACACCAGGGGATCCTGGGGGCACTTCAGCAGCCCGGTTCCCAGCACCCTGGGCTGCCCCACGGCCCCTCAACTCCATGTTTCCTTTCCAGGCACCTCCAGCCCAACCCCGCCATGAACTCCCATCCAGATGTCTGATGGCTGCAGGTTGCTTTAGGAGCCCCAGATGCCTCCAAGCCACCCACACCTCCCTTACAATGGGCCTCACTAGAAACCAATCTTCTGTGCCTAGAAGGGCACCCGGCACCCACACAGCACCCTCACCTCTGCCACACCAGACCTCACTGACCTCAACGCAGCATCCACAGGCTCCCCAAACACAGAAGCCCGAGTAACACAGAGGCTCCTCAGGGCCATCGAGGTCAGGCCCCAGCCCTGCCATCAGCCCACACCTCCCTCTGCACTGGCCCCGCCCCCGCCTCGCTGACTCCTCATTTGCCACAGGATGTTCTCGGTCCTTCCCTTACAGTACCCTGTGCCGGAATATGCCCACCCGCACCTTATCAAGCCTTTTCTCAGTGTCACCTCAGGGACGCTGCAGAGACCACCTTGTTTAAAAGCAAGCGCACAGGGCCGGGTACAGCAGCTCACGCCTAGAATCCTAGTCCTTTGGGAAGCTGGGGCGGGTGGCTTACGAGGTCAGGAGTTTGAGACCATCCTGGCCAACATGGAGAAACCCAGTCTCTACTACAAATACGAAATTAGCCGGGCGTAGTGGTGCACACCTGTAGTCCCAGTTACTTGGGAGGCTGAGGCAAGAGAATCTCTTTAACCTGGGAGGCGGAGGTTGCAATGAGCTGAGACCGCACCACTATACTCCAGCCTAGGTGACAGCACACACATGCAGGCCCACACACACACAGGCATGCACACCCAGATACATGCACATGCATACACACGCACACACACACACACACACACACACATGCACGTACCCACATGCACGCACACCCAGACACACGCAAGGCATGCACACCCACACCCAGGCACACCCACACATGCAATCATGTACACCCACATGCACATGCATGCACACACACATGCACGCACACCCACACATGCACGTACGCACATGCATACACACAGGCGCACACACGTATGTACACACATGCGCACACACACGTGCCCATGCGTGCACACGCAGCAGGGCTCTAAGATTACAGTGTACTGACTTGTTCCCTGGCCATCTCCCTACATGGTGATGTCAGCCATGTGCCTGGCAGTATTAAAATTCAGTAGAAGGAGTGGATGATGAAGTTGAGAAAATCTTCCCAAACACTAGAAAGAGACAGCACAGGTGACAGAAAAGTTCCAGCATCCGTTAATAGGCTTACAGAAAGCAGAGAGAAAACTGAGAGAGAGCTTTGATTATACTTCATCTTACTTCCCCAGCGGGATGATAAGCACATAGGCCTTGCTGTATTATTCTCCAGGCCTGCGCAGGCCGTCTTCATCTCAGAAGCTGAAACAATCCTGCCAGAATGAGGGGCCACGGAGCATCACACACAGCCACCCCCCCCGCCCCGCCGACTACAGGGTCTCAGGGAACAGAGGGGTCCCCGCAGCTCCGGGGGAGAAGCCCCACAAAAGACCAGGTTTGACTTGACAATGGCAACACTGGATTTTACAGGTGGAAAACACCATTCTTCCACAGTGCTGAAGAAAACGCCCTTCCACACAGAATTCCCTGCCCAGCATCTTGACTACTCAGGGAGAGAAGATGCAAAGGTGTTTCCAGAGGTCTCAGGGAGGCTGCACCCCAACACTCACTCAGAAAACGCCTGCCAAATGCCTCTTCGGCACCAGGTGGAGTTCACAGCACCTGCCCCGTCCGGCTGGTCACTGCCGACCGCAATCAGGCTTCAGCTGGGACCAGCACAACAATGGCCAGGGAGTGATGACTGAAAAAACACACCTACAGTGAGGAGGCAGCGTGGCAGGGGCAGACTGCGGGAGGAGACCAGCCCAGGAGGCGGAGGTTGAGGAAGCAACAGGTGGCCCCAGACGGAGGCAAGAGCTCAGTGACACCCGCACCCCAGGTCCCACAGGCCTGTAGCCAACCAGAGGTGACAACAGGGGCCCTGCAGGACCAGCAGGCAGTGGCCGCAGAACAAGGCCCTCGGACAGGAAAACACAAACAGAGGCCAAGGGGAGCCAGGGGCTGCAAGGGACCCTCAAGAGGCAGAGCTGGAGACGGTAAAGCCAGAAAACACCAGGAAATGAGAGCAAACTCAGAACGCAGCTAACGGTGCCAACAGGGTGCCAGCACCGACACCCAATTCTCACACTGCATCTACAGGATCCCAGCACCCACACCCAATTCTCACACTCTCTACAGGGTCCCAGCACCCACACCCGATTCTCACACTCACAGTGCCTGCAGGGTCCCAGCACCCACACCCGATTCTCACACTCACAGTGCCTACAGGGTCCCAGCACCCACACCCGATTCTCACATTCACACTGCATCTACAGGATCCCAGCACCCACACCCGATTCTCACACTCTCTACAGGGTCCCAGCACCCACACCCGATTCTCACACTCGCAGTGCCTACAGGGTCCCAGCACCCACACCCAATTCTCACACTCCCAGTACCTACAGGGTCCCAGCACCCACACCCGATTCTCACACTCGCAGTACCTACAGGGTCCCAGCTCCCACACCCGATTCTCACACTCACAGTGCCTACAGGGTCCCAGCACCCACACCCAATTCTCACACTCCCAGTACCTACAGGGTCCCAGCACCCACACCCGATTCTCACACTCGCAGTACCTACAGGGTCCCAGCTCCCACACCCGATTCTCACACTCACAGTGCCTACAGGGTCCCAGCACCCACACCCGATTCTCACACTCACAGTGCCTACAGGGTCCCAGCTCCCACACCCGATTCTCACACTCGCAGTGCCTACAGGGTCCCAGCACCCACACCCGATTCTCACACTCACACTGTCTACAGGGTCCCAGCACCCACACCCGATTCTCACACTTGGAGTCTATAGGGTCCCAGCACCTGATTCTCACACTCACAGTGCCTACAGGGTCCCAGCACTCACACCCGATTCTCACACTCACACTGTCTACAGGGTCCCAGCACCCACACCCGATTCTCACAGTCACAGTGTCTACAGGGTCCCAGCACCCACACCCGATTCTCACACTTGGAGTCTATAGGGTCCCAGCACCTGATTCTCACACTCACAGTGTCCACAGGATCACAGCACAGAAGCCCAATTCTCTTGCTCAATCTGCACAGAAGCAGGAGAAAGTAAAAACAGGTCCAGAGGCTGTGGGACCCTTCTGTAGGGCTGGGAGCAGCTGACGGAGCTACCCAATTGCCAACGCTCAACCCAGCAAACGTGAGGCAGCTCCAAGGGAAGGGCCAAGGCCAGTAGGACCTCCAGCCTGAAACCTCATTAGAAGCCGACTGGTGAGCCGGGCGCGGTGGCTCACGCCTGTAATCCCAGCACTTTGGGAGGCCGAGACGGGTGGATCACAAGGTCAAGAGATTGAGACCATCCAGGTCAACATGGTGAAACCCCGTCTCTACTAAAAACACAAAAAATTAGCTGGGCATGGTGGCCCGTGCCTGTAATCCCAGCTACTCGGGAGGCTGAGGCAGGAGAATTGCCTGAGCCCAGGAGGCGGAGGTTGCGGTGAGCCGAGATTGCGCCATTGCGCTCCAGCCTGGGTAACAAGAGCGAAACTCTGTCTCAAAAAAAAAAAAAAAGAAGCCGACTGGTGTCTGCCCCCTCACCCCTCTAGCATGGGAACTGCTGTGGCCCAGGGACTCCTGGCTCGCTCCATGTCCCTGTTTGAACAGAGCAGCTGGGCCTGAACTGGCAAGTAGCCATCTCAGCGCCCAGGTCCACCCTGGTGCTGCACCCATGCTGAACACATCACCTCAGGCCTCTGAGCTAATGCCACCCTCAAGAAGATCCTGGGAACCTTGGAAGGGAAAGGGTGAATGCAGTGTGCATTTGTGAAGGATATAAATTTGGAGTCACAAGAGGCCAGACTGCGGTGGGCAAAATTTGGAAACGGTGCCGAGAATCTGGAGCTCTAGTGTACACACACATCCTCCAGTTATTCACATCCTGACCCAAAGTCTGCTCTAAAGGGACTTTTGAAGGTGGAATTAAGGTCCCAAATAAGCTAACTCAGAATTGGGAGTGCCAGGTGTGCCTTAGCTAATGACAAGGGTCTCTGCAGAGACAGAAGGGTCAGGGCCAAGCCTCTGCTGGACTGGCAGAAGCCAGCAGGTGGAAAGGACACAAGCCGGGTCCATGGACAGAGAGACAAGACCTCCAGCGCCAGGGGATCTTGCCTGGCAGGGTCAAAAGGGCCAGGACCTCCAGGACAAGGCCAGGCCCCAGCTGATTCTGGCTGAGGAAAAGGTGGAAACATTCTCAAGACAGCTGGGGAGACACAGAGCGGCCTGGGGGTCAGTCCCACTGTGGAATACGTGCCGCTGTCACAGCTGGGGAGAGGGAAAGCGGCCTGAGGGTCAGCTGCCACTGTGGAGTACGTGCCACCATCTGAGGATCACAGTGGGGTGCAGCAGCATGGGGATCCTTCCTTGTTCTTGCTCTCAGGTGGGACTCTAACCTTCCCAGCAAGGCCCATCCTGTCGGGATCCAGGAGGTATTCAGAGGAGAGGAAGCACAAGTGGATCTGGGCGGCAGAGGGTGCCATCCTGGTCTGTTCAGGTGGCTGCGACTGAAGCACCTTATACCAAGCAGCTGACAAACCACAGAACGCGTTTCTCAGTTCTGCAGGCTGGGAGTCCAAAATCAAGATGCTGGTAGATTTGGGGGCTAGTGGGGTCCGAGTCCTCACAGGCAGCGCCTTCCCTCACGTCCTCAGTGATAGAAAGGGGCTAGCCCTGGTCATCCAGGCAGAGCCTCCTGAGGGCCCCACGCCCGACATCACCACCTTGGGGATTAGGGTCCCCCCATGGATTCTGGGGGACACAGACGTTTGGACCACAGCAGGTACTCACTATAATTCTCCACGTTATTCTCTATTGTGATTCTTTTTCTTAATAAAAATTTGGGTAAAAAAGGAAATTAAAATCACTTAAAATTGAAGAAGTCAAAAGACGAGCCCTGGAAGCCTCACATTCCACCCACGCCGGCCCTGTGCACCCTCTGCTGTGCCAGGCTCATGCTGGTCTGATTCCTGGGCGGCAGCAGGAGTCAAACACGTTAATACGCACGCTGCTCAGAACAGCTCCACATGGCATCCATGAGGATCAGTGTTCAGCTACTGTTTACTCAGCACCGAATATGGGCCAGGCCCTAATCAAGAACCTGGAGATGTAACAGCTCACAAGACCCAGATAGGAGATGAGCCACAAGGCCGACAGCCCCGAGGCCACACAGGATCCATGAGGCCTACACAGCCCCCATGAGCCAACACAGCCCCACCAGGCCCACAGACCCCATGAATCCACATAGGACGCACGAGGCACACAACCCCCACGAGCCCACACAGCCCCGACAATCCCTCACAGGACTCACGAGCCCACACAGCCCCGACAATCCCACACAACCCCCACGAGCCCACACAGCCCCGACAATCCCACACAGGACCCACGAGCCCACACAGCCCCGACAATCCCACACAGGACCCACCAGGCCCACAGCCTCCACAAGACCACACAACCCCCACTAGCCCACACAGCCCCGACAATCCCACACAGGACCCACCAGGCCCACACAGCCCCGACAATCCCACACAGGACCCACCAGGCCCACAGCCTCCACAAGACCACACAGGACCCACAAGGCCCACGGCCTCCACAAGACCACACAGGACCCACAAGGCCCACAGCCTCCACAAGACCACACAGGACCCACCAGGCCAACAGCCCCCACAAGACCACACAGGACCCACCAGGCCCACAGCCCCCACAAGACCACACAGGACCCATCAGGCCCACAGCCCCCACAAGACCACACAGGACCCACCAGGCCAACTGCCCCCACGAGACTACACAGGACCCACCAGGCCCACAGCCCCCATGAACCCACACAGGACCCACGAGGCACACAACCCCCATGAGCTCACACAGCCCCGACAATCCCACACAGGACCCGCCAGGCCCACAGCCTCCACAAGACCACACAGGACCCACCAGGCCCACAGCCCCCGCAAGACCGCACAGGACCCACCAGGCCCACAGCCCCCATGAAACCACACAGGACCCACGAGGCACACAACCCCCACGAGCCCACACAGCCCCCACAAGTCCACACAGGACCCACCAGGCCCACAGCCTCCACAAGAGCCATGAAGCACACAGCCCCCACGAGACCACACAGAACCCACAAGCCCACACAGCCCCATAAGGCCCAGAGGCCCCCAGAGGCCACACAGCCCCATGAGGCCCCACAGCCCCCACAAGGCCCCACAGGCCCCACAAGGTCACATAGCACCCATGAGGCCACATAGCCCCCACCCAGGGGCCCACAGGACCCATGGATTAGAGGGAGTTTCAGGGAGGCCTGCAGACAGATGTCCTCTTTGCATCTATTGCTTATTAAACGTCTGGAATTTGCTGCTAATGTAGCAAAGCCCAGCAAGTATCAACGAATTTGCGGGAAAAAAAAATAAGCCAACAAACCTCAATTACCCCCCACTCTCTAAGGGAACGTAAATATTAGAGTTGATTGGCCGGGCACAATGGCTCATGCCTGTAATCTCAACACTTCCGAGGCTGATGTGGGTGGATCACCTGAGGGCAGGAGATCAAGAACAGCCTGGCCAACATGGTGAAACCCCATCTCCACTAAAAATACAAAAAAGTAGCAGAGCGTGATGGCGTGCACCTGCAATCCCAGCTATTCCAGAGGCTAAGGAAGGAGAATTGCTTGAACTCGGGAAGCAGAGGTTGCCATGAGCCAAGATCATGCCATTGCACTCCAGCCTGGGCAACGAGAGCAAAACTCCATCTCAAAACAAAACAACAACAAAAAAATTAGAGTTTATCTTTAATATAACAGGTTGAAGGACTATATTTTCCAGAGAGTAGTAGTTCCTATCCATGGGAGGTTTGCTTAATTTAGGGGATAATCCCACAAAAGCGCACCCGGGCAATGTTCACTGCTGCTCTTTGTCGCTCTGACTTTTGCATAACTCGGTTCTATGGGAGAAATGTGGCCGACAGGGAAAGATAGTTCTGTTGTTTTTCTTAAGGCCTCACATTTTTAAAATTCAATGATAAACTATCAATGTAGGAAATTAAAAATAATTTCAATTTTTAAAGCACAATGAATTGTGCCATATTTTTGCAATATCAACAGCAAATATCAGAATAAAAAATAGATCAACAACAGGAAACTGTCCCTAAACCTCACTGTATTTCAACGGTAAAAGAAAAATTACATTTTCTTTTCTTTTTTTTTTTTGAGTCAAAGTCTTGCTCTGTCACCCACACTGGAGGACAGTAGTGCTCTCAGATCACTGCAACCTCCACCTCCTGGGTTCAAGCAATTCTCCTGGCTCAGCCTCCTGAGTAGGTGGGATTACAGGTGCTCACCGCCATGGCTGGCTAATTTTGTTGAAAAATGACATTTCAACTTCAATTGCAAGGCTGCAAACAAAATAACAAATCCTGCCATTTGCTCTTGTTGTCCAGGCTGGAGTGCGGTGGTGCGATCTCAGCTCATGCCCGGTGGCCGGGTGCAGTGGCTCACGCCTGCCATCCCAGCACTTTGGGAGGTTGGGGCGGGTGGATCACCTGAGGTTGGGAGTTCAAGACCAGCCTGAACATGGAGAAACCCCATCTTTACTAAAAAATACAAAATGAGCTGGGTGTGGTAATGCATGCCCATAATCCCAGCTATTTGGGAGGCTAAGGCAGGAGAATCTCTTAAACCTGGGAGGCGGAGGTTGCGGTGAGCCGAGATCGCGCCACTGCACTCCAGCCTGAGCAACAAGAACAAAACTCTGTCTAAAAAAAAAAAAAAGAAAAAAAAGAGGAACAGTATACACCCAAACAAGACTCACTTCATAACCCAAATGAAAACACCCAAGTAAATGATTCTAGCCCCCGGCGAAGGGCCCCTACTGCTCCTGGAGGTTGCCAGAGCCGCTGAACGTCTGGGGAGTGCGGCGTGGTAGGAGGGGCAGGCTGAGGTCTCCAGAGTCCAGGACAGGGCCCCTTCACGGCCCTGGCTGCAGCCCAGAACTGCAGGGAGGGGTGGGTCCAGCTCCCTGTGGGGCGGAGGGTGTGGGCTGGGGGCAGAGGCTCTGGATGGCAGTGGTGCCTGCACCCTGGACCTAAGCCCTCACACGGGCCAAATGTCCAACACGGTCAGGGTCTCACGTCTCCTACAGCACCGTTATGAAGTCACAAATAACCGTGGGCACGAGGCCGACATTGACCAGTAAAAACATTTCCAACATATATTTAAAGTGGTTTAGGAAAACGTAACGGAAGTCGGTTGATAATTTCTGGAGCAAGACCACTGGCAGGAATAAAATGAGGGGACGCTGAGGACAAGTAAAACACTGCACTTGAAGCTGTTAGAATCTGACATTAGTGACAAACCCTGTCATTTAATTTGTGGAGTCTTACGGCTACTCATATTCCAAACTGCAAGTTAATTCCTAAGAATCTTTTCTACCTGTAATTTATCTTCTTTTACACATCACAAATATCTCAATCCCGACAGTGACATGGGAGAAACCCACAGCAATTAAAGAGACAGCTGGATGGTCACATCCTCGTCTTAACACATCAGTCTACACGCCATTCACTTACGGGCTGTCTCTCCAGTGCCCTGGCAGATGCCAGGCTCACAGCACCACTACGCTGGGCAGGCTTTAGGTGGTTCCGGTGACCACACCTGCCCACGGTATGCTCACCGTTCGGAGTTCCCTCCCAACCATGGAGGGGCCTAACAACTCACTGCTGGCAAAGAGAATTTGGCAAAAGTGATAGAATGTCACTCCACAGTCTGGGACGTCCTTCCTGTCCCTCTCTGGCTTGGCGTGGGCACCCTCGGAGCTGCCCTATAGAGAAAGGAACTGAGGTCTCCAGCCCACAGTCACATGATGCAGCCTGAATGCAAACGCTCCCAGTCCAGCGTTCAGAGGAGACATAGCCCCAGATGGGAGCCCCCTGAGCCAGAGGAGACACAGCCCCAGATGGGAGCCCCCTGAGCCAGAGGAGACACAGCCCCAGATGGGAGCCCCCTGAGCCAGAGGAGACACAGCCCCAGATGGGAGCCTCCTGAGCCAGAGGGCCCACCTGGAGCCCTGACCCACAGAAACAGTAAGATACTATCTGACTGTCGGTTTAAGGCACAGGTTTGGGGTAATCTGCTCCACTCAGGACAACCACACCTCTAAAAACCTGGGAACCAGACAGCACAGAGCCAAACAAACCTGAATACTCAGCTTCACAAGCCTCTTCCACAATTTCACAAAGCAAATTAAGTTTTAAAGACAGTAAGGATATGTCAAAAGAGCAAATCAGAAGGAAGTGTTAAGTAAAAGGTCCCAGGCGGTTACATCGGGCAAATAAAAGCTTCTAGGTCTAGGCTGACCAGGCAGGGACACATTTGGCTGACATTCAGTACCCTCAAATGTTAAGCTGAAAACCTAAAGTGGTTTTCTCCTAAGTAACCAAGAAGTGAAGTTGTGGCAAAGATGAAATCCCGAACCATCTAATTCAGTGTCTCTCTTGGGAGTCCACAGAGCTAGAGTTTTAGGGTTACACCTCATCTTACTGCCCAGCTTCCAGGCAACTGTGCACACCTGATCCGAGTGGATGTCTCTGAGGATCTACTGCCTTTCATTCATTTGTTCATGCATCATTCACTCTTTCAGGAAATGTGCGCTGCATGCTAGCAACCATGCCGTACCCTCTAGGAGCGGGCTCCCAGGCTGACCACCCTCAAGAAACACCCTGACACGATCTTCCCTAGTCAAAGGACAGCACAGACCACTCACTGTGAACACCTCAGCAGAATAAAAACTGCACCCCACGCTTTCATTACCACTTCCAAATTAAAGGAAAACACCCACAAATTCTAGATGAAAGGCTGATTCAAAGGTTTGAGAGAAATAAAGACCTCCACCCCATGCCCCCCAACCAGGATGCTTCAATTCCTTCCCTTCCTGCAGTGGAGACGGAGTGGGAAACAGTCATGCCTGCTCCAACTTCCCTGACTCAGACCAACTGTCCCCAAAATATGCCCAGGAGTCCACATCCCAGCTCAGATCCCCCCCTCCTTTGAGTCTCCCAGACAGTGAAAATGCCTCTACACTGAGGAAGGGGGCACTCAGGTAACCTTGGAGGTGGGGAGAGGGGCAGGAGGGCTGAAGGTGCTGGACACCAACCATAGCCAAGGCGAGGGAAGGACAGCAGCCCTGGACGAGGGGCTGAGAGGAGGGGAGGGCACAGTGCCAGCCTGAGGCATGGAGCCTGTGGGCTGGGAGCTCCTGGAACCCTGAGTCCCCTGCCTCATACCTGCCCCAGGTCCCAGCCTGGGGAGCTTGTGTGCAGGGGCTGTGGGGCTGGGCCAGGGTCTCATGGAAAGGGCCTCAGGTACCAGGATGCCAGATGCCTGGGCCTTCACAGCAGGTGCGTCCAGCTGAGTGGGCTAGGCAGATTCAGTACACCTCCGGATCGCACCCCAGGGTCCCAGTACTTCTTACAATCTAGTCTTGGGATCTACATGCTCTTCAGGGACTTGTTCGGGAGTCCCAGCTCCTCTGAGGACCTTTCTGGAAGTTCTAGCTCATCAGGTCCTCCTTGAAAGCCTAGCCTTCTCCCCTCCCCTCATCCATACTCAGTGTCCCAACCCTAAGTGACCCCATTTGAGGTCCTGGTCATCTAGGACCCTGTCCACTTCACAAGTCCCTCTCACTGTCCAGTCTCAGGGTCCCAGACTCCAGGGGGGAGATGGGGCCGTCTCAGGGTCTCAGCTCCCCCTGGGGGGAAGACTGGGTTGTCTCAGGCTCCCAGCCCCCAGGGGAGACAGGGCTGTCTCAGGCTCCCAGCCCCCCCAGGGGAGATGGGGCGATCTCAGGGTCCCAGCAGATGGGGGAGATGGGGCCATCTCTCAGGGTCCGAGCCCACCCCCCCCCCCCCGGGGAGATGGAGTGGTCTCAGGGTCTGGGGTTGGGGAGATGAAGCTGTCTGTCTCAGGGTTCTATCTCTCCGTGGGAGATGGGGTGGTCTCAAGGTCCTACCCCTCCGGGGGAGACAGGGTAGTCTCAGGGTTCTATCCCTCCATGGGAGATGGGGTGGTCTCAGGGTCCTACCCCTCCGGGGGAGACGGGGTGGTCTCAGGGTCAGGTCCTCCGGAGCGACAGTCGTGGGATCCTGACCCTCATCTGTGGCCCACTTTAAGGTGGGACCTTCCTTGGGTACCTATTCTGGGGTTCTGGCATTCTTTGGGTTCTGCCTGGTCCCTAGGTCTGATCCTCCTCCGTGATTTTTCCCAGGGTCCTAGCCCTCCCTGGTCCCTGCCAGGTGGCCAGGTCCAACCCTCCTTGGTGACCCATCTTGGGGTCCCAGCTCTTCTTGGTGGCCTGTCCCAGGGTCAGACCCTCCTGGATGACCTGTCCTGGCATGCTGGGGGTCCTGTGCAGTCCCAGGGCCCAACTCTCTTTAGGTGCTGGCTGGTCTGAGGACCCAGCTCTCCTGGGGTCCTGCCTGGGTTAGGGTCTTACCCTCCCTGCGTCTCCTGCCTGGACTGGGTTCCCCGCCCTCCCGGGGTCCTGCCTGGGCTGGGGTCTTGGCCCTCCCAGGGTCCTGCCTCGACTGGGGTCTTGGCCCTCCCAGGGTCCTGCCTCCGCTGGGGTCTTGCCTGGGCTGGGGTCTTGGCTCTTCCTAGTCCTGCCTGGGCTGAGGTCTCGGCCCTCCCGGGGTCCCGCCTGGGCTGGGGTATGGGTCCTGCCTGGGTATTGCCTGGGTTGGGTTCCCCGCCCTGCCGGGGTCCTGTTTGGGCTGGGGTCTTCGACCTCCCGGCGTCCTGCCTGGGCTGGGGTCTTCGACCTCCCGGGGTCCTGCCTGGGCTGGGGTCTTCGACTTCCCGGCGTCCAGCCTGGGCTGGGGTCTTCGACCTCCCGGGGTCCTGCCTGGGCTGGGGTCTTCGACTTCCCGGCGTCCTGCCTGGGCTGGGGTCTTCGACCTCCCGGGGTCCTGCCTGGGCTGGGGTCTCCGCCCTCCCGGGGTCCCGCCTGGGCTGAGGTCTCAGCCCTCCCGGCGTCCTGCCCGGGCTGAGGTCTCGGCCCTCCCGGGGTCCTGCCTGGGCTGGGGTCTTCGACCTCCCGGGGTCCCGCCCGGGCTGAGGTCTCGGCCCTCCCGGGGTCCCGCCCGGGCTGAGGTCTCGGCCCTCCCGGGGTCCCGCCCGGGCTGAGGTCTCGGCCCTCCCGGCGTCCCGCCCGGGCTGAGGTCTCGGCCCTCCCGGGGTCCCGCCCGGGCTGAGGTCTCGGCCCTCCCGGGGTCCCGCCCGGGCTGAGGTCTCGGCCCTCCCGGGGTCCTGCCCGGGCTGAGGTCTCGGCCCTCCCGGCGTCCCGCCCGGGCTGGGGTCTTCGACCTCCCGGGGTCCCGCCCGGGCTGAGGTCTCGGCCCTCCCGGGGTCCTGTTTGGGCTGAGGTCTCGGCCCTCCCGGGGTCCCGCCTGGGCTGAGGTCTCGGCCCTCCCGGGGTCCCGCCTGGGCTGAGGTCTCGGCCCTCCCGGCGTCCCGCCCGGGCTGAGGTCTCGGCCCTCCCGGGGTCCCGCCTGGGCTGAGGTCTCGGCCCTCCCGGGGTCCTGTTTGGGCTGAGGTCTCGGCCCTCCCGGCGTCCCGCCTGGGCTGAGGTCTCGGCCCTCCCGGGGTCCTGCCCGGGCTGAGGTCTCGGCCCTCCCGGGGTCCCGCCTGGGCTGAGGTCTCGGCCCTCCCGGGGTCCCGCCTGGGCTGGGATCTGGGTCCCGCCAGGGCTGGGGTCTTCGACCTCCCGGGGTCCTGCCTGGGCTGGGGTCTTCGACTTCCCGGCGTCCTGCCTGGGCTGGGGTCTTCGACCTCCCGGGGTCCTGCCTGGGCTGGGGTCTCCGCCCTCCCGGGGTCCCGCCTGGGCTGAGGTCTCAGCCCTCCCGGCGTCCTGCCCGGGCTGAGGTCTCGGCCCTCCCGGCGTCCCGCCCGGGCTGAGGTCTCGGCCCTCCCGGGGTCCTGTTTGGGCTGAGGTCTCGGCCCTCCCGGCGTCCCGCCCGGGCTGAGGTCTCGGCCCTCCCGGGGTCCCGCCTGGGCTGAGGTCTCGGCCCTCCCGGGGTCCTGCCCGGGCTGAGGTCTCGGCCCTCCCGGGGTCCCGCCTGGGCTGAGGTCTCGGCCCTCCCGGGGTCCTGTTTGGGCTGAGGTCTCGGCCCTCCCGGCGTCCTGCCCGGGCTGAGGTCTCGGCCCTCCCGGGGTCCTGCCCGGGCTGAGGTCTCGGCCCTCCCGGGGTCCCGCCTGGGCTGAGGTCTCGGCCCTCCCGGCGTCCCGCCTGGGCTGAGGTCTCGGCCCTCCCGGGGTCCTGCCCGGGCTGAGGTCTCGGCCCTCCCGGGGTCCCGCCTGGGCTGAGGTCTCGGCCCTCCCGGGGTCCTGCCCGGGCTGAGGTCTCGGCCCTCCCGGGGTCCCGCCTGGGCTGAGGTCTCGGCCCTCCCGGGGTCCCGCCTGGGCTGGGATCTGGGTCCCGCCAGGGCTGGGGTCTTCGACCTCCCGGAGTCCTGCCCGGGCTGGGGTGCCGGGCCTCCCGGGCTCCAACCCTCTCCGGGGCCTGCCAAGGGCTTCCCCGGCCAGGCCGTCGGGGATACCGGAGAGCCGGCCGGGGGTTCTGAGCCTTCCGGGCCGGACACGGGCCGAGGCCGCAGCCTGAGGAGCGGGCGCCACAGGCCCAGGCCAGGCGGGGCGGACTGACTGACCTGCGGTCTCGGGGCTGCGGGCGAGCGGAGCGCACACGGGGTCCTCGCCGGAGGGGGGAGGGGGCGCCGCTCCCTCTGGGTCCCCCCCAAGAGGAGGAGAAAAAAAGCCCGTCCGGAGTTTAAAACAAAGAGGCGGAAATGCCCGAGCTGAGCCGAGCGCCGCGTCGGGGGCGCCGCTCTCAGAGCATGCGCGATGTGCGGCTCGGCTCCCACCCCGCAGCCGGGGCGGGGGCGGGGCCGGGAGGTAAGGGGCGGGGTAGGGGCGGGCATGGGCGTGGTCAGAGGGCGCAGGCGCGTCGGGGCAGGACTCGGCCGAGGGACCCGCGGGGCGCGAGGACCAGGGGCGGAGCAGGGGGCGGGGCCACAGAGGGGCTAGGAGACCGACGGGGCCGCCCTGCGCTGGGGGACCCTCCGGGTCCTAGACTATCGTGGGCTGGGACGCTGGAGCTGTGGGATGTCGGCGTGGAACAGGAGTGGGGAGTCGTTAGCTTGTCTCATCTGGAGAGGGGGTGGCCCAGGGAGTGACCCCGCAGCCGTCCACGTGGAGAAGTCAAGAGTCGGACCCCGCGGAGCCTCCACCAGCCGTGGCACACCCCTTGGAGAAGTCAGGAGTCGGACCTCGGGGAGCAGCCACCAGCCACGGCTTGGGTCCGCTGCTGAGAGGAGACCGAGAAGAACTGGGGCCCTCCAGAGACCTCCAGCACTGGGCGGGCGCGTTATTGAGGTGGGAGGAGGGCACAGAGCAGAGATGTGAACGTATACAGCTTTCCCAGGCGCACTGCTGCGGCCATGGGAGGGGAGGTAGGGAGGGCTCCCCGGAGCCATGGGGTGGCCCAGGGCAGAGGAGGTGCCCACTGGGGAGGGCTGCCTGGGATTGGGGTGCTGGAGCAGCTCGCCCTCCTCAAGAGCCCTGACTGCAGTTTTCAACTGGGGAAGACAGGCCTCAGATGTGGAGGGGAGGGCTGGGGGGTCATCCCTGAAGGAGGCAGGAGCAAGGTGTTGGTGCAGGGAGTGCAAGGCAGGTGGCTAGAAGGGCCAGGAGCAGTCCTGGGCGGAGGGCGGTGGCCCCAGGAAGAGGCAGAGCAGTAAGCTGCAGTTTACAACTTAACTCCAGCTCCCAGCCCCAGGCCCCTCCTCAGGGAGGCACAAACCCTTCCTCTGGGCTGCTGCTTCTCTCCTGCGGGCTGTCAGCTGTGCCTGGCCTCTACCCTGAGCCCTGTGCTCTGTGTTCAGCTCTGTTTCTGCTGAATGTCATTAGGAAGCTCAAACGCGACATGGCAGGATGGCTTCCCCAGGCCTTCCTGAGTCTGTTGTGCACTCCAGCACCCCACACCCCCCCCACCAGTCCTCAGGCAAGAGCCCAGAGTCCTCTGCACCCTCCTCCTCTCATGCCCACGCCAGCCATCCGTGGCCCATCGGCAGCCATCGCGTATCCCACCCACACCCTCCTGGGACCCACTCAGCCAAGGCCCAAGGGTGGGGGTATTGAACATTCTATCCATGTACTATGGAACCTTCTTCCCATTTCCCATTGAACCTTATTCCCTTTTGCCTGAGCTAAAAATGCTTTTGGAGGCCAGTGCAGTTCACGTCTGTAGTCCCAGCCCGGATGACAAAAGAAGACCCTGTCTCAAAATAAAATAAATACCTAAATAAATCCTCGTGGATTATGGGAACATGGTGGCAGTAGCAAGAATTTTGTGTCTCCCTGAATTTTCTCGTGAAACACATGGAACTGCAAAGCAGATCAAAACTCCAAGGGGCAGCACTGACTACAAAGTACGTATTTTCACGCCTGCTGGAGGCAAAGCTCAGAGCTTCACTCTCTTCACCACCAGCATGTGTGTGCAGGGCCCGAGTTTACCCTCTTCCCTGAAGCAGCTGAAAATACATCCAAGGATTCTCAGATACTGGGCATCAGGTACCATGGGCCATGATCCCTGAGAGAGCACTCAGGGAGAAGAGCTGGGTGGAGGAAACAAAGCTGGCAGCCAGGGAAGCCACAGGGCAGGGGCAGAGAGGAGGGTCTGCCCACAGCCAGAGCTCCAGGATGGGGCAGGCGGGAGCGCCCAGAGCTGGGAAGGACTCTGGAAGGAAGCTGGCGGAACAGGGCTTGGAGTCTTTACACTCCTCCTGGCCCCAGGGTGTCCTCGTGGCCCAGGGGCAGCAGGCAGGCTGGTCGGCTGTGGGACAGGAGTGAAGGCTGTGCTGGTCCACACTCACAAAGCTCAGAAGGCTGGAGAGGATAGGCGCAGGGATATTTGATGGGAATACAAACACTCAGAACCCAACAGGGAAAGTGAACAATGTGTGCCTCTCATCAAAGTTACCAGACATGCAAAGCAGGAAAAATATGACCCACGATGAGGAAAAAGGTCCGTCAGCAGAGGCAGACCTGGGATCCACGCTGGTGTAGAGTGAGGTCTGTGCATAGAAGCAACTGTCACTGTTTCAGAGGCTCCAGGAGCCAGAGGAGGGCTGAATGTGCCTGGGCAAGGATCAGGAGATGGAGGAGGAAACCGAAGCTGTGAAGACCTCAGGGCCTGAGGCCCACCCAAAGAGACCCCCGCCGGCCACAACTGAAGCCACTGGTTAAAGCACACCAAGGATGCTTATACCACAAATACATAGTGCCACTTAAAAAGATGCTTCGAGGAGAGCCGCCATCTTGTGGGAGCGAAACCTCGCCTGGCAGCAGCCGCTGAGGTGTCCCTGGCCAGTGTCCTTCCGCCTGTCCGCAAGCATGGGGAACACCTTCGCCAACCCCTTCAAGGACCTTTTCGGCAAAAAGGAAATGCTCATCCTCACGGTGGGCCTGGATGCTGCGGGGAAGACCACGATCCTGTACAAGCTAAAGTTGGGTGAGATCGTGACCACCATTCCCACCATAGGCTTCAGTGTGGAAACCGTGGCGTACAAGGACATCAGCCTCGCTGCGTGGGATGCGGGTGGCCAGGACAAGATCCGGCCTCCGTGGCACCACGCACAAGGCCTGATCTTCGTGGTGGACAGCAATGACAGAGCGCATGAACGAGGCCTTTGAGGAGCTCATGAGGATGCTGGCTGAGGACGGGCTCCAGGATGCTGTTCTGGTGTTGGCCAACAGGCAGGACCTCCCCAACGCCATGAATGCGGCTGAGATCACAGACAAGCTGGGCTGCACTCCCTACACCGCAGGAACGGGTACATTCAGGCCACCAGTGGTGCCGGGCTCTGAAGGACTGGACTGGCTGTCAGTCAGCCCTGGAACCTGAAGTGAGTGCGACCCCCTCCCTCACTCCTCTCGCCCTCTGCTTTACTCTCACGTGTGAGTGCCAGAAGCTGCCTCCGTGGTTTGGTCACCGTTTTGTAAATGTGGCGGATGCAGCCTGCAGCCAGGCTTTTTATTTAATGTAAATAGTTTTTGTTTACAATGAGGCAGTTTCTGGTACTCCTATGTGATATTACTCAGCTTTTTTAATTGTAAAAAGAAAAATCAACTCATTGTTCAGTGCTGAAAGGGGATGTAGGCCTGTGGGCACCTGGCCTCCAGGAGGTGCTGTGTTCAGAGAGCCGGGCACACTCTTGACTTTAGAGCTGTGTTGAAATCCATTTTGGTGGTTGGTTTTTAACCCAAACTCAGTGCATTTCTTTTTTTTTTTTTTTTTTTTTTTTTTGAGACGGAGTTTCGCTCTTGTTACCCAGGCTGGAATGCAATGGCGCGACCTCGGCTCACCGCAACCTCTGCCTCCTGGGTTCAGGCAATTCTCCTGCCTCAGCCTCCTGAGTAGCTGGGATTACAGGCATGCACCACCGTGCCCAGCTAATTTTTCGTATTTTTAGTAGAGACGGGGTTTCACCATGTTGACTGGGATGGTCTCGATCTCTTGACCTCGTGATCCACCCACCTTGGCCTCCCCAAGGGCTGGTATTACAGGTGTGAGCCACCGCGCCCGGCCCGCATTTTTTTAAATAGTTAAAAATCCAAGTCGAGAACACTTGAACACACAGAAGGGAGACCCTGCCTAGCATAGATTTGCAGTTATGGCCTGGATGCCGGTTGCCAGCCTGGCTGTTCCCCTTGGGAACATGAGGCGGCGGGGTGGCAGACCGCAATCAATGCTGCATGGTCACAATAGAGACCCCTGCAACTCGCTTTTCCTGGGTCACCCTGCACTCCATAACCGTGTGCTTGTCCCTGTGCCCCCATGGTTCCCAGGGGCCGGGCTGGGAGCCCACAGTCGCCCCACTCTCCTGCAGGCCACCCCACCCACCTTCAGGCAGCCCGTGGGAGGCAGGGCCCCACCTGTCCCTCAGTCAGCATGTGGCCAGAGTGAGTCAGTTGTGCCCAGTACTCATGCTCGCTCAGACACTTTGGAAGGATGTCTGGGGCCTCAAGGCATGCAGTCCACCTAGACCCACAGCCCCCTGGGAGCACCCCGCCTCCGTGTGTGACGCAGCCTTACTTCCCTCAGCCTGCAAGGGTCCGATTTGCCATCGAAAAGGCAGCCTCTACATTTTTCTTTCATATTTTGATAAACACTGAAGAAGCTGGAGCTGTTAAATTTATCTTGGGGAAACCTCAGAACTGGTCTGTGTGGTGTCGTGGAGCCTCTTACTGCTCTCAGTACACGGTAAATAATCAACAACCACAACAACAAAGATGCTTCGAGGCCGGCGCAGTGGCTCACGCCTGCAATCCCAGCACTTTGGGGGGCTGAACTAGGCAGATCGGCTGAAGTCGGGAGTTTGAGACCAGCCTGACCAACATGTTTAAACCCCACCTTACTAAAAATACAGAATTAGCCGGGCGCGGTGGCTCACGCCTGCAATCCCAGCACTTTGGGGGGCTGAGCTAGGCAGATCAGCTGAAGTCGGGAGTTTGAGACCAGCCTGACCAACATGTTTAAACCCCACCTTACTAAAAATACAGAATTAGCAGGGCGCGGTGGCTCACGCCTGCAATCCCAGCACTTTGGGGGGCTGAGCTAGGCAGATCGGCTGAAGTCGGGAGTTTGAGACCAGCCTGACCAACATGTTTAAACCCCACCTTACTAAAAATACAGAATTAGCCGGGCGCGGTGGCTCACGCCTGCAATCCCAACACTTTGGGGGGCTGAGCTAGGCAGATCAGCTGAAGTCGGGAGTTTGAGACCAGCCTGACCAACATGTTTAAACCCCACCTTACTAAAAATACAGAATTAGCAGGGCGCGGTGGCTCACGCCTGCAATCCCAGCACTTTGGGGGGCTGAGCTAGGCAGATCGGCTGAAGTCGGGAGTTTGAGACCAGCCTGACCAACATGTTTAAACCCCATCTTACTAAAAATACAGAATTAGCCGGGCGCGGTGGCGCAGGTGTGTAGTCCAAGCTACTAGGGAGGCTGAGACACGAGAATTCCTTGAAGCCGGGAGGCGAAGGTTGAGGTAAGCTGTGATTGCACCATTGCGCTCCAGCCTGGGCAACAGGAGTTAAACTCCGTCTCAAACAAACAAACAAAAGGTGCTGTGAATGGGCCCTGGGACGCCAGCTTGTTCTCACAACTTTGGAAGAGTGGGACCGACCAGCCGCTCATCTTCCCTTATACACCCTGTGCGTCAAGGCAGCAAAGACCTGGGCAGTGCTTGCTTCTCTCTAGAAACATTCCAGCGGGTAAATGAAGAAATTACAGAATAAACTCTCCCCCTTTCACACCCCAGTGAGATAATGACACAGGTAACAACCGTCACTGACGTGAGCACCACCAGAGACACAGCTGGACGTCAGGAGCTTCCTGGCAGGAAACCAAAGGGACTTCCACGAGATCTTGCTAAAAAATCCACCCTGGGCTGGGCACGGTGGCTCACGCCTATAATCCCAGCACTCTGGGAGGCCGAGGTGGGTGGATCACGAGGTCAAAAGATCGAGACCATCCTGGTCAAGAAGGTGAAACCCCATCTCTACTAAAAATACAAAAATTAGCTGGGCATGATAGTGCGCGCCTGTAATCCCAGCTACTGGGGAGGCTGAGACAGGAGAATTGCTTGAACCCAGGAGGCGGAGGTTGCGGTGAGCCGAGATCGCACCATTGCACTCCAGTCTGGGTAACAACAGCGAAACTGTCTCAAAAAAAAAAAAAAATCCACCCTGAATATGGGTGCAGCAGGCGCCCATCCACCACCCAGACTCAGCCCTCTGGCTGTTCCCCGGGAATCCATGCAGTGAGTCTGTCCCAGGCCTTCCCCTGCAAGGGCGAGGGGCAGCCCTGGGGCCACAGTGCAGGGGAGCTCAGGGGCAGCCCTGGGGGCACCTTTTCTTCCACGTTTCTGTTTCTTCCCATTTCACACTCCCTGCCCATTTCTCACTTCCTAAGGTGGTCACCTGAGGAAAGCTCCCAACACAAGCCCCGAATCTCAGGCTCTGCTCTTTGGGGACCTGAAGACACTGATTAGGCCTCCGGGTGTCACATTGATTTACAGGATTCGGGGACAGCGGGAGACAGCTTGGAATGTAAGCAGAAACTCTCAGCACTAGAACTGTTTCTTCCACGACCAACGTGCAGGGGAGCGAAGAAGACAGGAAAGGAGAAACGACAATCAAAAGGGAGTGGAGTGTAGACCAGCAGCCTTATCTGGATCCTGAGTCACTTTCACGCACAGGGTAAACAAAACCAAGCCCATGACTCAGCAATCTCGGTGATGACACCGACCAGATACCTGATGATGCTGAAGATCCGCCAGGCCTGGTGGCTCACGCCTGTAATCCCGACACTGTAGGAGGCCGAGGCGGGTGGATCACCTGAGGTCGGAGTTCGAGACCATCCTGGCCAACATGGTGAAACCCCGTCTCTACAAAAAATACAAAATTAGCCGGGCGTGGTGGTGCGTGCACGTTATCCCAGCTACTTGGGAGGCTGAGGCAGGAGAATTGCCTGAACCCAGGAGGCGGAGGTTGCGGTGAACCGAGATCACACCATTACACTCCAGCCTGGGTGACAAGAGTGAAACTCTGTCTCAAAAAAAAAAAAAAAAAAAACGAAGAAAGACAATGAGGGCCTGTTATTAAGGTATAAGGATGGCGGTGTGGTTGTGTTTCTTCAAGAGTTCTTATCTTTTAGAGATAGACACTTAAATATATGCATGAAATGAGGGAGTGGCTGGGGCTTCCTCAGAATAATTTGGAGGAGTCGGGGTGGGAAGAGGCTGGCGAGGAATTCAGACCAAACAAGATTGGCCAGTGCTGGGTGATGGGTTCATTGACACTGATGACACAGTTATGTCTCCGTTTGTCTTTGCTTGAAATTTTCCATGATAGAACCTGTAAAGATTGCTGCCCACAGGCAGGGCAAGGTGGCTCACGCCTGTAAGCCCGGCATTTTGGGAGGCCGAGGCAGGCAGATCACCTGAGATCCGGAGTTTGAGAACAGCCTGGCCAACATGGTGAAACCCCATCTGTACTAAATGTACAAAAAAATTAGCTGGGTGTGGTGGTGTGCACCTGGAATCCCAGCTATTCGGGAGGCTGAGGCAGGAGAATCGCTTGAACCCAGGAGGCAGAGGTTGCAGTGAGCAGAGATTGCGCCACTGTACTCCAGCCTGGGCGACAGAGCAAAACTCCGTCTTAAAAAAAAAAAAAAAAAAAAAAGATTTCCAGTCTCCTTCAGTTTCTCCCTCCAGATGCCAGCATGCCCTCTGGGAGCGGGAAGTGCCTCCAGGTGTCCTGCAGAGGAGGCCTCGTGGGAGTTTGTTGAGTGAACACATCAGTGAATTCGTGTTTCAATCAACAGGTGGAAATCTTGGAAATAAATTATAGCCCTGGACACACACAAACACCAATCACCAGATAATCCACAAAGCAGTTGAAGAGCTTGGTGGAGCCGTAAGTGACAGTCCTGCAGATAGGGCAGCCGGGAAATGATAGAAGTTCCAGGGTGAGGGGTGGGGTGGGGTGGGGGAGCAGGTAGGGCCGAACTCACAGACGTGAAGGTCCCACAAGAGCAGCTCAGGAGGAGAGAGTCATGAGGTGCTGGGATCCAGCCGCAGCCCTGTTTGTGAGTGCCCTTAGTCCTGGTGGTGACAAGGGATTGAAGAAAAAAAAAAAGATGAAGACACGAGAGTAGGATTTTACAGTACGGGTCCAGGTGACCAGCAAGCGTAGGGAGTTTATTACATGCATACACTTGTTAATTGAGGGGTGGGGGAGCAGGGGAGGTGATCAGGGGACCCTTGAAACTATTGGGAGAAGACTTGAGATTAATGTGGGCAAGGTAACCATGGGGAGCTGTGTGATCTGCAGTATTCACTAACAGATGTCCTAGAACACTGAATTCCACCACCGGTTGCTATCAAGGTGCATTTGCATCAGAAGCATAGCCGATAAGGCACCACTGGGTCTGACCACACCCAATCCATCAAAGGGCTTTTATCTCCCCAGCATTGCAGACAGAGAGCAATCAAAATCACTCCAGATTCTGAGAGCCTAAGCAGAGCCTGTGGCATTCAGGTTACCTCTGCCCTGCAAGGCTTTTCTTCCTTGCAAGCTCCCGTCTGCAAAGATCTTGTGAGCAGGGATCAGATCTTGTGAGCAGAGGTCGCCTCCCTTCTCAGAGATCTTGCACGCGTCCTCTTTAGGAGACCCTCCTGCAGCCTCCAGGTTGAGAAGGCATTCGTGGGACCAAAGCAGTATTTCCTGCTCTGCCACCACCCCGCAGTGCTCCACAGTTTCACAGTGCTCTCAGATGGTCTTTACCTAAGGCCTCCAGTTGCCACTTAATTTCTGTTTTACTGCACCAGTATTTGATATAGCTTAGTTTGGGGTATAAACTTCAGTGTACAATAAGCAAAGCAAGCTTTTAATTATTTGACGAGAAATAATGTAGGTCTGCCCCTGGCCATCTTGACCCACAGTAAGAAGCTTGAGACTTGAGGCTAACCGGACTCCACAAGTGGTGGTGCAAACGTCGTGCTGTAGCAGGAGCGGCCGCGGGAAATGGATCTCTCAGACACCGAACACAGGAGGAAGGAGTTTATTCGGCCGGGAGCAAGGTGGCATAGTTGCCTAACAGCCAAGTTCTCCTAACAAAGGAAGGTTCCGCCTTTATGTAGGCTTATACTTTAGATGTTACACGTGGAAGAATCTTAGGTTTATAAATTAACATATGAAAAGGGTCTCGGTTTACAGTCTCAGGAATTACATATGAAAAGGGTCTTGGCTGGGCGCGGTGGCTCACGCCTATAATCCCAGCACTTTGGGAGGCCGAGGCGGGTGGATCACGAGGTCAAGAGATCGAGACCATCCTGGTCAACAAGGTGAAACCCCGTCCCTACTAAAAATACAAAAATTAGCTGGGCATGGTGGTGCGCAGCTGTAGTCCCAGCTACTCGGGAGGCTGAGGCAGGAGAATTGCCTGAACCCAGGAGGCGGAGGTTGCGGTGAGCCAAGATCGCGCCATTGCACTCCAGTCTGGGTAACAAGAGTGAAACTCCGTCTCAAAAAAAATAAATAAAAAGAAAAGGGTCTCAGTTTATAGTCTCAGGAATTACATATGAAAAGGGTTTCGGTTTACAGTCTTATGAATGAAAAGGGGAAGTTTGCAGTCTTAGGAATGAAAAGGGGAAGTTGATCTGAGATGCCTCTTCAGTGCTGGGAATGTGCAAAGACACCTGGCAGGACCCTGGATGTAGGGAGGCAGGTGCCCGTGAAGGGGCAGAAGAGTCAGACCCTGAGTAGCCAGCACATTGCCAACAAGTGAACCCAAGTACAATGTAACCACTGACCGAGAAACAACTCCAATTGTTCATCTGTGTGTGTGTGGTGTGTGTGGTGTTTGTTTGTTGTGAGACAGACAAGAGTCTGACTCTTGTTGCCCAGGCTGGAGTACGGTGGTGTGATCGTAGCTCTCTGCAACCTCTGCCTCTTAGGTTCAAGTGATTATCCTGTCTCAGCCTCCCAAGTAGCTGGGATTACAGTCGTGTGCCACCACCCCTTGCTAATTTTGTATTTTTAGTAGAGTTGGTGTTTTGCCATGTTGGCCAGGCTGGTCTTGAACTGCCGACCTCAAGTGATCCACATCTGCTTCGGCCTCCCAAAGTGCTGGGATTATAGGTGTGAGCCACTGTGGCCAGCCAGTGTGTGTGTGTTTTAACACAAAACTGAAACTCAGCAATGGCCACCAGACAGTAGCTTATGGGTGTGGTGAGCAGGGAATGCACTCTGGAGCCCCGGCCTGCTCAGAAGAGCCTGGAGACGCTGCGTGGCCTCGGCCTTTCTTGGAAGTTAACTGTATGTGTTAAAAGTTGCTTTTCTACTTGGCTGCTTTCCTGCGCAGGAGCCATAGGGCCGGACCAACAGGGTCTTGAGCCACACTTCCACAGGCACTGCAGCGACGCGTGGCTCTGTGGTTCAGCCGGCCACCCGGAAGATCTGTAGGTGCAAGGCCTGGTGAGCCAGGGTGCCCAAATCGCCCCGGGTCCTCGTGGCGGCCCGTCCGGCCCACTGTGCGCTGCCCCAGCATTCAGTACTGTGACCGGTTGAGCGACTGGGGGAAGGAAGGACGGCTTTGCTCCCTCCCGCATCAGATGTTTCCAGGCCCTCGATCTCTCACTCACCCGAGAATGGGGAGGGGATCCCAGCGTGTGCTGAGCTCATGTAAGTAAATATCTGACCCAAAGAATTTCGCAGAAAATGATTTATTTAGGCAGAGAGAGAGAGAGAGAAAGAGAGAGAGAGAGAGAGAGAGAGAGAGAGAGAGAAAGAGAGAGAGAGAAATAGAAAGAGAGAGAGAAATAGAAACAGAAATAGAGACAAAGAGAAATAGAGAGAAATAGAAAGAAATAGAGAGAGGAAGAGAGAGAGAGAAATAGAGAGAGAAATAGAGACAGAGAGAAATAGAGAAACAGAGAGAGAAATAGAGAGAGAGAGAAATAGAGAGAGAGAGAGAGAAATAGAGAAAGAGAGAGAGAAATAGAAACAGAAATAGAGACAAAGAGAAATAGAGAGAAATAGAAAGAGGAAGAGAGAGAGAGAAATAGAGAGAGAGAAATAGAGACAGAGAGAAATAGAGAAACAGAGAGAGAAATAGAGAGAGAGAGAGAGAAAGAGAAAGAGAGAGAGAGAGAGAGAAAGAGAGAAATAGAGAAAGAGAGAGAAATAGAAAGAGAGAGAAATAGAAACAGAAATAGAGACAAAGAGAAATAGAGAGAAATAGAAATAGAGGAAGAGAGAGAGAGAGAAATAGAGAGAGACAGAGAGAGAAATAGAGAGAGAGAGAGATAAATAGAGAGAGAAAGAGAGAGAGAGAGAAATAGAGAGATTGAGCCCCCACATTGCAGTGGGAGGGGATCCAGAGACGAAGTCCACACAGAGAAGGAAGGACAGCTCCCACACTGTTGTGGGAGGGGCTCCCCAGAGGGAAAATCCCAGTAGGTGAGGGGCAGGGGTTCTTTTAATCTGGGACTTATTCCCACCGCATTCAAGTTCTAGTCCAGTAAGAGGAGTTTTTCCAAACTTCCTCTGGAGTGGAACTCAGATTTTCTGAGTTCAATACTGGATTGGTTGCTATGCCCGAAATCAAAAGCCCCTCCTCCAAAGCCTTTCGCGCCTCCAGAGCCTTTCTCCAGCTTTCTAAACAGAAGAGCACACCTGGGCTCTCTACCTTTCCCAAGTGCAAAATCTTAAGTTAGACAAAGACCTCTAAGCTCCTGGCTGGAGACATGAAAGAATAGGTCGGGGACGTCACTGTGAAGCTCTTGCCTTTGAAACAGGCCCCTTGCGGACCCGGGAAGAGAAGTTAACATATTGTCTCAGCACGACAGGGCGGTGTGCGCAGGCTGCGGCCCCAGGCTGATGCATGGATCACGGAAATGCCAGTGGTCCCAGCCACCTTCTTGTGAATGCGGCTGTGGCCAGCACTACAGAGTGGCACGAGAACCTTCTCACAGGAGCGTGGCCGGGACTATCAGCTTTTCTGTGGATCTGAGGAGGCGGAACAAGTCCACTGAGTCCCTGCAGGCCAGCGTGCAGTGACTGAAGGAGACCACTCCACACTCATCCTCTTCCCCGGAAGCCCTCAGCCCCCGGGAAGGAAGCCGGTTCTGCTGAAGAACTGAAGCTGCCACCCAGCTGGCGGGGCGGATCACGCCCATCTCGAATGTCTGTAAGAAGAAGAAAGCCCGAGTCATCGTTGAGGAGGAGGAGAATGTCAAAGCCTTTGCTCACCTCACATGGCCCGTGCCAGTGCCCAGCTCTTCAGCATATGGGCAAAAGGAGCCAAGGAAGCTGCAGAACAGGATGTTGAAAAGAAAAAATAAAGCCCTCCTGGGCACCTGCAATAAATCAGCAGTCACGCTGGCTCTCCAAAAAAAAAAAATCGAATAGCAACGCCTGGGCGCTTTGGCTCACACCTGTAATCCCAACTTTTAGGCCAAGGTGGGTGGATCACCTGAGGCACCAGCTGGCCAACATGGTGAAATCCTGTCCCTATAGATAAATTAGACGCCTACACTACACACAGACGTGTGCACGCAAACACGATGCTTACCTGCTCAAAAATACACCACACCGTACCCACACGCAAACAATTACATACCCGTCTCAAAGTCTTAGAGCAAGCTAGACCCTCCTGGGAGGCACTTCTCCATGTCAGGTTTCTGCATGTCCAGATCCTCAGAGTCACTGAAACATGTGAAGGATGTTTGTCTTGGCTGGGCGCAGTGGCTCACGCCTGTAATACCAGCACTTTGGGAGGCCAGGGCAGGTGGATCGCCTGAGGTCAGGAGCTTGAGACCACCCTGTCCGACATGGTGAAACCCCGTCTCTACTGAAAATACAAAATTAGCCGGGTGTGTTGGCATGCACCTGTAATCCCAGCTGCTTTGGGAGGCTGAGGCAGGAGAATTGCTTGAACCTAGGGAGCGGTCGTTGCAGGAAGCCAAGGTTGTGCCACTGCACTCCAGCCTGAATAACAGAGTGAGACTCATTCACAAAAAGAGGAAGAAGAATGTTTGTCCTGGAGATGCTCTAAGATAGTGATGCCTAACCCAGGCGTCTCCCTCTCTGGAGATGTTTCTTTCAGGGTAGGAAGGACAAAGACCTCCCCCGCCTCCACAATGCCCCCACCTGTCTCTCTCCCTGGAGAAGGCCTGCTTACACTGCAAAGAAGGGGCCAGGTTTCTCTCTCTGGAAGGGAGGATAAGGAGACCCCTAGCAGCCCTATAAAGGATAAGAGTTTTGGCTGGGTGCAGTGGCTCACACCTGTAATCCCAGCACTTTGGGAAGCCGAGGCAGGCAGATCACCTGAGGTCAGGAATTCGAGACCAGCCTGGCCAACGTGGTGAAACCCTGTCTCAACTAATAATGTGAAAATTAGCCAGATGTAATGGCGGGCACCTATAATCCCAGCTGCTTGGGAGGCTAAGGTAAGAGAATTGATTGAACCCGGGAGGCTGAGGTTGTGGTGAGCCAAGATTGCACCATTGCACTCCAGCCTGGGCAAGAAGAGTGAAACTCTGTCTCAAAAAAAAAAAAGAAAAGGTAAGAGAGTTTCCTGAACTCGGAGTTCTTCCCCACCATGCACCCAGTGCCTGTCCAGGTTCCACCTGCATCGTCCGAGGCTGAGACATGGAGACCGGTCGGCAGCTGCCTTTGCCGGGAGGGGTCAGTGCTCTCTGTCTCTGACAGGACCTAATGTTACCCCGGTCCATGTATGTGTGAAACTGGCCGGCGAGCTTGTTAGCTTGTGAGCAGAGCAAAGTCTCAGACACTTCCAGCCTCTGATTTAGCATTCTCATTTTATCTCACACACACACGGTACATACCCATCTGCTGTATCTGCCTTTACACGAAGAACTGGATGCCCATTTTATCCCGTACAGACAAAAAAAAAGATAACCATTTATACCATATGTATACACACAAGACAGAGGCCCCTCTCATGTGCAAAAAAGTTAAAAGTATCCAACTCACATCACACACGAAAATATTGTATAGCCTTACATGACACAACTGGATGCTAGTCTCACACCAGACACATACACAAAATTGATGATCGCGCCTACAGCAGAATATTAGACACCGACCGCGCGCCCGCACATGCACACACGCACACACACACACTCACACTCATTTCATCCATGAAAGTAGATACCTGATCACACAATGTACAAAACATTAGATAACTTTTTTTTTTTTTTTGAGACTGAGTTTCACTCCTGTTGCCCAGGCTGGAGTGCAATGGCTCAATCCCAGTTCACGGCAACCTCCACCTCCTGGGTTCAAATGATTCTCCTGCTTCAGCCTCCTGAGTAGCTGGAATTACAGGCGCCCACCACCACACCTGGATAATTTTTTGTATTTTTAGTAGAGATGGGGTTTCACCATGTTGGCCAAGCTAGTCTCAAACTCCTCACATCAAGTGATCTGCCCACCTCGGCCTCCCAAAGTGCTGAAATTACAGGTGTGAGCCGCTGTGCTGGCCTTAGTTGATTTAGAAAGTTTATTATTATTATTATTATTATTTTAAGATGGGGTTTCACCATGATGGCCAGGCTGGACTTGAACTCCTGACCTCAGGTGATCCACCCACCTCAGCCTCCCAAAGTGCTAGGATTACAGGCGTGAGCCACCGCGCCCGGCCTAGAAAGTTTATTTATTTTTTAATTTTTATTATTTTTTTGAGACAGAGTCTTGTTTTGTCGCCCAGGGTGGAATGCAATGGCAAGATCTCAGCTCACCGCATCCTCCGCCCTCCATGCCTCAGACACCCAAGAAGCTGGGATTACAGGCGCTCACCACCGCGCCTGGCTAATTTTTGTATTTTTAGTAGAGATGGGGTTTCATTGTATTGGCCAGGCTTGTCTCTTGGCCAGGCTGGTCGTGAACTCCTGACCTCATGATCCACCAGCCTCAGCCTCCCAAAGTGCTGGGATTACAGGCATGAGCCACTGCGCCTGGCCCCCAGCTTGGTTTTACGCATTTTAGAGAGACATGAACTCAATTGATACATGTAGCATGCACACTGGTCCGGTCTGGTAAGGCAGAACAGCTCGAGGAGGTGGACGGATTCAGGTCACAGGTGGATGTGAAGATTTTCTGACTGGCCATTCGTTGAAAGAGTTATTCTAATGACCTGGAATCAAATAGAAAGGAACGCCTGGGTTAAGATGAGAGGTTGTGGAGACCAGGGTTTTCTCACGCAGACCAAGCCTCTAGGGAGCAGGCTTCAGCAAGAATAGATGGTAAATGCCTCTTATCAGGTCTCTGCAGTGAAGTGGTGAGGCTGGTCTGATTCCCACTTCCCCTCATGGCCTGAACTAGTTTTTCAGGATAATCTGGAATGTCCTCTGCCAAAGGGAGGGTACATCCGTTGGTTAGGGGCTTAGAATTTTAATTTTCGTTTACAAACACAGGAGAACACCAGCTCCTTCTACCATTTACACCAAATCCTCTGTGGAGGAGAGGCAGGAAGGGGCCCCTGAGCTCAGATTCAAGGTGCCCTGACTTCAGGGCTCACAGAAGCCCCACGCTGGACAGGGAGGAGAGTAGGAGGACACGGAGGGCTCCTCTCTGGTGGGCTGACTGGAATGGCAGTGGCCTGGTGGTGGCCAGAGCCCTCCCTTGTGTAGGTAAATCAGCAGGCTCATTTTCCAGCGCACGCCTCTGTGAAGGGATGGACCGTCCACATGCTTGAGGATACAGTCACGGCGTTTCCTTGGGGCAGCCCGGGCCTTCAGGTCTGGGTGTGTACGTCCCAAGTGGGCCTTCAGGCCGGGCCCTGAGGAGGCGCTGAGACAGGTGGGAGTGATGGCACGCAGGCGCAGAGACGAGGCAGGTACACAGGGAACCGGGCAGGTCCAGGAGGCTCCCTACGGGAAGTGGCACTCCCAGGAACCTGTCTGGAGGGTTCTTTTCTTGTGGAGGAGCCCGTAGCTGAGAGGCCACATGGCTCACTGGTTCTGTTTTTACCCTAAGCTGTGCTGGGCGGTCCTGGGCTCCGGGGTTCTCCGGGAGGGGCAGATAAACCAAGCGGAGGAGCGGCTGGAGAGGCCAGGCCGTCTCAGTGCAGCAGGTGAAATTTCCTCCCCGAAGGCCTCTGAAAAGGCGGCCTAGCTGATCCTCCAGTCTTGGCAGAGTAATTGTTTTCAGTGGCTGCATTTTAAACAAGATATTGTTTAGAGAAGACACATTAACCCGAAATTAATGAATGCTAGTATGG
This sequence comes from Callithrix jacchus, assembly GCF_049354715.1. Taxonomy (NCBI): domain Eukaryota; kingdom Metazoa; phylum Chordata; class Mammalia; order Primates; family Cebidae; genus Callithrix; species Callithrix jacchus. The sequence continues at coordinate 192,537,200 of NC_133504.1, forward strand.
GTTGCTGATAGAAGTCTACACAGGGCTGGGCGCGGTGGCTCACGCCTGTAATCCCAGCACTCTGGGAGGCCGAGGCAGGTGGATCACAAGGTCAAGAGATCGAGACCATCCTGGTCAACATGGTGAAACCCCGTCTCTACTAAAAATATAAAAATTAGCTGGGTATGGTGGCGCGTGCCTGTAGTCCCAGCTACTCGGGAGGCTGAGGTGGGAGAATTGCTTAATCCCCGGAGGCGGATGCTGCGGTGAGCTGAGATCACGCCACTGCACTCCAGCCTGGGTAACAAGGGCGACACTCCGTCTCAAAAAAAAAAAAAAAAACAAAAGAAGTCTACACGGGGTTGAAAGAAGAGAGATAATAACATTGAAATGCACATTTAGCCATAACTGTGTCTGTTAAGCGTTATTTAAATAAACTTTTGAAGATCCTTCTCTTTTTTCATTTTTATCTTTATTTATTTAGGACTACAGGCATGTGCCACCATGCTCATCTACCAATTGGATTTGTTTTGTTTTGTTTAGTTTTTTTGAGACAGAGTTTCCCTCTTGTTACCCAGGCTGGAGTGCAATGGCGCGATCTGAGCTCACCGCAACCTCTGCCTCCTGGGTTCAAGCAATTCTCCTGCCTCAGCCTCCCGAGTAGTTGGGACTATAGGCACGCACCACCATGCCCAGCTAATTTTTGTAATTTTTTTAGTAGAGATGGGGTTTTACCATGTTGACCAGGATGGTCTCGATCTCTTGACCTTGTGATCCACCTGCCCTGGCCTCCCGAAGTGCTGGGATTATAGGCATGAGCCACCACGCCCAGCCCACCAATTGGATTTTTAAACTGTTGAGTGTTGAGGGCTCTCTATATATTCTCAATACTAGACCTTTGTTGGATATGTGGTTTGCAAATATTTTTCCCAGTCTACGAGTACAAAAACCTTTCGATGGAATTAAATTAAATGTATAGATCAGTTTAGGGAGAGCTGACACTGCTACTATGTTGGATTTTCCAATCCATGAACATTGTATGTCTCTCCATTTCTTCAGCTCTTTGTTGATGTCTTTCTTTCTTTTCTTTCTTTTTTTTTTTTTTGAGACGGAGTTTCGCTCTTGTTACCCAGGCTGGAGTGCAATGGTGTGATCTCGGCTCATCCCAACCTCCGCCTCCTGGGATCAAGCAATTCTCCTGCCTCAGCCTCCTGAGTAGCTGGGATTACAGGCACGCACCACCGTGCCCAGCTAATTCTTTGTATTTGTAGTAGAGATGGGGTTTCACCATGTTGACCAGGATGGTCTCAATCTCTTGACCTCGTGATCCACCCGCCTTGGCCTCCCAAAGTGCTGGGATTACAGGCTTGAGCCACCACACCCAGCCTGATGTCTTTCATTCATGGTGTGTAATTTTTTATTTTTAAGACAGAGTCTCACTCTGTTGTTCAGGCTGGAATGCAGTATTGTGATCTCAGCTCACTGCAACCTCTGCCTCCTGAGTAGCTGGGATTACAGGCATGTACCTACTACGCCCAGTATGCACCTACTATACTAATTTTTTTTGTATTTTTATAAAGACATGGTTTCACCATGTTGGCCGGGCTGGTCTCGAACTCCTGACCTTAGGTGATCCACCCACCTCGGCCTCGTAAAGTGCTGGGATTACAGGTGTGAGCCACTGTGCCCAGCCATAGTATATGATTATTTTTAGCTTGCAAGTTCTGTAGATGGTTTGCTAAGTTTATACCAAAATATTTTCTTTTCCTTGGAGTAATTATAAATGTCTTTGATTTTGGTTTTCATGTTTTTTGTTGGTATATGTCAATGCAGTTGACTGTGTGTACTGATCTTGCATTTTGCAGCCTTGCTGAGCTCACCTACTCAACCCAAGAGCTCTGACATGTAGAGAGGAGAAGCTCCTTCAATGATGCGTCCTCGGCTGGGCAAGGTGGCTCACACCTGTAATCCTAGCACTTTGGGAGGCTGAGGTGGGTGGGTCACCTGAAGTCAGGAGTTCAAGACCAGCCTGGCCATCATGGTGAAACCCCATCTTTAAAAAAAAAAAAAGCATCCTCAACAGACATTTGATGATGGAGGTAGCTACTGTGGCTGCCCCATCATGGTGACAGGCTCAGACACCACCTGTCAGAGGCAGTGTTCCACAAAAGCAGGGTCCCTCAACAGGGAAGCCTGCATTGCAACTCCCCCTCTGCCAGGTGGGGCTGGGGGGATGTGGAAGTCCCCAGGCCAGCACTGGCAGTGGGCTGTGGAGGAAGGTTGTGAGGGGCCAGGTCATCAGGGCAGGGTGAGCAAAAGGTGAGGAGGAGGACAGAAGGAACTCTGGGGGAATGGGGGATGAAGATGAATGGAAGGACAAATAGGGGGAAGGCAGAGGAGGTAAAGAGTGAGGACACAGGCCCATCACACATCTCAGAGAGTGGAAGTCCCTTGGGGCCCACCCATCTCAGGACACCCCTGGGTGAGCCCCATTTTCTCTTCTTTACTGGACGGGACTCTACAAAAAAAAAATTCCCAAGTGGACAGCTCTATCTGAGACACACACACAATCCCTGCAGAAGGCCCCACAATAAGAGCGGGGGCCTCACGATCAGCCTGTTCAGACTCCAGTGTGGACCATGGACAGGACCTGGGAAAGTAGGCGAATGTTTAAGAAAAAGTCAGAATTAATATTGTGAGTGTCAGAAAACAGGGCTGCTTCGGGGTCAAGAGGGCTTCCTTGTTTGGGGAATCCTGCTTGTGCCTCCACCGCACCCCTACACTGGCCTCAGCAACAGGGCTGGAGCCCCTTGAGTCCTCCCAGGGTGGGCCAGGCACAGTTGTGGGGTCAGTAGGTTTTTGCAGATAAGACTGAGCCTAAACTCCCTCCTCACCTATACGCCTCTCCATCCTAAACACACAGAAACCTCTGCCTACTCTGACAGCTGTGTCCTCCATTATAAAATGCAGATAATGTATGTGGGGGGCTTCCTACCCCAGGGTGGGGCCCACAGGCCTTCCCTGCCATCCCTCCTGCTTGGGCAGGGCACCTCGCCCCTCCTACTCTCTGCCTCCCACAGGGGTACTGAGGGGCTGGTGTGATTTGAGGCTCCGTGGAAAGCACCCGGCCTCCTCTCCCAGGCTGGCCTCGGGGGCCTGTGGCTTGCTGGATCCTCAGGCATTTGGGGTCCACAGCCCCTGTCAGGAAATGCTGGGCAGAGTGACTTCAAAACCCCCTTTGCTGCGCCCACCCTGAGGACCACACAGGCTGCGACCGGGGCCCGTTTCTGGAAGGACATTCTGTTTTTGTGGCAGGGACTTCCAGCCTGAGGCGGAAGGAGGAGGGTCCACCGTCGCCTTTGCACCCCGCTTTTGGGTCCCCTGTACCCTGGACGGGGCGGGAGCCTCTTCCCAGTCCTCACGTCGGAACTGGCCCCGCGGCCCCGCCCGGCCCCACCTCCGCCCGCGGGCGGTCCCGACCCACGCGGGAAGCTTCTTAAGCCCGGGCGCCCGACGGGACCGGCGGGGACCGGCGGGGACCGCGGAACCGCGACGATGGCGGAGCCGACTGGGGCCGAGACGGGGGCGCAGCGGGGCCCCCGCACCTACGCGCGCCGCTGGGTGTTCCTGGCGGCCGTGGGCCTGCTCAGCTGCTCCAACGCCACGGTAGGGCGGGCGGGGAGGCGCAGGCTGCGGCCGGTCCCCTCGGACCAGCGGGGTTTCGCTTTCCTGCGGCCGCAGCCGGCGGGGGGTGGCGCCTTCTCCTGGGGGGCGCGGGCACCGGGGGGGGGCGCTGTCTGCCAGCCGCGGAGTCCCAGACCTTCCCGGCCTTCGGTGGCTCCGGCTGGAGGCCCGGGTCCCTCGTCCCAGCCGGTCACGGAGAGGGGCCCTGCGGGGCCTCCGTCCGCCCTCCGCGCCCCAGGACCGCGGGCGGGAGCAGAGGGGCGCTCGGAGCCGGGCTCGGGGGGCGGTTCCTGGGCTGGGCCGGGCCGGGCGTCGGGGCTGCACCCGCCCTCTCCCGCCCCCACGCCGCAGCCCGGCCCGCCCCGTGTGCCCTCCTCGGCCCTCCCGGGAACCTCCGGAACTGGACGGGCAGCACCTGCCCAACGTGCAATTAGCAGCGAGAGTTGGCAGCAGCCCCAGGGCTCAGGGCGGCGCCGGGTGGAGGGACGGTCGGGAAGCTCAGGGCGGAGAGCAGGAGCTGCTCCAGGCCGGGGTCAGGGCTGCCGCAGGGGCGCCTGGGGCCTCTCCCCTCTCCCTTTGCTGCCGGGTGTGAAGAGCCAGCCCGGCCTCTGCCGCATGGACCTGGGGGCTGCTGCCGCCCACAGACACCTGCGCCAGCTGTAACTCACCGCCGTGGCTTGGCTTCCCGGCCTCTGTCCAGCACTGGGGAAGCCATACCTGGCTGTGCTGGGGCATCCGAGGGCACAGCGCAGCTTCCATAGGCCTGAGAGTCACTGGGTGTCCTGAGTGTGGGCGTCCTGGGTGGGGGTGTCCTGGGGAGTGTCCTGGGTGCGGTGTCCCGGATGGGGGTGTCCAGGGGCGTGTCCTGGGTGGGGGCGTCCCGGGTGGGGGCGTCCTGGGTGGGGGTGTCCTGGGGAGTGTCCTGGGTGGGGGCGTCCCGGGTGGGGGCGTCCTGGGGAGTGTCCTGGGTGGGGTGTCCCGGATGGGGGTGTCCAGGGGCGTGTCCTGGGTGGGGGTGTCCCGGGTGGGGGCGTCCTGGGTGGGGGTGTCCTGGGGAGTGTCCTGGGTGGGGGCGTCCCGGGTGGGGGCGTCCTGGGGAGTGTCCTGGGTGGGGTGTCCCGGATGGGGGTGTCCAGGGGCGTGTCCTGGGTTGGGGCGTCCCGGGTGGGGGTGTCCTAGGTGGGGCTGTCGAGGGGGGACAGTCAGGGCGTCCTACTGCAATTCTTCACCATTTTATTAATATCTACAAGTAATCATGGAGCACATGGAAACCTCACACTGACGCCGTTGTCATGGTCTCTGTGTGGGTCACCACAGTGAACCACGTTCACCCCCGCCAAGTGCCCTCGAGGCTGAAGGTTACTTGCGTGCAGCCGGTGACCGGGGCTCCCGGGTTCCAGCGGGCAGCATAAGGGGCGGTTGGCACAGAGCCCCGGTTAACACCCCCACCCCCACAGAAGGCAGCCGCCCAGTGCTCTGGACGAGACTCAAAGGGACCCACGGGGACGAGCATGGATGGGGCCGGGGCTGGGACGGGAGGAAGGGAGGCTGACAGAGCGTCCATCCTCCCACGCTGCCCTGCGTGCTTCAGAGGCTTCTCTGCTCAGTGAGGCAGCTGTGGGCCAAGGAACCGGGACGGAGCTGAGGCTGGAGTGGGGGCTTGGCTCCGCAGCATGTGCTTTGTCGGTGGAGGCCTGTCTTTCTCTCACTGGGGCCAGGCAGGCAGCAGCTGGGCCTGCGAGCTTGTCCTGAGAAAAAAGGAAGACACGTGACTGCTGCCCAAGCTCCCTGTTGCGTCTTGTGGCTGAGTCAGACCTTCTCCGGGCGGAGCCTGGGTCTGGCTGCGGGGGCCCCAGGGTGGACTCGGGGAAACAGCCTCCTCCTCCTGTAGTGAGTCCCGTGGCTCACTGCACTTTGGCCTCCCGCAGGGATGAGCCAGTCTCACGTCCTGCAGGAGGCCCGGACCCTGTCCCGGTGTGCACGTGTGCTGTGTGCCAGATGTCTGTGGGGTGAAGAGTCCTGGTGCTTGATAATCCCTGTGGCTGGAAAGGGGCGCCTGCTCTGGCAGCATCCTGCCCAAACACCCGGGCCTTGTGGGGGGGCAGGTCAGGTTGGCCTTGGGTGGGGCCGGCCTGAAATCCAGAGGTCTAGGGGTGACCCTGCCTTCAAGCCCCCGGTCTGGTCTGGGAGGGGCTGGTCATCCTGTAGGCTCAGTGTCTGCCCCTCTGGCTGGTCCTGGGTGAGGATGTGCTCTCTGACCCTGCTGTTGGGGGCCCTCTCTTGGGGGAGACGGTGGTGCCCTTCCTGGCAGGAAGGCCATGTGTCCATGCTGGGTCGTGTCCCCTCGGCCCGCACAGGCCTGCTGGCACTGTGCCCCTCAGGCTGGCTGGGCCAGAGCGTGTAGGTCCCTGGTTGCTGGCCCCGTGCTGACCCCACCTGGCCCACAGCTGTGGCTCAGCTTTGCGCCTGTGGCTGACATCGTTGCCGAGCACTTCGGCCTGTCCATGGAGCAGATCAACTGGCTGTCATTGGTCTACCTCGTGGTGTCCATCCCGTTTGGCGTGGCGGCCATCTGGGTCCTGGACTCTGTCGGGCTCCGCGGGGCGGTGAGTTGGACCCCACGCCACGGCCTGCTTTGGGACAGGGCAGGGGCCCCTGCATTTGGGTATGAGAGTCAATGCCTCCTCCCCGGACCAGGGCCTGCCAGTCCCAGCAGCTGGGGAGCCCAGCAGAGCTGTCAGGGTGGCTGTGATGGGGGGTCCAGGAGCCAGGAGGGTGGGGTGGGCACTTGGCTGGCGGCAGAGTTCCTGACCCCAACCTGGGGTTCCCCAACCCCATCCCTGCCCCTGTTCCTGACCCATCCCTGACAGCATCCCTGATCCTGTCCCCCTAGACCATCCTGGGCGCGTGGCTGAACTTCGCTGGGAGTGTGCTACGCATTGTGCCCTGTGTGGCTGCTGGGACCCGAAACCCGTTTGCCTTCCTCATGGGCGGCCAGAGCCTCTGTGCCCTTGCCCAGACCCTGGTCATTTTCTCTCCGGCCAAGCTGGCTGCCTTGTGGTTCCCAGATCACCAGCGAGCCACGGCCAACATGCTGGCCACCATGTGTGAGTTCCCAGGGAGGGAGGCCACCTGACTGTGTTCACCCCAGGCCCCTTCTGGCTCCGAGCACAGATCCTTGGCTCCCCGGGCTCTCTGGCCAGGGTGTGGAGCTTGGGCCTGGAAGGTTCTGCCTGTGGGCTGGCAATGAGGCCGGCCACACAGAGCTGATGTGTTTCCCTGTGCCTCTGCCCACCCAGCGAACCCCCTGGGCATCCTTGTGGCCAATGTGCTGTCCCCTGCACTGGTCAAGAAGGGCGAGGACATTCCACTAATGGTGAGAGTCAGGAGCTGCCCTTGTGTGGCATGTGTGGAGTGTGTGCATGCACGTCTGTGTGGTCCTGTGCCCAAGCGTGTCTGTGTCCCTATGCCTGTGTGATTTATTTTTCTGAGGAGTCTCGCTCTGCTGCCCAGGCTGGGGTGCAGTGGCTCAGTCTGGGCTCCATGCAACCTCTGCCTCCAGGGTTTAAGCAGTTCTCCTGCCTCATCCTCGAGAGTAGCTGGGATTGCAGGTGAATGCCACCACACCCAGCTAATGTTTTTTTTTTTTGGACTTTTAGTAGAGACGGGGTTTCATCATGTTGGCCAGGTTGCTCTCAAACTCCTGACCTTGTGATCTGCCCACCTTGGCCTTGCAAAGTGCTGGGATTACAGGTGTGAGCCGCTGCACCTAGCCAGTGTGTGATATTTCTGTGTGTGCCTGTGTGTATCGGGTGTGTGTGGTGTGAGCGGTGTGTCTCTGCTCCTGTGCCCGTGTGTGGTGTGTCTGTGTGTGTTGAGTGTGTATGTGTGCATTTGTGTCTGTGTGTGCACATGTGTACTATGTGCCTGTGTGTGTTGTGTGGTATGTGTGCACGTGTAGTGTGTGCCTGTGTTGTGTTCACATGTCTGTGTGTGCACATGCAGTGTGCCTGTGTGTGTTGTGTGGTGTGTGTGCCTGTGTGTTTTGTGTTCACATGTGTCTGTGTGTGCACATATAGTGTGCCTGTGTGTGTTGAGTGTGTGCTGTGTGTGCACATGTGTCTGTGTGTCTGTGCATATGCGTAGTGTGTGCCTGTGTGTGTGGTGTGTGGTGTGTGTGCATGTGTCTGTGCACATGCAGTGTGCCTGTGTATGTTGTGTGGTGTGTGCACATGTGTCTGCGTGTCTGTGCACATGCGTAGTGTGTGCCTGTGTGTTGTGTGCGCATGTGTCTGTGTGTGCACATGCAGTGTGCCTGTGTATGTTGTGTGCACGTGTCTGTGTGTGCACATGCGTAGTTGTGCCTGTGTGGTGTGGTGTGTGTGCACGTGTCTGTGTGTCTGTGCACATGCAGTGTGCCTGTGTATGTTGTGTGGTGTGTGCACGTGTCTGTGCACATGCGTAGTGTGTGCCTGTGTGTGTGGTGTGAGTGCACATGTGTCTGTGTCTGTGCACGTGTAGTGTGTGCCTGTGCATGCTCATGCATGTGCATCGTATGTGTGTGGTATGTCTGTGCTTGTGCATCTGTATTGTGTGTGCATGTGCATGTGTGTGCACATGTGTGCCTCTGCACCCACGTGTGTCTGTGTTCAGGCCTGTCAGGGGGCTGTGTACCCAGCAGTGAGATGTGTCTGGAGCTTGGGGATGCCAAGCTAACGTCGGCCAGGAGGGTGTCACTGGGTGAGTGGTGTGTTAGCAGCCAGGGCTCCCCTTGAGCCCCTTGAGCATGAAGTAGTGCAGGCCCCTCTGAGCCTGGGCCTCACGGAGGATGGCTGCAGACCAGAGGATGGAGGCAGCCAGCTGGGGGGCAGGAGGAGCTGGGGGTGGCACCTGGGGCAGGTGGGGCTGCGGTGCCAGTCTGCGTGGTCACCTATGCACATGCACACCCTTCCCAGCTTGGTGTCTACGCCATCCCTGCTGGCGTCGCCTGCTTGCTGTCCACTACCTGCCTCTGGGAGAGCGTGCCCCCCACCCCTCCCTCTGCTGGGGCCGCTGGCTCCACCTCGGAGAAGTTCCTGGATGGGCTCAAGCTGGTCAGTGCTTCGGGATCCCTGGGGTGGGGTGGATTTGGGGGCAGGGGCAAGAGGCTGAGGAGGGGACGGAGTTGGGAAGGGCCCCCAGGCTACGGGGCTGAGAGGCTCTTTCCCTGCAGCTCCTGAGGAACAAGGCCTATGTCATCCTGGCTGTGTGTTTTGGGGGAGGCATCGGGATCTTCTCCAGCTTCTCAGCCCTCCTGGAGCAGATCCTCTGTGCGAGCGGCTACTCCAGCGTGAGCCCTGCCCCACCACAGGGGCTCTGCTTCTGTTGCCCGCCCTGTGTGGCTGCAGTCACTGCAGCCTCTGGGGTGCTTGGTGTCCGACCCTGGCGGGGCCACATGAACACCCTCCTGTGCCGTGGGCCTCTCAAGATGCCATGTGGGACGTTATGTCTTACGGTGGTGGGCACAGCTTCAGTGAAGTGGGCAGCTGTGGCACAGCATGGAGGGGCTGACGGTGTTCTGTGGATGGGAAGGTGGGGCCCTGGGGCTCCCAGTGCCCCTTCCACACAAGGCCCCCGGGAGGTGTGCAGGGCAGGGCCACCTTCTGGCATCCAGACATGCAGCAGGAGGGCCTTGCTCTGCTCACACATCTCTGGCTGCCCTCTGCCCTCTGGCATCAGTGCCTGCTGTAGGATTCGGGGCATGCTTCCACCTTGGCCACAGGCACCCCAGGGGTCCTGTGCGGTGACAGGCTCCTCCCTTCAGCCATTGCTTCGCTCTGGAGTGGGGCAGGGACACAGGGCAGGAACCCCCACCCCGGCAGGCAGCCAGTGGTGCGGCTGGAACCTCTGTTGCCGGGCCTGGGTCTCGGGGACACCGCATGGCCCCACCCTGAGCCCCCTACCCTGATGGCGTGCACTGAAGATAACTCGGCCTCTCGGGGCCCCGCTCTTCCCTGCCTCCTCCAGGGCTTTGCTGGGCTCTGTGGAGCTCTCTTCATCGTGTTTGGGATCCTGGGCGCGCTAGCTCTCGGCCTCTACGTGGACCGGACCAAGCACTTCACCGAGGCCACCAAGATCAGCCTGTGTCTGACCTCTCTGGCCTGTGTGGCCTTTGCCCTGGTGAGGGGCTCCTCAAGCCAAGACCACCCTGAGGGGAGTGGGTGGGTGGTGAGGCTGGGAGAGGGCGGTTGTCGGCTTGGCTGGAACAGAGGTCTGGGCTCTCTCAGGCCTGGCCTCTGCCAGCCGGGATGGCCCCTGGGTGGGATGGATTCTCCCGCCCTGTGCCCTAAGAAGCCAGTTCCAATTCTGAATGGCCACCCCCTCCGCCTGTCTGCCGGCCGTTCCACTGTCCCCAGGTGTCCCGGCTGCGGGGACAGACCCTCGCCCTGGCCGCCACCTGCTCACTGCTCGGGCTCTTCGGCTTCTCAGTGGCCCCCGTGGCCACAGAGCTGGCGGTGGAGTGCTCCTTCCCCGTGGGCGAGGGGGCTGCCGCGGGCCTGGTCTTTGTGCTGGGGTGAGTGTCCATCTGCCCCTGCTGTACCCCAGAGACACTCCCCTTGCTTCACCCCTACCCCCCTGGGGTGGCACCATGTGGCCCCTTTTTGGGGAGGTGGGATCCTGCCTGCTCCGGTAGAAGGTTCTGAGCACCTGCTATGTGCAGGCTGGGCCAGCTGATAGGCCTGTGCTGACCGAGCTGCGTGCTGCCTTCTGGAGGGTGGTGGCACAAGGGACAGTCCCGATGTCAACCCTTCCCAAAGTAGTACCTGGCTCCGAGGGGGTGGGCAGTGGAGCAGGGGGGTGCAGGGGGATGGGCAGTGCAGCGGGGGGAGCTCAGGGATTGGGCTGTGCAGCAGGGGGGCTGGGGGGTGGGTAGAGTAGTGGGGGGCTGAGGGGGTGGGCAGTGCAACCATTGTGGGGGCTGAGGGCCTTGTGTGTCCAGGCAGGCTGAGGGCATGCTCATCATGACGGTGCTGATGGCACTGACTGTGCGACGCTCGGAGCCGTCCTTCTCCACCTGCGTGCATGGGGAGGATCCACTTGACTGGACAGGTGAGCCCCACGCGGGGAGTCCCAGGGGAACAGGACAGGTGAGCCCCACGCGGGGAGTCCCAGGGGAACAGGACAGGTGAGCCCCACGCGGGGAGTCCCAGGGGAACAGGAAAGGTGAGCCCCACGCGGGGAGTCCCGGGAGCAAGACAGGTGAGCCCCACGCGGGGAGTCCCAGGGGAACAGGACAGGTGAGCCCCACGTGGGGAGTCCCAGGGGAACAGGACAGGTGAGCCCCACGCGGGGAGTCCCAGGGGAACAGGACAGGTGAGCCCCACGCGGGGAGTCCTCGGGGAACAGGACAGGTGAGCCCCACGCGGGGAGTCCCGGGAGCAAGACAGGTGAGCCCCACGCGGGGAGTCCCAGGGGAACAGGACAGGTGAGCCCCACGCGGGGAGTCCCGGGAGCAAGACAGGTGAGCCCCAGGCGGGGAGTCCCGGGAGCAAGACAGGTGAGCCCCACGCGGGGAGTCCTCGGGGAACAGGACAGGTGAGCCTCACGCGGAGAGTCCTCGGGGAACAGGACAGGTGAGCCCCACACGGGGAGTCCTCGGGGAACAGGACAGGTGAGCCCCACGCGGGGAGTCATCGGGGAACAGGACAGGTGAGCCCCACGCGGGGAGTCCCTGGGGAACAGGACAGGTGAGCCTCACACGGGGAGTCCCAGGGGAACAGGACAGGTGAGCCCCACACGGGGAGTCCCTGGGAGCAGGACAGGTGAGCCCCACACGGGGAGTCCCTGGGGAACAGGACAGGTGAGCCCCACATGGGGAGTCCCAGGGGAACAGGACAGGTGAACCCCACACGGGGAGTCCCAGGGGAACAGGACAGGTGAGCCCCACACGGGGAGTCCCAGGGGAACAGGACAGGTGAACCCCACACGGGGAGTCCCTGGGAGCAGGACAGGTGAGCCTCACACGGGGAGTCCCAGGGGAACAGGACAGGTGAGCCCCACACGGGGAGTCCCTGGGAGCAAGACAGGTGAGCCTCACACGGGGAGTCCTCGGGGAACAGGACAGGTGAGCCCCACACGGGAAGTCCCTGGGGAACAGGACAGGTGAGCCCCACACGGGGAGTCCCAGGGGAACAGGACAGGTGGGCCCCACACGGGGAGTCCCTGGGAGCAGGACAGGTGAGCCTCACACGGGGAGTCCTCGGGGAACAGGACAGGTGAGCCCCACACAGGAAGTCCTTGGGGAACAGGACAGGTGAGCCCCACACGGGGAGTCCCGGGGGGACAGGACAGGTGAGCTCCACGAGGGTTGTCCTTGGGGAACAGGACAGGTAAGTCCCACACAGGGAGTCCCCAGGAGCAGGACAGGTGAGCCAGGACAGGTGTGGCAGTGATTGGAGGTGGGGCTGGCACACTCATGTCTCAGACCTCTCGCCGGTGACCTCAGAGCTCCCAGCTCTCAGGACCTGGCTCTGCAAACACCTCTGGGGGCTGTCAGGGGCTGGGGGTGGGCTCTCTAGTGTCAGTCTGTGGTCAGGGGTGGTGGGGTCACCATGGGCCAGCATCGGGTTCTGCCCATATGTGGCCCCGGGGCGTGGCTGTGGGGACAGCTGTGCCATGTGTCCCCAGTGTCCCTGCTGCTGATGGCCGGCCTCTGCACCCTCTTCAGCTGCATCGTGGTGCTCTTCTTCCACACTCCATACCGGCGCCTACAGGCCGAGTCCGGCAGGTCCCCTGCCACCCAGAACGCATGCCCAGGCACTGAGGACTGGGCATGTCCCCCGAAAGCCACCGCTTGAGGCCCCAGCATGGCGGTCCCAGCTTGGAAGCTGCAGGAAGCTCAGGGACAGCTCATTCCTGGGGCCACTTCTCTGGGCCCTGCCTCCTCCTCCCAGAGCCCCACACAGACCGACTGGGGGCGCGCGAAGGGGAGGCAGGTTCGGTCTCCCCAGGCTGCGCTGGCCCCGCCAGAAAGCTAAGTGCACCCAGGACACGTGGGAGAGCCCCCGAGGCGTGTCTGAGAGAGAGGGAGACTGCTGTGTGGACAAGGAACAGGCAGGCCCCCTGTGTGGATGAGGACCAAGGAGGACGCTGTGTGGACGCGGACCCCGGAGGACGCTGTGTGTACCCAGACCACGGGGGACGCTGTGTGAACCCAGACCACGGAGGACGCTGTGTGAACCCGGACCAGGCCTTAGGCCCGGGATGGACGGAGAGGGCGCGGGACGGGACGGGGTCCTGGGCGCAGCGCCGCAACTCCGGAGCGCACGGGTGTGGCCTCGCTAGAGGATCCAGAAGGCCCTGGAGCCCCCGCCCCGCCCCCCGCCTAGTGACCCCGGCGAGCGGACTCAGACTCGCAGGCAGGTCCCAGCGTCCAGGTTTATTGAAGGGGCCGCGGCTCACTCCTCCTTCTCCTCCCCGTGGGTGATCACGTAGCTCAGCGCCTTGTAGTCCAGGTTGCCCGCGGCGTCGATGGAGGCGAACTGGAACATCTGGTCCACCTGCCGCGGGGACGGGGGCCGCGCTCAGGCCGGTGCGGGGTGAGGGGCTTCCTGCGGGCCAATTACAGGCGCGAACCCCCAGCGGCCCGGTGTGGTTTCTGCGCCGGGGGAGGTGGAGCAGGGGGCTGGGGACGGTGCTGGTGGGGGGCGGCGGCGGCTGCAGCCACAGCCTGGGTCCAGGTGCCGGGCTTGGGCCCTTCAGCAACGTAGGGGAGGACCGTGTGGGGTGTGGCGGGGACGGGGGTTCTGGCAGGTGGCGCTGGGGCTGGAAGCGGGGTCCCGGGTCGGGGGTGGGGGGTGGCTGCGGGACGGCTTAGCTGTGAGCCCCGCCCCTCAGGCCAGGACAGACGCTCCAGCCGCTGACCCCGCCCTCAAACGGGCACTTCGGGAGCCCCTCCCCTGCCTGTCTGCTGTCCTGGGTCCCACCGCGGTGCTGCGGCCGCTCCGGCCCCGCGTCCCCCCCAGCTGACACCGGAAGCCCTGCCCTCCCCTCCTGGGCTTGGCAGAGGCCCGTGCGAGCAGGGGAGCGGGGCGCCAGACCTCATCCGCCGTCATCTTGTCAGCCTGGGACATCAGCAGACGCTTGATGCTGAGGACCAGGAAAGGGGGTCAGGGGATCAGTGCGGCCTGATGAGGAGGCGCAGGAGCCTCCTCGGTAGGGCTCAGGTGCTCTAGAGCCCCCCACAGTGCACCTGCTCACCACACTCCCGTCCGCAGGCGTGTGGCCCTGGGGCAGGTCCCCTCCCACAACATTCAGGGGTTTTCACTGCTGGGCAGGGACAGCTGGGGGGCCACTGATGGGGACAGAGCCTAAGGGAACTTAGAGGACACACTCAGCGGCCATCACTGCTGGGGTCCCTCTGGGGGCCACTCATGGGGACAGAGCCTGAGGGAAGTGACATGTAAGTGCCTGCCGCATCCTCAGCACCTGGAAGGAGCTGCAGATGGAGGAGTGCCCTGAGTGGAAGTGCCCCCAGGCACCGGCAGCTGGTTGCTGCAGTGGGCAAGGCTGGTCCCCCCACTCAGCTGGGATCCTGGGTTGCTCCTGGTGACCCTAACGCTGGTCAGAGCTGGAGAGGTGGGCGTGTTCTCTGGTGGCTGACTGTCCCTTTTGGCGCAGGGTGAGATTGTTGGGGACCCCTGGAGGCCAGGCCGCCCTATCCGACCCGGACACTCACTACTCCTTGTTGATTTTCCCTTTCCCATCTGGGTCCAGCATCTTGAAGGCGTTTAGAATGGTCTCCTCTGCGTCGGTACCTGCCACAAATGTGCCTTCAGCCCCGGGCTTCCGAGTCGCAGTCTTGCTGCGGCTGCCAAGGGCAGCTGGCAGGAGGCCAGACCCCTTCTCCCGGGACTCCCAGCCTCTGCCACAAGGTGTCCTCTGCCTGAAGGCCTTCTCCACTCCTGACCCCTAGGGGAGCTTGTCGGGCACTCCTGCCCTGGGGTGTAATGACTCACGGGGCCCAGGGTCAGCCCAGGCCTGGAGCTGGGGGCGAGTGGTGACCGAGGTCCCTGGCGGTGGGTCAGACAGCATGTGGGGCAGGAGTGGGGGCCTGAGGGCCTGAGTTCACAGCTCTGATGCGGCTGATGGGGCCCCACAGCTGTTGGCTTCCAGAGCACCAGGCCCTAGGGCCTCTCCAGAGACTGGAAAAGAGGGATTGTTTTTTTTTTTGAGACAAAGTCTCACACTATGGCCTGGGCTGGAGTGCAGTCCAGCTCACTGGGTTGGAGTGAGATCTCAGCTCATTGCAACCTCTGCCTCCTGGGTTCAAGTGGTTCTCCTGCCTCAGCCTCCCGAGTAGCTGGGATTACAGGCATGCACCACCATGCCTGGCTAATTTTTTTTTTTTTTTTTTTGTATTTTTAGTAGAGATGGGGTTTCACCATGTCGGCCAGGATGGTCTCAGACTGCTGACCTCAGGTGATTCATCTGCCTTGGCCTCCCAAAGTGCTGGGATTACAGACGTGAGCCACCGCAGCCAGCCGGAAAAGAAGGATTTTTATGTGAAACGTCTACTGGATCTCTAAGTGCCAGGAATGAACTAGGAGGGGAAGGCCTGTCCCACCGGTGCTCACCATTCAGCTTCTCCCCGAACAAGTTGAGGAACATGGTGAAGTTGATGGGCCCCGAGGCCTCTTTGAGCATGGCATCCAGCTCGTCGTCCTTGACGTTGGTCTTGCCTGTCACAGACTCGGGGGCGTCACGGGGCAGGGCCTGTTGCTGCGTTTGCTGTCCCCCCAGCAGGTGACTCCAGCACCAGGCCAGGCAGGTAGATGGGAGGGACGGGAAGGGAGTGGGAAGAAGGAGCTTGGCTCTGGCGTGTGGGACAGGGGGTGCATCTGTGTTCATTTCACCCCAAATCCTGAGCCCCAGGACTAAGCGCTGAGGGAGGAGGTGACACAGAGTTTGGGAAGGTGCTGGGAGCTGCTGTTCTCCTTACTTTGGTGAAAGCAGGGCCGGGAGGAAAGTAGGGCACTTGCGACCCTCCCACCCCAAGGAGAAATCACTCCCCAGCTCCCAGGGCAGGACCGAAGCCCTATGCCCTACTGCCTCAGGCCACAGGCAGCTGCTGGGAACAGAACATCCCACAGGGAGAACTGAGGCTGGGGAGGGTAGGGTCCCCACCATACTTGGGCTGTGCTGCAGAGGCTGGGCATGGTTTCCATTCCCCCTGAGCTCTGTGGTCTGGCTGGGCAGGGTCTCCAGGCCCTCCCCACCCCCAGCTCTGTGATCTGGCACAGCAAAGTCCCCACACCCTTTATCTCTGTGGTTCAGCTGGCAGATTCTGCATACCCTGTGTCAGCTCTGTGGTCCGGCTTGGGGGCAAGCTGCCTGGCTGCCTGTGGCATCCCACCGGAGCACCGGCCCCTCCCTGGAGCAGCCCACAGCCCACTCCAAGTTTCCAGGTGTGGGCTATACCACCCACCCTGTCTCACCCTGGGACGCTCGCTACCAGCTCTGATGGAACCAAAGAAGGCCAGGGCCATCCCCTTGCAGCCTCGGGGCCCTAGATCCACTCGAGGAGGAGGGGCCAGGGCGTCTGGGGCTGGAGGACATTCTGTGTTCACCTCCTTCAAGGGCTGAGGCATTCTGCCTGGGCACCTACCCAGGGAGGCGTAGGTGTCCTTCAGGTCCTCCTTATCAATAAAGCCGTCTCGGTTCTGATCCATGAGTGTGAACGCCTGGGAACCAAGGCCAGGGCTGCTGTGCT
Source organism: Callithrix jacchus (assembly GCF_049354715.1). Lineage (NCBI taxonomy): Eukaryota > Metazoa > Chordata > Mammalia > Primates > Cebidae > Callithrix > Callithrix jacchus. The sequence continues at coordinate 192,553,614 of NC_133504.1, forward strand.
GCTGGCCCGGATGGGCTCTGCCCCTGCCCGCTGCTCCCGGCTCCTCAGAACCCCGAGTGAGGACAGGGGCTCCCAGTGAGGCTGGAGAGTCTCACCTCCTTGAACTCCTGGATCTGAGTCTGCTCGAAGTTGGAGAAGACGTTGGATGACGCCCTCTGGGCCCGGAGGGCCCCCCCTTCCTTCTTCTTGGTCTTCCTGCTGGCCTGCAAAGGAAGCACCACGGCTGAGGAAACCCTCCAGGGCACCTGGAGTTTTGAGAGAGGTAACTCAGATGAAGGGTGGACCTCAGCCCTGGGGCTGGAGGGGGCCAGACTGCTGAAGGGCACACCAGCCTCAAGCCTGGGCAGCTGGGTGGGGGTGGGGAGGCAGTGACAGCTTCAGCACAGGGAGTTGGGGAGGGACAGTGGCTCCCAGATGCCCATGGAACACAGGGGTCAGGGTTCCTGGTCCAGCAGCAGCCAGCTCAGCCTCTGAAGGCTTGAGGGGCAAGTGGACTCTGGGTGGGCTTGTTCTGGGTACCGGCATTTCATGAAGGCCAGGAACCCCCTCATCCTACCTCTGACTCTCACCAAGGCAGGAGCATGTACCTCCTACCACCCAAAACACGCCCACACCTGCACGGTCACACACACGCACATACGCTCATACACACCCTCACATATGCACACACAGCACATGCATGCACATGCAGCACACACCCACACCCGCATGGTCTCACACACACACACACACATGAACACAAAACACACACCCACACCTGAACTCACACACTGCACGATCACACATGCACACACACACGCTTGTGCACATATGCACATATACACATGCACATATATGCATATACACTCATGCATATGTGAGTGTGGAGTGCACACATGCACATATACACACATAGCACATGCCCACACCTATATAGTCACACACATGCACAGGCACGCCCAGGCTCTTGTCTGTGCACACGCACACACATACGGTACAGCTCACAGTCACACGCCTGCCTCAGGCCTGCATGGTGGACTGCTTACCATGCCTGGTTCTGCCTGCTTCAATGCGTCTGCCTAGAGCCCTGGTTCTTGCCCATCTTAAGCTCCTGCTTGGTCCCCCAGGGAAGCTCGGACTCCGGCTGCCACTCCCTACAAGGACAGGCTTGGGGCCACCCCAGGGGACTGGACAACTGCAGAGTGAGCTTTGACAGCCCAGCAGTGACTCACACCCTTGCCATGCCCCACCCCGCAAGGTCCCCAGCCCCCCCAGGCACCTCTGGCCAGGACTACCTCCCACCCCACGTGTCCCCTGCCCCCAGGGAGGCTTTGTTCTCCCAAGGATTCTGGGTGTCACCAGGGCCACCTGCACATGCTCTTGGCCAGCAGCCTGGGCACCCTGGAATTGCAGGAGCCAGAGGAAGGGGCATCTTTTCTAGATTTGCACAAAGCTACTGGGGGCGACTGCAGCTGGTCACCAGGCTTCTGCCAAGCACACTGTGTGTCAGGGGTGTCCACGCCTCTCCCTGCCTCGGTGGCAGAAAAGTCAGTCCATAGCCTTGGCCCTGGGACCACCTCTTCTGACCTCATGGCTGGGAGCTCCTTGCCTGGCCCATGGGTGCTGACATTTCTGGTACCCTGGAGATGACCAGGCTGCTCAGATGGGCCGGGATGGGGCCGCCAGGACCCTGAGTCTGCTCTTCCCCCTATAACGTGGCCTCAGGGCAGAGTCTGGGGGAGGGACCTGGCCTGGGGTCTGTTGGTGGTACCGGATGTCGGAGGCCACCTCAGGGTCAGAATCCAGGTGCCCTGGTCCAAGGGGTGGGAGCAGGGTCGGCAGGCCAAGCAGAATCAAGGAGGAGGCCTGCAGGCTGAGCAGAAAACAAGCTCTTAGAGCCCCCAGGCCTGCATCTGGGTGGGAGGCAGCATGCAGTAGGACCCAGGGCAGCTGCCCCTTTGGGCTGCGGGGGGGGAGGGGTGGGAGCGAGTGTGTGTAGGCACAGCAGCCAGGTGGGGGCTCTGGGGGAGCCACCGTGTCTGCAAAGCTAAAAAGACAGGTGCCACTTGCAGTCCCGAGTCGAGGTCCTACCCCCCCCCGGGGGACACATTCACAGTCGGCGTCCCCTGAGATGCTGGGGCTCTGTCCCCGGCGTCAGCGGCCTCATGCAGCATAGACGACTGAGGTCGAGGACCCGGGGAGGCATAACCTACCCAGGAGGAGCTGGGACAGCCTGCAAGGGGCGAATGTCTGACCAGGTTTGGGAACCTGGGGCTGGGAGCAAGGGCCGCGGCATCCCCTGCTCCCAGTCCAGTGAGGTCTGGGTGTGACCTCCAGGGGCACTGCTGGGCTGCAAGAGTGGGGAGAACCACACCCAAGGGGGAAGCATGGTTGGGAGCCCCCTCCCACCCCGGGGCCACCGGGAATCTGAGAAGGGCTGCCGAGCCCCCTGCAGAGGGGTCCCAGGCCGCTGGAGTCTGAGCACATCGCTAAATATAGCAGCAGAGCCTGAGCCGGGGGAGTATCGGCTTCTGCCCTGACAGCTGACGGACAGCTGCAGAGGCCCCGGTGGGCGGTGTCCTGAGCCAGGTGGGACCTCTGCCCCCACTAAGCCCCAGAAAGGGCCCTGAGCAAAGGCAGGCTCCATCGGCTTCAGAGGGTCTTCCCTGGGCAGTGTGTGTGCCCAAGTGTGTTTTCTCTGCTGGTGAAAACACACGCCCCGCCTCCAGTGGCAGCTGCTGGCATGTCTCCCTCACCCCCAACATTGGGCCCCAGAGACACTTATTTTTGATTCTGGAAGCAGGAGTTGCTGAGGAGTCTAGTTTATTTTAAAGTCCAGTGAAGGGAAAACCCATTGTCCCCTGAGGGCGTCTGCCCCAGCCAAAGGAGGGGCTTTATGGGGCCAGGACGGTTCTGTGGATCCAGCACCTGCGACTTCCTCAGCGAGCAGTGGGAGGCGCTGGGGTTTGCTTCTGGCCCCGAGGACAGGGCTCAGGTAGAGGCCTCGGGCAGGAGTCTTCAGGGGCTCCAGGGCACCTCACAGAAGCTGGAGAAAAGATCGGGTGGCCCCTAAAAGGTCCCCACCTTTCCTGGCACCGGGGACCGTTTCATGGAGGACAGTTTTCCCGTGTGTGGGAGGGTATGGGGAAGGTTCTGGGATGAAACTGTTCCACCTCATTTCACCAGGCATTATATTCCCATAAAGAGTGCGCGACCCAGATCCCCGGCGCGCGCAGTTCGCAATAGGGTCGATGCTCCTGTGGGAATCTAACGCGGAGGCTGGTCCGGCAGAGGGCGGGGCTCGGCGGCCCTGGTACCTCCTCGCTCCTCACCTCCTGCTGTGCGGCCCGGGCTCCTAACCGGCCACAAACCGCCACCCGTCCGCGGCCCTATAGGATCGGCCTCGGTATCCCCGGCCCAGGAAACAGCCCCGTGATTTCCCGGTTTCTCAAGCAGACAGGCCCAGAGCCTGGACCCCAGAGCAAGCCAGGAGAGGCCAGAGGCGGCTCCGAACGCCAGGCTCGTGGGTCCTCCCCATGCGGGGCACGACCTGAGTCTGTGATGCTTCGCCTTAGCCGGGCCCCAGCCACGGTTCTCCGGTCGCTTCTGCCTGTAGCCGTGCAGGGCCGGGAGACTGGGACACAGGAGGCCTTGCCTCACTGCTAAAGGGGGCCCGTGGGTGGCCCCGCACGAGAGGCATGGCTGCCTCCAGGAAGACCCAGGACGTGGGAGCGGCGAGGCTCCCCACCGACTGCCGGCCTGCTGTCCACCGGGCTGGCGGGTCAGCACCTCGGGACGTGGACAGGGGCCGGCAGAGACCAGTGTGCGCTCAGTGGTCCCCAGGCCTGGGTCTCGGTGGGCCTCGGAGCTCGGGGCTGTGGAGTCCCGAGGGCTGGCGTCGGGGACAAGGGAGCAGCCTCTGTTGGGGGCTGGTCTTCCCCAGCCCCTCCTCGGGACGGAAGTGATGGGGGATCCGCGGGGACGGGCGGGTGGCCCGGTGCTCCCAGGAGAGCAGCCACAGGAAAGGGGCCTGGAGGCCATGCTCCCGCGGCCCGGCAGGAGACAGACGCCGGCCAGAGGCCACGGCCCCGCACCGGAAGCCGCCTGCACTCGGCTCACACTCGGCTCCCGGGACCCCCAGCTCCCTGCCCAGGCCGCCTTCAGGTGGGCGCGAGCCGCGGGGCTGGACCCGCCCGAGCCGCCCCGATCTCAGGCCCCGGACGCCCCGCGCGGGAGGGCAGAGTACGCCCCGGTCCGCGGTCTCGAGCGTGGACCGCCCCCCCCCGGCCCACTCTGCGCAGACCCCCGCCTCATGCAGCAACCGCGCAGGCGCAGCCGGAGGTCATCTGCGCACGCCCCAGCTCGTGTGCACTTGCGCACCTTGTGACGTCACCCCGCGCAGGAGGACTCAGGCACCCTCCGGCCGCCAGGGGCGCTCCCCGCCTCCGCTTTCTCGCAGCTAATAGCGCATGCGTCCGCCCAGCTCTGCCTTTGCCTCAACGGCTTTGCGGGCTTGTGTGGCGCCCTCCTCGGTCTGCGGGTTGTGCTTCCGGTGCGAAGGTCAGGAACAAGATGGCGCCGCCGGTGCAGGTCTCTCCGCTCATCAAGGTGATTCAGGCTTCGCAGCCGCCGTCCAGTGCCTTGGCCCCCTCGTGTCCCTCCCCGCAGCTCCGACCCCGCGGGCTGCGACCCTCGACCCCCTCCCCTCCCATGATCCCCACCTGGCGACCCGACCCCTACACCTCCTGCGATCTCTACCCCGGGACCCCGCCCCGTCTCCTCCCGCAACCCCTGCCCCGCGAGCCCGGTGCCCCGCCGCCTCTGACCGTCCTCTCTCGCAGCTCGGCCGCTACTCCTTCTTGTTCCTCGGCATGGCCTACGGAGCCACGCGCTACAGTGAGTGACCGCGGGCGGGGCGGGGGCGGGGTCTACTCGGCCTTCCTGGGGAGCTCCTGTACCATTCGGTGAACTCCGGCTCTGGAAGCGGGGCTGGGACGGATGCGAGGATGCAGGACCCTGTCCTCCACCGAGCGTGGCCCCGAGAGCGCGGCGGGGAGGTTGGGCTTACTGGAAATCAGCTCATTCAAAGCTCAGACTTCTGAGGCCCGGGCGGGGGGCTCGAAAACGGCTGCTTCTTGATGAAAACGGGTGCTGAGTGGGTGTTGGAGTGCTGAGGTCTGGCGGGAGGCAGTCCCTGTTTGCGGAGGACGAGTGAGCCAGTGCGTGAGGGGAGAACAGCAGGGACCCCGTAGCCTCTGGGTTGGACTCTTTAGGGTGAAGGTCAAGCCTTGACCGCACTGACGTAAAGAGAGGGGCGGCAGGTGCGTTTGGTTCACAGCGTCGCTGAAGATACCTCGACCTGTGGACTCAGTTCCTTTCATGCAGCACTTCCAGTGAAGTTCATTCCCTGAAACAGGTTACCTAAAACCTCGGGCAGAAGAGGAGAGGAGGATAGCGGCAGAGGAGAAGAAGAAGCAGGATGAACTGAAACGGATTGCCAAGGAATTGGCAGAAGGTACGCCTGACACTGGCTCTTCTACGTTATACATTGTCCCTCAGCTTTGTGCAGGGATAAGGAAAATGGAGGAGGACATTTAAGCAGAGCTAAGTAGATGTGGATTGTTTTAAAGTGGGGAAGCTGGCCGGGCAAGGTGGCTCACGCCGGTAATCCCAGCACTTTGGGAGGCTGAGGTGGGCCGATCACCTTAGGTCAGGAGTTCAAGACCAGCCTGACTAACATGGTGAAACCCCATCTCTACAAAAATTAGCTGGGCATGTCTGGGTGCTGGTGGCTCACATCTGTAATCCTAGCACTTTGGAAGGCCGAGACAGGCAGATTGCCTGAGGTCAGGAGTTCAAGATTAGCCTGGGCAAGATGGTGAAACCCCATCTCTACTAAAATACAAAAAATCAGCTAGATGTGGTGGTGGGCACTTGTAGTTCCAGCTACTCAGGAGGCTGAGCCATGAGAATTGCTCGAACCTGGGAGATGGAGGTAGCAGTGAGCTGAGATCATGCCACTGCTCTCCAGCCTGGGCAGCAAAACGAAACTGTCTAAAAAAATCTAGCCATGAATAATGGTGGGTACATATAATCCCAGCTACTCAGGAGGCTGAGGCTGGAGAATGGCTTGAATCTGGGAGGTAGAGGTTGCAGTGAGCCGAGATCTCACCATTGCACTCCAGCCTGGGTGACAGAGCAAGACTCTGTCTCAAAAAACAACTGGGAAGCTGAAGTGATCTTTTTAGATTTCCTGAGTGTAATAACTTGTGGTTTTCTTCTAACCTTCCAGCCCAAGAGGACACCATACTTAAATGAGTGACCCTCCCAGCCTCTCTCTGGAGCCGCAGCAGATGAATAAAGCTTCCTGGGTTGTACTATACTGCAGCTCCTTCTCATTTGCTGTCGCTGGTTGTCCAATACCTAGACTCCAGCTTGGTCCATCTTCCAGTTCGTGTGGGTTGGAAGACAGGGAGGTGTTTTCTAAAGAATTAATCCACGTCGTCCGTCACAGACCCAGAATGCATCATACAAACACAGCGGGAAGGACAGACACCCACTGCCTGTTCTGTCTGGGGCATCTGGGAGGGATCCTCAAAGGTTGTCTGTAATGGAGTCAGTCAGCTGGGGCCCTCATGGAGACAGGGTTGTTTTGATTCTGAGTTCTAGGCTGCTGCTGTCAGCAGCCCCGACCCCTGGATAGGGAGGGGTGGGCACTGGCTGCTGCCCTTACAGTTGGGAAGCTGGGTCCTCCATGCTCACCCTCACCCCCGCCTAGCACTTCACATATTCTCCCTTTGATCCCAGGAGGTGGCCAGTTCAGACCTGAGACTAAAGTCCAGCGATGTGACCTGGGGACAAGGCCTGAGTGCTGTTGGAGCTCTGTTCAGGGATGGGGGTCTGTGGTAGGTGCTGTTGGAGCTGTTCAGGAGGGGGGCCTGTGGTGCCTGAGGGGCTTCCCTTCCCAGGAGGCTTCCTGGGCTTCTCACCCCTCCTGGCTGTGAGCTCGCCAACAACCCTAACCCTTGGCCTGGTGATTTGTGTTGGATAGACTGAATAGATAGACTGAATTCGCTGCGTTCTAATTATGTGCCTTGAAAAATCTAGGCTTCTGAGCCCCAGTTTGTAAGATAAGTTCATTTGTAAATGTAAGACCAAAGGGAGAAGCAGCCTACAAGCTTTTCAGGATATTTGGTTAAGGTGAGGTTTGAGTGAGCAAGATGCTTGCTTTTTTTTTTGAGATGGAGTCTCCCTCTATTGCCAGGCTGGAGTGCAGTGGCCTGGTCTCAGCTCACTGCACCCTCCACCTCCTGAGTTCAAGTGATTATTCTACCTCAGCCTGCCGAGTAGCTGGGACTATAGGCGGGTGCCACCACATCCAGCTAACTTTTCTTTATTTTTTTAAGTAGAGACAGGGTTTCACCATGTTGGCCAGGATGGTCTCGATCTCTTGACCTCATGATCCGCCTGCCTCAGCCTCCCAAAGTGCTGGGTGAGCCACTTCACTGGCCGAGCAAGATGCTTTCACATCCTGTCCTGGCATCCCTCCTGTGCTCAGTGCAGTGGGGTCCAGAGGGGCTGGCTGCAGGGTCCCTCAGAACCTCTTAAGAGCCCCTCATCCTAGTCCCAGGCTCTGGACACCAGGGGTCTCTGACCAGTAAGGAAAATTAAGGCCGGGCACGGTGACTCATACCTGTAATCCCAGCACTTTCGGAGGCCGAGGTGGGCAGATCTCTTAAACCAGCCTGGCCAACGTGGTGAAACCCCGTTTCTGCTAAAAATACAAAAATTAGCAGGGTGTGGTGAAGGGCGCCTATGATCCCAGCTACTCAGGAGACGGAGGCAGGAGAATTGCTTGAACCTGGGAGGCAGAGGTTGCATTGAGCTGAGATCAAGCCATTGCATTCCAGCCTGGATGACAGGGAGACTCCGTCCAAAAATTAAAAAAAAAAAAAAAGTAAAACCACCCTCTTCCTGCAGGCCTATGGCTGTGCTGAGCATGTCTGCTGCTCCCCCACGCCCACCCCAGTGACGCCATCCAGGTGTCGCCTCGTGTTGGCAGCAAACTCCAAATGCTTTGGAGCTCACGTCAAGCATTGAAGATCCTGAACATAATGCCCATTTCACCTGTGAAGTCCCTTTCTTTGCCTCTGTCCTTTCCTCCAGGCTCACCAATATTAAATCATGGGGGTACACTGGCTTCAGCACCCAGCCCGGCCCTGCCCTGCCCTCCTGGTGCCGTCTGCAGCCTTCAGAGCTGCTCTGCGTGGTGTTCATTATTCAGACTGCAAAGTCTGATCGCCACCCTCCTCCGGTCTTGACCTTTCTGGCAGAATTTCCTGATGGGTCAAAAGTAGTGTGGCTTCCGCTAAAACTTTACCACAAATAATGGGCGAGTTGTTTTCTGTTTATTTTATTCTTAATTTCTGAACATGTGTGTTTTCCTAAACCAGATGTCAAACAGCATCTCTGTGTCCATCTGTTTACCAGTATACACAGATGTACACGGTGGCTCCAAGTGTTCTCAGTGATTTCAGAGTTCACCGACCCAAGAACGCTCTCCCAGTGCTAACTATTGAGTGATGTAGGGCTACACTGTTTATTCACAGGTGGCTTCAGTTTATAAAAACACAAACCTTAAAAAAAACTTAGGCCGGGCGCAGTGGCTCATGCCTGTAATCCCAGAACTTTGGGAGGCCGAGGCAGGAGGTCGCCTGAGGTCAGGAGTTCGAGACCAGCCTGGCCAACATGGTGAAACGCTGCTTCTACTAAAAATATAAAAATTAGCAGGGTGTACTGGGAAGCGCCTGTAGTTCCAGCTACTTGGGAGGCTGAGGCACAAGAATCACTTGAACCCGGGAGGTGGAGGTTGCAGTGAGCTGAGATTGTGCCACTGCACTCCGGCCTGGGCAACAGAGCAAAATTCCATCTCGGAAAAAAAAAAAAAAATTAAAATATCCAAATTGACCTTCAGTCATTTTCTTGGGCATCTTAACCTCCTGTAGCAAACAGCCAGAACCCAAGTCCTTGTGGGTGAAGACAGGGAGCTGTTGGGTCCCACGGGACCGGTGTCACAGGATACAGCAGGTTGAAGACTTGGGTGCTGGGCCGCCATTGCAAATTTCTGTGCCCACTGCCAGAGAAGACAGAAGATGGTGAGTGGGAACCACGTGTGCACACCAGCCCCGTTCCTTCCCTCCTGCCTGGTGTGACCTCTACCAACTCCTGCAGGAGAAAGGACAGTGCTGAGGGGTATGGCCAGCCCAAGCCGATTAGCCTGGCTGAGCCTCTCTTAGTGCTTTAGTCCCGTTGACACCGTGCCCTGATTGCACTCATCCTGGCCTCCCACAGCCTTGAAGTCGCCTTGTTTACGTAGCATGGGGTGGCGGGAACAGCGTGGGGTAGCGGGAACAGCGTGGGGTAGCGGGAACAGCGTGGGGTAGCGGGAACAGCGTGGGGTAGCGGGAACAGCGTGGGGTAGTGGGAACAGCATGGCATGGTGAGAATAGCAAGCCAGACCCCAGAGCTAAGGTAGCCAAGTGTGGCAAATGGCAAGGCCACGATGCCTTTGGGATTTGAATTTGGGAGTGTGCTGACTTGTGACAGCGGAGTCCTTTATGCGGGACATAACACATGCTCACTTCTGTAGTGAAAAATGGGGTTCACTGGCTAGGAATGGAGTAAGTTTTTCTGTCCGGGTTACTATGGAGGTGGAGTCGGCAGCTGCTGTCCCCGCACCACGGCCCCTCTCCCCTCAGTGTGGCCCTGTGGGAGGAACCAGGCACATCTGCCTCGGGGTGCTTCAAAGCGGCCCTGCTTTTCTCTAGGCTAACTCTGCTCTGTGCCCTGTCTTTTCACGTTGCCTTGGGAGCGTCGCTGAGTCCCTGCCCTGCAGGCCACACAGAGCCAGACCTTTCTTGGCCTCCACCCTGTCCTCCTGCTTCTTCTCCTCCAGAGCCTTCATCTTGGCCTCGTACTCATCAGCCAGCGCCTTCCACTCCTTCCTGTTGTTCTGCAGTCGGTCGAACATGGGGAGGATCTCTTCGTGGAAACGGGAGAACTCCTGAGGGGGGTCGAGAAGTCACTGCGTGTCCCACCTGCTCTTGAGGGTTGGGATAGCTCTTTCCCAGCTCATCCCTCCCCGAGGGGGAACTGCTGGGCAGGAGGAGGGGGCACCTTCCGGGCAGAGCTCTGTGAAGGGAGAAGGCTCGGGGCTTGTGCTGGTGACATATTTGAATGCTGAGAGTACCATGTTGCAGGGAGAGGAACCCAGGAACGAGCTTGGGGCAGGGGCAGGTGCCCCGGCAGAGGGTGGTAAGCGCAGGTGGACAGCAGTTCCTGCAGTGCCTTCTGTCCCTCCCACACACACATCACACGAGCACACCACCTGCACATGTGCACATCACCTAAGGTGGGGCAGGGTGGGGAAGGCAGTGGGGGCACCTGCGGGGGGCCGTGACCTGTTGCCACTTTAGGCCCCAATGTCCTCCCTGGTCCTGCCTTCTCCCCAGCACTGATGGCCCAGCTCAGGTGGGATGGGTCAGGGATGACTTCGTGTGGAACCTGAGGCATCCTCTTTGGGGTGGTGAGGATTCCAACACCATGGAGAGTGGCCAGAGGGGGGTGGCTCTCTTGAGCATCATATGGGGGCTCCTCAGTCAGACCCCATCTCCCCCACAGCGCCCACCTTGCATCCTCAGAGACTTGTCTGGGCACTGGGTCTGTGGCAAATCTGCAGGGTTGTGGCTCCTGCTGTTCAAAATGCCATTGTGGGCGGACACACCAGGAGACAAGCAGACCCAGGCCCCCCTCACGGAGGATTCACAGGCACCTTGCGGGCAGGTGCACAGGCAGACAGGCAGACCCAGCTCGCCTCAAGGGTTTACAGACACCATGCTGTGACACCAGGCAGGCGGACACACCAGGAGACAAGCAGACCCAGGCCCCCTTCACGGAGGATTCACAGGCACCTTGCGGGCAGGTGCACAGGCAGACAGGCCGACCCAGCTCGCCTCAAGGGTTTGCAGACACCACGCTGTGACACCAGGCAGGCAGACACACCAGGAGACAAGCAGACACACCAGGAGACGAGCAGACCCAGGCCCCCCCACCGAGGATTCACAGGCACCTTGCAGGCAGGTGCACAGGCAGACAGGCAGACCCAGCCCGCCTCAAGGGTTTACAGACACCATGCTGTGACACCAGGCAGGCAGACACACCAGGACACAGGCAGGCCTAGCCCACCTCAAAGGTTCACAGACACCATGCTGGCAGGTGGGCACACAGGCAGACAGACAGACCCAGGACCCCCTTGAGGGTTCACAGAAGTGGTGCAGGCGGGCACACCAGCACAAAGCCAGCCCCAGCCCCAGCCCCGCCTCAAGGGTTCACAGACGTGGAAGAAATGAACCCACGGGGTTGCAGTCAGGGACCCCAGAACAGGGTGTGCTGGCCCCAGTGGGGGACACTGAGGAGGGACTTCTGGGGTGGGCCTGGAGGTAAACCGAGCACATTGTGGGCTGGGAAAGGGCTCAGAGCTTCGGGGGGTGCAGCAGGGTGAGGATGGGCTGGGTTCAGACACTGATGCTCCTCTCCATCTGCCCCACTCAAGGGTGGCATGAAGCCTGCACAGGCGTCCCTGCTCCAGTGAGGATGCCGCTGGGCCCCTGTGTGAGTCCACGCAAGTCCAGCCCGTGCCCCTCGCTTGTGTCCCGCTGCCCTGCCAGTCAGTGCTGAGCACCGTGAACCACGCACCTTGTACACGAAAGTGCACACGAAGTCGATGAAGCCCACCTGCAGCTTGGGGAGCTCGGCCGCCTTGTTCCGGTCCATCATGGGCTGGTGGGAGGAACAGAGGGCAGAACAGTGCCCAGGCCTGACCCTGCGATTTTCTCTCAGAGGTACTCATGGAGAGAAAATGACGGCGCTCAGCCTGCCCGACAGACACCAGCCCTCGGGAGGGGAAGCCGGCACCCTCCCCTCAGCCAGCTGCTCCGCAGCCCCTGGATCCGTGGGAAACTCCTTCCCACAGCTGCTATTGGCTCCAGCCCGTGGTCCCCTGAAGGCAGCCGCCCAGTGGCTCTAGGGACACTGCCTGCAGCTGGGGGGAGGCGGGGACGGCGCTGTCCACGGTGCTGAGCCACGTCCGGGGGCACTGCCCAGTCACTCGGCTGACCGGGACCTTGCTGTGCCCTTGCCTGGGGCAAATGCAGATGTGCTCTGGAGCTATTTCTAGTGGCAGAGCCTCGGTGCCCTGGGCTATCTGTCAGTTCCCTGACAGCCTCTCGGGGAGGGGGTACCATGCAGGACTCTAGAGGCCAGGCCCAGGGGTTGAAACTGCTGCCTGTCCTTCCCCTGCCAGGCTTCCCTGACCAATCAAGGCCCCCTTTCCTGCTGAGGCTGCACCTGGCCCAAGTTCTCCCCACTGTAGGCTCCACACAGCCCCTCCCTACCACCGGAACTGGTGTGTGAGAAAGCAAAGCGCCCACCCGTCCACGTGGGCTGGGGCAGCCCTGCCTCTCCAACCTCTGGTCCCCATCCTGCCTCTCCATCCCCTGGTCCCCATCCTGCCTCTCCATCCCCTGGTCCCCATCCTGCCTCTCCATCCCCTGGTCCCCATCCTGCCTCTCCCAACTCCTGGTCCCCATCCTGCCTCTCCATCCCCTGGTCCCCATCCTGCCTCTCCATCCCCTGGTCCCCATCCTGCCTCTCCCAACTCCTGGTCCCCATCCTGCCTCTCCCATCTCCTGGTCCCCATCCTGCCTCTCCCAACTCCTGGTCCCCATCCTGCCTCTCCCATCTCCTGGTCCCCATCCTGCCTCTCCCAACTCCTGGTCCCCATCCTGCCTCTCCATCCCCTGGTCCCCATCCTGCCTCTCCAACCCCTGGTCCCCATCCTGCCTCTCCATCCCCTGGTCCCCATCCTGCCTCTCCCAACTCCTGGTCCCCATCCTGCCTCTCCATCCCCTGGTCCCCATCCTGCCTCTCCCAACCCCTGGTCCCCATCCTGCCTCTCCATCCCCTGGTCCCCATCCTGCCTCTCCAACCCCTGGTCCCCATCCTGCCTCTCCAACCCCTGGTCCCCATCCTGCCTCTCCAACCCCTGGTCCCCATCCTGCCTCTCCATCCCCTGGTCCCCATCCTGCCTCTCCAACCCCTGGTCCCCATCCTGCCTCTCCCAACTCCTGGTCCCCATCCTGCCTCTCCATCCCCTGGTCCCCATCCTGCCTCTCCCAACTCCTGGTCCCCATCCTGCCTCTCCATCCCCTGGTCCCCATCCTGCCTCTCCATCCCCTGGTCCCCATCCTGCCTCTCCCAACTCCTGGTCCCCATCCTGCCTCTCCAACCCCTGGTCCCCATCCTGCCTCTCCAACCCCTGGTCCCCATCCTGCCTCTCCCATCTCCTGGTCCGTATCCTGCCTCTCCCATTTGCTGGCACCCACCCTGCTGCTGACATGAGGACCCTAGTGTTGTCCATGATGTGGGCCTGGGATGGCCCCCCATGCATTCTCTGCCCTAGCACTTTCCCCAGGGCTTTCCTGGGGAATGGTTCATGGCCCTGCCAGGGTTCACCTGCAGAGCTGCCTGGACCCAGGATCTCTTGGTGATGAGCCATTGGCTCTGATTCCTCCAGTGCCAACGACTCACCTCTGCATAAGCATCACCCAGGCCACAGCTGTACCCAGATCTGAGCCACCCACACGCATGTCACATGACCCCACAAAGTGAGATAAAGACCCCGGGACCTCAGAACTCCCTGCCTGTCACCAAGCCAGGACCAGAGGCTCCCATGGACCTAAAGGGCTTTAATGCCCTTGTTGGGTGGAAGGTTCCAGAAGCAGCACTCACAATGGGCTGCTGATCCAAGACTGTCCTTTCCAAGTCACCTTGCTCCCAGAACTCAGCAGCCACCAGAAGTGCAACCTGGAGGCACAGGAAGGCAGCTGTCTATGGAGCTCTGCACCGGTGAGGAGGGCCTGGCACACCCCGCTCCCCGTGACACTCCAAGCCTCAGTCTTCTCTGCCCCAGACCCTCAGGGTTCCCCCATGCAGGGCTCCGGTTGGGCCACACAGGCACACTGCAGCACCCTACCCTTGCCCTGGGGCTCCCTCCCCCAACCCACGCGCTGAGAGGCCCTGCGCCAGTCCTAACCTTGCTCTGGACTTCCCAGGGCTTGGTGATGGCAGACAGATCACAGGCTGTCATCATCATGGCCCTGCAGACACACAAACCAGGTGCAAATGCTGCTGGGTGCCTTCTGAGGGCAGGTGGTTTATATGTGTTTTCTTTTTTTTCTTTTGTGAGACAGAGTCTCTGTCACCCAGGCTGAAGTGTGATGGTGTGATCTCGGCTCACTGCAACTTCCTCCTCCCCAGTTCAAGCGGTTCTCCTGCCTCAGCCTCCCGAGTAGCTGGGATTACAGGTGCCCACAACCACACCCAGCTAATTTTTGTATTTTTAGTAGAGACAGGGTTTCACCATGTTGGCCAGGCTGGTCTCAAACTCGTGATCTCAGGCAATCCACCCACCTCGGCCTTCCAACGTGCTGGGATTACAGGTGTGAGTCACCGAGCCTGGCCCGGTTTATGTTTTCTTACTGGGTCCCTGGGACCAGCCTGGGGAGGGGGCTGGTTGTGAGTCACCATTTTGCAGGTGACGAAGTGGAAGCTCAGAATGAAGTGAGTTGTTGCCAAGGGCGACAAACCAAGGTGGTGCCTGTGTCCTCCCAGCTCCACGCCGTCCCAGAGAGTTGGGAAATAAGGACGGAGCATTTGTTTCAGGGGCCTGGACAAGCTGCCGAGAGATGGCTTGTCCCACTCCAGAGCGTCAGGGGAGGGGCTGACCAGCGGCTGAGTGAGGCAGGGGAAGGGCAGCCCCCAGTCCCTGCTGCCCCGTCCTGGTGGGGAAGGACAGCCCCCAGGCCCCTCTGCCCCATGGGAGAGGACAGCCCCCAGTCCCTGCTGCCCCATCCTGGTGGGGAAGGACAGCCCCCAGGCCCCTCCATCCCAGTGGAGAAGGACAGCCCCCAGGCCCCTCTGCCCCGTGGGAGAGGACAGCCCCAGGCCCCTCCACCTGGCCTCACATGACGATCTCCTTCCGGGTGGTCTCCAGGGACAGGTACTCCACCCAGCTCTTCTTGTCCTCATAGTTCTTGGACTCATCCACAATCTTCTGAAACATCGCCCTCTTCCTGAACCCAGGGAATAAGGGAGGGGCAGGTGGGAGCAAGTGCGGAGACCCTGCCCCAAGCTCCTGTCTGCAGGGAGGAGCTAAGCCAGAACCAGGCCCCACCCAGGTCTGCAGAGTGTTGGACCCCGCCCTGCGTCTGCTGGAGTCCCAGGGCTCCCCGCCCGCCCCGCCAGATGCCCCCTCCCGGGAAGGCGCGCACTTGAAGTACAGGGCCAGGTCCGTGGCGATGATGGCGATGTCCATCAGGTGGATCACATGCTCGTGCTGCCGCCGGTTCAAGTTCTGGTAGATGTTCAGGGTCTGCAGAGGTCGAACCAGGCACGTCAGGCACCCTGCAGCCCCCTCTCAGGGGGCCCGGGGACTCAGCCCCTTCCGCCCGGCTGCCTGTCCTTTCATGCCCTCACCCTCAATGTACAGCACCCCGATTCGCCTGCTCCTCCGGCCCCTCTGCAGGGTGCCCAGCCCTCTTGCCAGTGGTTCCTGCCCCGGGTCATTGGCTTGGGACCCAGATGGCCTCAGAAGTCACCACCAGGGAGGGTGGAGAGGGGGCGGCTCAGTGTCCAGGTCCTTGGGTGCCCCTCATTCTTCCACTGGTGAGTCCCAGGCCCCGTCCGCCTCGGCTTCCACCCCACCCCAGGAGGGGTCCTTTCCAGATGTGGATCCAGCCCTAGACACACCTTCGCAGGGCCCGCGAGGCACCTGCCCCCAGCCTCAGCCCTGGGCCTCTGCCACCCTCACCCAGCGCTCACCAACCCAGCGCTCACCCATGCATCAGAACCCTGCTCCCCAGCACCCACAGCAGAAACTGAGAGTGAGGATACCAACCTCATCTGAGAGCAGGAACTTCCCGAACTCCAGGTGGTGCCGCTCCAGAATCGAGGAGCCGTGGAGCTTGGCCAAGGGGTTCTGGGACCTGTCACACAGGCGGTGGCAGGTAGGGGTGAGGCCCATGGGACCTGCCCCAGCCTGGCCTAACCTGCGTGCTGCAACCCCTCCAGATGAGCCCCACTTTCTTATTTTCTTTTGAGACAGGGTTTTGTTGTCTGTGTCACCCAGGCAGGAGTGCAGTGGCGCAATCATGTTTCACTACAGCCTTAACCTCCTGGGCTCAAGCAATCCTGGAAGCTCAGCCTTCCAAGTAGCTGGGATCACAGGCATGTGCCACCACACACAGCTTTTACTTGTTCACTTTTTGAGATGGGGTCTCGCTCTGTCACCCAGGCTGGAGTGCAGTGATATGATCTCCATATCCTCCATATCTGCAACCTCCATATCCCGGCTTCAAGCAATTCTCCTGCCTCAGCCTCCTGAGCAGCTGGGACTACAGGCACTCACCACCGTGCCTGGCTGTTTTGTATTTTTAGTAGAGACGGGGTTTCACCGTGTCGGCCAGGATGGTCTCCAACTCCTGACCACAGGTGATCTACCTGCCTCGGCCTCCTAAACTGCTGGGATTACAGGCATGAACCACCGTGCCCCGCCACAGCTATTTTTCAAAATAGTTTTTGTAGAGGAGAGATCTTGCTGTGTTGCCCAGGCTGGTCTCGAACTCCTGGGCTCAAGCGAACTGCTTGTCTCTGCCTCCCACAGTGCTAGGATTACAGGCGTGAGCCACCACACCCGGTGTGGACTCCGCTTTCTACATAGCCTGCTATGGGGAGCCGGATTCACACTCCCTATCATGGGGAGTGGGTTCAGGGCTGGTTCACACGCCCGCCCTGCGGCGCCTACTTCATCTGGTACAGGTTATTGGTGCCTCGGTGGTCGATGTCGTGGCATAGGCCGGCTGTCACCATGGCGAAGGCCTCCAGGTCCGTGTAATAGCTCTTCAGTTTGCCGGTCTGTAGAGACAGGGCCGCCTTGTTCACCGGTCCCGGCTCCAGCAGGGCGGGGAGTAAGGAGGGGCTGGGAGGACAGAGGAGCTGGCCCGGGGACCCTCAACCACTGCAGGCCGGGGTGGGGGGCGCTGCGCAGTGTTGGAGGGCGTTGGCCTCCTCCATCCCTCTGTCCTGGGTGGACCCCGTCTCATCCTCAGGGATACATGGGTGCTGCCCTTGGCACCAGGAGGGCCTGCACAGCCCCATCCTTCTGGCGGCCACGCACCATGAGCAGTGTGAACATCGTCTGGGCCACGTTGAAGCCGTGGCGCCAGTTGTGGTAGGTGATTCTCCGGTACCCTTTGCTGATGGAGAACAGGAACCGCACCAGGACCTAGGGGAGCCAAGAGGACGAGAGGACACAGGTGCCGGCAGCAAGCGCGTGAGTCCTGCCAGTGCAGCACGTGTGGCTTCCCAGTGGAAGGCCTGCTCCGTGCCAGCATCCCCACACCCTGTCTCCTGGACTCCTGACCTTCCCCATACCCACCGTTCCCCACAGGCCTCCGCTGGCCTTCCTGGATAGGGGCTGCCATACTGGCACCTACGGGGTAGAGGAGGGCAGGGCAGAAGCTGAGAACAGCCCCGGCTTTCAGGGGCTGCCCGGCCTCCATCTGACCACGCTGCCTCCATCTGACCGCCCGGCCGCCATCTGACCGCCCGGCCTCCATCTGACCTCCTGGCCACCATCTGACCGCCCGGCCTCCATCTGACTGCCCGGTCGCCATCTGCCCGCCCGGCCTCCATCTGACTGCCCAGCTGCCATCTGACTGCCCAGCCTCCATCTGACTGCCCAGCTGCCATCTGACTGCCCGGCCTCCATCTGACTGCCCAGCTGCCATCTGACCGCCCAGCCTCCATCTGACTGCCCAGCTGCCATCTGACCGCCCGGCCGCCATCTGACTGCCCGGTCGCCATCTGCCCGCCCGGCCTCCATCTGACTGCCCAGCTGCCATCTGACTGCCCAGCCTCCATCTGACTGCCCAGCTGCCATCTGACTGCCCGGCCTCAAGCTAGGAGGAGCACCCCTGGGGATGCAGTATGTTTTAAGATGTCAGTTTCAGGCACAGGCATTTGAATGGGCAGAATGCTGGGCTGGGCTGCAGGCAGGGGTGGAGTGTGGACGTCTGCAGGGCAAGGGAATGCTGGTCACTGGGAGCCTCTTTCTGCGGCCATTGTGGTTTTTAGGGTTAGAAAATTATTTGGAAATATGTTTTAGTATGCAAACATATATATATTTTTAGATGACGTCTCGCTCTTTTCCCCCAGGCTGGAGTGCAGTGGCGCAATCTCGGCTCACTGCAACCTTGGCCTCCCGGGTTCAAGCGATTCTCCTGCCTCAGCCTCCCACGTAGCTGGGATTACAGGCATCACCACCAAGCCCGGCTAATTTTTGCATTTTTAGTAGAGATGGGGTTTCACTCTGTCGGCCAGGATAGCCTTGAACTCCTGACCTCGGGTGATCTGCCTGCCTCGGCCTCCCAAAGTGCTGAGATTGCAGCCACCGTGCCTGGCTGCAAATCTCTTCTATACATTTTTCTTTAGTGTTTTCCCTTAGCATTTAGTACAATTTCTTTTGAAAATGCCAGCCTGCAGCACCTGTTCTCAGAGACGCACGAGAAAAGAGGATTATTTCCCTTGGGCTGTGGGAAGCCCCCTGAGATGCAGTGGTAGAAGCAGGACAGAGCAGGGGACCCAGGGAGGGCCTGGAGCTGTGGGATGAGGGAGAGCAGGGGACCCAGGGAGGGCCTGGAGCTGAGGGTTGAGGGAGAGCAGGGGACCTGCCTGGAGCTGAGGGTTGAGGGAGAGCAGGGGAACCCAGGGAGGGCCTGGAGCTGTGGGATGAGGGAGAGCAGGGGACCCAGGGAGGGCCTGGAGCTGAGGGTTGAGGGAGAGCAGGGGACCTGCCTGGAGCTGTGGGATGAGGGAGAGCAGGGGAACCCAGGGAGGGCCTGGAGCTGTGGGATGAGGGAGAGCAGGGGACCCAGGGAGGGCCTGGAGCTGAGGGTTGAGGGAGAGCAGGGGACCTGCCTGGAGCTGTGGGATGAGGGAGAGCAGGGGAACCCAGGGAGGGCCTGGAGCTGTGGGATGGGGGAGAGCAGGGGAACCCAGGGAGGGCCTGGAGCTGTGGGATGGGGGAGAGCAGGGGAACCCAGGGAGGGCCTGGAGCTGTGGGATGGGGGAGAGCAGGGCAACCCAGGGAGGGCCTGGAGCTGAGGGTTGAGGGAGAGCAGGGGACCCAGGGAGGGCCTGGAGCTGAGGGTTGAGGGAGAGCAGGGGACCTGCCTGGAGCTGTGGGATGAGGGAGAGCAGGGGACCCAGGGAGGGCCTGGAGCTGAGGGTTGAGGGAGAGCAGGGGACCTGCCTGGAGCTGTGGGATGAGGGAGAGCAGGGGACCCAGGGAGGGCCTGGAGCTGAGGGTTGAGGGAGAGCAGGGGACCTGCCTGGAGCTGTGGGATGAGGGAGAGCAGGGGAACCCAGGGAGGGCCTGGAGCTGAGGGATGGGGGAGAGCAGGGCAACCCAGGGAGGGCCTGGAGCTGTGGGATGAGGGAGAGCAGGGGACCCAGGGAGGGCCTGGAGCTGTGGGATGAGGGAGAGCAGGGGACCCAGGGAGGGCCTGGAGCTGTGGGATGAGGGAGAGCAGGGGACCCAGGGAGGGCCTGGAGCTGTGGGATGAGGGAGAGCAGGGGACCTGCCTGGAGCTGTGGGATGGGGGAGAGCAGGGGACCCAGGGAGGGCCTGGAGCTGTGGGATGGGGGAGAGCAGGGCAACCCAGGGAGGGCCTGGAGCTGAGGGATGGGGGAGAGCAGGGGACCCAGGGAGGGCCTGGAGCTGTGGGATGGGGGAGAGCAGGGGACCCAGGGAGGGCCTGGAGCTGTGGGATGAGGGAGAGCAGGGCAACCCAGGGAGGGCCTGGAGCTGAGGGATGGGGGAGAGCAGGGCAACCCAGGGAGGGCCTGGAGATGTGGGATGGGGGAGAGCAGGGCAACCCAGGGAGGGCCTGGAGCTGTGGGATGGGGGAGAGCAGGGCAACCCAGGGAGGGCCTGGAGCTGTGGGATGAGGGAGAGCAGGGGACCCAGGGAGGGCCTGGAGCTGAGGGTTGAGGGAGAGCAGGGGACCTGCCTGGAGCTGTGGGATGAGGGAGAGCAGGGGACCCAGGGAGGGCCTGGAGCTGTGGGATGGGGGAGAGCAGGGCAACCCAGGGAGGGCCTGGAGCTGTGGGATGGGGGAGAGCAGGGCAACCCAGGGAGGGCCTGGAGCTGTGGGATGAGGGAGAGCAGGGGACCCAGGGAGGGCCTGGAGCTGAGGGTTGAGGGAGAGCAGGGGACCTGCCTGGAGCTGTGGGATGAGGGAGAGCAGGGGACCCAGGGAGGGCCTGGAGCTGTGGGATGAGGGAGAGCAGGGGACCCAGGGAGGGCCTGGAGCTGAGGGTTGAGGGAGAGCAGGGGACCTGCCTGGAGCTGTGGGATGAGGGAGAGCAGGGCAACCCAGGGAGGGCCTGGAGCTGAGGGATGGGGGAGAGCAGGGCAACCCAGGGAGGGCCTGGAGCTGAGGGATGGGGGAGAGCAGGGCAACCCAGGGAGGGCCTGGAGCTGTGGGATGAGGGAGAGCAGGGGACCCAGGGAGGGCCTGGAGCTGTGGGATGAGGGAGAGCAGGGGACCTGCCTGGAGATGTGGGATGGGGCAGAGCAGGGGAACCCAGGGAGGGCCTGGAGCTGTGGGATGGGGGAGAGCAGGGGACCCAGGGAGGGCCTGGAGCTGAGGGATGGGGGAGAGCAGGGGACCTGCCTGGAGATGTGGGATGGGGCAGAGCAGGGGAACCCAGGGAGGGCCTGGAGCTGTGGGATGGGGGAGAGCAGGGGACCCAGGGAGGGCCTGGAGCTGAGGGATGGGGGAGAGCAGGGCAACCCAGGGAGGGCCTGGAGCTGAGGGATGGGGGAGAGCAGGGGACCCAGGGAGGGCCTGGAGCTGTGGGATGGGGGAGAGCAGGGGACCCAGGGAGGGCCTGGAGCTGTGGGATGAGGGAGAGCAGGGCAACCCAGGGAGGGCCTGGAGCTGAGGGATGGGGGAGAGCAGGGCAACCCAGGGAGGGCCTGGAGATGTGGGATGGGGGAGAGCAGGGCAACCCAGGGAGGGCCTGGAGCTGTGGGATGGGGGAGAGCAGGGCAACCCAGGGAGGGCCTGGAGCTGTGGGATGAGGGAGAGCAGGGGACCCAGGGAGGGCCTGGAGCTGAGGGTTGAGGGAGAGCAGGGGACCTGCCTGGAGCTGTGGGATGGGGGAGAGCAGGGCAACCCAGGGAGGGCCTGGAGCTGTGGGATGGGGGAGAGCAGGGGACCCAGGGAGGGCCTGGAGCTGAGGGATGGGGGAGAGCAGGGGACCCAGGGAGGGCCTGGAGCTGAGGGATGGGGGAGAGCAGGGCAACCCAGGGAGGGCCTGGAGCTGTGGGATGGGGGAGAGCAGGGCAACCCAGGGAGGGCCTGGAGCTGTGGGATGAGGGAGAGCAGGGGACCCAGGGAGGGCCTGGAGCTGTGGGATGGGGGAGAGCAGGGGACCTGCCTGGAGCTGTGGGATGAGGGAGAGCAGGGCAACCCAGGGAGGGCCTGGAGCTGAGGGATGGGGGAGAGCAGGGGACCTGCCTGGAGCTGTGGGATGAGGGAGAGCAGGGCAACCCAGGGAGGGCCTGGAGCTGTGGTATGAGGGAGAGCAGGGGACCCAGGGAGGGCCTGGAGCTGAGGGATGGGGGAGAGCAGGGGACCCAGGGAGGGCCTGGAGCTGTGGGATGGGGGAGAGCAGGGGACCTGCCTGGAGCTGTGGGATGAGGGAGAGCAGGGCAACCCAGGGAGGGCCTGGAGCTGAGGGATGGGGGAGAGCAGGGCAACCCAGGGAGGGCCTGGAGCTGAGGGAAAGCCATCCCATCCTTCCCAGGGGGTCTCCCAGGAGCGCTGCTGTGGCCACACCTGGGGCCACTTTGTGTTTTCTGTTTAGGTGATGGGATACTTCTACTTCCTCTGAACCCCACACCAAATCCGCTGATATTGCCAAATTGATGTGCTTTATCATCAAATTGCTTGGAACTTCTATTAATAAAACTTTAAATCTATCTGTTCGCCATCCATCTACTGTCCACCCATTCATCCACCCATCTATTATTTCATTAATTGACCCATCCACTCATATATCACTCATCCACCCACTTCTCCATCCACCCACCCTTCCATTCACTTATCCAACCATCCAACTATCCTTGGCCCATCCACACATTCATCCATTCATTTATCCAGCCAACCAACTACCACTGACCTCTCCACCCATCCATCCATCCAACTACCATTGACCCACCCAACCATCCATCAATCCAGCCATCCAATTATTTTTTTTATGCTTCCTTCCTGTATTTTACCTGTTCTGTGATGAACATATCTGCCTGCCAAACTTCCTGTGGGATCTAGCACCCCCAATCCCTTCCCCGTCACGTCCTGGGGGAATCTGAGGCCCTGACCACATCCCCAACCCCATGTCCTGGGCGGCCTCCGGGACCTGACTATGCCTCCTGTGGTGTTCTCACACCTCCTGGGGGATCTGGAACTTGCGGACCACGCCGAGCTCGTAGTACATCTGGATGCCACATTTGACCAGCTCCAGCTCGGTGCACTCCAGGTCAGAGAAATGGAATTCGTAGATGTCAAACGTGGTGGGCCCTGGCAGCTCTTCCTTCTGTGGGAGGGATTGTGGGCTGAGGGAGGTTGGTCTGCCACAGCCGCCGCTTTCTTCTCATCCTTTCTTCTCTTGGGGCCCTCTGTCAAGCCTCAGACACCCTAGGCATCCCTAAGGAGACGTGTCATTCTCGGCGCTCCAGCCTGTATCCCGGGCTGCTCACACACACCCCTGGCTCAGTCCCACCTTCCCCTCTTCTCCTACTCCGTGGCCCAACAGTGAAGAACTTGCCCAGTCAAGTGGACAGGGTGAAACAAGCAAACACAAGGGTGTGCACATGAAAAGACACACAGACACACACAGATACAGACATACATGTGACACAGACACGCCTGGACACACAGCCACTCCCATGAATATAAGGCACTGCTGTGGACACAGGCACACACATGAGCACCCAGGTTCACCCACGGACACAGAGCCACGTACGTGCCGACTCACACATGCAGGCTCACGCACACAGCCATGAGGTAATACACACAACAGTGGATTTTCAGACTCACCGGGCACATTCCCATGCTCGGTCCAAGGCCCACTCACAAGGCTCATGGCCCCTGGAGACTCTGGCTAAACTGCACAGGCAGACACAAGGTGATGGGGACACCACATAATCCCCACATTGATCCAGCAATGGTCTCTGGGAGACACACACAAGCATGTGTCTGTATATATCCATGTGCACACACACGCACACATAGTACACACACATGGGCACGCACACATTGAGGAGGGAGACCCAGGCATCTGGGATTCCCTCCCCCTCTGTCACCCACTGCGCATCTCAATAAAAGAGAGAGCAGGCCAGCTGGCCCCTCCTGAATCTCCTTCCTGAAAACAACAGGCGAGGCCTTGGGGAAACTCCCCAGAAGGCACTATTTTTACTTAAAACAAGATCAAACCAGAAACCTTTTCACATGTGAGTCCTAAAACTGTAAACCAGAACCCTTTCATATGTGATTCCTGAAACTATAAACAGAGACCTTTTCACCTGTGAGTCCTAAAACTATGAACCTAAGATTCTTCCACGCGTAACATCTAAAGTATATGCCTATGTAAAAGCTGAACCTCCCTTTATAGAGGAGCTTAGATGTTAGGCACCTATGCCACCTTGCTCCCAGCTAAAATAGATTCCTTCCTCCTGTATTCAGTGTCTGAGAGATCCTTTCCTGCGGCCGCTCCTGCTACAACATAAACACCCATGTGCACACCCCACCCACCCACCGGTGCACACTCATGCACACAAAGACACACCCATGGGTGCACACCCCCACACATATGCAAACATGTGCATGCCCATCCACAGGCACATGCGCATATACATACACACCCACCTGTGCACACACATGCACACAGACACCCATGTGTGCACACCCCCACATGTGCACATATGAGCCTGCCCATTCACATGTGCACACACATCCACCTGTGCACATGCACAGACACACGTGCACACAATACACAGACCTGTGAACACATGCACACACCCATGTGTGCACACCCCACATGTGCATACATGTGCATATTCATCCACAAATGCACGCTTACACACACCTGTGCACACATGCAGACATGTGTGCACACAAACATGCCCACATGTGCACATAACACACACATGTGCACACATGCACAGGCACCCATGTGTGCACACATGCATACCCACATGTGCACACACATACACAGACCTGTGCACCCACCCATGTGTATATGTACACAATACACACTTATACACACATGCACACAATACACATAAGTTCACACACATGTGCAGACAGCCACATGTGCACACATACACACCTACATGTGCACATGCACACACCTGTGCACACACATGCACACAGACACCCACACATGCACATGCACACACCTGTGCACACACATGCACATGTGCACCCATACACACCCACATGTGCACACAATACAAACCTGGGCACACATGCACACAGACACTCCACATATGCACACATATACAACCGCATGTGTGCACAATACACACACATCTGTGCACACACATGCACAAACCCACATGTGTACACGGGTGTGTGTGCACCCGTGCGCATGTGGGTGTTGCAGGCACTGGGGCACTGTGACTGCAAAGATGACTTAGAGAGTAAGTCCAAGTCAGGTCCACTGAACATCCAGCGAAGACCAAACAGCTGGCAAAGCAGAGAAGAGACAGGAAGACACGAAGACACACTCAGAAGTGCAGGCGTCAAAGCCACACTTGGCCATGCAAACACTCTGAGAGACAATGGCTGAGACTGAAAGCCAGGCTTATGTACACACGTGTACACTGAGGTGCTTAGATACATATGTACACACACACACACTCACAGCACCAACATCCCCAATAACACTGTGTGTGCAAAGCACCCGCGGGCCCTGGTGAATGGAGAGCTGTTCCTCCCAGCCTCACATGTGGCTGGCTTCATGGGAGGGACGGGAGCGAGGTTCTTACCAGGATTGCACCCAGCTCGTCCTCGTCACAGTTGGCAGGCTCCTTCCCCAGGCGCGTTCTTGTTGGCTAACACAGATGGAGATATAGACAGGTCATGAGACACAGCCTCAAGTGTGGGACAAGGTGATGGCAGTGTGTCCACCCGTGTCAGCGGGAGGAGGGTGCTGCCCACGGTTTGTGGCCAGCTTTCACCTCGGGAAGACCCTGGAGCCTCTATCTGGAGACAAATCACTGTGTGCACAGCCTGCTCACTTTCCCACCTGTCCTGTCTCTTGGGCACTGCTTTAAGCAGTCCTCAGGTATAATGACGGGATTTGCTCATGATGACCAGGAGGGCTCCTGGCTGGGGAGATTGAGTACAGGGAAGGGATCCAGGGGCTGTGCAGACAGAGGGACCTGGGAGGGGTGGTGTGCCAGGGATGTACTTGGCTCCCACCCCAGGGCTGTGTCCCCACCACACAGAGACAGCCATGACCCCTGGGGAATCTTTACCCCACTGCACAGAGGGAGCCCTGACCCCTGCGTGGCCTGCCCCCACCACACATCTGTGACCCCTGGGTGACCTGCCCCCACCACACATCCGTGACCCCCAGGTGACCTGCCCCCATCACACATCTCTGACCCCTGGTGACCTGTCTCCACCACACATCCGTGACTGCTGGGTGACCTGCCCCCATCACACATCTGTGACCCCTGGGTGACCTGCCCCCACCACACATCTGTGACCCCGGGTGACCTGCCCCCATCACACATCCGTGACCCCTGGTGACCTGTCTCCATCACACATCCGTGACCCCTGGTGACCTGTCTCCATCACACATCCGTGACCCCTGGTGACCTGTCTCCATCACACATCCGTGACCCCTGGTGACCTGTCTCCATCACACATCCGTGACCCCTGGTGACCTGTCTCCACCACACATCCGTGACCCCTGGGTGACCTGCCCCCATCACACATCCGTGACCCTGGGTGACCTGTCTCCATCACACATCCGTGACCCCTGAGTGACCTGCCCCCGCCGCACCAGGATGAGCTGGATCTCGTCCCTGTCGCACTTCACATGGTAAAGGACCATGTCCTGCGCGATGTCCTTGCGGTTCTCCAGCTTATTCATCTTGTCGTACGTGTCGGTGTTCATCACTGACCAGCCCAGGAACTGTGTCAGGGACTGAGAGGGCGGCAGGGTCACCGGTGCTCTGGGCTCCTGGCAACCTCCCCTCCCACTGTGGGGCTGCAGTGCTTCTGCCTAGGATCTCCCACTGCCCTGCAGACAGCCCCCTGCTCCCAGAGGGGCTCTTTGTGGTACTCTCCCTGGCTGCACCCACCCTGCACCCTGTACGCTGCGCGGGTGGCTGAAGGCATGGCAGGGAGGCCCCCACACAGCACAGTCCCCACCCTTCCCAGGTGTCACCGGCGGAGCCACGTCTGCCCTGGCGCTTACCTCCATGAGAACTTCATCCTGTTCGTCAAAGGGCTTCCCATCTTTCCTGTTGTAAAATGTGGCGACCCCCACGATCTCCTCCTTCTTGTTGACGATGGGCATGGACAGCACATTCTTGATGAGCCACCCAGAGTCATCCAGGGCCCCTTCCTGCGGGAGCCAATCCGGAGCTGAACTCTGCCCTGAGGCTGGCCCTGGCCCGGGTGTGTGGCTGGGGAGAGTGACCTCACATCTCCCCCAGAACCGTGACCATGGGCTCCTGTTCCTGTTTCTGCACTCCCTCTTTGCATTTGGACTTGATGTCCATGGTGTTTGTGTCTTGATATTTTTCCCTCTGGAGGAGGTAAAGGCCATTTTCCTATTGGGGCTGGTTTCATGAGCATGTGTGTGTGGGCTGTGGTCACGGCCTTTCGGGTGTGTGGGCTGTGCTCAGGGTCTCATGGGCATGTGGAGCTGGGGTCACAGTCTCACGGGCGTGTGGGGCTGGGATCAGGGTCTCACAGGCATATGGGGCTGGGGTCAGGGACTCTTGGGTGTGTGGGGCTGGGATCAGGGTCTCACGGGCATGTGGGGCTGGGGTCACAGTCTCACAGGCATGTGGGGCTGGGGTCAAGGTCTCACGGGCATGTGGGGCTGGGGTCAGGGTCTCTTGGGCGTGTGGGGCTGGGGTCAGGGTCTCTTGGGTGTGTGGGGCTGGGGTCAGGGTCTCACGGGCGTGTGGGGCTGGGGTCAGGGTCTCTTGGGCGTGTGGGGCTGTGGTCAGGGTCTCACGGGCATGTGGGGCTGGCGTCAGGATCTCACGGGCATGTGGGGTGGGGTCACGGTCTCACGGGTGTGTGGGGCTGGGTCCGAGGAGCTGCTTTCCGTCCTGTGTGTGGTGGGTGCTCCGCTGCCACCCTCTTGAAATTCTTCATAATAATTGCTCATCAAGGGGCCTCATGTTTCATTTGCCTGGGAACCTGGGAATTTTGTGGTTGCTCCTGTCTCCCACCCCACGGGTGCTGGGCTGGGCCAGTGAAATGTGGACTGTGGGCTGGTTTCCAGAGGAGGCCCCCAGGGACAAAGCATGTTTTCAACTAGTCCCCAGGAGGGAGCCTGCCCTGGCCGTGCAGCCTCAGACAAACAGGCGTGGAGCCGACTCGGACCCTTGCTGGGTCATCTGGGATCGCTGGTCTTCAACGCCGACCCAGCCTGGCCCAACCGAGCCCAGCGAGCCAGCTAAGATCAGCTTAGCCCCAATGAACCTCAGCCAACCTGCAGACCAGTGAGCATGAAATACAAGCTTCTGGTGGCTGCTGGGACTTTGAGCTCATTTCTTCTTTCTTTCTTTGTTTTTTGGAAATGGAGTCTCGCTCTGTCCCCCAGGCTGGAGTGCAGCGACGCTATCTTGGCTCACTGCAACCTCCCCCTCCTGGGTTCAAGCAATCTTCCTGCCTCAGTCTCCCGAGTAGCTGAGATCACATCCAGCTAATTCTTTTTTGCATTTTAGTAGAGACGGGGTTCCACCATGTTGGCCAGGCTGGTCTCGAAATCCTGACCTCAGGTGATCTGCCCGCCTTGGCCTCCCAAAGTGCTGGGATTACAGGCATGAGCCACTGCACTGGGCCAAGGTTGTTTCTCAAGTGGCAAAAACTAATTCACATCATCATTTCTGTGTCTAAATGTTTTCTTTTGTTAGTGATTATAATTTCTACCAATGCATGCACAGATACCTGAAATTTGAACATTTCATCAGCGGAAGCATTCATGATGTTACAGATCTGAAAAGGGACCAGGAGAACGGTTTCATCTGAAGCAACTGAAGGTGTGCAGTATCCAGAGAGGCCTCTGTGGCCCTGGGGTGAGCTTCTGTGCAGGCACAGCAGAGCAGCTGGGGTGCACCTCTGTGCAGGCACGGCAGAGCAGCTGGGGTGAGCCTCTGTGCAGGCACGGCAGAGCAGCTGGGGTGAGCCTCTGTGCAGGCACGGCAGAGCAGCTGGGGTGAGCCTCTGTGCAGGCACGGCAGAGCAGCTGGGGTGAGCCTCTGTGCAGGCACGGCAGAGCAGCTGGGGTGAGCCTCTGTGCAGGCACGGCAGAGCAGCTGGGGTGAGCCTCTGTGCAGGCACGGCAGAGCAGCTGGGGTGAGCTGTGCAGGCACAGCAGAGCAGCTGGGGTGCGCCTCTGTGCAGGCACAGCAGAGCAGCTGGGGTGAGCCTCTGTGCAGGCACAGCAGAGCAGCTGGGGTGAGCTGTGCAGGCACGGCAGAGCAGCTGGGGTGAGCCTCTGTGCAGGCACGGCAGAGCAGCTGGCGTGAGCCTCTGTGCAGGCACGGCAGAGCAGCTGGGGTGAGCCTCTGTGCAGGCACGGCAGAGCAGCTGGGGTGAGCTGTGCAGGCACAGCAGAGCAGCTGGGGTGCGCCTCTGTGCAGGCACAGCAGAGCAGCTGGGGTGAGCCTCTGTGCAGGCACAGCAGAGCAGCTGGGGTGAGCTGTGCAGGCACGGCAGAGCAGCTGGGGTGAGCTTCTGTGCAGGCACAGCAGAGCAGCTGGGGTGAGCCTCTGTGCAGGCACAGCAGAGCAGCTGGGGTGAGCTGTGCAGGCACAGCAGAGCAGCTGGGGTGAGCTTCTGTGCAGGCACAGCAGAGCAGCTGGGGTGAGCTGTGCAGGCACAGCAGAGCAGCTGG
Source organism: Callithrix jacchus (assembly GCF_049354715.1). NCBI lineage: Eukaryota > Metazoa > Chordata > Mammalia > Primates > Cebidae > Callithrix > Callithrix jacchus. The sequence goes on from NC_133504.1 coordinate 192,582,933, forward strand.
GGGCTTGCTGAGGTGCGTGGAGGCTGGCCGGGGTTGGGGGGCGGAGGACAGGACGTGGCGGAGACAAGGACAAGCAAACATCGCCGCACCCAGCGAGGGCAAGGCTGTGGGGGCTCCAGACAGCACGGGACTCACAAAGCCGCTTTCTGCCACGTAGGTTGGAAGGCCGCTGGCCAGTGCCCAGTGATCGGCTGGGGGTGTGCTGTGGGCAGAGAGCAGGGGTCAGATGGGCCGGGCTGAGGTGGACGTGTGCATGCAGGGGTCAGATGGGCTGGGCTGAGGTGAACCTGTGCGTGCAGGGGTCAGAGGGGCCGGGTTAGGGTGGACGTGTGCGTGCAGGGGTCAGAGGGGCTGGGCTGAGGTGGACGTGTGCGTGCAGGGTTCAGAGGGGCTGGGCTGAGGTGGATGTGTGCGTGCAGGAGTCAGAGGGGCTGGGCTGAGGTGGAGGTGTGCGTGCAGGGGTCAGAGGGGCTGGGCTGAGGTGGACGTGTGCCTGTAGGGTTCAGAGGGGCCGGGCTGAGGTGGACGTGTGTGTGCAGGGGTCAGATGGGCTGGGCTGAGGTGGACGTGTGCATGCAGGGGTCAGAGGGGCCGGGTTAGGGTGGACGTGTGCGTGCAGGGGTCAGAGGGGCTGGGCTGAGGTGGGCATGTGCCTGCAGGGTTCAGAGGGGCTGGGCTGAGGTGGATGTGTGCGTGCAGGAGTCAGATGGGCCGGGCTGAGGTGGACGTGTGCGTGCAGGGGTCAGAGGGGCTGGGCTGAGGTGGACGTGTGTGTGCAGGGGTCAGAGGGGCCGGGCTGAGGTGGACGTGTGCGTGCAGGGGTCAGACGGACTTAGCCTACGTGTACAGGGGTCTGCAGGGGTCTGGGGGTCTGGGGTCTGTAGGGTCTGGGGGTCCGGGGTCTGCAGGGTCTGGGGGTCCGGGGTCTGCAGGGGTCTGGGGGTCCGGGGTCTGTAGGGTCTGGGGGTCTGGGGTCTGTAGGGTCTGGGGGTCCGGGGTCTGCAGGGGTCTGGGGGTCCGGGGTCTATAGGGTCTGGGGGTCTCTCGTGCACTGTGCCATCCTCAGCGTTTACTCTCTTCTCTGAGGGTTGAGGAGGTGAGAGGAGGCCGGGGAGCAGGTTGGAGCGGTGCTGCCTTGTCCCCACGCTGCTGTGCTAGGGCCTCTCCCTCTTGGGAACCCCTCCCTCCGGAGGCCATGTGGCTTAAGCCTGCCTTCCAGGACTCAGCGCTGGTATCTGCCCGGCCACCCTTACCCGGACTTGTGCTATGACCTGGCACCCGGATCCTGGTTCCTGCGTGGGGCCTGGGGTTGGGGTCCCGATAGGCTTATGGGATCACAGCGCTGCTGGGCCATGCAGCTGTCCCTCACTTGGCTGAGCCCTGCCCTGGCCTCAGGACTGGATTCCCATCCTCTTCCAGCCCCAGGGGGTCAAGACTCAGCCGTCCAGCTGGAGGCCCCACTGTCTGGTGTGGGCTGGTGGAGACAGGGGCAGATCCTGGGGGCATCCACGCTCAACTGCCACTGACAGGGCCACCTGGACAGCTTGCCCAGTCCCCTGGATGTCCACAGAGCCTCAGGCTCCTCAGCTGCTCATGTCCTCCTGTCTCACTGAGTGGGCTTGCCTCACCCCCATCCCCGTGCTCCTCGGCACACACAGCACCACAGGCCAGGCCAGGCCAGGCGGGCACTGCTGACTGCACTGTGGGAAGCCCTGAGAGGACGGCCCCCTGCCCAGGGAAGCCCTGAGAGGACGGCCCCCTGCCCAGGGAAGCTTCTGGAAAACGCTGGCGCTTACGGAATGACTTTGATATCTTCTTTCCCATGGAGGATGTAGTCGATCACTTTGTAGAAGATGATTTCCTGAGAAACAAAAGAAACCTGTCAGGGGCAGCCTGGCCAAGCTCCAAGGCCCCCCCAACCCCACGCACCCCACGCAGCCCCACGCTGCTCCACACAGCTCCACACAGCCCCACGCAGCCCCACGCAGCCCCACACAGCCCCACGCAGCTTCATGCAGCCCCACGCAGCTTCACACAGCCCCACGCAGCTCCACACAACTCCGAGGGGCACCCTGCTCCACACACACACAGTTACACAGTTACACACAGCTCCACACAGCCCCACACAGCTTAACACAGCCCCACGCAGCTCCACACAACTCCGAGGGGCACCCTGCTCCACACACACACAGTTACACAGTTACACACAGCTCCATGCAGCTCCACACAGCCCCACGCAGCTTCACACAGCCCCATGAAGCCCCACGCAGCTCCACACACACAGTTACACAGTTCCACACAGCTCCACGCAGCTTCACACAGCCCCACGCAGCTCCATGCAGCTCTACGCAGCTCCACACACACACAGTTCCACAGTTCCACACAGCTCCACAAAGCCGCACGCAGCTTCACACAGCCCCACGCAGCTCCACGCAGCTCCACACACTCACAGTTCCACAGTTCCACACAGCCCCACGCAGCTTCACACAGCCCCACGCAGCCCCACGCAGCCCCACGCAGCTTCACACAGCCCCACGCAGCCCCACGCAGCCCCACGCAGCTTCACACAGCCCCACGCAGCTTCACACAGCCCCACGCAGCTCCACGCAGCTCCACACACACACAGTTCCACAGTTCCACACAGCTCCACACAGCCCCACACAGCCCACGCAGCTTCACACAGCCCCACGCAGCTCCATGCAGCTCCACACACACACAGTTCCACAGTTCCACACAGCTCCACACAGCCCCACACAGCCCCACGCAGCTTCACACAGCCCCACACAGCTTCACACAGCCCCACGCAGCTTCACACAGCCCCACACAGCCCCATGCAGCTTCACACAGCCCCACACAGCTTCACACAGCCCCACGCAGCTTCACACAGCCCCACGCAGCTCCATACAGCTCCACGCAGCTCCACACACACACAGTTCCACAGTTCCACACAGCTTCACACAGCCCCACACAGCCCCACGCAGCTTCACACAGCCCCACGCAGCTTCACACGGCCCCACGCAGCTCCACGCAGCTCCACACACACACAGTTCCACAGTTCCACACAGCTCCACACAGCCCCACACAGCCCCACGCAGCTTCACATAGCCCCACGCAGCTCCACACACACACAGTTCCACAGTTCCACACAGCCCCACACAGCCCCATGCAGCTTCACACAGCCCCACGCAGCTTCACACAGCCCCCACGCAGCTCCACACAGCTCCACGCAGCTTCACATAGCCCCACGCAGCTCCACGCAGCTCCACACACACACAGTTCCACAGTTCCACACAGCCCCACACAGCCCCACGCAGCTTCACACAGCCCCACGCAGCTTCACGCAGCCCCACGCAGCTTCACACAGCCCCACGCAGCCCCAGGCAGCTTCACACAGCCCCACGCAGCTCCACACAGCTCCACGCAGCTCCACACACACAGTTCCACAGTTCCACACAGCCCCACACAGCCCCACGCAGCTTCACACAGCCCCACGCAGCTTCACACAGCCCCACGCAGCTTCACGCAGCCCCACGCAGCCCCACGCAGCTTCACACAGCCCCACGCAGCTCCACACAGCTCCACGCAGCTCCACACACACACAGTTCCACAGTTCCACACAGCTCCACACAGCCCCACGCAGCTTCACACAGCCCCACACAGCCCCACGCAGCTCCACACAGCCCCACGCAGCTCCACGCAGCTCCACACACCACAGTTCCACAGTTCCACACAGCTCCACACAGCCCCACACAGCCCCACGCAGCTTCACATAGCCCCACGCAGCTCCACGCAGCTCCACACACACACAGTTCCACAGTTCCACACAGCTCCACACAGCCCCACGCAGCTTCACACAGCTCCACGCAGCTCCACGCAGCTCCACACACACAGTTCCACAGTTCCACACAGCTCCACGCAGCTCCACACACACACAGTTCCACAGTTCCACACAGCTCCACGCAGCTCCACACACACACAGTTCCACAGTTCCACACAGCTCCACACAGCCCCACGCAGCTTCACACAGCCCCACGCAGCTTCACATAGCCCCACGCAGCTCCACGCAGCTACACACACACACGGTTACACAGTTACACACAGCTCCATGCAGCTCCACGCAGCCCCATGCAGCTCCACGCAGCCCCATGCAGCTTCACACAGCCCCATGCAGCTTCACACAGCCCCACGCAGCTTCACACACACACACAGTTACACAGCTCCACACAGCTCCACACACACACACAGTTACACAGCTCCACACAGCTTCACACACACACACACACACACACACAGTTACACAGCTCCACACAGCTCCACACAGTTCCACACAGCTCCGAGGGGTGCCCCTCTGCCCCCAATAACTACACACAGTTCCACGCAGCTCTGAGGGGCTCCCCCACACACACAGAACTACACACAGTTCCACACAGCTCTGAGGGGCGCACTCACATACACACACACACACACACACACACAGCTCCACACAGCTCCGAGGGGCTCCCCACTCCACACACACACAATTACATAGTTCCACACAGCTCTGAGGGATGCCCCTCTCCCCCCAATAGCTACACACAGTTCCACGCAGCTCTGAGGGGCTTCCCCACACACACACACAGAGCTACACACAGTTCCACACAGCTCTGAGGAGCACACACACACACACACACAGAGCTCCACACAGCTCCGAGGGGCTCCCTGCTCCACACACACACAGGTGCACAGTTTCACACAGCTCTGAGGGGTGCTCCTCTCCCCCCAATAGCTACACACAGTTCCACGCAGCTCTGAGGAGTTCACACACACACACACACACACACACACACACACATAGCTCCTAACAGGTCCGAGGGAACCCCTCCCCACACACATGCAGCTACACATAGTTCCACACAACTCCAAGGGGACTCACACACACACACAGTTCCACACAGCTCTGAGGGGTGCACACACACACACACGCACAGATACATACACACGCAGCTCCAAACAGCTCTGAGGGAGCCCCTCCCCACACACACATAGCTCCAAACAGTTCCACATGACTCTGAGGGGGCACACACACACGCGCACACACACACGCAGCTCCAAACAGCTTCGAGGGAACCCCTCCCCCTCACACGCAGCTACACAAAGTTCCACACAACTCTGAGGGGGCTCACATACAGACAGACACACACACAGTGCAGAGTTCCACACAGCTCCGAGGGGGCTCAGACACACACACACACACACAGCTCCACACAACTTGAGGGGCTCCCCACTCCACACACACACAGTTCCACAGTTCCACACAACTCCTAGGGATGCCCCTCTCACCCCCACAGCTACACACAGTTCCACACAGCTTTGAGGGGCTCCCACACAGATACAGAGCTACACACAGTTCCACACAGCTCTGAGGGGCTCACACAAACACACACACACAGCTCCAAACAGCTCCAAGGGAACCGCTCCCCACACACATGCAGCTACACACAATTCCACACAACTCCAAGGGGGCTCACACACACAGTTCCACACAGCATACACAGTTCCACACAGCTCTGAGGGGTGCACACACACATGTACAGATACATACACACGCAGCTCCAAACAGCTTCGAGGGAACAACTCTGAGGGGGCTCACACACACACACACACAGCTACACACAGTTTCACACAGCTCTGAGGGGCTCACACAAACACACACACACAGCTCCAAACAGCTCCAAGGGAACCGCTCCCCACACACATGCAGCTACACACAATTCCACACAACTCCAAGGGGGCTCACACACACAGTTCCACACAGCTCTGAGGGGTGCACACACACATGTACAGATACATACACACGCAGCTCCAAACAGCTTCAAGGGAACAACTCTGAGGGGGCTCACACACACACACACACAGCTACACACAGTTTCACACAGCTCTGAGGGGCTCCCACACAACACAGAGCTACACATAGTTCCACACAGCTCTGAGGGGCACGCATGCACAAACACACACACACACATACACACACAGAGCTCCAAACAGCTTCGAGGGAACCCCTCCCCCCACACAGGCAGCTACTGTTTCAAGCAACTCTGAGGGGGCTCACACACACACACAGAGCACACACAGTTCCACACAGCTCCAAGGGGCTCCCACACAGCTCCAAGGGGCTCCCACACACACACATGCAGCTACACAGTTACACAGTCACACACGTGCACATCCCCCACTCATGGCTGTGCATGTGCACACATGAGCAGATGTCACCAGGCACAGGTGTTCTACCCACAGCCATGTCCACACACGCACAGCCTCATGGTGCACACACATGACCATCACTAGCACTCACGGGGCACACATCACATGGGCCTTACTCACACACACACACATGCATCCTGCACAGGAGATCCCATGTGGGGAGATGGGGCAGCAAGAGCCCTGCGATCTGAACCAATGTTGGCCCTCATTCGGGACCAGCCCTGGCCACCGCATCCCTGGAGTTCCTGGGGGAGCCAACAGACAGGCACCCAGGGGCTGGCCCGCCAGTTCCCACCTCCCCAAACCTGCCCCCATGCTTCTCTCTCCCACCCTGGAGTTGGAGCCAGGGAAGCAGAGGTGTGTGGGTGGGCCCTGGGCCCCTGCCCCGAGACTCACCCGGCCATCAGGCGTGCGTGGGCCCGAGTACGGCTGGGACTCCCCCATCAGCACAGGCCACACGTCAAAAAATTCCTGGGCAGAGAAGAGGCGAGGGTGAGGCGGTCCGTGCGGGAGCTGGGCCGGGCAGGGGGTCCCCCAGTGCCTGAGGCCTCACCTTCTCCTTGGTCATGTCCAGGAGGCCCACCGAATACCGCTCACAGTTCAGGTAGGCCCGCACCGTGTAGAAGGCCTTGTGGAACTGCCTCTCAATGTCCGTCAGCTCCTCAAACACCTTGTTGGCCGACCACAGCAGCACCTGGCGGGAGGGGCACACCTGTGAGCCTGTGGCCACCCCACCCCGTCTGTCCAGCCACAGCGGCACCTGGCGGGAGGGGCACACCTGTGAGCCTGTGGCCACCCCACCCCGTCTGTCCGGCCACAGCGGCATGGAGTCGATTCATGCCTGACACACATGTATGCTCACGGATCTGACCACCCGCCCAGCTGCGGAGCCCAGCACAGACCCTGATGAGCAGCGCCATGGCCAAGGTTTCATGGGAGTGGGAGCGTGTGGTGCCCACGCGCAGAAGAGCCTGGGAGCTGGCTGGCGTATCCTCGCTCCCTTATGAGTGGAAGGTGGAAAGTGGAATCCCTCATTCTGAGCTTGAGAGGCAAAAATCCGACCAGCCCTTCCTCTGCCTGCTGCTCCACAGTCCCCAACATCAGGCTGTTGCTTCTGGATGCCAGGCCCTCCTCCGCCACGCGTCCCAGATTGAGGCTTTGAGATGCGCTCCATGAGGTCCCGGTCAGCCCTGCGCAGCACGTCCCTTCGCACGGGCCCTGGCTGCTGGGTCAGCGCCGCCCCTAGGCTCAGACTAACCCCGGGGCCCTCCTTGGGCCGCCCTTCTTTGCCTCCTTGGTCAAGACCAACACCCAGGCCCCTCCAGGACCCGCCTCCTCATGCTGGCAGCGGCCACTGAGATGCCCGGACCACAGTCAGAGTCACAGAGCCGCCCTGGCCGCAGTCATGGTCACAGACCTGCCCTGACCACAGTCACAGTCACTGAGCCGCCCTGGCCACAGCCACAGTCACAGAGCTGCCCTGGCCACAGTCAAGGTCACGGAGCCACCCTGGCCACAGTTACGTTATTGGAGCTGCCCTGGCCATGGTCTCAGTCACAGTCACTGAGCTGCCCTGGCCACAGTCATGGTCATGGAACCACCGTGACCACAGTCATGATCATGGAGCTGGAGCTGGTGCCACCCTCATCAGAAGCTCCTCACCTTCCTGGCCCTTCTCTGAGTATGTCTGGTCCCCAGTGCTCCTGTGCCAATCAGGAGCTTTGGCCCCATGCACCTGTGCAGAAGTCAGCTCAGTGACTGGAGTTAGTGGGTCCAGCCCAGGACTTAGGAAAACAGCAGGTGCCAATGGGAACCGCTCTCCATTGCCCCAGTGCCTGCTGCTCAGAGACACATTGAGCTGTAGATGTGTGGGAAAGCTGTTCTCCTCGCGTGCCTGGTTCACTGTAGACGTGTGGGAATGCCAGGTGTGTCCTCCTCCTGTGCCTGGTTCACTGTAGACGTGTGGGAATGCCAGGCATGTCCTCCTCCTGTGCCTGGTTCACTGTAGACATGTGGGAACGCCAGGTGTGTCCTCCTCCTGTGCCTGGTTCACTGTAGACATGTGGGAACACCACGTGTGTCCTCCTGTACCTGGTTCACTGTAGACATGTGGGAATGCCAGGTGTGTCCTCCTCCTGTGCCTGGTTCACTGTAGACGTGTGGGAATGCCAGGTGTGTCCTCCTCCTGTGCCTGGTTCACTGTAGACGTGTGGGAACGCCAGGTGTGTCCTCCTCCTGTGCCTGGTTCACTGTAGACATGTGGGAACACCACGTGTGTCCTCCTGTACCTGGTTCACTGTAGACATGTGGGAACACCATGTGTGTCCTCCTGTACCTGGTTCACTGTAGACATGTGGGAATGCCAGGTGTGTCCTCCTCCTGTGCCTGGTTCACTGTAGACGTGTGGGAACACCACGTGTGTCCTCCTGTACCTGGTTCACTGTAGACATGTGGGAACACCATGTGTGTCCTCCTGTACCTGGTTCACTGTAGACATGTGGGAATGCCATGTGTGTCCTCCTGTGCCTGGTTCACTGTAGACATGTGGGAATGCCAGGTGTGTCCTCCTCCTGTGCCTGGTTCACTGTAGACGTGTGGGAATGCCAGGTGTGTCCTCCTCCTGTGCCTGGTTCACTGTAGACGTGTGGGAATGCCAGGCATGTCCTCCTCCTGTGCCTGGTTCACTGTAGACGTGTGGGAACACCAGGTGTGTCCTCCTCCTGTGCCTGGTTCACTGTAGACGTGTGGGAACGCCAGGTGTGTCCTCCTGTGCCTGGTTCACTGTAGACATGTGGGAACACCACGTGTGTCCTCCTGTACCTGGTTCACTGTAGACATGTGGGAATGCCAGGTGTGTCCTCCTCCTGTGCCTGGTTCACTGTAGACGTGTGGGAACACCAGGTGTGTCCTCCTCCTGTGCCTGGTTCACTGTAGACGTGTGGGAACACCAGGTGTGTCCTCCTCCCGTGCCTGGTTCACTGTAGACATGTGGGAATGCCAGGTGTGTCCTCCTGTGCCTGGTTCACTGTAGACGTGTGGGAACACCACGTGTGTCCTCCTCCTGTGCCTGGTTCACTGTAGACATGTGGGAACGCCAGGTGTGTCCTCCTCCTGTGCCTGGTTCACTGTAGACGTGTGGGAATGCCAGGCATGTCCTCCTCCTGTGCCTGGTTCACTGTAGACATGTGGGAATGCCAGGTGTGTCCTCCTCCTGTGCCTGGTTCACTGTAGACGTGTGGGAACACCAGGTGTGTCCTCCTCCCGTGCCTGGTTCACTGTAGACATGTGGGAATGCCAGGTGTGTCCTCCTGTGCCTGGTTCACTGTAGACGTGTGGGAACACCACGTGTGTCCTCCTCCTGTGCCTGGTTCACTGTAGACATGTGGGAATGCCAGGCATGTCCTCCTCCTGTGCCTGGTTCACTGTAGACATGTGGGAACACCACGTGTGTCCTCCTCCTGTACCTGGTTCACTGTAGACATGTGGGAATGCCAGGTGTGTCCTCCTCCTGTGCCTGGTTCACTGTAGACATGTGGGAACACCACGTGTGTCCTCCTCCTGTGCCTGGTTCACTGTAGACGTGTGGGAACACCACGTGTGTCCTCCTCCTGTGCCTGGTTCACTGTAGACGTGTGGGAATGCCAGGTGTGTCCTCCTCCTGTGCCTGGTTCACTGTAGACATGTGGGAACACCACGTGTGTCCTCCTCCTGTGCCTGGTTCACTGTAGACATGTGGGAATGCCAGGTGTGTCCTCCTCCTGTGCCTGGTTCACTGTAGACATGTGGGAATGCCAGGCATGTCCTCCTCCTGTGCCTGGTTCACTGTAGACATGTGGGAATGCCAGGTGTGTCCTCCTCCTGTGCCTGGTTCACTGTAGACGTGTGGGAACACCACGTGTGTCCTCCTGTACCTGGTTCACTGTAGACATGTGGGAACACCATGTGTGTCCTCCTGTACCTGGTTCACTGTAGACATGTGGGAATGCCAGGTGTGTCCTCCTCCTGTGCCTGGTTCACTGTAGACATGTGGGAACACCACGTGTGTCCTCCTCCTGTGCCTGGTTCACTGTAGACATGTGGGAACACCACGTGTGTCCTCCTCCTGTGCCTGGTTCACTGTAGACGTGTGGGAACACCACGTGTGTCCTCCTCCTGTGCCTGGTTCACTGTAGACGTGTGGGAATGCCAGGTGTGTCCTCCTCCTGTGCCTGGTTCACTGTAGACATGTGGGAACACCACGTGTGTCCTCCTCCTGTGCCTGGTTCACTGTAGACATGTGGGAATGCCAGGTGTGTCCTCCTCCTGTGCCTGGTTCACTGTAGACATGTGGGAATGCCAGGCATGTCCTCCTCCTGTGCCTGGTTCACTGTAGACATGTGGGAATGCCAGGTGTGTCCTCCTCCTGTGCCTGGTTCACTGTAGACGTGTGGGAACACCACGTGTGTCCTCCTGTACCTGGTTCACTGTAGACGTGTGGGAATGCCAGGTGTGTCCTCCTCCTGTGCCTGGTTCACTGTAGACGTGTGGGAACACCAGGTGTGTTCTCCTCCTGTGCCTGGTTCACTGTAGACGTGTGGGAATGCCAGGTGTGTCCTCCTCCTGTGCCTGGTTCACTGTAGACGTGTGGGAACACCAGGTGTGTTCTCCTCCTGTGCCTGGTTCACTGTAGACGTGTGGGAATGCCAGGTGTGTCCTCCTCCTGTGCCTGGTTCACTGTAGACGTGTGGGAACACCACGTGTGTCCTCCTGTACCTGGTTCACTGTAGACGTGTGGGAATGCCAGGTGTGTCCTCCTGTGCCTGGTTCACTGTAGACATGTGGGAATGCCAGGTGTGTCCTCCTCCTGTGCCTGGTTCACTGTAGACATGTGGGAATGCCAGGCATGTCCTCCTCCTGTGCCTGGTTCACTGTAGACGTGTGGGAATGCCAGGTGTGTCCTCCTCCTGTGCCTGGTTCACTGTAGACATGTGGGAATGCCAGGTGTGTCCTCCTCCTGTGCCTGGTTCACTGTAGACATGTGGGAATGCCAGGCATGTCCTCCTCCTGTGCCTGGTTCACTGTAGACGTGTGGGAATGCCAGGTGTGTCCTCCTCCTGTGCCTGGTTCACTGTAGACGTGTGGGAATGCCAGGTGTGTCCTCCTGTGCCTGGTTCACTGTAGACATGTGGGAATGCCAGGTGTGTCCTCCTCCTGTGCCTGGTTCACTGTAGACATGTGGGAATGCCAGGCATGTCCTCCTCCTGTGCCTGGTTCACTGTAGACGTGTGGGAACACCAGGTGTGTCCTCCTGTACCTGGTTCACTGTAGACATGTGGGAATGCCAGGTGTGTCCTCCTCCTGTGCCTGGTTCACTGTAGACGTGTGGGAATGCCAGGTGTGTCCTCCTCCTGTGCCTGGTCCACTGTAGACGTGTGGGAACACCACGTGTGTCCTCCTGTACCTGGTTCACTGTAGACATGTGGGAATGCCAGGTGTGTCCTCCTCCTGTGCCTGGTTCACTGTAGACGTGTGGGAACACCAGGTGTGTTCTCCTCCTGTGCCTGGTTCACTGTAGACGTGTGGGAATGCCAGGTGTGTCCTCCTGTACCTGGTCCACTGTAGACGTGTGGGAACACCACGTGTGTCCTCCTGTGCCTGGTTCACTGTAGACATGTGGGAATGCCAGGTGTGTCCTCCTGTGCCTGGTTCACTGTAGACGTGTGGGAATGCCAGGTGTGTCCTCCTCCTGTGCCTGGTTCACTGTAGACGTGTGGGAATGCCAGGTGTGTCCTCCTCCTGTGCCTGGTTCACCGCAGACGTGTGGGAGCGCCAGGTGTGTCCTCCTCCTGTGCCTGGTTCACTGTAGACGTGTGGGAACACCAGGTGTGTCCTCCTCCTGTGCCTGGTTCACTGTAGACATGTGGGAATGCCAGGTGTGTCCTCCTCCTGTGCCTGGTTCACTGTAGACGTGTGGGAATGCCGGGTGCGTCCTCCCGTGCCTGGTTCACTGTAGACGTGTGGGAATGCCAGGTGTGTCCTCCTCCTGTGCCTGGTTCACTGTAGACGTGTGGGAATGCCAGGTGTGTCCTCCTCCTGTGCCTGGTTCACCGCAGACGTGTGGGAGCGCCAGGTGTGTCCTCCTCCTGTGCCTGGTTCACTGTAGACGTGTGGGAACACCAGGTGTGTCCTCCTCCTGTGCCTGGTTCACTGTAGACATGTGGGAATGCCAGGTGTGTCCTCCTGTGCCTGGTTCACTGTAGACGTGTGGGAACACCAGGTGTGTCCTCCTGTGCCTGGTTCACTGTAGACATGTGGGAACGCCAGGTGTGTTCTCCTCCTGTACCTGGTTCACTGTAGACGTGTGGGAACACCAGGTGTGTCCTCCTGTGTCTGGTTCACTGTAGACGTGTGGGAACACCACGTGTGTCCTCCTGTACCTGGTTCACTGTAGACATGTGGGAATGCCAGGTGTGTCCTCCTCCTGTGCCTGGTTCACCGCAGACGTGTGGGAGCGCCAGGTGTGTCCTCCTGTGCCTGGTTCACTGCAGACGTGTGGGAACGTTAGGTGTGTCCTTGTGTGCCTGGTTCACTGTAGATGTGTGGGAACACCAGGTGCGTCCTTGTGTGCCTGGTTGCCTGGTTCACCAGAGTCGTCGGTGGAGGCCTGGCCCTACCTGTTGAGCCCCTTGTGCCCTCCTCGCTGCCCCTGCACACTCCATGCCCCTCTCGCGCTCAGTCTCTCTCCTGCCAACCTCAGTGCCTCTGCACAGGCTCTGGCCTTTGCCTCCAGGCCCTCGTCCTGGGCCCTCCTCTTCCCAAAGCTTGGCCTCAAATCCTTTCCAGGAGGCTCTCCCTAAGCACCTACCAATCCCCCTCAGCTCCCACTCTCCACTCAGTCTGACCCCGCAGGAGTCCCGCCTCAGCAGGCCCTCTCCACCGCAGCCTCTGTGGGGTTGGGAGGCCCGGATGCTGGTGAGGACCTCAGCCCTCTTTTGCTAAAGCACAGGCAGGGAGTCAGGCATTTCCCCAACACACAGCAGTGAGGACACGGAGCTCTCGCCAGCCCTGTGACCTCGGGAAGGCCACCTCCTCCTGGACCTGTTTCCCCACATGTAATACAGGAAGAGTGGCATTCTGCACTCAGGATTGGATTGCAGGCAGTGATGCCCGACACTCTCGAATGCTGCCTGCTCTGGGAGGCCCCCCCATGTGTGTGGCCGTGTGAATCACCTGCATGTTCACTGCACAGATATTCTGCTGGGGACCAAGCCCAGGCTGGACCCTGGGCGCAGCACAGCTCAGCCCATCGACGCTCAGGGAGGGCTGGCTTCACGTCTCATCTTGAGTCATCCAAGCACATCGAGGGGTGCTTCGTCTTCCCAGTACAGTGTCCAGGGCAGGTCGAACGTCCCCAGCCCCTGCCCCACCCGTGACAGCCACTGCTGTTGACCTTGCCGCCCCAGAGAGGACAGGCACTCACTCCAAGGTGGTCTGAGCCCAGCAGCCCGGCCCTGAGGCCTTTCTGGTTTAAGGTTCCGGTTAAAAGCCTGCTGGTGCACACAGCAATGGACTGCAGTGCGGCAGGCAGACTTTCCCAGCCGGCTCAGGGAATTCCTCTGTGCCCCCGTCAACACCCCTGCCCTCCGGAATGACTCTTCCAACCTCTGACTCGGCCTGCTCTGAAACTTCACCTATGCAGCCTCCCGAAGCCAGCCTCCCCACCTCCACAGCCTCCACACGCCGGCCTCCCCACCTCCACAGCCTCCACACGCCAGCCTCCCCACCTCCACAGCCTCCACACGCCAGCCTCCCCACCTCCACAGCCTCCCAATGCCGGCCTCCCCACCTCCACAGCCTCCACACGCCGGCCTCCCCACCTCCACAGCCTCCCAATACCTGTCTCCCCACCTCCACAGCCTCCACATGCTAGCCTCCCCACCTCCACAGCCTCCCAATGCCGGCCTCCCCACCTCCACAGCCTCCACATGCCAGCCTTCTCACCTCCACAGCCTCCCAATGCCGGCCTCCCCACCTCCACAGCCTCCCAATGCTGGCCTCCCCACCTCCACAGCCTCCACACGCCGGCCTCCCCACCTCCACAGCCTCCACACACCAGCCTCCCCACCTCCACAGCCTCCACACGCCAGCCTCCCCACCTCCACAGCCTCCACATGCTAGCCTCCCCACCTCCACAGCCTCCCAATGCTGCCCTCCCCACCTCCACAGCCTCCCAATGCCTGCCTCCCCACCTCCACAGCCTCCACATGCTAGCCTCCCCACCTCCATAGCCTCCCAATGCCGGCCTCCCCACCTCCACAGCCTCCCAGTGCTGGCCTCCCCACCACCACAGCCTCCACACGCCAGCCTTCTCACCTCCACAGCCTCCACACACCAGCCTCCCCACCACCACAGCCTTCCAGTGCTGGTCTCCCCACCTCCACAGCCTCCCAATGCTGGCCTCCCCACCTCCACAGCCTCCCAGTGCTGGCCTCCCCACCTCCACATCCTCCACATGCCAGCCTTCTCACCTCCACAGCCTCCACACGCCAGCCTCCCCACCACCACAGCCTCCCAATGCTGGTCTCCCCACCTCCACAGCCTCCCAATGCTGGCCTCCCCACCTCCACAGCCTCCCAGTGCCGGCCTCCTCCCCTCCACAGCCTCCGCGTGCCGGCCTCCTCCCCTCCACAGCCTCCGCGCGCCGGCCTCCTCCCCTCCACAGCCTCCGCGCGCCGGCCTTCTCCCCTCCGCAGCCTCCGCACGCCAGCCTTCTCGTCCCACAGCCTCTGGACGCCGGCCCTCCCTGCCCCTCTCTCCCTGTGTAGGTGCTGGGGCTGCTTCTGTCCTGACTGCTGAGAGTCTTGGTGTCTGGGTGGTTCTTGGCTGGGGGACCTGCTCCACTCTGTCCCTTCGGTGTCCTGACCCCACCCTTGGGCCTTCCTCAGCCCTCTCTGCCCACGCAGGTGGCCCTGGTGTCTCCCTGGGCAGCGTCACCCAATTCTAACTCCAGACCAAGGGGAAGGCCTGGTGCCTCTGAGGGAGGCCATTGCCTGCGGGAAGGAAGCAGGCTGGGAGGCTTCGTGCCTGGGGTCTGCCTGCCCTGGGGAGTGGCCCAGGTGTCCGGGGTCCCAGCAGTGTTGAGCTCCCAGCCTTTCACCAGATGTAGAGACCCCAATTCTTATGTGAAATCTCTCAACTTTAAAATGTTGAAAACTTGTTAAGCCAAACATCCAGGGCTGGATGGGACCAGCCCCTTTTGAGGTGTGGCTTGAGGCCACCCCAGTTCTTCCGGACTCGCCCCATCAGGGAGCGGGACCCCTCTTGACCCAAGCCCGTGCCGAGCGCCCCAGCACCCCGTGCCACCTGCGGCATCAGCTGGCACCTGGGGGTTGCTCGACTGGCCGGGGCTTCGGGGCCGCGGGGAAGCTGCGGTTGTGTCCCCTCCTGCCCTGATCCAGGTCTGGTTTAATGCTCCAGGGGAAACCAGGGTGACAGTGGTGGCTGCCAAGTGTACCTGGAAATGAGGCATCCAGTGCCATCTGGCGGGCAGCGGCCACAGACACGTGTGTGGCCCTGGAAGGGGAGCTGCTCGGTCTCATCGCTTATGGGAAGGAGGGGCCAGGAGGTCCTGAGGGGTCAGGGCAGATGGGACCCCCACTGGCTGCCCACCCAGGTGAGAAGGGCCAGTCTCCCTGTGAGCCCTGGGCCATGGCTGTGCTGGAGGCAAGCACTCGGGCCTTCGCGGTCCACCAGCAAACCGTCTTCCCAGGCTGTGGTCAGCGTGAGAGACCCTGCCGAGTGCCTGGGGGTCTGAGAATGGCACTCCTAGACCTTCACAACAGGCAGGGGCCACGACACCTCTTGGAGGCCTAGTCGCTAGGACGGGCCGTGTCCCTGCTGAAGCTCCAGCCCCAGGAGCCTGGTTTCTGCAGAAATTTCCCCGCCTCTGGGCCCGGGGCGCTGACATCCTAAATCTAGCGTGTGTCTCGGCGTCAGGGCTGAGGGCTTCCAGGAGCTGGTTGTTGAATCCTCAGGAATTCTGAGAGCAGTGGTTAAACACAGCCACTGTTACAATTAAATCATGTCACCTATAAACCAGAATTCTATATTAAGAGTGAAGGTGATAGACACCAGGGCTCATCCACCTTGCCCGTCACGGTGGGTCACTATTGCCTGTGCTCAGGCGTTCACGATGGCAGAGGGGCCGCTGTGCTAGGGCGTTTCCCCCCAGCTCCATCTAGTGCATCGTGGTGGGGCCCTGAGCCATGAGGCTGGACAAGGACAGACCACGCCCGCCCCTTCTGGCTGCCTGGCTTCTGAATGCCTCTGCTCACTCACGGGATGCAAGAGTCAGACGTGCTGAGACGAGGGCTCCCCTACTCCTCCCACACCTGACCTGAGTGGGGGCACGTCCTCCATCCTTACACAAGTATCGGGTCCTGACCCCCGCTGGCCCGGAGGTGGGAGCCGCAGCCCTGCACCCACGGGCCCTTCATCCAGCTTTGCTGCAGCTCAGACTGGGCCATGGGAATTGCCCTGCTAAGCCAAAACCCAAGCTCTGCATGGGCCTAACCCATGGCTTCCCTGTGGCTCCTATTGGCTCTGACGGGAACGTTGGAGAGGCTTTTCTGAAAGGGAATGACAGAGGCCTCCAGCCCAGGAGGGTGCCTGGGACAGAAGGTAGTTCCTGACTCGGGAGCAGTGGGTAGTGAGGGCACTGGACAAAGGGAGGGTGAGCACCGGGGACTGTCTCCCTGGACAGAGGGAGGGTGAGGGCCTGGGGGCTGCTTTAATCCCAGTGCCCGGCTTTCCCTCCACAGCTCAAGGAGGAGGGAGACAAGGTCCAGGCGTTGGGCAGACTGTGGGAGCCAGTCTTTGCTCATCATATACTTTGATTTTCAAAATGAGCTGGAGGCAGACCTGTGCCCCGTGCTAGTCAGGATTCCTAAAAATGCCATTTGGAGGGGAAGGCCAGAAACAGCGTTTCCCAGGATTGGGAACGTCCCATGCAAAATCGAAAGCCCTGCATGGAGACCCGAAGGTCGTGTGTTAGAACCCACCTGGAGCCGGTCTACACACGCTTGTGAGAGGCTGGAATAGAGCCGGTCTGCACACGCCTGTGGGAGCCTGGAAACGAGGCGTTCCTAAGTGTTGGTAATTCTCTTACTGCCTGTTTTAGGGCTGGGCTGACCAGACAGCAGAACGATCCTGACATTTGGATCTTACTCACTTTCTTTCTTTCTATTTTTTTTTTTTCAGATGGAGTTTCACTCTTGTCACCCAGGCTGGAGTGCAGTGGCGAGATCTCGGCTCACTGTGACCTCTGCCTCCCGGGTTCAAGCGATTCTCCTGCCTCAGCCTCCTCAGTGGCTGGGATCATAGGCACATGCACCACGCCCAGCTAATTTTTTGTATTTTTTTAGTGGAGACAGGGTTTCACCACGTTGGCCAGGCTGGTCTTGAACTCCTGGTTTCAGGTGAACTGCCTGCCTCGGCCTCCCAAAGTGCTAGGATTAAAGGTGTGGGCCACCTCGCCTGGCCTGATCATAGTAATTTTAAATTCCCAGTCAGATAATTCCCCAAAAATAAAAAATAAGGTAAAATTACAATGATCAATATGCTAATGGCACGACTTAAAAAAGGAGGCGGTGCACCTGAGCAGGTGGCAACGTGAGCGAAGAGATGGACGTGCTGGAGAACAGGAAAAGCAAGATGGAAGTGAAGGACGCCTCTGCCCGTGGGAGGCTGGGCGTGTCTGAGGAAGGGGGCGTGCAGCTGCAGAAATGCAGAAACGCAGAGGGAGCCACGAGCGGAGGGAGCGGAGCAGAGAGACGAGTACAGACGGTGCAAGTGGACGGCGGGTGCCGGAGGAGCAGAAAGAGCAGGGAGAAGACATGTTTGAAATGGCTGAGAGTTCTCGAAATTATCGACAGACACCAAACCACACGCCTAGGATGCTCAGTGACGGCCAAAGGAGACAAATGCCCCCCCCCAAAAAATGGATCCTAAGGCACATCCTACTCAAAGTGCAGAAAATCAAGCTGAAAATCTTGAGGGAAGCTGGGGGTGGGGAAACAGCTGACTGTGGCTGGAACGAGACGCTGGAGACATTCATCAGGAGCTGTGAAGCAAGAGGAGAGCCAAGTGAAGCATTTGAAGGGTTGAGAGAAAAACGTGCTAACTTAGCATTCTACGTCCAGTAAAATTATCCTTCAGAAGTGAAGGAGAAATAAAAACGTTCTCGGACAAACAGAAACGGAGGAAACGTGTCGCCAGTGACTTGCCCTGAAGGAAATATTCCTGGGAAAGAGGAAGAATGAGCTAGGTCAGAAACTCGCACCTGCGAGAAAGAAGGAAGAGAGAAAATAAACAAATGACAGGACAGTAACATATTTTGTTTTCTTGATTTCTCTAATAGATAACTATCACATGGATAAACTTTGTAAGGGCGGAAGTGAGAAGCTGCAGGCACAGGGTGTGAGAGAGCAGCACTCTAAGTGAAGTGGTGCAGTGCTGCTTGGAAGAGGGCTTAGAGTGCTCATAAATGATCACCGCAAATTCTGCAGCGATGCTGGAAGTTTTTAGAAAAACAAGAATAACTGATAAGCTAGGAGAGGAGAGAGTGTGGGGTAAGATGGTCGATTAAAACAGGAGAGGGCAGAAAGGAGAGGGGATGAGAAACGTAATAAGGAATAAGCCAACACAGAGAAAATGGGTGAGAATATGGTACCTATTAATCCACCTAGATCAAGAATCACCTTAAATGTGAACAGCCTAATACGCCACCGGACAGATTCTCAGAGTGGATAAAAAGACCTAAGACCTGACCCTGTATGTGCTGTCTATAAAAAAACCCACTTTAATTGTAAAGACACACACAGTTTAAAAGTAAGGAATGAAGAAATATATACTACACTAACACTAGTCAGAAGAAACTGTGGCAGCTGTAGCCATATTAATTTAGACAAAGAGGACTTTAGAAAAGGCAAATTATTGGTGGAAGGGACAACATGATAAAGAGGTTGTCTCTCTATGAAGACAAAAATCATGAACGTTCACGCATCTAATAACAAAGCATCAGAACACACGAAACAAAAGCCGACAGAACTGCCAGGAGAGACGCATCCACCACTCAGCTGCAGACTCACCAGCTTTCTATCAGAATGAGCACGTCCGGCAGGCAGAGCCGCAGTGAGGACATCACTGTCCTTACCCAACAACACTGTCGTTCATGCCTGTGACCCCAGCACTGTGAGAGGCCAAGGCAGACAGATCATCGGAGGTCAGGGGTTCCAGACCAGCCTGGCCAACGTGGCGAAACTCCGTCTCTACTAAAAATACAAAAATTAGCTGGGCATGGTGGTGCATACCTATAGTCCCAGCAATGCAGGAGGCTGAGGCGGGAGAATCACCTGAATCCACAAGGTGGAGGTTGCAGTGAGCTGAGATGGCACCACTGCACTCCAGCCTGGGCAACAGAGTGAGATCTGTCTCGAAATAAATAAATAAACAACACTGTTGTTCAACTGCACATAATTGACATCTGTAGATCACCTCGTCCAACAACAGCATAATACACGTTCTTCTCAAGGTCACGTGGAGCATTCAGCAACAGAAACCACATTCCGTTCCATAAAACATATCTTAACACAATTTTGAAAATACAAATAACAAAAAATATGTTTTTTCATTTAAAAATTTTACATCTTTATTACAGTTTCTAAAACTTTATTTTTAAAAAACACTCATTCGAGATTGTAATTTGCATGGCGATAAACAGTGGTTTCATGGGTTCTAAGTTTCTTAAAAGCGTCCACAGAAATTTAAAACACCACGTCTTCTTTCCAATTTGCAGCACCTGACTTAAAGTTTATTTTTTTTAATTTTATTTTTTAAAGTGGCTATGAACATTATTTATTTATTTATTGTGACCATATCATTTATTTCTCTGGGAACATATACCTAGGAGTAGGTTTACAGGATACATGCATCTTTTTTTTTTTTTTTTGACACGGAGTTTCGCTCTTGTTACCCAGGCTGGAGTGCAATTGCGTGATCTCGGCTCACCGCAACCTCCGCTTCCTGGGTTCTGGCAATTCTCCTGCCTCAGCCTCCTGAGTAGCTGGGATTACAGGCACATGCCACCATGCCCAGCTAATTTTTTGTGTTTTTAGTAGAGACGGGGTTTCACCACGTTGACCAGGATGGTCTCGATCTCTTGACCTCGTGATCCACCCGCCTCGGCCTCCCAAAGTGCTGGGATTACAGGCTTGAGCCACCGCGCCCGGCCCTGACTTAAAGTTTAAATTCATCTAACGCATCACTAAAACTGTCACTTTTCTCTTGTGAGAAACATGTTTCAATCACTGTTTCCAGGACTACATTTTGAGCATGGCTGCACGTTTTTAATTGGTTTGCAGAATTTTACTCACATAATTTATAGGCAGAATAAGAACCTGTGGCCTCTCTGAATGGCCTTCCACTCAGAACAATGATGGTGATAAATGTCTAAAATTATGATGATAAATTTCTAAAATAAACGTCTGGGATGCCCCCACTTGACATATCAAACATGTTTCCAAGTCATCTTAGGAAACATGATTCTTTAAACATACGCATAGCATTCTACCACACAATGCACCATCACTTCTTCAACCATTTTCCAATTGTTCCTTTATAACATTTGCAATTTTTTATCATACATAATATTGTGATGAATACTTTCATCCATAAATTTTATGCAAGGTTATTTCTTCTAATGTCTTCTAATGTCAAAGAAGTGGCTTACTGATTGAAACAGGGCACACACGTGGTTTTAAGGTTTTTAGTATGATCTCCAGAATAGCGCGAACGACTCCTACCAACAGTATGTTACCGGGTGGACTTTGTAACAGCAAAGCAAATTCAACCACAAATCTATTAGATTCTCACCTATCTCAAAACTATCACATTGAAGATGCAAGGGGACATATTACTGGTGAGGAAACCAAGTTCACACTCTTTTGAAAAGATCACCCAGCTTTAGATCCGTAAAATAATCAATAAAAATGCTCCCCACAAAGTCTACTGGGTTTTTCAAAGAATAAAGTTAAAAAGAGAAAAAGAGAAAGTCAGGCTGGGCATCATGGCTCACACCCAGACCTTTGGGAGGCCAAGGCGGGCAAATCACGAGGTCAGGTGTTTGAGATCAGCCTGGCCAACGTGGTTAAATCCTGTCTCTACCAAAAATACAAAAAATTAGGCAGGCGTGGTGGTGGGCGCCTGTAATCCCAGCTACTTGGGGGGCAGAGGCAGGAGAATCGCTTCAACCTGGGAGGCGGAGGTTGCAGTGAGCTGAGATTGTGCCACTGCACTCCAGCTGGGAAACGGTATGAGACTCCATCTCAAAAAAAAAAAAAAGAGAGAGAAAGTCGGTATCAAATGACCAAAATGTTTTATTTGACTAAATTCTGTTCATGTGTGAGCGTGACAGGCTCCCCTGTTTATATGACTTTGGCAATAAAAAAACAAAACAGTGAAAATGCCAAGGACGAGGGCAGTCTACAGTTTCACTGTAGAATAAATAAATGTGTGTGTGTGTCTGTGTGTGTGTGTGTCTGTGTGTCTGTGTGTGTGTCTGTGTGTGTGTGTCTGTGTCTGTGTGTGTCTGTGTCTGTGTGTGTGTCTGTGTGTGTGTCTGTGTGTGTGTCTGTGTGTGTGTGTCTGTGTGTGTCTGTGTCTGTGTGTGTGTGTCTGTGTGTCTGTGTGTGTGTCTGTGCGTCTGTGTGTGTGTGTTTAAGGCCTCTCTCCCTTTGGGCATACTGACTCTCAGTTCAGGCCCGTAAGTGCAGATAAATTTTCAAATTCACTTCACTTCTCCAAGATCTTCGACGCTGTCCTCATCTACCTCTGGCCATTTTTCCTGAATGACATCAATTATGTTCTCTGTAAAGTGTCCCTGAATGACAGTTTCATCCTCCCCCGTTACTGAGGCACCTCAGGAGAATTTCTGAGCAAAAAATCTTTGTGCTTCTTTAAGATCAATTTCAAAAGCTGCAAGGCCACACACTCTTGTCACACGCTTCTTTTTTGCTCTGGGAATGTTGGCTGTAGTAACCTTTCGTGTACGGTTTTCTGTCTTGTTTTATTTGACCCCTTCTACCTCTCTTCTGTTTTTTCTTCTCCTCTTCTTCCCCTGCTGCTCCTTGACCCTGACTAATTCCAGTTTCTTGTTTGGGTGAATTTTCTACAGTAAGGTTTGCAAATTCATTAGGAAAATTCTTCTCTAACCATTGTCTACAACTAGCAGCATCAGGCATTTATTCACAGTACTGTGTTGGTAACGAACAGACTCCACGACAAAGGGCTTGAGGTGGGTAATCGGCATCTAACTTGGCACGGTTCCCTGGGTCTCCTTGGCAATCAGCCCCACTGGATTCAGAAATAGCAGCAGCCATATCACAAACCCAGGTGGTCGCACAGGCCCCCACCAGCTCTGCTCCTGCCACCATTGCCAGCTGAAGCAACCGAAAAATATGTTCTTACATCACAGTGCAATTAAACTAGAAATCAATAACAGAAATATAGCTGAGAAATTCAAATGGATTTAACAACACTCTTCTAAATAACAGATGGGCCAGAGTCCCAAGAGACCTTTTAAAAGATTTTGAACTGAATGAGAATAAAAATAGACAACCTATCAGAATTTGTCAGGTGCAGGGAAAGCAGTGCTTGGAGGGAAATTTATAGTACTGAATGCACATATTAAAAAAGAAGAAGATCTAAATCGATACTCAGAACTTAAGAAAGTAGAAAAAGAAGATCAAATTAAGCCCAGAGCAAGCAGAAGAAAATAAATACTAAATATTGTGACAAGTCTTCCCTCAAAATTTGATTTTAACTAAGATGAAATAGATTGATTACTAGAAAGACACAAACTACCAAGACTCACACCAGGAGAAGTAGAAGAATCTGAAGAGTTCTCTGAGTATGAAAGAAATTGGATCAATAATTGATAATTATCCAAAAAGAAAGCACCAGTCCCTGATGGTTTCACTGCTGAATCTGACCAAACATTTAGGAAACTTTTGTCAATTCACTACAATCTCTTCCAAAAAGTAGAAGCAGAGGGAACACTCTTATTCAATGAGGTTGAAATTACCTTAATAAGGAAACCAGATAAAGACATTATAAGAAAGAAAAACTACAGGCCAATATAGCTCATGAATATGATGCAAAAATTCTTAAGAAAACATGGTAAGACCAATCTAACAATGTACGAAAATAATCATTACACTCCATGACCAGGTGGCTTTTATCACAGGTATGCAAAGCTCCTTCAAAATTTGAAAAAAAAAAAACACATGACGTTATATCCATCAATGTAGAAAAACTATTTGACAAATCCAACACTCACTCAGAATAAAAACATGGCTGGGTGCAGTGGCTCATGCCTGTAATCCCAGAAGTTTGGGAGGCTGACGTGGATGCGTCACCTGAGGTTAGGAGTTCAAGACCAGCCTGGCCAACATAGTGAAACCCCGGCTCTATTAAAAATACAAAAATCAGCTGGGCATGGTGGCGGGTGCCTGTAATCCCAGATACTCAAGAGGCTGAAGCAGCAGAATCACTTGTACCTGGGGGCAGAAAGTTGCAGTGCACTAGGATTATGCCACTGCTCTCCAGCCTGGGCAGCAGAGCGAGACTCAGTCAAAAAACACAATAAAACAAAACAAAAACACTTAGCAAACTAGAAATAGAGGGAACTTCCACAATTAGATTTTTAAAATTCAACAAAAACCCTAGGGCTAATGGCATTCTCTTTTTTGTCTTTTTTTAAAAAATATATTTTATTGCATTTTAGGTTTTGGGGTACATGTGAAGAACATGTAACATGGTTGCATAGGTACATACATGGCCGTGTGGTTTGATGCCTTCCTCTCCATCACCTATATCTGGCATTTCTCCCCGTGTTATTCCTCCCCAACTCCCCACTCCCCGCTGACCCTCCCCTAGTTCTCCCCTGCAGGCACCAATGTGTGATGCTCCCCTCCCTGTGTCCATGTGTTCTCGTTGTTCAATGCCAGCCTATGAGTGAGAATATGCAGTGTTTGATTTTCTGCTCCTGTGTCAGTTTGCTGAGAATGATGGTTTCCAGGTTCATCCATGTCCCTACAAAGGACACAAACTCATCATTTTTGATGGCTGCATAGTATTCCATGGTGTATATGTGCCACATTTTCCCTGTCCAGTCTATCATCGATGGGCATTTGGGTTGGTTCCAAGTCTTTGCTATTGTAAAAGTGCTGCAATGAACATTCATGTGCCTGTATAATAGAACAATTTATAATCCTTTGGATGTATACTCAGTAATAGGATTGCTGGGTCAGATGGAATTTCTATCTCTAGGTCCTTGAGGAATCGCCACACTGTCTTCCACAATGGTTGAACTAATTTACACTCCCACCAACAGTGTAAAAGTGTTCCTATTTCTCCACATCCTCTCCAGCATCTGTTGTCTCCAGATTTTTTAATGATCGCCATTCTAACTGGCGTGAGATGGTATCTCAATGTGCTTTTGATTTGCATCTCTCTAATGACCAGTGATGATGAGCATTTTTTCATATGTTTGTTGGCCTCATATATGTCTTCTTTTGTAAAGTGTCTGTTCATATTCTTTGCCCACTTTTGAATGGCCTTGTTTTTTTCTTGTAAATCTGTTTTAGTTCTTTGTAGATTCTGGATATTAGCCCTTTGTCAGATGGGTAGATTGCAAAACTTTTTTCCTATTCTGTTGGTTGCCGATTCACTCTAATGACTGTTTCTTTTGCCATGCAGAAGCTGTGGAGTTTGATTAGGTCCCATTTGCCTATTTTGGCTTTTGTGGCCAATGCTTTTGGTGTTTTGGTCATGAAGTCCTTGCCTACTCCTATGTCCTCAATGGTTTTGCCTAGATTTTCTTCTAGGGTTTTTATGGTGTTAGGTCTTATGTTTATGTCTTTAATCCATCTGGAGTTAATTTTACTGTAAGGTGTCAGGAAGGGGTCCAGTTTCTGCTTTCTGCACATGGCTAGCCAGTTTTCCCAACACCATTGATTAAACAGGAACTCCTTTCCCCATTGCTTGTTTTTGTCAGGTTTGTCAAAGATCAGATGGTTGTAGATTTGTGGCGTTGCCTCCAAGGCCTCTGTTCTATTCCATTGGTCTATATCTCTGTTTTGGTACCAGTATCATGCTGTTTTGATTACTGTAGTCTTGTAGTATAGTTTGAAGTCAGGTGGTGTGATGCCTCCAGCTTTCTTCTTTTTGCTTAGAATTGACTTGGCTATGTGGTCTCTCTTTTGGTTCCAGATGAAGTTTAAGGTGTTTTTTTCCAGTTCTGTGAAGAAGGTCATTGGTAGTTTGATGGGGATAGCGTTGAATCTGTAAATTACTTTGGGCAGTATGGCCACTTTCACAATATTGATTCTTCCTAACCATGAACATGGAATGTTTCTCCATCTGTTTGTGTCCTCTCTGATTTCGTTGAGCAGTGGTTTGTAGTTCTCCTTGAAGAGGTCCCTTACGTTCCTTGTAAGTTGTATTTCTAGGTATTTTATTCTGTTTGTAGCAATTGTGAATGGCAGTTCGTTCTTGATTTGGCTCTTTCAGTCTGTTATTGGTGTAAAGGAATGCTTGTGATTTTTGCACATTGATTTTGTATCCTGAGACTTTGCTGAAGTTGCTTATCAGTTCCAGGAGTTTTTGGGCTGAGACGATGGGGTCTTCTAGATATACAATCATGTCATCTGCAAATAGAGAAAATTTGGCTTCCTCCTTTCCTAATTGAATACCCTTTATTTCTTTTTCTTGCCTGATTGCTCTGGCTAGAACTTCCAATACTATATTGAATAGGAGTGGTGAGAGAGGGCATCCTTGTCTAGTGCCAGATTTCAAAGGGAATGTTTCCAGTTTTTACCTATTCAGTATGATACTGGCTGTGGGTTTGTCTTTTTTTTGAGAGAGTGTCTGTGCCCTGGTTGGAGTGCAGTGGCAATTGCTGGGATTGCTGGCACACGCCACCAGGCCCAGATAACTTTCTTTGCATTTTTTATGGAGATGGTGTTTCACCATGTTGCCTAGGCTGGTCTCAAACTCCTGGGCTCAAGCTATCTGCCTGCCTCAGCCTCCCATACTGCTGGGATTACAGGCATGAGCCACCATGCTGGGCAATGTCATTCTTAATGGTGAGAAAGTGGATGCTTTCTCCTAAGATTGGGAATAAGGCAAAGATGTCTTCCTCCTCTCACCACTCACATTCAACATTGTACTCGAAGTCCTAGCTAGTGCAATAAGACAAGAAAAAGAAATATGATGTATACAGATTGAGAAGGAAGAAATGAAATTATCTTTGCCTGCAGATGACATGCCTTTCTAGGTAAAAACACCAAGTAATCAGTAAAAAACTCCTGGAAGTAGCAATGAACGTAGCAAGGCATCTTGCTTATGGAGTGAGGACACAGCTAGCCAGGAGGAGAGCCCTCTCCGGAAACAGAGCTATATTTTTTAGCAGAGACAGGGTTTCACCATGTTGGCCAGGCTGGCCTCGAACTCCTGACCTCAGGTGACCCACCTGCATTGGCCTCCCAAAGTGCTGGGATTATAGGCCCAAGCCACTGCACCTGGCTGGATTTTACTTCCTAATCTGTGGGTAGGAAGCCACAGATAAGGAAGGAAACTACAGGTGAGGGGTGTAGGCCACCAGAGCAGAGGGTGGGCCGTGGGGTGGGAGAGGGCGGTGCAGGGAGTTTGGGTGCTAGGACCCACTGGGACAGTGTCCTGGCAAAAGGACCCTGGGGCAGTTGTGGTCCTGACACAGTGAGGACCAGGGTGGATGGGGAGCAACGGGGAGGGGCAGGTGCTGTAGGGACCCCCAGCCACAGACCTGGGTTTAAAAGCGTGGCTCTAATGGCTGTGTGTGGGGCTGCAGTCACAGCCTCATGGGTCCTGCAGGAGCCTGGACCCCGGGTGGCCTGCCCCCACTGCACAGCCCAATAGACCTCGGTTTAAAAGTGTGGATCTGACGGTACTTGGCGGGCCTCCTGGACATGACCAAGGAGAAGATGAAGCCTCGGGCACTCAGGGACCCCCTGCTCAGCCAGGCCAGGCTCGTGGGCTAACCACTGCACCTCACCTGTTCTCTGCCCAGGAAACAAAGTTAACATACAGAGGTCAATTGCTTTGCTTTATAACAGCAATAGCAATTGGAATTTGAAATTAAGAACCCAATATCACCTACATTACCATGGAAAAAAAATTACTTAGGTACAAATCTAATAAAATTATGGATCTATATGCAAAAACTGTAAAATTCTGATGAAAGAAATCAAAGATCTAAATAAATGAAGACATATTCTGTGTTTATTGATGGGAATATACATTATTTCTAAGACGGCAATTCTTCCCAACTTGATCTAGATTTTTTTGTTTTGAGACAAGAGTTTCACTCTTGTTGCCCGGGCTGGAGTGAAATGGTGTGATCTCGGCTCACTGCAACCTCCACCTCCCAGATTCAAGCAATTCTTCTGCCTCAGCCTCCTGAGTAGCTGGGACTACTGGCTTGCACTACCAAGACCGGCTAATTTTTTTTTGTATTTTTGGTAGAGATGAGGCTTCACCATGTTGGCCAGGCTGGTCTTGAACGCCTGACCTCAGGTGATCTACACACTTCTGCCTCCCAAAGTGCTGGGGTTTCAGGTGTGAGCCACTGAGGCCAGTTGATCCACAGATTCAATACAGTCTCAATTACAATACCAGTAAGCTATTTTGTGGATATTGACAAACTGCCTCTAAAGTTTATGTGGAAAGGCAACAAACCCAGGATAGCTAGCACAATACCGCAAGAGAAAGACAATTAGAGAGCTGACATTCCCAACTTCAAGACTTATTATGGAAAGGCAATAAACCCAGGATAGCTAGCACAGTACCGCAAGAGAAAGACAATTAGAGAGCTGACATTCCCAACTTCAAGACTTACTCTAAACCTACGGTGATCAAGTCTGGCATTGTGGAAGGAAGAACGCGTACATCAGTGGAACAGAACAGAGAGCCCAGGAATAGATTCACACCAATAGAGTCAGTTGATCTTTGACAAAACAGCAAAAGCAATACAATGGAGAGAAAGTAGGCTTTTCAACAAATGGTGCTGGATCGACTGGACTTCCACAGCCAAAAAAAAAGAAAGAAATTAATCTAGATGCACCTTATACCGTCCACAACATGAAGCACACACCTAGTTTAAATAAAAATCTATAAGACTTCTAGCAGACAATGAGAGAAAATCAAGGTCACCTTGGGTTTAGTGATGAGTTTTTAAAATACAACACCAAGTACAATCTGTGAAGGAAAAAAAATGGTAAGTTGGACTTTTTTTCTTTTCAAAACAAAGTCTCGCTCTGTCATCCAGGCTGGAGTGCAATGGTGTGATCTCGGCTCACTGCAACCTCTGACTCCCAGGTTCAAGCAATTCTCCCGCCTCAGCCTCCTGAGTAATTGGGATTACAGGCACCTGCAACCACACCTGGCTGATTTTTGTATCTTTTTTTAGTAGAGATGCAGTTTCACCACCTTGGCCAGGCTAGTCTCAAACTCCTGACCTCAGGTGATCGGCCTACCTTGGCCTCCCAAAGTGCTGGGATTACAAGCATGAACTACCACACCCAGCCAATTGGACTTTATTATAATAAAATAAAAAACTATTTTGCAAAATACAGTGTTAAATGAATTAAAAGACAAGTCACTTCCTGGTAAAAAAATATTTGCAAATCACTCTTCTTGTTTTTTAGAGATGGGGGTCTTGCTATATTGCCCAGGCTGGTCTCAAATTCCTGGCCTCAAGTGATCCTCCCACCTCAGCTTCCGAAGTGCTTGGCCTGTAGCGGTGAGCCACTGCTCCTGGTCTTGGAATCACTTTTCTTTTATTATTATTATTTTCTGGAGACCGAGTCACTCTGTTGCCCAGCCTGGAGTGCAGTGGTGTGATCTCAGCTCACTGTAACCTCTGCCTCCTGGGTTGAAGTGATTCTTCTGCCTCAGCCTCCCCAGTAGCTGGGATTATAGACGCCTGCACACCTAGCTATTTTTTGTATTTTTAGTAGAGACGGGGTTTCAACACATTGGCCAGGCTGGTCTTGAACTCCTGACCTTTCGATCCTCCCACCTCGGCCTCCCAAAGTGCTGGGATTACAGAGGTGAGCCATTGCACCTGGCCTGAGCATCACTCTTTGAATACAAGTTTAACTTTCTCATTCCAGAATCAGGGCTTAGTCACCCTGGACAGTTTCCAGTTTTGCACCTAAATGGCTCAAGCCAATGGCAGCCATAGAACTTAGAGGTATGTCTCCTGCCCAGAAGCCTGGGCTCCCCATCTCTACCCATTTCCTTTAGAAAAGGCCATTCAGACATTCGCCCATGAACTTGAGGGACTGGGTCTCTATCCCTTCATGTTTGCTGCTTGCAGGGACCCTGCTCTGCCTGATTTGCCATTCCCGCCTCCTGTGAACTGTGGACCCCAGAAAACCATCACAGAACTGCCCTCCTGCTGTCCTGGGCAACACAACAAGACTCCGTCTCTAAAAAAAAAATTAGCCAGGTGTAGTGGGGCACACTGTAGTCCCAGCTGCTTGAAAGGCTGAGGAAGGAGGATTTCTTGAGTCTGGGAGTTTGAGGCTGCAGTGAGCTATGATTGCACCACTGCACTCCAGCCTGGGCAACAGAGTGAGACCTTGTCCCAAGAAAAAAAAAACACCCTGCAAAACACAAAACTGCCCTCCTGAATCATGATGCCTTCCTGCCCAGGACCTCTTGTCAAAATCTCTGAGCGTGTTTCCTATCACAGTGGCGGGTGAATCTGTGCTTCCATCGGAAGACCTGGGAGCTACCCCAGGCCAGCTTTTCCCTGGGACACTGGAGGGAATGGAGTGTTGGGCTGCCTGTGCCAGGGCGATGGCCAGGAGGCACGACCTGGGCTAGACGCAGCCGCAGACGCCTGCTGATATGAACAGGTTTCCTGTGTGAGGAGCACTGTTGTGGACTGGACAATTAGGCATTAGGCTGCCCACCATGGGAAAGAAGAGCTTGAGAAAGGTGCAGGGCAAACACCAGGCCCAGCCCCCTCCATTACCTGCTAGGACAAGGCTGCCAGCCGTGTGGGCACTGGGACCCTAATTCAGCAAGAAGCTCTCAAAACAAGCATATTGATAAAGGACTTGTCTTGAAAACATATTTTAAAACTCTGGTCGGGTGCAGTGGCTTGCACCTGTAATCTCAGCACTTTGGGGGGCCAAGGCGCAAGGCCGGCAGATCCTTTGAGGTCAGGAGTTCTAGAGCAGCCTGGCCGACATGGCAAAAGCCCATCTCTGCTAAAAATACAAAAAATGATTCAGACGTGGTGTTGGGCACCTGTGATCCCAGCTACTTGGGAGGCTCAGGCAAGAGAACTGCTTGAACCTAGGAGGTGGAGGTCGCAGTGAGCTAAGATTGTGCTATTGCACTTCCGCCTGGGTGACAGAGTGACATCCTGTCTCCAATAAATAAATAAATAAATAAAATAAAAATGAAAACTCTTTAAATGATAAGAAAACAAATGACCCCATCAAAGAGGGCCAAAGATCTGAACAGACACCTCACCAAAGATTAAGATGTACAGATGGCAAATACATAAATGAAAAGATGTGCGACATCACCTGTGATTAGGGGATTGTAAATTACAACAGTAATGAGATGCTGCCACCCACACTTCAGACGACGATTCCAGCAGGTGCTGGTGAGGGTGTCAAGCAGCAGGAACTCTCTCATCACTGGTGGGAAGGAACCGTGCAAACACCATATTCTACTCGGCAACACTGTTCTCCACAATGTGTGGTGAACAATCCTGACTTAGCCGTGTGCCAGCACTGGACTCGGACAATTGAGTGCATGGGTGGAGGCTGGCTCCCAGACGTCCTGCTTTTGGGTGGGAATTCATGCATCAGTGAGAGGAAGAAGCCAGATTGAGCCGTGCTGTCATGGACCAGGGCTGGAGCCATCAGCTTGAGTGCAGTGGCCACGTGTAGGAACATTTGCAGCTCTGTGCACATGCGAGGGATGTGCAAGGGACATGTGAGGGCTGGCAGGGCACAGCTGCCCCTTGCTCTGCCGGCTGAGAGGGCCCAGAAGCAGTGACCCCTGCAACCAACACAGCCGGCCCCAGGCCATGGCTCCTGTTACTGCATTCCAGCAGAAGGAACCTGGCTCCTTGGAGAAGTGGCTGAGGGTGGGACCAGGGCAGGAAATACACAATGAGCCGGGGGCATCTTGTAGTGCTAAGAACGAGGAATTTGAAAACCAAGCCAGACGGGAAGCAGTGGCTCACACCTGTAATCCCAACACTTTGGGAGGCCGAGGTGGATGGAGCAGCTGAGGTCAGGAGTTCAAGACCAGCCTGGCCAACATGGTGAAACCGTATCTCTACTAAAAATACAAAAATGAGCCTGGCATGGTGGTATGTGCCTGTAGTCCCAGCTACTCAGAAGGGTGAGGGAGGAGAGTCATTTGAACCTGGGAGGCAGAGTTTGTAGTGAGCTGAGACTGCCCCATTGCACTCCAGTCCAGGCAGCAGAGTGAGATTCCATCTCTAAACAAAAGCAAAAACGAGAAAACCAAAACCAAAACCCCACAGTGATGTAAAAGGGCGCAGGAGCAGAGTGAAAGAGCTCCCAACGCCAAAGCTGGACCCACGTGAACAAGAAAACAAACAAAATCGTACTGAATTATAATCTAAGCATACAATACTCATAGTCCAGGCTGACATAAATAGATGGCTGAATAAATTAGTAAATGGGGAGGAAGAGACAAATGTCTCATGCAAAAGAATTCCAGATAAATTACACAGATGCAGTTGCCCCGGTCCCTGATTCCCACGGCCCTGGCCTGTGGGAGGCCTGCCTGAATTGGGGCTGAGGCATCCCTGCCGGGGATTTTATTAGGGTCCTCCTGCTGCATGACTGGATGCCTGAGGGGCCCTGACCGTCTTTCCCGACTGCCCCCGAGGCAGCCCTAGAGCCAGAAGGAGGCCCCTAAACCCAGCCTCTCTCCAGATGCTGAGATAAAGACCTCAACCTCTCGCTGTGTTCAACAGGCTTGCAGTCAGGGCCAGGTAGCCGCCGCAGACGGAACAAGACATGGGGGAGGTAGGAGGCGGCCAGTCATCTTTCCCGTTCTTTGTGGCTCAGCCCTGAGGCCACCATGTGGACGGTTTCCCAGCCCCAACCGTCCCTCCCAGCCCACTCACTGTCCATCCAGGTCTCCCCTGAGCCCAGGTCTCAGACGGGAGGACCACCTGCCCTGGAGGTCACCCCCCTGCGTTTTCCCACGTACCTCAGCACACCTGACTCCATCAGGTCCTCAGGCCTCCCTCCCCAGCATCTCAGCCCGGGCTGGACCTGCCAGGAGCCCCTCCTGCCAAGCCTCCATGCCCTCTGCTCCCCTGCTCACTTATCACTCGTGCTGGCTCCTCCCAAGGAGGTTGGGGACAGCTTCCAGGAAGGATGACCCTTTCCCCGTCTGCAGATGCCTCACACCCACTCTGGCCAGGTTGCAGGCAAGTGGCAGACGGGGTCTGGCCATTGCAGCTCAGCACAGCCACAGAAGCCACGGACCCTACTCTCCCTGGTGCAATGCCCACCCCGGGACCTGCCCAGGTGAGGGGTGCCCAACGCCACCTGTCACCGCAGGCAGAGAGATGGGCGGAGGGAGCCTGGCCCCCTTGGGCAGAGCCCTGCTCAGCATGCAGGTACCTGGCCACGGCGCGTCTCACAGTTGTGGAGGTAGCTCAGGTGATAGATCTTCAGGTTCAATGTGGCAAAATTCAGGTACTTCGAGAACACCTGAAACAGAAATTGCCACAACTGGAGTTAAAATTCCAGTTTTCAGACATGTGACCGTGGATAGGAGAAATGTGCCCACCTGAGGCTGTTTAGAAACACCAGGAAGCTGTGCCTGGCAGGCACAGACATGGACTGGCACGTGCTAGCTCAGGCGCACGAGGCAGGCACCCCAGCCAGCTCTGTCTCTCTCTGTCTCTCTGTCTCTGTGTCTTTCTCTCTCCCTCTCTCTCTCTCTCTCTCTCACACACACACACACACACACACACACGTTTGCACGGACACACAGGAGCACAGCAATGTGCAGGTGAGCATGTGGAGCCAAGCCCAGCAGACGCGCAGCACAGAACATGCAGGCAGGCGGGCAGATGGGCAGGGAGGCAGGCAGGCAGGCAGCACAGAACACTTGGGCAGACAGGCGGGCAGGGAGGCAGGCAGCACAGAACACTAGGGCAGACAGGCAGGCAGGGAGGCAGGCAGCACAGAACACTTGGGCAGACAGGCGGGCAGGGAGGCAGGCAGCACAGAACACTAGGGCAGACGGGCAGGCGGGCAGCACAGAACACTTGGGCAGACAGGCGGGCAGGGAGGCAGGCAGCACAGAACACTAGGGCAGACAGGCAGGCGGGCAGCACAGAACACTTGGGCAGACAGGCGGGCAGGGAGGCAGGCAGCACAGAACACTAGGGCAGACGGGCAGGCGGGCAGCACAGAATAAGCAGGCAGATGGGCAGGTGGGCAGGGAGGCGGGCAGCACAGAACACTCGGGCAGACAGGCGGGCAGGGAGGCAGGCAGGCAGGCAGCACAGAACACTTGGGCAGACAGACGGGCAGGCGGGCAGCACAGAATAAGCAGGCAGATGGGCAGGTGGGCAGGCGGGCAGCACAGAACACTCGGGCAGGCAGGCAGGCAGGCGGGCAGGTGGGCAGCACAGAACAAGCAGGCAGATGGGCACGAGAGGAGGCAGACACACCCCCCACCCTGGCACTCACGTCTTCATCTTCGCTGGTGAAGCACGGGCCGTCAAGCTTGTTCACTGCCATGATCACTGCCACAACGTCTTTGCCATTCATGATGGGCATGGCCAGGATATTCTTGGTCTCGTATTCAGTGAGCTCGTCAGCAAATGGGCTGAAGTGAGGGCACTGTGCCAAGAGAGGAGAGAGGCTAAGGAGGCTGTTACTCTGTGGGCCTGGAGTCTGCCCCACCGGGGTCACCACCAAGCTCTGTGGAGGTCGCTGCCCTCCAGGTGTGAGGTGCCCCAGGGGCCCTGCTGGACACTGGGACATAGCCACTGGGCAGTGAGAGCTGGGCCCGTGTCTGCGACTCCAGCGTGGCTCCACACACCTCAGTGCTGAGGATGCTGGTGCCTCCCAGTGCTCAGCCCTGAATACCTGGACAGGCCTCATGGGCAGCCCCGCCCTGCTGGGCACCTCCCCTGCCATCCAACACCTGCTACCCTCCCCCGCCTTGGCCTCCCGGACACCTCTTGAGCCTGCCCTGCTCACCCACTCCTGAAGCCTCTCCTACCTTCAGCCCCCCCACAGGACATGCCTACACTCTTCCCCAGAGAGACAGCAGTGAGTGGGATGTGGGACGAGCCAGTTCTGACTGGGGGCTTGTTTGTGGGACACTCTATCCAGGGCAGGTGTAGCTGGCAAGTCGGGGTGTGAGTCCTTGCACTCTGGGGTCTGCCCACCACCCCTCTGGCCTCCCTGGCCCACACTCCTAGGGGTCTGTTCCCTGGGGCCCAGGGCCCACCATGAGAACTTTGCCTGGCTGTGGCTCCCGGGGGGGAGGTGGGGGTTCCTACCCACCCTCACTGCCACCAGATTTAGAGCAGCCCCTCCTCTCTCCGGTCTAAAGTCCCAGCCCTGCAAGGAACAGCTCAGCTGAGCTCTGCCCTGGCCCAGACGCACTGAGGGTTACTGAGACCAGGCACCCCGGCAACTGGGATTCTGTCCTTGGAGAGTTGGATGTGACCCCAGACCCTCCTCTTACTTCCTGGTTCTGACGTTTGTTTACGTGCGGCCAGGGTGCCCTGGGGCAGTGACCCAGATGGATGGCTCCGGAGTCAGCCCTGCAGGGTCTGGACTTCCCACCCGTGTGGCCTGCAGCAGGCACAAGACGGCTCTGTGGGCTTCTCACCAGTCAATGGGGCAAAAATATCAGGCCTTGCCCTCAACTACTGCTCTGGTCCAAGGTGAGCTCCTGGGATGCACGTCACATCTCGAGCTGTTTCTAGGGATGGAGGCCCCACAGTGGCATATGGCAGACTCCAACCCCTCCCCTGCAGCAAGGATGTGAGATCAGAGGAAGCCTGCTGGGGGCTGGCCAGGTTCTGGTGTGCTCCCAAAAGGCACCCACCCTGCCTGCTCCCTCTTTCCCAATTTGTGGAGATGCAGCTGCTGCCCAAAGACACGTGGGTTGGATTGAAGGAAAACCAACATTTGAAAGATGGTGAAGCAGGAAGACAGGCGAGTGAGCCCTGGTAGGAGTGGCAGCCTGGGCAGTGGTGCCAACATCCGGGTACTGGATCCGAAACCCAGGGATGGTCCCCTGAGGGTTCATCTCAGCATCTTCGTCCCCTGAGGGCTCATCTCAGCCCCTGTGTCCCCTGAGGGCTCATCTCAGCATCTTCGTCCCCTGAGGGCTCATCTCAGCACCTGGGTCCTCTGAGGGTTCATCTCAGCCCTTGTGTCCCCTGAGGGCTCATCTCAGCATCTTCGTCCCCTGAGGGCTCATCTCAGCACCTGGGTCCCCTGAGGGCTCATCTCAGCACCTGGGTCCTCTGAGGGTTCATCTCAGCCCCTGTGTCCCCTGAGGGCTCATCTCAGCATCTTCGTCCCCTGAGGGCTCATCTCAGCACCTGGGTCCCCTGAGGGCTCATCTCAGCACCTGGGTCCTCTGAGGGTTCATCTCAGCCCCTGTGTCCCCTGAGGGCTCATCTCAGCATCTTCGTCCCCTCAGGGCTCATCTCAGCACCTGGGTCCCCTGAGGGCTCATCTCAGCACCTGGGTCCTCTGAGGGTTCATCTCGGCACCTGCGTCCCCTGAGGGTTCATTTCAGCATCTTCGTCTCCTGAGGGCTCATCTCAGCACCTGAGCCAAGCACGGCACACTCCTCCCTGCATGTTGTACTGCTTGTCGTGCTTGTGGCAGTTGGACATGTCTCCCCCACTAGCTGTCAGTGCTACAGTGGCCACCATGTGTGCTCCCTGCTGAATTCAGATCTACCCTTAACATTTACCTCCCTTTCTACCTGGAGCCCATCCTTGTAGCTTCTCCCTTGCTAGCCTCACTGACACCCTCACCTGCAGTCCTTCCCTGGTTGCTGATCTTCACAGCATGGCACCTGGACATATACCAATGATTCTGGAAAGAGCACATCTTGACCCTCAGATGGTGCCACACGGATCCACACGACGTGACCCTCAGATGGTGCCATACAGATACACACGATGTGACCCTCAGATGGTGTCACACAGAATCACACGACATGACCCTCAGATGGTGCCACACGGATCCACACTTGACCCTCAGATGGCGCCACACGGATCCACACGACGTGACCCTCAGATGGCGCCACACAGATACACACATCGTGACCCTCAGATGGCGCCACATGGATCCACACAATGTGACCCACATACTCTCAGATGGCATCACACAGATCCACACAGTGTGACCCTCATGACCCTCAGATGGCATGACATGGATCTACATGTGATCCTCAGAAAGCATCACACAAGATGACCCTTAGACGGTGCCACACAAATCCAGGCAACATGACCCTTGGACAGTGTCACACATCCACACAAGATGACTCTCAGATGATGCCACATGGATTCACACAACACGACCCTCAGACGGTACCACACACATCCACAGCATGACACCTGGACATATAGCAGTGATTCTGGAAAAAGCACAACATAACCCTCAGATGGTGCCCCATGAATCCTCACAATGTGACCCTCAGACGGCAGATGGTGCAGGCAGCCAGAACTGGGGCTTGGCCAGCCACTGCTTCTGAGTGAGGTTGCCCCTGGTTCTTGTACCTTGTGAGGCCTCTGCAAACAGCTGCCCAGCCAGCTACTTTCCAGGAGCATCTGCACCAAACCCTGCTGGCACGCTGCGCTCCACAGCTTCCCTGGACACCACAGGGAGTGTTCGCTGTTTTGTAAATCTGCCATCAAGACGGCAAGAGCCCCACATGGAAGCATCCAGTCTGCCTTAGGGCAATATGCCTAGTCTCATGCCTCTCCCATTGCTCCCTGCTCTCCCTGACTCTCCTTCTCTCTCCTCCACTCTCCTCTCTCCCCCCCACTCTCCTCTCTCCCCCACTCTCCTCCACTCTCCCACTGATCCCACCCCCCTCCACTCTCCCACTGATCCCGCCCCCCTCCACTCTCCTCCTCTCTCCCACTGATCCCGCCCCCCTCCACTCTCCTCCTCTGTCCTACTGCTGCCACCTGCTCTCCTTTACTTGGCGTGCATGGATGGGCGCTTGGCACCAGCCAGGCCACAGCAGTTTCTGGCCTCAGCGGCTCCCTCCCCTGCCCTTGGTGGCCCAGGCACTTCTCCCAGCAGCCCAACCCCAGCCCAGCCTTCACTTCCTTAGACTATCACCCGGAAAACTCCCCTCGACCACAGGGATGGACCCCTCAGCCTTGCCGTCTGACTGCCAGCTGCCCCACCCGTTGTGAAACGCGGCCCCCCAGCATGCCTCTGCAGGTGAAGGTTCCAATGCGCCCCCCTGGCCTCTGCCCACTGAGCTCTGCATCCCTCGTGATGATGCTCGGCCGGCGGTCCCTGCCTGCTGGTCTCTCCCTCTCCACTGCCCAGTCCCGGCTTCTCCGCCTCCCCAGAGCCTCCTGGTCAGAGGAGCTGGGAGCCTGGGTGAGATCGGGAGGCAGCTGCGGACCCTCCCGCGCCCGGGAATCCCGGGCATCCGCTCTGCCTCTAGCAGGTCCGGGGCTGTGTATGCTCAGCACAGCCGAGCTCTGGGGCCTTCACGCCCGCTGTGATTCTTCAAAGCGCCCCAAGCCTCCGTTCCGCCGCCCTCCTCCCTCTGCCGCCGGTTCCCACCGGCCCGTGTTCTCAGCGCCCCGGCTCTGCTCAGCTGTGCAGTGACCCGGCAGTGACCCAAGCGCCGCCATCGCTGTGACGAGCAAGACCCCGCGATGGGTGCTTTGGGGAAGGGGTTGGGGGGTCCACCGTGTCCCGGGAGGGCCTTTGGGGTGGGTCCCGTGGGTCCCAGGGCGAGGAGCTGGACGAGCTCTCCCACTGCGGCGCGCGTGGCTGCTCGGACGGGCTGGGCTCAGAAACCGCCGGAATTGGAGCCCGGATCTGACTCCTGACCCCGCCTCGCCTCCTCCCCGCGCCCCTCAGAGGGGAGGCCGAGCTGCTCCGCCGCACGGATGGGACCTTCCAACCCCGCCGCCCGCGCTGTGAACTCCTGCAGGTCTAAGAGCCGCAGACGGAGATGGAGGGGCGCGGCTTCCCCAGCAGGTGTGGGTGCGAACCTGCCCCGGCGCACGGCAGGGGGCGGGGAGGCGGTGTGGCCTCGTGCGCCCCCTCCCTCCTCCCCCGCACCCCCACTTTTGTGCTCCCCCTCCCTCCTCCCGCGCGCCCCCTACCTCCTCCGGCGCTCCACACACCCCCCCGTCTCCCCCTCCCTCCTCCCTCGCTCCCCCTCCCTCCTCCGGCGCCCCCTCCCTCCTCCCGCGCGCACTCTCCCTCCTCCCTCGAGCCCCCTCCCTCCTCCCTCGCGCCCCCTCCCTCCTCCGGCGCCCCCTCCCTCCTCCCGCGCGCACTCTCCCTCCTCCTTTGCCCCCTCGCTCCTCCCTCGCTCGCCCCTTGCTGCTCCTTCTCTGCGCCCATGCTTATGCTTCCTTCCCGCAGAGGTGCTTGAGGTGCTTGTCTGGGGGCCGTGAACACTGAGTGGCTGGGCAGGGCCTATCACCCGACTGCCCCGTTAGCTTCGGACATGTTGGGAGGGATGGAGGAGGGCCTGGTGTCTTTCTGTTTCCGAAGCCCAAGGTTTTTAAGGTTTACAACCCAGGCCCAGGCCTGGCCAGGCTCCAGGAAGATTGTGCTCAGACCCAAGTCCCGGCAGGGCCCACCGTCCAACCCCACCCCATGTAGGTCCTGGGATCCGCATGTTTCCCCAAGGGCTGCCATGACACGCAACACGTGTAGTCACCGGGTTTTGGAAGCAGACAGGGCCTCGGGACTGCAGCCAAAGCCCTGTACCTCCCAGAAGCTGCTCTCACGTGGCCTGGCACTGCCTGGACTTTCTGTAGGCCCCAGAGTGTGAGCCCCGGGCAGCAACTCCCTCTGTGGCGGCTCTTGGGACAGGCCCCTGGGGACAAGGGGGCCCCAAGGCTATTGCAGCCCTCCCTGGCCGGGAGGACCGGCACTTGCAGCTCAGGGAGGAGGTGGTTTCCGGCCCTGCAGGCTCAGGGCCCACCTGTGCCCAGGAGCAGGCTGATTTAGCCACTGCAGCTCCCTTGGAAGGCAGACATTGCTCCCAGTGTAAACAGGGAGCCAGGGCTCAGGAGGGCAAGACTCCGGGTGGCCTGTGTGTGATGAGCCAGCCGGGTCTCCCGGCCTGGGTGTGTGTGCATGGTATGGTGTACTGGGTGTGGTGTGCTGGGTGAGGTGTGCTGGCTGAGGTGTCCTGGGTGAGGTGTCCTGGGTGAGGTGTCCTGGGTGAGGTGTGCTGGGTGTGGTGTGCTGGCTGAGGTGTGCTGGGTGAGGTGTGCTGGCTGAGGTGTCCTGGGTGAGGTGTGCTGGGTGAGGTGTGCTGGGTGAGGTGTTCTGGGTGAGGTGTGCTGGGTGAGATGTGCTGGGTGAGGTGTGCTGGGTGAGGTGTCCTGGGTGAGGTGTCCTGGGTGAGGTGTCCTGGGTGAGGTGTGCTGGGTGAGGTGTCATGGGTGTGGTGTCCTGGGTGAGGTGTCCTGGGTGAGGTGTGTCCTGGGTGAGGTGTCCTGGGTGAGGTGTCCTGGGTGAGGTGTCCTGGGTGTGGTGTGCTGGGTGAGGTGTCCTGGGTGTGGTGTCCTGGGTGAGGTGTCCTGGGTGAGGTGTGTCCTGGGTGAGGTGTCCTGGGTGAGGTGTCCTGGGTGTGGTGTCCTGGGTGAGGTGTCCTGGGTGAGGTGTGCTGGGTGAGGTGTCCTGGGTGAGGTGTCCTGGGTGAGGTGTGCTGGGTGAGGTGTGTCCTGGGTGAGGTGTGCTGGGTAAGGCATGCGGGGTGTGGTGTGTGGGGTATACTGTCCTGGGTGTGGTGTCCTGGGTGTGGTGTGCTGGGTGTGGTGTGCTGGGTGAGGTATGCTGGGTGTGCTGTCCTGGGTGTGGTGTGTGGGGTGTGCTGTCCTAGGTGAGGTGTGCAGGGTGTACTGTCCTGGGTGTGGTGTTCTGGGTGTGTTCTCCTGGGTGTGGTGTGCCAGCCTACGTGTGGCAGGTCTGCCCGGGTACAGTGGAT
This sequence comes from Callithrix jacchus, assembly GCF_049354715.1. NCBI lineage: Eukaryota > Metazoa > Chordata > Mammalia > Primates > Cebidae > Callithrix > Callithrix jacchus. Next base: position 192,623,517 of record NC_133504.1, read on the forward strand.
GTGTGACCATCATGCCCGGTCTGGGGACTCCTGCACCACAGGAATGTGCTGCTCTCCTGGTCCAGCTGCTGCTACTCATACCCTCCAAGGAGGGTGAGATGGGCCAGACCGAGGTGTGCTCTGCCTCACTCTCCCCTTCTGTAAAGAGAGGTGAACTTAGTGGCTAACCATGCGGCAGTGGTTAATGAAAATTTGCTTTTTTGGCAATTTAGACTCAAGTCTCTGTTCCCTTAGTCTGTGATAACTAAGACCCAGCACATCCCAGGGGTTTCCACAGAATGGAGGGACAGACCCCATCCGGGCCACTCAGGGAGGCACCAGCTATACTGGGAAGTGGGAGGCCTCAGAGGAGGTCAGAGCTGGGGCAACTGCAGCCGTGGCACTGTGGAGGAGGTGGGTAGCAGGACCTGGAACAGCCCTGGGGGCCAAACCAGGCCAAGGGACAGACCTAGGACAGCCCAGAAGTTTGAAGGGGACCCGCAGGGCAGGGATGAGAGAACATCAGCCAGGTGGGGAAGGGGTGGTGGCAGCTGGGGATGAACTCCTGGTGGGGAGAAGGGCACAGACACGGTGGAGATGAGAAGTTGTCTTGGGATTGTGTGCAGGAGGAAGGAAGCGAGGTTGGGGAAAGGAGGGAGGAGCGTGGCAGGAGAGAGAGGGGAAGAGGGAGGAGGCGGCTGGTGTGCACCTCAGCCCACCACTGCCAAGGTTTCCAGCTTCCTGGTAACTCCAGCTCCAGAGGCACGATTGCTTTGTGGGTGCCCCACTTCTTAGGAGAGGAGTGGAGACAAAGGTAACCCCGGGGATTACTGTATCTAGGTCACTGCCTCGTTGCTAGCTTACTGCTGGTAGGATAAGAGGATTGCCACTTCCGGCTGGGGGCCGTGGCTCCCACGCCTGCAATCCCAGCACCGTGGGAGGCTGAGGTGGGTGGATCACCTGAGGTCAGGAGTTCGAGACCAGCCTGGCCAACACGGCTCTACTAAAAACACAAAACTTAGCTGGGCATGGTGGCATGTGCCTGCAATCCTAGATACTCAGGAGGCTGAAGAAGGAGAATCGCTTGAACCTGGGAGGTGGAGGCTGCATTGAGCTAAGATCGCGCCACTGCACTCCAGCCTGGGCCACACAGCAAGACTCCATCTCAAAAAAGAAAGAGGATTTCCACTTCCGCCCCTGTTGCCTGGGAAGGAGGGACCATGCCAGCCCCTGGGCAGGGGACCTGGTGGGTAACTCCCAAGGCTCATTCAGCAAGAGCAGAGGCTGCCTGAGTCCCTTGCAGGCTCCTTAGCCGAGGAGACAGAAAAGAGGAGAGGAAGCTGCGAATGGGTGCAGGACAGGGAGGAGGGGCTTCTCTGTTCCCCTTCTTCCCCAGACCACTCTTGCCGGCTGCCTCTTGGGGCCTTTCCAGGTCTCTGCTGGTGGCTGCCCTCACCCAGGCCTGGCAGGCGTCTCACCCTCCCCTCGCTCTCCAGTCCCGCCAGGGCCACCGCTGTCCTCGGGAAGGAAGCATCTGGCCCAGCCCGTGCTTCATGTGGATACGCCCTGCCCTTCCTGCCTTCGGTGACCCCAGCGAGCCTGCCTGGATTCCCAGCCTCTCTGCCCTCTCCAGCCCCGCCCTGGACCCCAGTGCTCAGTGGCTCCCAGGTTTTCTCTCCCCTCGTGGCTGGCGTGGGCTCCGATGAGGTGAAGCCACTTCTGCCACTGTGGGAGCTTGGGGTTCCCCCAGCTCCCTCTCCCTCTGGGCATCTGAATCACCTTGAACTGTGATCTCTCTTTCCCAAATCCTAGGGCAGGGCCTCCCTCCAGCCCAGAGAGCCCTGAAGCCCCCACCTGTGCTGTCTCCCTGGAAGCCAGGGGTCCTCACTCGGCCTGCATGGCCCCCCGCCATGGGACTTGGATGCAGAATCAGGGGCACCCAGGTCTGAGCGTGAGTCTGTTTCAGTCAAGACTGTCAGCCTCAAGTCTGAGCAACTCGGCGGCCACACAATGTCAGCTTGAGCCAGAAGCTCCAAGGCAGAGGGGCAGGCGGCCAGGCGCCGTACCTGGTGGGGGCTCTGGCTACTCGCTCCTCTGCACAGAACAGGCCTTTGCCCTGACAAGAGGCCTACCCGGAGGCCCAAGGATCCAAGCAGACCCTCAGACACCTGGGACAGGTGCAGGAGATGCGCCGCCCACAGCAACCTCCCCGACGCTCCGCTCAGACCCACCTCGGCCACGTCCTTGACGTTCACCATCTTCTTGGTCTGAGCCACATGGCCCACGACCCCGACGTCCAGCGGGAAGACGATCTCGGAGTCGGGGGGCACCAGGCAGTCCTCCAGGACGCTGTCCGGCTGCACGCTGAAGAGCCGGGTGGCCAGCTCCGCCACTCCGTTGCGCTGGCGGTACATGAAGAGGCTACAGCGGTCGGCCTGCAGGAGCACGCAGAGGCGCCGCAGGACCTTGAAGACCACGCGCTCCATGTTGACGTTCTCCTGCATGTCCTGCACCAGCTCCAGCAGGGCCTGGCTCTCCTCCACCTGGAAGAGCTCCCGGAGGCTGGCGCAGCCCGGCGGGCACCCAGCCTCGCAGGCTGTGGCCGCATTATCGGGGCTCAGTTTCTTCTCAAAGTACTGGAGGGCGAAGTCGGGGTTCTGGTCGAGGAAGCTCCGGGCCTGCTCCTCCCTTAGGCTCATGGTGGCTGCCTGTCCCCAGAGACGCGACTGCCCCAGCCGTGCATGGACTCCAGGAAAGCCTGTCATCAGCAGAGTCTTTCTTAGTGAGATTAGGGGCCCGGGGCGGGGCAGCTGACTCACTCCCACAAATGGGGACCTGCACCCCCTCTCCTCAGACCCCGGGACTTCCCACCTTCCAGGGAGGCCAGACCCCGTGGAACGAGGGCTGGGAGAAGCTGTGGGGGTCCGCCTGTTGCAGGGGTCACAGGCGGCTGGGGGCAGGTGTTTGGCTCCCAGTGGACCAGGCCCTGAGAACTAATCCCCTGAGGAGGTTATCCCACACACCGTCTGACCCTTTCTGCAGGTGGAGCTGCCTGAGGGCTTGGGTTGGTCCCATGGGTAGCCCCAGGTCCTGCTGGGAGCCCAGACCTGGGCTTGGGTGTTCTGGGGAGGTGGTGGGGCCCTGGCCCTGCCTCCAGGAAACACAGCTCACCCCTAAGCAGGGAGAGGGGGCCAGGTCAGCACACCCAGGCTCCAGACGCCCAGAGCCCACTGAGGGGACCCTGGACATGGAGGTGGGACCACACCCACCTTCCCCCACACTCTGAGAGTCCAGAGTCCCATAACTGCCCCCATTGCTAGTCAGCCTTTCCTGCTGTCGGCCCTGGCTGGGATAAGCTTCGGGGCAATGCCGCAGTGAGGCCACACGGCTGTCGGTGGCAGGAAGACCTTAATAGCGGGAGTGCCTGGCAGCGAAGCCCGGCCTCTCCTCTCCCCTGTTGCAGCAGGAAGCCCTGCCTGCTCCCACAGGACTCTCAGCTCCTGTGCCAGCTCCCCGAGGGCCAGCAGGGGTGATGTGGCCGAGCGCCTGGCTGGGGCTGGTGTGAGCGCTGGCCTAGCGGGCAGGTGGTCCTGCTCGGACGAGTGTGCGTGCGTGCATGAGTGTGCACATGCGTGTGTGCATGGAGTGTGTGCGCGTGTAGGCATGTGTGTTCATGTGTGAGCACGTCTGTGTGTGTGCGTGCATGAGTGTGCACATACGTGTGTGCATGGAGTGTGCACGTGTAGGCATGTGTGTTTGTGTGAACACATGTCTGTGTGTGTGCGTGCGTGAGTGTGCACATATGTGTGTGCATGGAGTGTGTGCGCGTGTAGGCATGTGTGTTCGTGTGAGCACATGTCTGTGTGTGTGCATGAGTGTGCACATATGTGTGTGTGCATGGAGTGTGTGCGCGTGTAGGCATGTGTGTTCGTGTGTGAGCACATGTCTGTGTGTGCGTGCGTGAGTGTGCACTTGTGTGTGCATGGAGTGTGTGCGCGTGTAGGCATGTGTGTTCGTGTGAGCACATGTCTGTGTGTGCGTGCGTGAGTGTGCACATACGTGTGTGCATGGTGTGTGCGCGTGTAGGCATGTGTGCTCGTGAACACATGTCTGTGTGTGTGCGTGCATGAGTGTGCACATACGTGTGTGCATGGTGTGTGCGCGTGTAGGCATGTGTGCTCGTGAACACATGTCTGTGTGTGTGCGTGCATGAGTGTGCACATACGTGTGTGCATGGTGTGTGCGCGTGTAGGCATGTGTGCTCGTGAACACATGTCTGTGTGTGTGCGTGCATGAGTGTGCACATACGTGTGTGCACGGAGTGTGTGCACGTGTAGGCATGTGTGTTCGTGTGAACACATGTCTGTGTGTGTGCGTGCATGAGTGTGCACATATGTGTGTGCATGGAGTGTGTGCACGTGTAGGCATGTGTGTTCGTGTGAGCACATGTCTGTGTGTGTGCGTGAGTGTGCGCATACGTGTGTGCATGGAGTGTGTGCGTGTGTAGGCATGTGTTCGTGTGAACACATGTCTGTGTGTGCGTGCATGAGTGTGCACATACGTGTGTGCATGGAGTGTGTGCGTGTGTAGGCATGTGTTCGTGTGAACACATGTCTGTGTGTGTGCGTGCATGAGTGTGCACATACGTGTGTGCATGGAGTGTGTGCGCGTGTAGGCATGTGTTCGTGTGAACACATGTCTGTGTGTGTGCGTGCATGAGTGTGCACATACGTGTGTGCATGGAGTGTGTGCGCGTGTAGGCATGTGTGTTCGTGTGAGCACATGTCTGTGTGTGTGTGCATGAGTGTGCACATACGTGTGTGCATGGAGTGTGTGCGCGTGTAGGCATGTGTGTTCGTGTGTGAGCACATGTCTGTGCTTGCATGAGTGTGTGCATACGTGTGTGCGTGGTGTGTGAGTGTGAGCACGCATAGGCATGTGTTCCTGTGTGAGCACACGGGCCTCTGGGGGTGTGCACCCGTGCATGAGTGTGCACGTCTGTGCCTGGAGTGAGTGTGCACACAAGTAGGTGTGTTCGTGTGTGAATACACACGCCTGTGGGGTGTGCACATGTGCGTGACAGCCAGGTACCCTCCAGAGGGCAGCACTCTCTCAGCCACAAGGCAGCCCAGGGAAGCTTCGGGGAGGGCCCTGGGCTGGCGTTGCTGTGCCGCAGCAGCTGTGCTGTCCACAGGGGCCCAGTGCCATGGTGTTCCTGCCTCCGCTCAGTCACAAAGCCGCTTCCTTTCAAGGATCTGCTCAGAGGCCTCCCCTTTTTCCTAAAAATAGTGAATTCTGACTGGCGACAGGGTGGGGATGTGGGTGGGGGCAGGGGTTGCAGGGCCGCTGCAGTGCTTGGGTTTGGGGCCAGGGCCGAGGGTTGCCTGCTTTGCATTCAGAGCCTGCCGGGTGCAGTCCCCGACTCCCAGGGACGAGCTCGCTTCACACCTGGATGTGAGGGCGGTGGTATGGGGAGGCTTCGGGTCCTCAGTTGCCCCACCCTGAGGTCCCTCCACCCTCAGCCCCTCCCCACCTCCTTCTTCCCCTGCGGGTTCTTCCCCCTCCCCCAGTTCCTCAGGACTCCCATCTGGATGCCCCCATCTTGCCCCTGTCAGCCAGAAGCCTGCCAACCTCCCGCCCTCAGGGGTCTTGGTGCCCACAGAGCTGAGAGGCTCACATGAGTGTGAAATGAGTTAAGCACATTTGGAATGGGACCACAAGCTGGAGCTGCCGTGCTGGGGGCTCCTGGGCCATGGGGTGAGGCTGGGGGTGCCCGCTGACCTCAGGATCTGTTGAGCCACCTGCCCAAGGGAATGTGGAGTGGCTGGGCTCAGTATGGAGAGCGGGCAGGACAGGAAAGGGGTATTGGGCTGAGGATTTGGGGCACCAGTGGGAGTGAGCGTTGGCTGGGAGGGAGCCCACAGTTTGGGCCACACCCTGCTCACCCTAACAGGACTGTGATGGCAGCAGCTACTACACACAGCACTGCATTCCTTACCTGCAGCTTTGTCCTGCCCCTGGAGCCCTCATGCTTGCAGGTGAGCAGGTTCAGGGACAGCAAAGAGCCCACACCAGCTGGGGAACCCTGAGCCCATGCCGTGGGAGCTGTGTGTAAACACTCCAGCTCCCTTACCTGCAGGGACCCAAGGGTAACTGCTCGATGACACAGTCTCTATTGGTTCTGTCCCTTCTGCATCTCATGTCCCTACATACCTACTGATGATGCTGGGGGGCCCTGATTGGGTTGGACTTGACACAGTCAAAAAGACACACCTGTGTGGTACACCCGTGAGACACACCTGAGAGATGCACCTCTGAGAAGGACCTGTGAGACACAACTGTGAGGTGCACCTGTGAGAAACACCTATGAGGTGCACCTGTGAGATGCACCTGTGAGATACACCTCTGAGACACACCTCTGAGACATACCTGTGAGGTGCACCTGTGAGACACACCTCTGAGATATACCTGTGAGACATACCTGTGAGCCACACCTGTGAGATGCCCCTGTGCGGTCCACCTGTGAGACATACCTGTGAGGTGCACCTGTGAGACGCAGTTGTGAGGTGCACCTGTGAGACACACCTGTGAGACGCACCTGTGAGACATACCTGTCTGGTGCACCTGTGAGATGCACTTGTGAGGTGTACCTGTGAGGCGCACCTGTGAGACAAACCTGTGAGAGGCACCTGTGAGAGGCATGGACTCACTGGGTGGCTTCTCCACAGATGCACCTGGGGAGAGTCTGCGATGTGGGCTCGCTCCATCCCTTGGCTTCTGCTAACTTTGCCTCATCATAATGTAGAATTTAAAATTAGTGAGCACTTCCTGGCAGTCACTTAGAACAAGGTATTTGCCATCACATTGCTTTTACATAAAGAGAATCCTAGTTTCTTGAATGAAACTGTGGAAAAGATGCAATTATGCAAGGAACGATTTGCCCCGAAATGAAAACTGACCAGTCAAGAGGAATGGCGAGAGGTGGAAGTTGAGAGAAAATTCGGGGTCATAATCAGAAATCTCACGAAATTTGCAAGCAGAGAAACGGTCAGCTCCGTGAGGAGCCAGTGTTCTTCCAGACCATTTCCCTGGAATGAGGACACGGAAAAGCGAGGAGGCAGGGGCTCACCCAGAGCTGGTTCGGGAATTCCACCCAGGACAGGGCAGGGTCTGTGCAGGCAGTGGCAGGTGCTGCGATCGGTCCGGGCTCTGTCCTCTGCCCACGGCCAGCTGCTGTCTGACCTCAGATGAGTCTCTCAGTTTCTTCAGGTCCCGTTTTCTGGTTTGTTCTTGCCAGGAATAATGGTGTTTTGTGGGTGGGAAGTGGTGCTTTTGAGTGTGTAGCAGGTGGCTGGTGCTCCTGATGAAGACAGGTGTAGACAACATGCCACAGAGGACCACGGTCCAACACGCCACAGAGGACCACAGTCCAACATGCCACAGATGATCATGGGTCAACATGCCACAGAGGACCACGGTTCAACACGCTGTAGAGGACCACAGTCCAACATGCCACCGAGGACCACGGTCCAGCACATCACAGAGGACCACGTTCCAACATGCCACAGATGAACATGGTCCAACATGCCACAGAGGACCACGGTCCCCACCCGGCAAAGATTGGAGGGAGGGTCAACAGGAGCCAGGCAGGGGGTGTCTGGAAGGGGCTCCTCAGCACATTGGGGAGTGGGGTCTAGAAGGAGGTCCTCGCTGTTTTGTTTCTGGCCTCTGTCAGGCACTGGGGGTGGTATCTGGAAGGGGGTCCTCACCATGTTGTACCTGTGGCTCCTGCCTGGCAGTCTCAAGCTCTCTCCAGATGTGAGGGTGGCACTCACTTCTGCTGAAATCCGGATACAGACGGGCTTCTGGCCACATGCCAAAGACCTTTCTGTGTGTAATGAGGAAAGGCAGGGCAGGAGGCAGAGCCTGTGTTCCTCTGTGGGTTGGAAGTGGTCGGCACCCAGCAGGATGATCTCACTCCCACCAGTGGCATGACTGCCAGCTCCGTGGTGCTTTTCATAAAGATGCCCTAGGGTTCCTCTTCCTTCACTCAGCAGGAGCTCTTCATCCATTTACGTCCTGGTAGCCCTGAAGTGCCATATTGAAACTCCGGACACCTCTCCCCTACCCCATCCATAAAAGACTTGGTCCCTGTTCTCATGAGGCAACAGAAGTTTATTTTAAAATCCCACAAACGCATGGAAAACAGTCACTCTGCCCAGGGCCAAGGTTGATGGAGATGCCGCGTGTCCGTGGATGGGGGAGCCACGTGGAGGAGATGCAGGTGCAAGAGAGCCGGAGTAGCCAGTGTGACGCGAGGCAGCCCTGGCCTGAGGGGGATCCGGTCTGTCTCACTTTAGGGTGGGAAGGTTAAGGTGCAGTCTAGGGGGGCGCTGGACCCCCTCCTCGCAGCTGATGCCCCTCACATGTGTGTGCTCTACGTGTGGGTCACACCAGCCTGGGGAGAGACTCCTGCTGGTGTGGGGTGGAGGGGCTGAAATCTCTCATCTTCAGATGGTACTTCTCAGTGGGCAGGGACCATCGCTCATCCTTCAGGACGAGTCTGACACGGGGCGTCAGAGGTGTTTTGGGTTTGTGCATCTGTGGGTCTCAGCTTCTCAGGAGGCGGATCTGTTGGTGCTTCTCTGGTCTTGGTCTCAGTGCTGGGTGCAGTGAGTATTCTGCCCTGTCTACGGGGTTCTTGGTGGACAAGGAGACAGAAACTGAGTTCATGTCTCCATCCTGAAGTCTCTGGGCTGCATTCTGCTGAGTCTTTGTCCTGTTCTGCCATTTCACCTCTTTTCTGCAAACATTTTTTCAGTAATGTAAACATTTCTTTCTAGTGGCAGGGACTTTCTGAGGTTCCATAACCAACCCAGTGGTTCCTAGGGGCTCTCCACTTGACCTGGTCTGAGGGGCCTCATCCTGGTGCAGACTGCAGGCCCTTCAGGGGCTCCCAGGTGGCCCCTCTCGCTCAGCTCTTGGGGTTTTGTGCTGTGCATGGGAAGCTTAGCCCTCAGCCAAAGCCCCGCGTGGCCCTGTGCAGATCGTTGGAGCCTGCTGTGTGCACGGATTCCTCCTCGGCAGCAAACTCCCTGCAAACTGCAGCCACCGCTGCCACCCCAGGGCCCATCTCAGTCTCCCAAGCTTCGTGAGATCTCATTTTGCCCCCCAAAGTCCCATAACAACACGTAGATAATTGCTGTCATAAATTAGTAAAGCCTCATGCAAGGTAATCCCTAATTTGTGTCTACACAGTGCCCTGCAGATTTTCAAAATAATAAAGACATTTTCATGTGAATGGGGTGCCCTTGTGTTGTGTGTAACCTGAGCAACTGTGCATATTAGCCCTGTGGTGTCCCAGAAAGGCTTTGATTTCCCATGTGGCAGGCATCCTGAAACCCCAAAGCCAGCATCTCATGATTAGGACCGTTGCAATTGTGCAGACTCTTGATAAAAGTCATTTTCTCCCCTGTTAGTCCATAGCGATCGTCAATAAAACCTTTAAAATACAGGTGGCGTGGACATGAATGTCAGAATGATAACCCTCTGGAGAAACACTCTCTGAACTGATAGAAGAGGAATAAAATTATAAAGAAAAGTTGAACAGAAGAGGATCATCAGCAGATGGGAGCTACGGCTGCCTGCTTTAAAGCGGCAGAGGAAGCCCACCAAAAAGGCCACAGGCCAGCCTGGCCAACACGGTGAAACCCCATCTCTACCAAAAATACAAAAATTAGCCGGGTGAAGTGGCGCCCACCTGTAATCTCAGCACTTTGGGAGGCTGAGGTGGGCGGATAACCAGAGGTCAGGAGTTCTAGACCAGCCTGGCTAGCATGGTGAAATACCATCTCTACTAAAAATATAAAACTTGGCTGGGAGTGGTAGCACATGCTTGTAATCCCAGCTACTTGGGTGACTCAGGCGCAGGAATTGCTTGAACCCAGGAGGTGGAGGTTGCAGTGAGCCGAGGTCACACCACTGCACTCCGGCCTGAGTGACAGAGTGAGACTCAGTCTCGAAAAAACAAAAAAGGCCACGGGAAGTTCCCCCTGTGAGAAGCACTGATTCATCCCACAGCTCCAGGGCACCAAGAGATCCAGTCCCTGGGGCTGGTGTCAGTTGGGACCCCAGGAAGCAGATGCTGGGAAGCAGGTTCACTGTTGGTGTGTTTGGACGTGGGTCCCCTCCAAGCCTCATGTTGAAATGTGATCCCTGATGCTAGGGGTGGGGCCTGGTGCCCCTCTTGTAAGGCCAAGTTTTCCCCCTCACCTCCTGTGAGGTCAGGTTGTTAGAAAGAGCCCGGCCCCCGCCCCCGCCCCCTACCCCTCGCCCCCCTCTTCTCCTGCCATGCCATGCTGGCTCCCCTTCACCTCCCCCACAACTGGAAGCTTCTGAAGCTGCCACCACAAGCAGACCCTGGCGCCACGCTTCCCGTACAGCCTGCGGAACGGGGAGCCAGAGAAACCGCTTTTCTTTATAAATGACCCAGCCCCAGGGGCTCCTTTGCAGCAACACAGATGGGCTAAGATGGCCTTCCCTGGACTCAGCCTCAGGGGAGGACTCTAAAGCCCTCCCCGATACCATGCACCAGCATCAACCCACTTGCACGAGTCTGGGGAGACAGGACACTCACACTGCACCTCACAAAAAGCCACTTTATTACTCACAGGCAGGCAGCAGGGAACGGTAGAAGCCGAGGATCCATGGTGAGCCAGTTCCGAGGCCCCGGAAAGCTGCCCAGAACGAATGGAGGCTTGTCTATGTGTGCCCCGCTTCACACAGCTGAGGGACCCCAAAGCTGCACTCTGCACCCACACCCAGGGTGACCCGACCCATGGGCTACAGCGCGAGGGCCATCCTGCCCCAGGAGGCAGAGGAGCAGAGCCAGCGCTGCCGGCCAGTCCCTCCCTAGACCCGGCTGTTGCATTCCTGGTGCGTTCTTCAGGTATTCTTGCGTGAGAAGGGAGGGCCTTGCTCATTCTGAGGCCATCTGGGACTTGTCCTGCAGATGCCAAGACAGAACAGGAAGTGGATTTATGGGATGGGGACTTCCTGTGAGGGGTGGAGGGGAGATGAAGGAGGAGTAGGTGGGAGCTCCAGCTGGGGGTGTGGTTGTGGCACCTGTGGAAGGGGAGGGGAGGAAGGTGACTGGGCAGCACCAACCTTGGACTGCAGCTCAAGACCCTACCAGCCAGGCTCGGAGGAACCCCTGGGAAAGATGCCTTCCAAGGGAGCCCCTGTGGATGGAGTGGTCTGGGTCAAGCACTCCGCCATTGCCCAAACTGGACTTCCAGTCTGTGGCACCTCCTGTGAGGAGCTCAGGAGTCGCTGCTCCACCCTAACGATGAGTCAGCTGAGCAGACTGAAAATCAGCAATTCTTCCCACAACCAGAACAGCCGTGAGGACATGGGTACCTGGTGCGCCCAAGGCTGGAGGGGCTGGCAGTGCAGGGGCCACGCTTTGCCGGAGCAGAGACCCATCAGTGGGCACCACCTCAGGAGCCTGTTCCAGGGCGGGGAACCAAACCCTAGCTGGCGAATCGCTGGAGGCTCAGTGTGGGCAGCTCCAAACTCCTCCAGCAGATCCAGTCACGGGGGACCCCACACATGTGTGTTTTAACCCAGGAGCTCCACCACATTCTCACAGTGAGTAACAGAGAAAAGTCTCCTCGTTCTTCAGGTAGCAGAACAGAAAATGGATCATTTTCAAACACACCAGAACATTCTGTTGTTAACAAAAGCTGCCCTCAGGAGAAGCTGTTTAAACCAGAGCATAACGTGCTGGGGGAAGAGAAACATCCAGCTTCCGCCCCCTCGAGCCATCCTGTCCCACCTAAGAAGGTGAGGGGCGGGCAGCTGAGAAACCCTTGAGACGTTCACCGCCCAGCACACAGGCTCAGTGAAGACAGACCCGGTTAAAAGGTGATAGAATTCCCGCACCGCCCCCCATCTTACAACCGCCTCACTAAAGACATCATTGCAGCCGCTCTTCATACTCTGTACATCATGCCTGGCTACCCAGAAAATATTATGGCCAGGCGCAGTGGCTCAAGCCTATAATCCCAGCACTTTGGGAGGCCGAGGCGGGCGGATCACGAGGTCAAGAGATCGAGACCATCCTGGTCAACATGGTGAAACCCTGTCTCTACTACGAATACAAAAATTGGCTGGGCGTGGTGGTGTGTGCCTGTAGTCCCAGCTACTTGGGAGGCTGAGGCAGGAGAATTGCTTGAACCTGGGAGGTGGAGGTTGCAGTGAGCCAAGATTGTGCCATTGCACTCCAGCCTGGCGCCTGGTGACAAAGTGAGACTCTGTCTCAAAAAAAAAAAAAAAAAAAAAAAAACGATTACAAGACACACTAAAAGGCAAAACAAACAAACAAAAACAAAAAAACCCACACCAGAATTTGAAAAGCCAGAACAACCGTTAGAATCAGACGTGACAGGTGTATTGGAATTGTGAGACCAGTGAGTTAAAACAGCAATGAGTAAGATGCCAGGCGCTCTAGTGGATGAAGCAGGGAGCACACGGGAGCAGATGGGTACTGTAAGCAGACAGATGGGAAGTCTAGGAAGGGATCCAGAAGAAACACCGGAGACAGAAAACACTGCCACAGAAATGAAGACTGCCTTCGACTGGCTCATTAGTAGCCTGGACATAGCTGGGAAAAGAACCTCTGAGCTTGAGGATAGCTCAATGGACACTTCCAAATGTGAAAGAGAAAGAGAACAATGACTGAAAAAAACCGGAACAAAATATCCAAAAGCTGCAGGAGACCCACAAAAGGTGTAGCAGACACCAGAAGAAGAAAGAGGGAAAGGCACAGCAAGAAAAAACTGAAACAGTAATGACTGAGAGTTTCTCCAAATGAATGTCAGACTCCAAACCGCAGATTCAGGAAGCTCAGAAAACGCCAAGCCAGATAAACGCCAAAGTAAAACAAAGCAAAAAGCACCCCCAGGAAAGAAAAGAAACACACAAAATGAACCCGGGAGGCGGAGGCTGCGGTGAGCCGAGATCTCGCCATGGCGCTCCAGCCTGGCGACAGAGCAAGACTCCGTCTCAAAACAAACAGACAGACACCGAGCCAACAACCCAGAGATGTTTAAATCAGAGTGGGTAACAAAAACGACACCCAGCTAAACGCTGTCTGTAGGAAACGCACTTTAAACTGGACACATAGACTAAAAGTAAAGGAGCGGAGAAAGAGACACCATGTCAGCGCCAACGGAAGGAAAGCAGGAGTAGCTGTTGATTTCGGACGACGCAGAGTTCAGGGCAGAGAACGCCATCGGCGATGAGGAGAAAGCATTCCATAATGATACAGAGGCCGAGCTGTTCAAGAACACATAGCAATCCTTAAGGGATGTGCACCCCACGACAGAGCGTCAAACTACGTGAGGCAAAAACCGTGGGGAGAAAGGTGCCAGTGCATGGTCAGAGCTGGAGACTAACAGGCTCACGCAGATACGGGCCAAACTGTGTCTCCCCAAAAGTTTATTTGTTGTGCCCTGACCTCCAGTGTGACTGGAGAAAAGGCTTTTAGGAGGTTTTCGGGTGAAATGAGATCACAAGGATGGGGTCCTAATTCCACACCACTGAGATCCCCCAGCACGCAGGCATCAGGGAAAGGCCACGTGAGGACACGGCGAGAAGGCGGCTGTCTGTGAGGCAGGAAGAGAGCCCTCGCCAGAACCCGAGTGTGCTGGCACCCTGGATTTGGACTCCCAGCCTCCAGAACTGTGAGAAATAAGTGTCTGCTGTTTCAGATTCCGGGTCGGCGGTACTCTTTATGGCAGCCTGAGCAGAATGAGACAACTCCCAAGCTGCCTGGAGACCATGGCCCCCACTCCTGAGGGTGGGAAGCTAGAGGGAGGCCTGAGCAGCACACCGTGGCAGCCAGTCCGTGCCTCGGGCCACACAGTCTGGCTTCTCCATCCACTTTGGGGAAGGAGCTCCTCATGGTTCCTGGGGCCTTTCCCCCAAGAGAAGGCTTTGAGGTGCACAATTATGGGCACAGCACCCCCCGTGCACTGCAGCTGCCTCCATCATGGCTTCTCACTGGGCTGTGACGGGGGTCCCTTCTTCCTCCATCCTCGTTTTTTGCCTCCTCTCCCTTGACTGTGACTTCTGTAGGTCTCTGAGCCTTCCCTGGCTACATGAGGGGCCTGAGCGCCTAATAACCACGCTCTCACTGGACTAGGGGTGGCTGCTCGTGCCCAAGCACAGTGACTCAGGCCAAGGGTGTCCTGAGTTTGGCTTGGCCCCACGGGGTCCCTTTCTGCCCCTGTGCAGCAGCCCCACGTCCTCCGCTGCTCAGGGCCAGCTTCTCCTCCAAGACAGCCACTCCTCTCCCCGCCTCAACTCAGGACACCAGAGTCCCAGTGCCCAGCAGCAGGGACCTGAGTCGTGGCCCCTGTCAAGAGCATGCCCCTTAGCATATGAGAACTCCCAGCTTAGCCCAGCCAGTGTTTCAGGGACGGGAAGCACCAGGCCCCAGGGGTCACTGGGGGGGAGGGGAGTAGAGAGCACACCTGCTTTTGCCCCTTGGTTTCAGGCTTTTGCGGGTCTTCCTGGTGGGGTGAGACGTCACGCGGCATCGTGGGTTTCGTGCACCTGGAAGGTGCTGCACCATCCCCCGGGTTGCGGGCCTCCATCACACAGTGACAACTCCGAGGGGCTTGGGCTGTGCCTCCAACACCCGCCCCTCTGGCATCTCTCAGTGCAGAAGCTCCTCCATGGCAGGGCGGGCAATGTAGCCAGGAGCCCCTTCACCCCAGCCCTGCCTTGGCTGAGCAGGTCAAGATCCTGGAGCATTGCCTCTCATGAGTGGGGCCTGCTGGCCATGCGGCCTGGCTGCCCTCCTCAGAGGAGACGACTCCTCTCTTCAGGGGCCCCTCAGGCTTTCACGGGTGGCATCTGCCGCAGTTTCATGCTGCTCTTCCACCGGCACCCACACCGCCTGATGATGCCCTCCACCCTCCACCCCATGCGTCCCCAATGCCTGGGCCGCAGCTCCTGCCAGGACCTCCCTCAACTGCTTGTTCTCCAGGTGGCCGTCGGTGCCGCTCTGTCCCGGGAGGTACACCTGCCTCATTGCCTCATTCTGACTTTGGTGCTTGCTGCTAGATGGCAACGAGCCAGGCTTCCTAAGCTCTGGCATTTTAACACCGCCTCATCAGAGCGAGGCAGGACCCAGGCAGCTTCCTCAGCGTTAACCCCGGAGGGAGGCACCTGCCTGATTCAGACAGAGCCTGAAACCCAGGAAGGAGCCTTCGCCCAGCAGCAGAGGGCAAAGACACAGCCTGGGAGGGACTCTTGGAGAAAGGAATCCACAGCTTATCTGACACAGAGGCACTTGGGGATAAAGAAACTAACACTATGTGTTAGTGTTAGCTGGGACTACAGTGCGCGCCTCCACACCCGGCTAACTTTTGTACTTTTAGTAGAAATGAAGCTTGTTTCACCACGTTGCCCAGGCTGGTCTTGAACTCCTGGCCCCAAGTGATCCACCCACCTCGGCCTCCCAAAGGGCTGGGATTACAGGTGTGAGTCACCGCACCCCACCCAGCATAAAGCTCTTGAATGGAAATTCCTGAGAAAGACCAGCACCTGCTCTCCGACACATCACACCCAGCCTCTGTCTGCAGGGTGAAGGCGGGATGCTTTCCTCACTTTCCAACAATGCAACAAAACAAAAAAGTTTTGTTTGTGTAATCTCTGCCCCTGGATGGTCCTAGGGCCACTGTCCCCTAGGTTCCTGGCCTGTACTTCAGCCACCTCCGCCCGGCCCACCTGGGTCCCTGTGGTGCCACCTGGTGCTGACCGGTCACTGGGGCTGGGAGGGCACCGTCTCCTTCTTGGCTGTTCCTTCCTGCCACTTCTAGACAGGGGTGAAATGCCGGCCTGCAGGCATCCGAGAGCACACGTGCTGAGCAACCCACTGAGTCTCTGTAGCTGTCGCAAGCGAGGTGTCAGACGCTAACACTGTTCCTGGCTTTCACTGCTGCCTGGAATTGTATCTCCTTAATAAATGACTCACTGTAACCCTGGCCTCAGGCTATGCTTTCTAGGAAGTCCTGGAGTATCAGCTATCTTTTGCCGCATAGCAAACTGCTCCCAAGCTTACTGGGCTAAACCATTTTATTTGCTCATGGCTCTGTGGACCAGGCTATTGGGGTGGGCTCAGCTGGGCAGTTCTCTATGGCTACTGTGCAGCTTGGCCATCTGGCAGCTGACCGGGGCCGGATGTGGCAACGCCTCTCATGAGCCAGGCAGCTGGTGCCAGCCCGTGGCTGGTTGATCCAGGATGCCTCAGCTGCTCCACGCAGCTGCTGATACTCCAGAGGGCTAGACCTGACTGCCTTACAGCCTCAGGCAAGGTTCCATGAGGCAGGGGCAAAAGCTGAGCAGCCTGGAGGCCTTCCCTGGGGTGGTCCTATTGGCGCCCTGCCACTCTCTGTGGGTCAAGGTAAGTCACAGCCCAGCCTGGATCACGGGGCAGAGAAAAGGCTTCACCTCTTGGTAACAGAGCAGCAGCGTCTCACTGAAGAGGCGCACGACAAAGAAGGGAGGGATTGTGCCATCTCGGCAGACGTCCTGCGATGCCAGCCAGAGACAACCCCCATAACACCGTCCCTAATGTTACTTTGGAAGGCAGCAAACCGGAATGTGGAGCCTACATTCCAGGGAGGAAGAGATGAACTCGTCATCGGTATTTAGATTATGTGACTGAATATCTGGGGGAAGGTGAATGTGTCACCTTTAATATGTGAAAGGTTTAATATGTGAGCCTTTTACGTGTTAAATGAGGTTTCATCTCTTCCATGGTCCATGTTCCATGAGTCCACCTTCCATGGGTCAATCATCTTCCATGTGTCAATCATCTTCCAAGTGTCCATCTTCCATGGGCCAATCTTCCAAGTGTCCATCTTCCATGGGTCAATCATCTTCCATGGGTCAATCATCTTCCATGTGTCAGTCTTCCATGGGTCAATCATCTTCTATGTGTCAATCATCTTCCATGGGTCAATCATCTTCCATGTGTCAATCATCTTCCAAGTGTCAGTCTTCCATGGGCCAATCTTCCATGCGTCAATAATACTTTTCTGCCTTATTTCTTTATGTTTTGTCAATGTTGAGCTTCCCACTCTGGCCTTCTTTCCCTCTTAGAATTAATTAGTGGAATTCCTACACCTGGCTTTAAAACCTGCCAGTTAGCTGGGTGTAGTGGTGTGTGCCTGTGTAGCAGTGGTCCCAGCTGCTTGGGAGCTGAGGCAGGAGGATCACTGGAGCCCAGGAGTTCATGTCCAGCCTGGGTTACAGAGCGAGGCACTGTCCCTTTGAAAAAAACCTGCCAGTTCTCCCAATTTCTTGTGAAATAAATGTTGACAAAGTAAGAAGGGGGAAAAAAAAATCCGCTCTTTGTTTACAGCTGCAGAAAAGCAGGTGCATTTCTGTACCATAAACCACCCCACAGGTCTTGAAGACACATTTGAACACCTGTGTTCATAGCAGCACTGTTCACAGCAGCTAAAACGTAAAAGCACCCAAGCATCCATGAACAGGTGAGTGGATGAGAAAATGTGGTCCATCCATACAATGGGACATTCCTCGGCCTTACAGAGGAAGGAAATTCTGATATACGCCACCACTCAGATGAACCTTGAGGACACTGTGCTGGGGAAAATAAGCCTGACCCGAAAGGACAAACACTGTGTAATTCCTCTTAAAAGAGGTCCTTGGAGCAGTCACATGTCACATTCCCAGAGACAGAGAGTGGAAAGGTGGGTGCCAGGGGCTGGGACAGGGAGAGTGGGGAGCGAATGTTTAATGGCGGCCGAGTTTCAGTTTGGGAAGACTGAAAGGTTTCACATCCTTCTACACATGAAACCTTTTACATATTAAATGCATTCAGGATGTGGTACAGTCATTGTGAATATATTTAATACTGCTGAATTGTATACTTAAAATAATTAAGATGGTAAATTTTATGTTACGTGCGTTTTACCACAATAAGTTTTTTTTTCTTATTTTGGAAAAAAAGAGGCAATGCTTAACCCTGAAGAAATGCTGGGCATGACTGGGGAGGGAGGACCCTTCCTGCAGGAGACCCCAAGCAGCGTCTGCCTCAGAGAGAAATAATCCCAGCCCCAGCATGCAGGGGCAGACTCCAGGCTGCCTGCAGCCCTGCCCCCCACTCAGAGCCACGCTCTGTAAACCAAATGTACCAGTAATCTGTGTGATGCTCACATGTCAACATGGGTTTACCATTGGCTACGGTTAAAAGACCACACATGTCCCAAAGTGAAAAGTAAAACAGTGGGCCAGGTGCAGTGGCTCACGCCTATAATCCCAGCACTTTGGGAGACCAAGACAGGTGGATCACTTGAGGTCAGGAGTTTGAGACTAGCCTGGCCAACACGCCAAAACCCTGCCTCTACTAAAAATACAAGAATTCTCCAGGCGTGGTGGTGGGCACCTGTAATCCAAGCTATTTATGTGGCTGCATCATAAGAATCACTTGAACCTATACGTAGAGGTTGCAGTGAGCTGAGATGGAGCCACTGCACTCTAGCCTGGGCAAGAGCAAGACTTGATCTCAAAATAAGTTATGTCATCCTGAGATTGCCGCAATTCGGTCCCATCTTCAGGCTCCTCTCCTAATTCTAGTTCTCTTGCTGTTTCCACCACATCCGCAGTGACTTCCTCCACTGACGTCTTCAGCTCCTCAGAGGCACCCGTGAGGGTTGAGATCAGCTTCTTCCAAACTCCTGCTCATGTTGCTGTTTTAACCTTCTCCCGTGAATCATTAATGTTGTTGACGGCGTGTAGAATGCTGAATCCTTTCCAGAAGGTTTTCAGTGAACTCTGCCCAGAGCCATCATGGGAATCGGTGTCTGCAGCCGCTATAGCCTTAGAAGCGTGTTTCTTCAATAGTGAGACTCGGACGCCGACCCGACCCCTTGGTCCGTGGGCTGCACACTCGAAATGGTGTTACAGGCCCGAAAACGGTGTGACTCTCCGTCTGGGTCTCCATCAGCACTCTGGTAACTAGGTGCATTGCCAATGAATAGAAATATATCTTGAGACAGGGTCTGGCTCTGCCACCCAGGCTGGAGTGCAGTGGCGTGATCGTGGCTGACTGCAGTCCTGCTCTCCCCGGCTCAAGCGACGCTCCCACCTCAGCCTCCTGAGTAGCTGAGACCACAGGCATGAGCTACCATGTATGGCTCATTTTTAAATTTTTTGTAAAGATAGGGTCTCCTTATGTTGCTCAGGCTGGTCTCGAATTCCTAGGCTCGAGTGAGCCTCCTGCCTCGGATTCCAAAGTTCTGGGATTACGAACATGAGCGTGGTGCCCAGGCTACAGTAATATTATGAAAGGAATCTTGTTTTCCCCGAGCAGCAGCTCTCAACAGTGGGCTTAATGGATTCCGTGAAGCATACCGTAAACAGATGTGCTGCCCTCCAGGCTGTGTTGCTCCATTTCTACAGCACAGGCAGAGTACATCTGGCATAATTCTCAAGGGCCCTAGGATTTCCTGAATGGCGAATGGGCTGGCTTCCGTCTGAGGCCACCAGCTGCATTCGCCCCTAACAAGAGGGTCAGCCTGTGCTGTGAAGCTTCAAAGCCAGGCACTGGCTTCTCTCTAGCTTTGAAAAGCTTAGATGGCATCTTCCTCCAACAGAAAACTATGTTGTCTACGTGAAAACTCCGTGTAGCGTGGCCACCTTCATTGGTGATCTCAGCTGGATGCTCCGGGTAACCTGCTGCAGCTTCTCCATAGTACCTGCTGCCTCACCTCCAACTCTCGTGTTACAGAGCTGATTTCTTTCCTCAAACCTCATAAACCAAGCTCTGTTTGCTTCAAACTTTTCTTCTGCAGCCTCCTCACCTCTCCCAGCCTCCATAGATTTTTTTTTTTTAGATGGAGTTTTGCTCTTGTTGCTCAGGCTGCAGTACAATGGCGTGATCTCGGCTCACCACAACCTCTGCCTCCTGGGTTCAAGTGACTCTCCTACCTCAGCCTCCCAAGTAGCTGGGAATATAGGCAGGTGCCACCGTGCCTGGCTAATTTTGTATTTTTAATAGAGATGGGGTTTCTGCATGTTGGTCAGGCTGGTCTTGAACTCCCGACCTCAGATGATCCGCCCACCTCAGCCTCCCAAAGTGCTGCGATTACAGGTGTGAGCCACTGCGCCCGGCCACCTCCACAGACTTTAAGAGCTAATAATAAAACATAAGAATATATGCCATAAAAGTTATGTGAATGTGGGCTCTCCCTCCCTCTTTCAAAATATCCTGTTGTACGTAATATCTTCAGACCACAGTTTACTCCCGGTGGCTGGAACCACAGAAAGCGAAACCACGGACAAGGGCCGGGGGTACTGTAAGGCGTTCTGTTCTTTAAATATTCCAGATGTGAAATCCTTTATCAGATACATGATTTTAGAATGCTTTCTTCCAGTCTGTGAATTGCCTTTTAATTCTGTTAACAGTGTCTTCCCAAGAGCAGATGCTTTTAATTCTGATGAAGTCTGGTTTATCATTTATATAGATGATTGCTTTTGATATCATAGCTAAAAAATCTTCGACCACTCTCAAGATCACAGAAATGTTCGCTCGTGTTTACCTCCGGAAAGGGTACAGCCGCAGGTGTGACATTTAGGTTTACAGAGCATTTTGAGTTATTTTTGTATGCCGTCCGGGTATAGATGGAGGCTCTCTTTTTCTTTTTGCACATGCATATTCAATAGTTCCAGCATCATTTGTTGAAAAGACATTTCTTTCTCCACTGAATTGTCTCGTTTACATAATGTTATACCACTTCACATACAGTACAGGAAACTTACGTCAGTGTTACGGATTGAAATTGTGTCCCACAAAATTCATATGTTGAAGTCCCAACCCTCAGTACCTGGTTATGTGATTATATCTGAAGATGAGACCTTTGGCTGGGCATGGTGGCTCAGGCCGGTAATCCCAACACTTTGGGAGGCCGAGGCAGGCAGATCACCTGAGGTCAGGAGTTTGAGACCAGCCTGGCCAATATGGTGAAACCTTGTCTCTACTAAATAAAGAATACAAAAATTAGCTGGGCGTGGTGGTGGGCACCTGTAGTTCCAGCTGCTTGGGGGGCTGAGGCAGGAGAATCACTTGAACCCAGGAGATAGAGGTTGCAATGAGCCGAGATCGCGTCACTGCACTCCAGTGTGGGTGATAGAGCGAGACTCTGTCTCAAAAAAAAGAAACAAAAAAGATAAGATCTTTAAAGAGGTGATTTAGGCCAGGTGTGTTGGCTCATGCCTGTAATCCCAGCATTTCGGGAGGCCAAGGTGGGCTCATTGCCTGAGCTCAGGAGTTCAAGAACAGCCTGGCCAACATGGCAAAATCCCGTCTCTGCTAAAATACAAAAAATTAGCTGGGCATGGTAGCACCCACCTGTAATCCCAGCTACTCAGGAGGGCGAGGCAGGAGAATCACTTGAATCCAGGAGGCAGAGGTTGCAGTGAGCTGAGATCACGCCACTATACTCCAGCCTGGGCAAGAGAGTGAGACTCCATCTTAAATCAATAAATAAAGAGGTGATTAAGTAGAAATGGGGCACGAAGGTGGAGCTCTCATTCAATATGATTGGCATTCCTATAAGAGGAGACCAGGTGACTCCCAGTCTCCCCGGCTGAGCACGTGTGGAGGAAAGGCCACGTGAAGGGAGAGAGGCTTCTGCAGAGACCGCACCTGTCAACGTCTTGGTCACGGACGTTCAGGCTTCAGAATGGTCAGCGGATACGTTTCTGCTGCCGAAACCATCTAGTCTGAGGTAGCTTGCTATGGAAGTTCTAGAAAACAAGGAAAGTGGGGCTCTGTGTGATGTGGAGGACCAGAGCCTTTGTGCAGGGGGGCCTGACCTGCCACCCTCGAGGCCTGGACAGGGCTGAGGAATGCCCACGTCTGTGCTTCTACCAGTTTGCACAGCCCTGGCAGCGGGAGATGGGTTCTGTGCTGTTAGGTGAATACAGGGCACCTGACTGGTCCAAGCATGCCACCCAGAGGCAGCCTGGGAACTGCACCTGCTGGGCAGGACCCGGGCTCCACCTGCGCCTTTCCTGACAGCCCATCAGAATCCAAGATCTGTGGTCTGGGTGGGCCCAGGGGGCCCTGGCGTTGGCACAGAACCTCTAGAGCCAGGAAGGTGGTGGCCGTGTTTGGTGGTTTCTTCCAGCCTGAGCATGTCCCCTGGGGCTGGTGGGATAGGAAACCCTCATGTACAGGTCCTTTTCGGCTGCTCAGGGTCCCTGGGCAGCTGAAGCCTGGGGGCCGTCCCTTGGCTGGGAGGGCTTCCAGGGTGCACGCTGCCCTGGACCAGGACATGGGTGGTTCGTTGTGGGGCAGGGGAGTGGCTGGCCTTGGGTAGAGAGGAGCAGAATGAAGGCCCGAGGAGGGAGGGGGCTGGGCAGAGGCAGACGCTGTGGCCATGCTGGGCCGCAGCCCCATCTGTCCTCTGGGGTCCCCCATGTCCCCCCATTCTGTTCCCCTTTGCCACCCTGCATTTAAGAGAGGCAACGTGTTCTTGAGTCCGAGTGGGATCCGAGGGAACTGCCTTTGGAACTCCTCTTTCAGGACCGAGGTGGCAGCTGGGGAAGCCGTCTCCCGTCAGCATTGCGGAGAACACATGTTCTCACTGCCCTGATCTGCCCAGCAGTGCAGCTTCCAGTCCCCAGGTCTGAGCAGACCCAGGGCAGAGGCCTGTACTAGAGACCCAGGGGCAAGAGCCTCAGCCTCATCCACCCCATCCTTCTTCCAGGCTGTGGCCAGTGAGATTTTTCTCAAACGATCAATCTGGTCCCATCATCTTCCTGATCAAGACATCCTAGCAGCCTCCGAGTACCTTCAGAACAAAATCCAACACCCCTGGCCTGGACACAAGGGCCTGCCCCTCCTGTCAGCGGCACTGGTGAGTGGCAGGTGTGCTGAGGACTCGGGCCATATAGGGTGTTTCACCACAGCCCATCCTAGCAAATGGCTCAAGGGTTCCATTCACTGATTCTAACCACTTAAACTGTTTAGCTAGTTCGTTCCACAAATACTCACGGAGCACCTGGCGTGCTAGACACTGCTCTTCCTCCTGGGATTGTCAGGAAACAAAAGAGACAAAACTGTCTTCCAGAGCTTACGGGAAGGATAAACACCCCAAACGAGTGAATTCTACCACACAAGGGTGATTCCTCTATGGGAAGAATAGAGCTGAGAAAGAGGCTGGGATCCCTGGGAGTGCACTTTGAGTCAGAAGAGGCTCCCTGCGTGATGTCTGGGTAAAGACACGAAGAGGGGCGGGGGCAGCCCTGTGGGTATCAGAGGAGGAGGCTGACACAGGGCTGGGGTAGCCAGAGGCAAGCTCATGTGGTGACTCAGTCGCCTTTGGTGACTCAGCTCTTACTCGGAATGAGCCCAAAGCCATTTTGAGCACAGGATGATGTATATTGACTTAAAATTTTGAAGGATATTTGTGGCAGTTCTTGTGGAATAGACAGGACCAGGGGTGGCTCTTTCATCACCCAGGTCAGAAATGCAGGGCTCTGTCAGGCTCCGACATGTGTCGAAGTGAGAGGCCACAGAATTTGCTGCGTGGCTGTGGGCGGGGGCATCAAAGACGGCCCTGAGGTTTCTGGCCAGAGCAGGGATAGGATTTCCAGCCTCCAGACAGGGTGTTGGGTGGATTGATCTGTGTGAGCGGAACAGACCCTTGCGTTTCGATGTGATGGGCGGGTGGCTGTTGGACACCCTGAGGGAGAGGTCAGACAGGTCATGGCTTATCTGGAGGCCCAGAGAAAGATCTGAGC
Organism: Callithrix jacchus; assembly: GCF_049354715.1. NCBI lineage: Eukaryota > Metazoa > Chordata > Mammalia > Primates > Cebidae > Callithrix > Callithrix jacchus. Next base: position 192,647,343 of record NC_133504.1, read on the forward strand.
TGAAATATGAATTTGGGAAGTGTTACTTACAGCCATGCAACTAGATGGCCTTAAAATAACCTTCGGGTCCATCCATGATGGCTAAGTAGAAACAGCTGTGGTCTCACAGAGATGAATGAAGAGGGGTGAGTGAATTCAGCTTCTTCAACTGCAATATCCAGGTTCTCACACTGGGACTAATTAGGCAAGCAACTTGACTCACAGAAAACAAAGTGAAGTGGTGGAGGGGTCCATGGCCTGCTCTGGAGTGGCACAGAGCCAAAGGAAACCCACCCCAGCCAAGGAAGCGGTGAGTGACTGTGTGACCCTGCCTGGGAAATCAGGCTTCTCCGGCAGATCAGGAGATCCCTTCATGAGCCCCTGCCACCAGTGCCTGGGTCCAATACACAGAACTTTGTGGAACTTCAGCAGAGCAGCCGCTCGGCCACACACAGAGACTCAGGCGTTTACATACTCCAGCCGTAGGATCCCTGCCACGGCGGGAAATCCATCCTTCCATATTCCCAGGAAGAGGGCTGACTCCATGGAGCCAGCAGAATTGTTCTGCTGACCTCACCTCCACAGCACCTCACAGGCTAAGACCCACTGGCTCGGACTCCCAGCCAGCCAACAGCAGCAGACCAAACTCTGCCAGAGACTGGTCTGAGTTCCCAGGGGAGGGGAGGCTGCCATCTCTGCAGTTCGGTAGACTTGGCCGTTCCAGTCTGAGACTTTGGCGAATACAAGCTGTCCAGCTGAGGGGGGGTCCTCCATAACACAGCACAGCTGCCTTGCCAGGTCATGGCCAGAGTGGTTCTTTACGAGTGATTCCAATCCACTCCTCCTCACTGGGTGAGTCCTCCCTGCAGGGGCTTCAGCCACTCCAGCCAGCATTCTGTGGACAGAGCTCGGATCTCTCACTGGGATGGAGCTCCTGCGGGGAGGGGCAGCCGCCATCTCTGCAGTTTGTTTGACTTAAGTCATTCCAGCCTGACAGCTTTGGAGAATACAAATGGTCTGGATGAGGAAGGACTCCACTGTACCAACAAAACACAGCACACCTGCTCTACCAAAAAAGCAGCCAGGCGGCTTCTTTCAGTGGGTCCCTGATCCCATTTCTCCTGACTGGGTGAGACCTCCCAACAGGTGTCTACAGCCACCTCCTGCAGGTGTGTTCAGGGTGGCAACAGGTCGGTACCCCGCAGGACAGAGCTTCCAGAGGAAGGAGCTGGCTGCCATCTTTGCCGTTTCTCAGTCTTCACTGGTGAGACGTCCAGGTGTGGGAAAAACCAGCTGTGGAGTGGACCCCCAGCAAGCTGCAGCCACCCTATGGTAGAGTGGCCGGACTGTTAGAAGAAAACAAATGGAAAACAACAACATCATCAGCAAAAGTCCCCACAAAAACCCCATTCAAAGGTCAGCACCCTCAAAGATTGAAGATAGACAAGCCCACAAAGATGAGAAAGAATCAACGCAGAGACGTTCATCGCCGAGAGTCGCCATGGTTTCCTGCTTCATCGGTGCGTGGACAGAACCCGGCACTCGTCCCCTACCCCGGCCAGCCTCCCACAGCCAGCCCTCTGTCACCTCCACGTCGCGCCCTTGGACCGCCCCAAGGCCACCGCCGCCGCCTCTCCTTAGCCGCTGCCCTGACGACCAGTCTCCTCTGCAGGTGTGCCACAACCACCACAGGACTCAGAGGCCGCCATCAACCGCCAGATCAACCTGGAGCTCTAGGCCTCCTGTGTTTACCTGTCCATGTCTTACTACTTTGACCACGATGATGTGGCTTTGAAGAACTTTGCCAAGTACTTTCTTCACCAATCTCATGAGGAGAGGGAACATGCTGAGAAACTGGTGAAGCTGCAGAACCGATGCAGTGGCCGCATCCTCCTCCACGATATCAGGAAACCAGACCACGTGACTGGGAGAGCGGGCTGAATGCGATGGAGTGTGCGTTACATTAGAAAAAGCTGTGAATCAGTCACGACTGGAACTGCACAAACTGGCCGCTGACAAACATGACCCCCATCTGTGTGACTTCATTGAGACGCATCACCTGAATGAGCAGGTGAAATCCATCACAGAATTGGGTGACCACGTGACCAACTTGCACAAGATGGGGGCACCCCAGTCTGGCTTAGCAGAGCATCTCTTTGACAAGCACACCTGGGAGACGGTGGTAATGAAAGCTAAGCCTTAGGCTGGTTTCCCCATAGCCACGGGGTGACTTCCCTGGTCACCGAGGCAGTGCCTGCATATTGGGGTTTCCTTTACCTTTTCTATAAGTTGTACCAAAACATCCACTCAAGTTCTTTGTACCATTCCTTCAAATAAAGAAATTTGGTACCAAAAAAAAAAATCAATGCAAAAACGCTGAAAACTCAGAGTGCCTCTTCTCCAAATGATTGCAATGCCTCTACAACAAGGCACAGAACTGGGCTGAGGCTGACGTGGCTGAATTGATGGAAGTAGGCTTCAGAAGGTGGGCAATAACAAACTTCGCTGAGCTGAAGGAGCATCTGTAACCCAATGCAAAGAAGCTCAGAATCATGATAAAACAATACAGGAGCTGAGAGCTGGAATAGCCAGTTTAGAGAGGGACATAACCTGACCTGATGGAGCTGAAAAACACAATATGAGAACTTCACAATGCAATTACAAGTATCAATAGCAGAATAGGCCAAGCAGAGGAAAGAATCTTAGAGCTTGAAGACTCTATTTTTGAAATAAGATAGGCAGACAAGAATAGAGAACAAAAAAGAATGAAAAGCAATGACGAAAAGCCTCTGAGAAATACAGGATTATGTAAAGACTCCAAACCTATGACTGACTGGGATACCTGAAAGAGATTGGGGGAATGGAACCAAATTTGGAAAACATACTTTAGGATATGATCCAGGAGAACTTCCCCAACCTAGCAAGACAGGTCAACATTAAAATTCAGGAAGTGCAGAGAACCCCAGTAAGACACTCCATGAGAAGATCAACCCCAAGACACATAATCATCAGATTCTCCAAGGCTGAAATGAAAGAAAAAGTGTTAAGGGCAGCCAGAGAGAAAGGCCAGGCCACCTACAAAGGGAAACCCATCAGACTAACAGTGGACCTCTCAGTGGAAACTCTACAAGTTAGAAGAGATTGGGGGCCAATATTCAACATTATTTTTTTGTGTTTTGTTTTGTTTTTTTTTTGAGACAGAGTCTTGCTCTGTTGCCAGGCTCCAGGCTGGAGTGCAGTGGCATGATCTCAGCTCACTTCAACCTCCACCTCCTGGGATCAAGTGATTTTCCTGCCTCAGCCTCCCAAGTAGCTGGGACTACAGGCACACACCACCACGCCCAGCTAGGTTTTGTATTTTTAGTAGAGACGGGGTTTTATCATGTTGGCCAGGATGGTCTTGAACTCTTGACGTCATGATCCACCTGCCTTGGCCTCCCAAAGTGCTGGGATTACAGGCATGAGCCACCACACCCCGCTCAACATTCTTAAAGAAAAGAATTTCCAACCCAGAATTTCATATCCAGCCAAACTAAGCGTCATAAGCAAAGGAGAAATAAGATCCTTTTCAGACAAGCAAATGCTGAGGGAATTCATCACCACCAAGCCTACCTTGCAAGAGTTCCTGAAGGAGGCACTAAATATGGAGAGGAAAAACTGTTTCCAGCCACTATGAAAACACACTGAAATACCCAGACCAGTGACACTACGAAGCAACCACATAAACAAGTCTGCAAAAGAATCATCTGGCATCATGATGGCAGGATCAAATCCACACATAACAATACTAACCTTAAATGTAAATGGGCAAATGCCCCAATTAAAAGACACAGCGTGGCAAGCTGCATAAAGAACCAAGATCCATCAGTGTGCTGTCTTCAAGAGACGCATCACACATGTGAAGACACACACAAGCCCAAAATAAGAGGATGGATAAAAATTTATCAAGCAAATGGAAAACAGAAAAAAGTAGAGGTTGCAATCCTATGTTTTGACAAAACAGACTTTAAATCAACAAAGATCAAAAAAGGCAAAGAAGGGTATTACAAAACGATAAAGGGTTCATTTCAACAAGACCTAACTATCCTAAATGTATATGCACTCAATACAGGAGCACCCAAATTCATAAACGAAGTTCTTTGAGATCCATAAGGAGACTTAGATTCTCACACAACAATAGAGGAAGACTTTAACACCTCACTGACAATATTAGACAAATCATTGAGAGAAAATTAACAAAGATATTCAGGACCTAAACTCAGCTCTGGATCAAGTGGACCTGGTAGATATCTACAGAATTCTCAACCAAAAAAATAACAGAATACACATTCTTCTCATCGTCACATGACACTTACTTAAAAATTGATCACATCATAGGAAGCAAAACACAACCCATCAAAAGCAAAACAACTGAAATCATAACAGTCTTTCAGACCACAGTGTTAGCTATATCATTAGCTAGACTAATAAATTAGAACTCAAGTTTAATAAATTCACTCAAAACCACTGAGCTACATGGAAATGGAGCAATCTGCTCCTGAGTGACTCTTGGGTAAATAATGAAATTAAGGCAGAAATCAAGAAGTTCCTTGAAAATAATCAGAACAAAAAGAAAATGTAGCAGAATCTCTGGGGCACAGCTAAAACAGTGTTAATAGGCAAATTTATAGCACTGAATGCCCACATCAAAAATCTATAAAAATTTCAAGTTAACAACCTCACATCTCAATTAAAAGAACTAGAGAACCAAGAACAAGCAAACTCAAAAGCTAGCAGAAGACAAGAAATAACCAGTATCAGAGCTGAGCTGAAGAAGACGGAGACACAAAAAAACCCTTTTAAAAATCTATGAATCCAGGAGCTGTTTTTAAAATTAATATAATAGACCACTAGCTAGACTAATAAAGAAGAAAAGTGAGAAGATTCAAGTAAACACAATCAGAAATAATAAGGGGGATATCACCACTGACTCCACAGAAATACAAACAACTATCAGCAAATACTGTAAACACCTCTATGCATGTAAACTAGAAAATCTAGAAGAAATGGATACATTCCTGGACACATACACCCTCCCAAGACTGAACCAGGAAGAAACTGAATCCCTGTATAGACCAACAATGAGTTCTGAAATTGAGGCAGTAGTAACCAGCCTATCAACCCAAAGAAGCCCAGGACCAGACAGATTCACAGCTGAATCCTACCAGAGGTACAAAGAGGAGCTGGTACTATTTCTATTGAATCTAGTCAGAAAAATTGAAAAGGAGGGACTCCGTCCTAACTCATTCTATGAGGCCAGCATCATCCTGATATCCAAACCTGGCAGAGACACAAGAAAACTTGAGGCCAATATCCTTGACGAACATCAGTGGAAAATCCTCAATAAAATACTGTCAAGTCAAATCCAGCAGCACATCAAAAGGCTTATACACCACAATTAAGTAGGCTACATCTCAGAGATGCAGCTTGGGACCATATACACAGATCAGTAAATGTGATTCATCACATAAACAGAACTAAAGGCAAAAACCACATATTTGTCTCAATAGATGCAGAAAAGGCCTTTGATAAAATCCAACATCCCTTTATGTTAAAAACTCTCAATAAACTAGTTGTTGAAGGAACGTATCTCAGAACAATAAAAGCCACATATGACAAACTCGCAGCCAATATCGTACTGAATGGGCAAAAGCTGGAAGCATTCCCCTTGAAGACCAGCACAGGACAAGGATGCCCTCTGTCACCATCCCTCCTATTCAACATAGTATTGGAAGTTTCGGCCAGGGCAATCAGGCAAGAGAAAGAAATGAAGCATAATCAAACAGGAAGAAAGAAAGTCAAATTATCTTTGTTTGCTGATGGTATAATTCTATATCTAGAAAAACCTATTGTGTGAGCCCAAAAGCTTCTTAAGCTGATAAGCAACTTCAGCAAAGTCTCAGGATACAAAATCAATGTCAAAAATGTCTAGCATTCCTACCTACCAACAACAGGCAAGCAGAGAGCCAAATCATGAATGAACTGCCATTCACAATTGCTATGAAGAGAATAAAATACCTGGGGATACAGCTAACAAGGGAAGTGAGGGACCACTTCAAGGAGAACTACGAACCACTGCTCAAGGAAATCAGAGATGACACAAATCAGAGAATGACAGAAACGTTCCATGCTCATGGATAGGAAGAATCATTATCATGAAAATGGCCATACTGTCCAAAGTAATTATAGATTCAATGCTAGTCCCATCTAACTACAATTGACATTCTTCACAAAATTAGAAAAACCATTTAAAAATTCACATGGAACCAAAAAAGAACCCAAATAGCCAAGACAATCCTCAGCAAAAAGAGCAAAGCTGGAGGTATTGTGCTACTTGACTTTATACTACGAGGCCACAGTAACCAAAACAGCATGATACTGGCACAAGAACAGACACACAGGCCAAGGGAACAGAATAGAAAACTCAGAAGTAAGACCACACATCTACAACCATATGATCTTTGACACACAGACCAATGGAACAGAATGAGATCACTCATCTACAACCGTCTGATCTTTGACAAACCTGACAAAAACAAGCAATAGAGAAAGGATTTCCTATTTAATATATGGTGCTGGGAGAGTTGGCTAGCCATATGCAGAAAATTGAAACTGGATCCCTTCCTTACACCTTATACAAAAATTAACTCAAGTTGGATTAAATACTTAAATGTATTATAAAACCCCGAACTATAAAAACCCTAGAAGAAAATCCAGGCAATACCATTCAGGACATAGTCATGGGCAAAGATTTTATGACCAAAATGCCAACAGCAATTACGGTAAAAGCAAAAATCGACAAATGGGATCAAATTAAACTAAAGAGCTTCTGCACAGCAAAAGAAACTAGCATCAGAGTGAACAGACAACCTAGAGAATGGGAGAAAATGTATGCAATCTATTCATCTGACAAAGAAACTTAAACAAATTTATGAGAAAAAAAACCAACTCCATTAAAAAGTAGGCAAAGAACACGAACAGATGCTCTTCAAAAGAAGACATACATGCAGCCAACAAACATACGGAAAAAAAGCTCATTACTGATTGATCACTGGAGAAACACAAATCAAAACCACAATGAGATACCATCTCATGCTGGTCAAGACTGGCTATCATTAAAAAGTGAAAAAGCAAGAGATGCTGGCAAGGTTGTGGAGAAAAAGGAACGCTTTGCACTCTTGGTGGGAGTGCAAATTAGTTTAACCATTGTGGAAGACAGTGTGGTGATTCCTTAAAGACCTAGAGGTCAAAATACCATTTGAGTATACGTCATTAATGGGTGTATACTCAAAAGAATGCAAATCATTCTGGCCAGGAGCAGTGGCTCAGGCCTGTAATCCCAGCACTTTGGGGGGCTGAGGTGTGTGGATCATGAGGTGAAGTTGATCAAGACCATCCTGGCCAACGTGGTGAAACCCTGTCTCTACCAAAAATACAAAATTTATCTGGGCATGGTGGTACATGCCTATAATCCCAGCTACCTGGGAGGCTGAGGCAGGAGAATTTCTTGAACTCCAGAGGCATAGGCTGCAGCGAGCCAAGATCACACCATTGCACTCCAGCCTGGTGACAGAGTGAGATTTTGTCTCAGATAAAAAAAAAAAAGAATATATATCATTCTATGATAAAGATACATACACACATAGGTTCACTGCAGCACTATTCACAATAGGCTGACATGGAATCAGCCTAAATGCCCACTGATGATAGACTAGATAAAGAAAATGTGATACATGTAGACCATGGAATACTATGCAACCATCAAAAGAAATGCAATCATGTCCTTTGCAGGGACCTGGATGGAGTTGGAAGCCATTATCCTCAGAAAACTAATGCAGGAACAGAAAACCAAATACCATGTAGTCTCACTTATAAGTGGGAGCTGAATGATGAAAGCACATGGACACAGGATGGACAGGGTAGGAGGGGAACAACACACACTGGGGCCTGTGGAGAGTGGTGGGTAGGGGGAGGGAGAGCATCAGGAGGAATTGCTAATGGAGGCTGGGCTTCTACCGAGGTGATGGGATGATTCGTGCAGCAGGCCAACAGGGAACACATTTATCCGTGTCGCACACTTGCACGTCCTGCACATGTACCCTTGAACTTTTTTTTTTTTTTTTTTGAGACAGAGTTTCGCTCTTGTTACCCAGGCTGGAGTGCAATGGCGCAATCTCGGCTCACCGCAACCTCCGCCTCCTGGGTTCAGGCAATTCTTCTGCCTCAGCCTCCTGAGTAGCTGGGATTACAGGCACGCGCCACCATGTCCAGCTCATATTTTGTATTTTTAGTAGAGACGGGGTTTCACCATGTTGACCAGGATGGTCTTGATCTCTTCACCTCATGATCCACTCGCCTCAGCCTCCCAAAGTGCTGGGATTACAGGTGTGAGCCACTGCGCCCGGCCTGTACCCTTGAACTTAAAATAAAAGTTGAAAAAAAAAATAACCTTCAAATGTAAAAAAAAAAAAAGAAAAGAACAACAAAAAATCTAGATGAGGTCACCAAGGGAGTGAGTATAGCACAGAAGGGACAGAATCAAGGGCTAAGCCTTGGGGACACCTGTGTGAAGAGGACCCCCGTGGCTCTCCATTGCTTTTACCTGTTTGGAAAAGTTTCAAGTTATTAGCCAATTGGGTTTTAGTTTAGATTGTGAGGTCTGGCTCCAGCCAATGGAGATCAGACACAGCAGTGAGGACAACCCCAAATGCATGAGGGATAAATATATCTGCTTTCCTTTGTTCATTGTACTCTCATGGCAAGACTGCTAGTGAGGGTGCCCTTCCAGGAAGTAAAAATCGCATTACTGAGAGATCCTTTGTCTCAGTGCTGCCCAACAGTAACAAGTCAATAAGCAAATGTGTGAGTGAAGGGCACCAGGATTCTTTTCTGTGTCTTTTTTTTTTTAATGTAATCACACTTAAAAAACGTAAGTTAATCTGTTTTCTTGGTAGTTTAGGGCCACGAGCCACTGAGCTCGGCCCACCCTCAGTTTTTATAATTCTATCACCAACAACCGTGTCACAAAATTAGGCTCTGAACAAATGCCTGATTATCATCTGATCCAGCAGAGAACTTGCTCACATTTATGAACAGTGCAGCTCCGAGTTGAACTGGTTCATATTTTCATTTATATTAAAAATTTGAAAAATAATTTTATGCTATTAAAATTCATGCTACTACTTGAGAGTTAACATAGAAATTCCCGTTACTAATTTATTCATATAATTTTAGAAATAACATATATTTTAAGCTAAAACATTTGTCATTTTTGTTTTGTACCTCTCGCCCAGTGTGACTTGCTATTTCTTACACAATCCACTCTCAGTTTTTCATTTTTTTTGAGTTAAAGTTTCACTCTGTCACCAAGGCTGGAGTGCAGTGACACAATCTCAGCTCACCGCAACCTCTGGCACCTGGATTCAAGTGATTCTCCTGCCTTAGCCTCCCAAGTAGCTTGGATTACAGGTGTGCACCACTGCACCTGGCTGATTTTTGTATTTTTAGTAGAGACGGGGGTTTGCCATATTGGCCAGGCTGGTGTCAAACTCCTGACCTCAAGTGATCTGCCAACCTCAGCCTCCCAAAGTCCCAGGATTACAGCCATGAGCCACTGCGCCTGGCCCGCCCTCAGTTTTTATAATTCTATCACCGACAACCGTGACACAAAATTAGCCTCTGAACAAATGCCTGATTATCATCTGACCCAGCAGAGAACTTGCTCACATTATTAATGAACAGTGCAGCGCCGAGTTGGACGTGGTTCATATTTTCATTTATGTTAATGAGTGAAAGAGAATTGAAATAAAAACGACATTGGAATGTCACCTCATCAGTGACATGAGTGCCTCTTTTGAGTCAGATGATAGTTGTCTAATACTCGAAGAACATTTCCTGAATTTTTAGTACTCTTCACAATGTAACGGTTACAGCCACAACACATGTTGAACTTTAATCTACATTACTTACATTTTCCCATAATTTTATTCAATCTAGACAGTCAATAAAAACAATCAAACCTGCATTTGTAGCATTTGCCAATTTCCGTGGTGTAAATGCCCCCATCATGGCCGACTTTGAGCCACACATGAAGTCACTGAGCACAGCCCTGGGAAGAGATCATGGAGCCCATTGCGGCTTTTACCCCCACGGCTACAACTGACGTCAGTGACCTCAAGTGCGCAGGTGATGCAAAATGTAGTAAAATACTTAGAAAGTGACGGCTTCAAGTATTTATTTCCCATGTTTTAAGTAAGCTTTAATTTTCAGCAAGGTCTGCATCTAATAACTGGCCTGCAAAGCTCCTGGCAGTGCAGCAATCCACTCCGGGAGCCAGTGCCAGCCGACTCCAGCACACACCGGCTCCTGGGCTCCTCTGGTGGGCCTGGCCTCAACAGGTGAGTCCTGGCAGTGCAGCAATCCACTCCGGGAGCCAGTGCCAGCCGACTCCAGCACACACCGGCTCCTGGGCTCCTCTGGTGGGCCTGGCCTCAACAGGTGAGTCCTGGCAGTGCAGCAATCCACTCCGGGAGCCAGTGCCAGCCAGCTCCAGCACACACCGGCTCCTGGGCTCTTCTGGTGGGCCTGGCCTCAACAGGTGAGTCCTGAAAGGAGAGCAGAAGCAGAAGCAGGAATGACACACACTGCCACAGGTGGGCCGCTGGGGAAGGGTGGTGACTTCTGAGGGGGTGGGGGTGAGGGCCTCAGCCCTACAACTGATTGCTGACAAATCAAAAACCAGAACAACCCTGAAGAGACCCTCATGCCTCAGATGAGATCAGAGCTGTGGGTGATGCCTTGATTTCAGCCTGGCGGAGCAAGAAGCAGAGGACCCAGCTGACCCCACAGAAAGTGGAGAGAGGGCCGGGCACAGTGGCTTATGCCTGGAAATCCAGCACTTGGGGAGGCCGAGGTGGGTGGATCACCTGAGGTCAGGAGTTTGAGACCAGCCTGGCCAACATGATGAAACCCAGTCTCTACTAAAAATACAAAATTAGCCAGGTGTGGTGACTGGTGCCTGTTATCCCAGCTACTTGGCAGGCTGAGGCAGGAGAATCGCTTGAATCTGGGAGGCGGAGGTTGTGGTGAGCTGAGATCGTGCCATTACACTCCAGCCTGGGCAACGAGAGTGAAACTCCGTCAGGAAAAAAAGAAAAAGGAAGGGAGGGAGGGAGGGAGGGAGGGAGGGAGGGAGGGAATGCATATGTGTTGTTTTAAGTTACCGAAATGGTGAAATTTGTTACACAGAAATAGAAAAATTAGCTAGTAAATTGACTCCCTTAGTTTGAACTTGAACTCATAAAAGATAAATCCATTTTAAAAATACCCACAAAAGTTTCTAAGGTGGTGTCCGATGGCCTAGAGATGCTGGAAGGAGCTGCTCAAGCTTGAAGACAGGAGCTGGGGGACAGAGCTGAGCTGCCCTGGATTACGTGGGGACAGAGCTGATTATGTTCACCTGGATTATGGGGAACCTGAGGGAGGTCCAGAAAGGAGGTGCTTGGAAGACTGAACAGTGGGGTCCGGTCGGGAGCGGGAGCCCCACCTTCGTGAGGCTGGGAGGGAGGCGTGGCAGGAGAAAAGATGATGGAAATTTTCTCCGGAGGTGCTGTGTGCCTAGAAACCACCGTACCCCTGCAGCCATAGGCAAGTTCTGCACAGCTCACAAACACTCTTGAGAAACAGTTGTGTTTTGGGGATTTTGTTTCTTTCTTTGCTTTTTTGAGTCGGGGAGCGTGATGGTTAATACGGAGTGTCATCCAACCCAAACTTGACTGGAGTGAAGGGTGCAAAGCACTGATCCTGGGTGTGTCTGTGAGGGCGCTGCCACAGGAGAGTGCCATCTCAGTCAGTGGACTGGGAGAGGCAGACCCACCCTCCATCTGGGTGGGCACCGTCTCATCAGCTGCCAGCGCGGCCAGGGTAGAGCAGGCAGAGGAACGTGGAAGGACCGGACTGGCTGAGTCTCCCAGCCTCTGTCTTTCTCCCGTGCGGGATGCTTCCTGCTCTCCGACCTCGGACTCCAAGTTCCTCAGCTGTGGGGCTCTTGGACTCACACCGGTGGTTTGTCAGCTTCGGCCACAGACACAGCTGCGCTGTCGGCGTCCCTGCTGTTGAGGTTTTGGGTCTCGGGCGGCTTCCTGGCGCCTCAGCTCGCAGACTGCGTATCCTGGGACCTCACCTTGTGATCGTGTGAGTCAGTTCTCCTCAGAAACCCCCTTCACAGATGCGTCTATCCTACTCATCCTGTCCCTCTAGAGAACGCTGACTAGCACAGCGAGAAAAGCTCAAAGGTGTGAGCAAAAGGACAGCCGGTACATAAGGTTACTGAGAACGTGTAAGGTCTTTATCGGGGGAAACTTTTACCCACTTCTTACCAAATAAATATTGAACAAGCATCTAAAGAACATTCACTGAATGAGGCATAACTTCTAGATCTCACCATGCTCAGTCAGGCCTGCGTGGCCCCAGCCTGATGTAGACGGCGCAGGCAGATGACAAGAAGGACCCATGCGTGGAGGGATGATGGAGGGAGTCACCCAGGACCAACAGGAGAAAGCCCAGGTGCCTTTGCCGATGATGTGAAGACACTGCCCAGACCACGCCTGAGCACAGAGTCAGGCAGAGTTCTGCAAACTCCTGAATCCTCGCTACCCGGCTAGGAGGGGTAGGAACTCTGCTCAGGGCTGTTTCCCGGTTACCATATTCCCCGCCCCACCCAGCACCTCTGGGCACTGTGGCCTCAGGCACAGTGATCCTCTGCTGAGAAGTCGGCCTCCAAAGACACCAAATGCTGCCCCTCTCTGCAGCATGTGACGCTGAGACGCTGCTTCCTTGCTGCTCCGTCTTCCAAGCCTGTGTCCTAAGCATGTTTCAGGGAGGCTAGAAACCGAATTCCAAACTCCAAGTCCAGAAGCTGGGTACCACCTTTCATCAAACACAGAAAGGTTATCCAAAGGTAGCTAGAAATGTGACTTATATCCACCCAGTCCCCATGACATGTCCCCAGATGGCCTCATGTTTGATGGCCATGCATGGTGGAATCTAGATTTGAGGTGAGTCGTTCCTCTTAGGGCAGCAGGTGGCTGTGACCAGGAATCACAAGGCCACCTTGTTCGAAGCTGCTGCCCACCCTGGAGTAATGATGGTCATCCGTTTGCTCATGGGTCTTGAGTGGCTCCAACTGGGTTGCTGAGGGTGAAGACTGGATGGTAAGAAATGGATTCAGGCTGCTGGAGGAGCAGGTGCAGAGCCAAGCAACAGGGATGAGCCTCCTCTCACCTCTCAGGAAGCCGGCTTTCTCCTTTGCGCCACATCTATGGGCAGGCCTGCTGCCCACCATTTATAAAATAAGAATATGTAGAAGGAGATGGAATGGATATAACCAGAAAATTTAGAGAGACATAAAATTTTAAAAAACAAAAGTTAAAAGATTGAAAAAGGTAATTAAGAAACGGATGTGGGTGTAAATTTGAACAAACAGTGCAGCTCAGTATTAATGGATAAAATAATGATATGAAAATTTACTTCCACTAACGAATATAATTTGGACAAATATATCCAAAGAAAATATAACATTAATGAATGAATATGAAGGCAAGAAAGAATAAACTGAGGAACAAAACATAGATGAGACAGAGAAGAGCATGTATCAAACATGAAGTACGCCAAGCAAAAGGCACAAATGGTCAGACTGCTTTTAAGAAAGCAAGAACCAGGCCGGGTGTGGGGGCTCACGCCTGTAATCCCAGCACTTTGGGAGGCCGAGGCGGGTGGATCACGAGGTCAAGAGATCGAGACCATCCTGGTCAACATGGTGAAACCCCGTCTCTACCAAAAATACAAAAAATGAGCTGGGCATGGTGGCGCGTGCCTGTAATCCCAGCTACTCAGGAGGCTGAGGCAGGAGAATTGCCTGAACCCAGGAGGCGGAGGTTGCGGTGAGCCGAGATCGCGCCATTGCACTGCAGCCTGGGTAACAAGAGCGAAACTCCGTCTCAAAAAAAAAAAAAAAAAAAGAAAAGAAAGCAAGAACCAACCTTATGTTGTCTTCAAGATTATACACCATGCAAACAGCTAGCATAAGAAAGCTGTCCTCGCTGAGGGTGTGTGTGTGTGTGTGTGTTTGTGTGTGTGGTGTGTGTATGTGGTTGTGTGTGTTTGTGTGTTGTGTGTGTTTGTATGTGTGGTTGTGTGTGTGTTGGTGTGTGTTGGTGTGTGTGTTTGTATGTGTGGTGGTGTGTGTGTGTTGGTGTGTGTGGTTGTGTGTGTGTTGGTGTGTGTGTGTTTGTATGTGTGGTTGTGTGTGTGTTGGTGTGTGTGTGTTTGTATGTGTGGTGGTGTGTGGTTGTGTGTGTGTGTTGGTGTGTGTGGTTGTGTGTGTGTTTGTATGTGTGGTTGTGTGTGTTGGTGTGTGTATGTGTGGTGGTGTGTGGTTGTGTGTGTGTGTTGGTGTGTGTGTGTTTGTATGTGTGTGTGGTGGTGTGTGTGGTGATATGTGTATGTCTGTGTGTGTGTGTGTGTGTGTGTGTGTGTGTGTGTGTTAAGACAGGGCCTTGTTCTGTCGTCCAGCCTGGAGTGCAGTGCTGTGATCAGAGTTCACTGTAACCTCTGGTTACAGTTCAAGTGACCCTCCGGCTGCAGCCTTCTATGTAGAACTACAGGCACATATCATTATGCTTGGCAGATTTCCTAAACTTTTTTCTTTTTTTTTTTGGTAGAGATGGTGTCACTATGTTGCCCAGGCTGGTCTCAAACTCCTGGCCTCAAGCATTCCTCCTGCCTCAGCTTCTCAAAGTGCTGGGATTACAGGCGTGAGCCGCTGCACATGGCCCGTAGTACTGTATCAATCGCACACAAATTGTTCTTCAATAGAATGAGTATTAAGAGACAAAAAGGATAGTTCCTGTTCAGTACAATAGAAATATACAATTACAAGCATATACACATCTAATAACAGTATGCCAAAATATATAACAGAATCTAACAAAATCAAAAGGAAAATAGACAATGTACGATCATAGCTGGAGATTTAACTCGCTGTTCTCAGTAACAGAACGAGTAGACAAAAAGAAAAAGGTATACAGAAGATTCAAACGGCACCACTGAACTTGACATTTAGAGAACAGAATCACCAACAAGTCCAGAACGCACACTCTTTCCGCCCTACGTGAGACATTCGTCAAGACAGACCACATGCTTGTCTCAGCAGATTTCAAAAGATCGACATCTTAGAGTGTTTCCAGACAGTAATAAATTAGAAATCTGCCACAACCACTCATCTAGCAAGGACCCCAGATGTCCAGAAATTAACTCACCTCGAAACACCAAAGAGTCAAGAAATCACAAATATCACTAGAAAATATTTTTACCAGAATAATAGTGAAAACGTAACATAAGGAAAATTGTGGAATATAATTAAGGAAATGTTTAAAGCAAAATTTATAGCATTAACAATTATATAAGAAAATAAGAAAGGTCTCAAATGAGAGCCAGGAAAAGAAGGGAAAACTAAGCCAAAGGAGGCAGAAAAAGGAAATAATAACCAAAAAAGAGAGCAGAAAACAAAATATAGATATGAATGAAACCAAAAGCGAATTTTTTGAAATTATCAATAACACTGATAAATCTGTAGCCAAATTGAGAATACATGAGGCCGGGCGCAGTGGCTCACGCCTGTTATCGCAGCACTTTGTGAGGGTGAGGTGGGCGGATCACAAGGTCACGAGATCAAGACCATCCTGGCCAACATGGTGAAACCCCATCTCTACTAAAAATACAAAAATTAGCTGGGTGTGGTGGTGCGCGCCTATAATCCCAGCTACTCAGGAGGCTGAGTGAGAGGAGAATCACTTGAACCTGGGAGGCGGAGGTTGTAGTGAGCCGTGATTGCACCATTGCACTCCAGCCTGGTGACAGAGCAAGACTCAGTCTCAAAAAACAAACGAACAAACAAACAAACAAACAAACAAAACATGAATTACCAATATTGGAAATGAAAGAGGGGACTTCGCTACAGATCCCACAGATAAAAATGAATAAAAAAGGATTCTTTTTTTTTTTTTTGAGATGGAGTCTCGATATTGTTTCCCAGGCTGGAGTATAGTGCACGATCCTGGTTCACTGCAACCTCTGCCTCCTGGGTTCAAGTGATTCTCCTGCCTCAGCCTCCCAAGTAGCTGGGATTACAGTCACTGTCACCATGCCTGGCTAATTTTTGTATTTTTAATAGAGGTGGGGTTTTGACATGTTGGCCAGGCTGGTCTTGAACTCCTGACCTCAGGTGATTCACCTGCCTCAGCCTCCCAAAGTGCTGGGATTACAGTCATGAGCTACTGTGCCCTACCCAAAGGGATTTTTTTACATTTTATTTTTTCAGCTTTATTGAGGCATGTTTTATGTACAGTAAAAGTCACAACGTCTAAGGAGATATTGGGACAACCTTATGCCAATAAATCTAAAAGATTAAATAAAATGGAAAATTCCTTGAGAAACACAGGACACTAAAGCTCATTCACGAAAAAAATTATATAACCTTAATAGCCCTAAATCTGTTACAAGAATTGAATTTATAGTTAAAGCCATCCCCAAAGAAGACTTCAACCCCAGGTGGCTTTGCAGGTGAATTCTGCTAAACAGGAAGAAAGAATACCAATTCTATACAACTATTTTACAGAAAAGAGAAAACAAGGGAGTGCTTCCAAGCTCACTTTATGAAGTCAGCATTTCTCTGACACTAAACAAAGACAAAAAACATTACGAGAAAATAAAACTACAACTAGTATCCTCATTAACTTAAACATAAAAATCCTCAACAAAAGAACAGCAAATCAGATCCATTATATATCAAAATAATCATACATGTGACCAAGTGGGCTTCATCTCGGGAGTACAGGCTTGGTTGGACATTTGAAACTCAGTAAGTGCAATTCATCATACTAACAGGCTATAAAAGAAAATAACCATATTATAACCTCAACAGATAGGGAAAAAAGCATTTGACAAGACTCATCAACTGTTCATGATAGAAACACTCAACAAGATAGAAACAGATCTCACCTGATAAAAGGCGTCTACAAAACAATGACAGCTAACATTATACTTGAGGGTGAAAGGCCAGACAGTTTCCCTCTAAGACACGAAACAGGGCAAGGGTGTTTACTCTCATTATTTCTATTCTTTCTTACACATAAGGACCTAGCCAATGCAATAAAGCAAGAAAAAAAAGCATGCAGTTTGAAAAGGAAGCAGTAAAATGGGTTCTCTTTACCTGTGGCATGATTTTCTATGTAGAAAAATCTTACCAAATACACAAAAGCAGCTGCTAGAATTAGTGAATTCAGCAAGGTCACAGGGTAAGGGGGCAATCTAAAACGTTAATTGCATTTATATGTACTAGTAACAAACAATTTTATATTAATACCATATATGAATTGCATTTATATGTACTAGTAACAATTTTATATTAATACTATATATGAATTGCATTTATATGTACTAGTAACAATTTTATATTAATACTATATATGAATTGCATTTATATGTACCAGTAACAAACAATTTTATATTAATACTATATATGAATTGCATTTATATGTACTAGTAACAATTTTATATTAATACTATATATGTGTATGGTAACATTTATTAAAGTAAATTTTACTCTAAAGAAATAAGAATAGACACAAAATTCTAATGAGAGTATCTGGCCGGGTGTGGTGGCTCCTGCCTGTAATCCCAGCACTTTGGGAAGCTGAAGTGGAAGGATTGCTTGAGCCCAGGAGTTCAAGACCAGCCTGGACAATATGGTGAGACCGCCTATTAAAAAAAAAAAAAGAAAGAAAACACACACACACACACACACACACAATAACGGGGGTGCCTCATTTCTTTAAAGTAACACAAAATAAAAAATATTAAAAAATGAAATCCTTATAGGAAAATTTAACAAAATGTATGCAAAGCCTGTGCACTGAAAACCACAAAATATTGGTGAGATAACTCAGTGAAGACTAAATAACTGTAGGAGATTCAATATTGCTAACATACTATTGATCCCAAATTAAGATGTATGTTCAATACAATGTCAATCGAAATCCTGACGAACATTTTCCGGCAGAAATTGACAAGCTGAGTCTAAAATCTGTATGGAAATGCAAAGGACTTAAAACAGGCAAATGATTTTGAAAAAGAGGAAAAATGTCGGAGGACTTACATTACCTGATTCCAGCATTCACTTTGGAGCTACAACAATCCAGATACTGTGGTGTTCGAATAAGAACAGACATGGTGGGCGCGGTGGCTCACACCTGTAATCCCAGCACTTTGGGAGGCCAAGGTGGGCAGATCACAAGGTCAGGAGTTCAAGACCACCCTGACCAACATGGTGAAACCCTGTCTCTACTAAAAATAAAAAAAATTAGCCGGGCATGGTGGCTAATCCCAACTATTCAGGAGGCTGACAGGAGAATCGCTTGAACCCGGGAGGTGGAGGTTGCAGTGAACCGAGATTGTGCCACTGCACTTCAGCCTGAGCAAGAAGAGTGAGACTTCATAAAAAGAAAAAAGATATATAAGTCAATGGGTCAGATCTGAGACGCTAGAAATCAATCCACATTTTCCAGTCAACTGATTTTCAATAAAAGCACCAAGGTAAGTTAATGATCATGGTGATTATTTTCAAATTTTGGTACTGGACTGGAGAATTCTTTTTTTTTTAAAGACGGGGTTTCACCATGTTGGTCAGGCTGGTCTTGAACTCCTGACCTCAGATGATCCGCCGGTCTTAGCCTCTAAAGTGCTTGGATTACAGGCTTAAGCCACTACATCCGGCCTCAAATTTTGGTACTGGAAAAACTGGATATCCATGTGCAAAAATAAAAACCTTGACTGTTCTATCACACCACATGCAAAAATTAATTAAAGTGGATCACAGATGTACACTTACGTGCTACCACCATGAAACTTCCAAAAGACAAGAAAATATTTGTAATCTTGGTTTGACAATTATTTCCAAAATAGTACACAAAAACCACAAAAGAAAAAAGTAATAACTGGATGTCATCGCAATGGAAAAGTTTTGCTTTTTAAAAGACGCTGATAAGAAGATGAGAAGGTAGGTCAAAGCCACCGGAGAGAATACTTGCAAAACATTATCCTATAAGTGACTTATGTTCAGAACATATAAGGAATTCTTATTACTCAATTACAAGAAGACAACCCAACTTTTTAAAAATTGACAAAGGAGGCTGGGCGCGGTGGCTCAAGCCTGTAATCCCAGCACTTTGGGAGGCCGAGGCAGCAGGTGGATCACGAGGTCGAGAGATTGAGACCATCCTGGTCGACATGGTGAAACCCCGTCTCTACTAAAAATACAAAAAATTAGCTGCGCATGGTGGTGCGTGCCTGTAATCCCAGCTACTCAGGAGGCTGAGGCAGGAGAATTGCCTGAACCCAGGAGGCGGAGGTTGCGGTGAGCCGAGATCGCGCCATTGCACTCCAGCCTGGGTAGCAAGAGCGAAACTCCGTCTCAAAAAAAAAAATTAGCAAAGGATTTGAATAGACTCTTTACCAGAGATACATGAAAGGCTCAACACTGTTAGTCGTCAAGGTAATGCAAATTAAAACAGTGAGATACCACTGAAAGCCCACCAGAACCGTCAGCATGGTTAAGGCTGACAACAGCGTGGGCTGGTGAGGGCGTGGGGCTTCAGGAGCTTCACTCCTTCGTCTGGGAATGCAAAATGGTGCAGCCATGCTGGAAAACAGTCTGTTAGTTTCTTGAAAGTTAAATATTAACTTTCGATAAAATCCAGCAATACCACTTCTAAGGACGTACCCAACAGAAGTGAAAACAGATGTTCACAGAAGACTTGTCCTCCAATGACAAGAGCAGCATTATTCATAACAATCTCAGATGGAAAAACACCAAATGTCCATTATTTCACGGACAAGTAAACAAACGGTGGGATTCTATTCGGCGACGAAAACAAGCCATCCATTGATTCATGCAGCAACATGGAAAGGTCTCCAAGCGTTTTGCCGGCTGAAGGAAGCCTGACACGAAAGACTCTGCGCTGCATGAGTCTATGTCTGCGACTTTCCATACTAAGAAAGCGGGTCACAGTTGCCTGTCCTCAGAATGGAGGGAGAGGACGCCTGCAAAGGGAGCTGGGGGAGAGTTGGGACAGTGCTGGGTCACCTCGGCAGTGGTGACCCGTACCAAGGTGTACAGTTGTCTAAACTCACTGAGTTGTACACTTAACATGAATGATCGCTATTGCACATAAATTGTATCTCAATATAAAAGGCACACAAAGTAACACCCGAAGATAGGTATACTCATGAGCCAGCAATTTCGCTAAGTACATACCACAAAATGCACGTCCAAGTACATCAGGGCACACAAATAAGAAGGTTCACAATTTATTCATCATGGTCCCAAACTAGAAACGAATGTTCATCGGCAGCGAAGTGGATAATAAACTGTGTCGTGTTCATGGAGTGAATCAGTGACCAGCGATGAATCGCCCCCGTTGCATGCAACATGGAGCCATTTCGCAGACACAGAGTTGAATGAAAGAAGCCAGATATGATTCCATTAATGTAAAGTTCACAAACCAGGCAAAATCAAAGTAGAACGGGTAGGGATGCATGTCAAGGTGAAGTATAAAAAAAAAATACCAGAAAGTGATCTCACATGAACTCAGCAGAAGCTCTGGTGGGAGGGAGGCTGTGTGGATTGTGTACTCAGATTCTGCCATATTCTTGTTTTTTGGGTGGGAAGTACACAGATATCCATTTATAAGTCATTAGGCTATTACATGTATACTTTATGATGTTTCTGTGGATCCATTACATTTCACAAGACAAAAGCTTTTAAGCTGATCATTAAGGTGCATTATTGTGTCTCCAAGAACTCATCGGCTGTGGTTTTCCCAGTAAGTTCTTTTGATCGATCACCAGCTGTGCAGTTACACAGAGATGCGTCAGTGGAAGATCAATAGTGATTGTTCTTGGAGAAGAGAGGGCGAAGATTAATAATTTAAAATGTTGGGTATGTAGGTAGTTAAAAAAATAAAGGATAAAAGTACTAAAAAGAGGTCAGGCACGGTGGCTCACGCCTGTAATCCCAGCACTTTGGGAGGCTGACATGGGCGGATCATCTGAAGTCAGGAGTTTGAGACCAGCCTGGCCAACATGTAAAACCCCATCGCCACTAAAAAATACAAAAATTAGCTAGGTATGGTGGCAGGTGCCTGTAGTCCCAGCTACTCTGGAGGCTGAAGCAGGAGAATCACTTGAACCTGGGAGGTGGAGGTTGCATTGAGGCGAGATCACACCACTGCACTCCAGCCCGGGGGACAGCAAGACTCCATGTCAAAAAAACCAAAGTGCTAAAAAGTGAAGTGATAAACAAATTAGTAAAAATAATTAGAATCAGCCAAATTAATTGAAGTCAGAATTCTAGGAGACTGCATTTTAAATGCTCATAAATATGTAAATATTAAAATAAGATTTACAGTTGTTAGGAAAAATATTCTTGGATTAACACCTGTTGTAATCAGAAAAAACCTCAGGAGTGTTTTTGACACCGTCTCAGGGCTTCAGTTTCTTGTCGTCAGGAGAGGACGCGGCCCCAGCACAGTGGTGGCTGCAGGGATTACATGCCCTGTGTGAATGTGCTGGCACATGATGGGCTCTGTGATTTTTAAAATAACTGCTCTTCTCCAACAACCTATCAAAGTCATTTCTCATGAGTGTGGTGCTTCTTTCTGAGGAGGGTGCCCCTCCCTGAGCCCTGAGCCCTGGGCCCCGAAAATCACCAGACAAGCCTGCAGCTTCCTGAGGTCCCCTCATGGAGTGGGGTCAAGGGTCCGGAGGAGGTTTCACAGGTGGGCCTGGGAAATGGGATTCTGCCAGAAAGCAACGGAATCAGCGTTCTACATATGCCTGCGTCTGCTTCCAATTCCACTTCTGGTTTTAAGTGTCAGAACCCAGCTCAAGTGCAGAGGCCAACCCTGAGACAGAAGGGCTGTTGAAGGGTCCCTGTGCGCACAGGACTGTGGCCGCAGACTGCCCTCCCCTCTCTGCCAACCCAATGTCACTCACTCTGACCATCTGCAGAGCCTCGGGAAGTGATGGGAGGCGGCAGGGGAGATTCGCAGGCAAACCTGTGATTGCACCATGATGGGCGGCCATGGAGTGGGGTGCTTCTCCCCCAAGCACTGCTCCCCAGTGGCAGGGCTCCTTCCAGACACACCAGGCAGGGACTCATCCCTTATCTGCAGGGTAAAGCCTGAACTTCCCAGCAGGGCTCAAAGACCTTCTGGGTGGGCACCTGCTGCCCGATGGTATCGCCCTCTGCCCCTCCTACCTGCGGACTTTTCTGTGCGCCAGCTCCAGGGGGTCTCCTCCAGGGCCTCTGCTCTTGATATTCCTGCTGCTGGGGCATTCGCCCGCCTTCACAGAGTCCCTTCCCCACCCGCAACACAGAGATGGGGGCCTGTCTGCCTGCCTGGTGAACCTCGCCTGGTCCAAGCACCTCTAAGCAGAACCAGCAGACTTTTCTGCCCTGTCACAAGTTGAGCCACCCACCCACTCATTTGTTCATGCATTCATTCCACACAGCTGGGGCAAAGCCAGATCCTGATGGGGTGGGGGTGGGGGAGAGGGTAGCTGGACAGGACTGCAGTGCACTGAGCTCCCAGTCTGGCAGGGACACACACCTTTGGACCACAGGGAAGTCCTGGCTGTTATGGAGGACCGTCTGCCCCGGCAGGGGAGGGCAGGGAGGCAGTGCACCAGTCACTGGCTCATGCCTGGGAAGCCTGTGAGGACAGTGGGGCCGCCTACCTTAGCATGCTGCAAGGACTGAATGAAAAGCTGTGTGGAGCATTCGGAGCGGCACCTGGAGGGCAGTGGGATCCCTCAGCACTGAGTTACTCCTACGTGGGGTGAAGCGAGCACCTGTGAAATGTGAAGGCAGACACCGGGTGGGGATGTGGAGAGGCAACACACCTAGGCTGCAGCAGCCGCAGGTGCAAAGGGCCCGTGGCAGGAGCAGGCGTCAGTGGGATGGGGGCGTCTAGTGAGGGGCCGGGGAGGCATCGAGGCGACTAGAGGCCAGATTGGGAGAGAAATTCTGTAGGACTGACCTGCCTCCTATGGGACTTCTGATGGCAGAACCCCCTCCAAGCTATTTCTCCCTGCCCTCAGAGGGCACAGCCCCATCTTTCCATCCCCAACCTTCAGAGAGGGGGGAGGATGAGGCCCCATCAGTTCACTTCCTCCTTCAAAGCCGAATCATTGTGGCTGCAGCAGCCTCCCCGCATTGGGAATGGAGAGGCCGCCCCGCCCTCACCGGAGGTGGCTGCAAACCTCGTTTCCCTGGAAACTGAAATAATCAGTGGAAGTCAGCTCATGGTAAGTCTGCTCGCTCGCGTGGGTGCCACGATTATTATACAAGCCGATTTACACACTGTCCTTTGAAAACCTGTGCACCATCGATGCAAAGGAAGGGTCACTATTCCTACTGCTCTGGCGAGTCCTCGTGCAGGGACGCAGGACCGTTCGCGAGGTTCTAAAATCTGCACTCTTTGCTAAAAATACAGTGAAACATGCTCGTCCCCCTCGCAGCTATCGCCGTTGAAGTAAATCCCACGCACATGTCCAGGGAGCGCAGGAAGGGCCTTCGCATAGATTCACATGGGCAGATGGTTTCCGTGAAGGTGGGCGAGGGGCCTGCGCCCGCACTGCCTGAAACCTGTGGGTGCCGCTTCCTTCAGACAGGGCCTCTGGGGGCTCTGCCCCGGTCCACCAGGCACCACGGGACACGCCGTGCCCTTCAGGGCCTTGAAGCTGTGCGCTCTAGGCGAGGGCTCCACAGGCCAGAACTTGCTAAGGTTGTGACCCGGACCGAGGTGCAATCTCGGCGCGAACCTGCACCTCCCCCGCGCCCGGAGCGCCTTCCCTGGCTGCAGCCACCGAATCCGGCGCAAAGTTATTTAACGCTGCAATTAGCCAGGAGGGTGAGTCATCGGCTCCCCAGCCTCGCTGCCACCGCAGCAGAAACGTACTGGAAGGGACCAGGAGTGCAGACCCAGCTGCTGGGCCGAGGCCCTTCCGGAGACGCCCCCACTCCCCCAACCAAGGGGCTGAGGCGAGCTCCTCTCAGGAAGAGGCTGGAGGGCCCAGAGAAGCCGGAGAGGTGACCTTCTCCCACCCCACCCACCAGCCACCCCGGCCTTCCTCTCACCCACCTTGAATCGTCAGGGTAGGAATGAGGCGGAGGAATTTGCCGCCCTCGTCCCCCTCACTCAGGCCGTGAACCGCCTTCTGATGAATTAATTCACGTGCACCCGCGTCTGGGGAAAATTCCTGTCTGATCCAGAAGCGCTTTGTAGACTAAAACCAAGCGAGACTCATCCACCGTTTTGCCTAAGACGTCACCTCCAGCTTGGTTCAAATGGCTAGTCCTAAAAGTCAGCGCCCCTGCTCATCCCGAACCGCGCGCACACGCACACGGCCCACCCGCACACACGCGCGCGCACACGCACATACCACACACGAAACACACTACACACCGCACACGCGCCCACAAGCAACACACCGCACGCGGGCACACGTCAGCACTTCCCAGAGACCCTGACCGTCCCCATCCCTTGGACAACCCCCTCCCTGGCTCACTCCTCCCTCTCCCTCCCCCGGCTCCTTCCTCCTCCCCAGCACCCGGCTCCCTCCCCCATGCCCTGAACTCTTCCCCGCTCGCGCCCCCCACCCCCCCGCCAAACACCCGGTCCCCTCCCTCTCCCTCCCCGGTCTCCTTCTCCCCCCAGCACCCACAAGCACCCAGGCCCTCCTTCCCCTTCCTCTCTGGGCTCCTTCCGCCCCCAGCACCCGGGCTTTTCTGCTTCTCCCTCCCCTGGGTTCCTTCCCCTCCAGCACTTGTCCCCCTCCACCCCGCTCCTTCCCCCCAGCACCCACCCCCTCCCCTCCCTCCCCGGGCTCTGTCCCCCCACCCCAGCACCCGAGCTCTCCTCCTTTCCTCCCTCCTCTCCCAGGCTCCCCCTTTCCCCTTCTTTACCCAGGCTCTCCCGCATACCCACTCCCCCATAGCACAAGAGCTCCTCTCTCCCTGCTCCCTGCACCCCCATAACTTCCACAGGCCGCTGACAGGCGGGTGGGTGGGAAGTGCGGCCCAGACCCAGCGGATAGGGGAGGCAGGGGAGCGCAGACGCAGGGGCGCCGAGCGGTGGGGAGCGCTGGGGGTGGGGCCCAGGGGGTCCGAGCGGGGAGGAGAGAGAGAGAGAGAGAGAGAGAGAGAGAGAGAGAGAGAAAGAGAAAGCTGGGGGTGGAGGGCGGCGTTCCCGCAGCGGCCCGCGCCGGAGAGGGGCGCGGACAGGGAAGGAGGGAGGAGAGACGCGGCCTGGGGCCCCGGTCCCGGAGGAGGTGGCGGAGGGGCGTCCCGGGGGCGGCGGGGGCTGCCGGACGCGGGGAAGGGCGGCGCCAGGGCTAGGCGCGCGGGGCGGCGGGCGGGGTGGGGGGGCGGGGGGGGAGCGTCCTGGGAGGGGCGCCGCGGGCTGGGGAGGGGGCGCGCGCGCCCTGCGGTCCTCGGCGCCGCATCCGTTCCCGGCGCGGGGTCGCGGCGGCGGCGGCGGCGGCGGCGGGAGGCGGAGGATGCGGGCTCCGGCGGCGGCGGCGCGGGCCCCGGAGGACGCGGGAGGATGAGGAGGAGGCCGGCGGTCCGGCCGCGCGGCGCCGGGAGGAGGCGCAGGCGGCGGGGGCGGCGGCGGGCGGCGGCGGGCGCGCGGGGTGCGGGCCGGCTCGGGCGCGGAGGATGAAGTGGAGCGTCCGCGGGGCCTGCGCCGCGCTCTCCTCCTGCCTCCTGCTCGCCTGCGCGCTCAGCGCCGCCGCCGTCGGCCTCAAGTGCTTCTCGCTGGGCTCGGAGCTGCGCGGGGAGCCGTTCCGCCTGGGGGCCGCCGCCGGCGCCTTCTACTCAGGGCTGCTGCTGGCCGCCGGCCTCTCGCTGCTCGGCGCCGCCCTGCTCTGCTGCGGGCCCCGGGACGCGCCCCTCGCGGGGCCGGAGCCGGGCCCGGGTCTGGGGGTCCCCGCGGCCTCCGCGGGAGCTGCCGAGGCCGCTCCGGGCGAGCCGGGGGCCGCGGCCGGGGCCCCGGGCCCCGTGAGCAGCCAGAACCTGCTCCTGCTCGGCGTCCTGGTCTTCATGCTCGGGGTCCTCAGCGCCTTCGCGGGCGCAGTGATCGACGGCGACACGGTGTCGCTGGTGGAGCGCAAGTACTCGCACTACTGCCTGCCCCCGCGGGCGTCCGGCTCGGCCCCACCCGGCGCGGCCCCGGGTTCGGCCCCCGGCGCGGCCCCCGGCGCCCCGCGCTCCCGCAGCACCCTGGACAGCGCCACGTCCGCCAAGTGCCGGCAGCTCAAGGACTACCAGCGCGGCCTGGTGCTCTCCACCGTCTTCAACTCGCTCGAGTGCCTGCTGGGCCTGCTCAGCCTCCTGCTGGTCAAGAACTACCGGTCGTCTCAGGCCCGGCGCGGTCGGCGCGGACGGCGGAGGGGAGGCCGGGCCCTGGCGCGGCCCCGCGGTGGCTCTGGGCTCCGCGCGCAGCCGTCCGCCTCTCGGGCGCGCCGGGGCCGGCGGGGCCGGCGGGGGCGGCGGCTGCAGCCCCGGCCGAGCGAGGCCTCCATCCTGTCCCCGGAGGACTCGGACCTGGCCGCCCCCGGGGACTGCGCGGGCTTCGCGGCGCACCACGCGGTCTCCTACATCAACGTGGGCGTCCTCCACGCGCTGGACGAGGCGGGCGCGGAGGTGCGCTGCGGGGGGCACCCGTCGGTGGAGCTGCCGGGGTACGCGCCCTCGGACCCCGACCTCAACGCCTCCTACCCCTACTGCTGCCGGCCGCCCTGCGAGACGCCGCGGCCCTGGGAGACCAGCCGGGCGGCCTGCTGAGCCCGCGGGACGGACCCCCACCCTGCGCCCCGCTCAGGACCCCCGCGGCGAGGGAGGACGGGCGGCGGGGACGGGGGCCTGGGCCAGGCCTCAGGGGCGCCGCCTCTTCCACGTGGCCCCTCTGCGGGGCTCCGTGACCACAGGAGGGGGTCCCCGGTGTGACCATTTCTGTATCGGGAAGGTTTCTCTTCTTATCTGTGTCGTTCATATCTGGATTCCATTTCCAAGTTTACAATAAATGTTTGGGCTTGACTGGCCCAACCGCACTTTTCTTGGCAAGTCCAAACCCTGGGGGCGGCTCTGCCTGGTGGTCCGAGGCGAGGGGGACGGAGCGAGCGCCCGCCCCGGGACGGCGACTTCCAGCGGAGGAAGAGCGCGCCGCCGACAGGACAGAGACGCAAAGCAGCTGGTAATTCAGGAAAGAAGAAGTGAAAACACCCAACAGCAACACTTTGTACACGGATGTGCCTGCTTTTGTTGATACTTTCTTACTGTAAAGCTCTCCATAAACAGTGAAAATGTTTGGTAAATTTATTGCAATTTAAAATTGGTGAGTTCCTTTATTAAATTAATTGCTATGTTATTGGAGATTATGCATCGAATTGGAATTAGAGGATGTGTACACACAGGTCAGCGTGGGGGAAACGGTTGCCTTTGGCGGACAAATGTTGAGTTTGAACAGTTGTATTCTGCTAGCTAGTTGACTGGATCCAACCTCTTTCTGAAGCTAACTTCCTGTGTGTGCAGAGACACTGATACCACGTCCCATACAGTTTTCTTTTTGGAAACTGGTTGTGTGGTTTCGACTGCAAAGCAGAGCTTATTTTTGGTTAATACATATGAACAATCTAATCCTATTTTGGAAAATCAGTCATAGTTTTTCTGGCCTAGATAAATTTCCTGTTAACTCATTAATCTGGTAATTTTGAGTATGATAGCATTTCATTTAAAATATACCCCATAATAGCCTTAACTGATGTGAAGGTCATACTTTTAAATGATCAGGATATGTGTGTGAGTATTTTCACACATGATATGAAATGCGTTCCGTATGCTGGTGGAGTGTGTTTCCGTCTGTCTGGTGGGTTGGCTGGGAGCCAGGCCAGCTCCAAGTCTTGGGAAAAGGTGATCCCACATGCTGGAATTGTGGCGCCGGGCAGGCAGCTGCTGACCCTGAGCAGCTGGGAGCAGAGCCACAGCCTGGTGGAAAAGATGTGTACCTCCTGCTGGGGGAGCAGAGGCAGCCGGTGCTCTGCGGGGTGAGTGCCAGCTCAGAGCAGATAGGAGAGAGAAGCTACAGAAACCACGTGTAATATGTGTATTGTGTACAGAAGTCTACTTATAGCTGTGAAAAAGTAGCCAAATTTAAGGATGGAGCATAGTTTTCAGGTGCAGGCTCTGGAGTGAGGCCACTCCTCAGCCCCTAGTTGCCCAAAGCCAGAGCTCCCTGTACCCCTGGTGACCAAGGCCTGTCCCAGCTGGCACCTGGCTGGGCTGCCCTGCTGCAGCAGAGGCCACAAGAGGGAGGAGGCTCCAGCTCCATTTCCATGATGAGAAGTGAGACCTGTCACCATTCAGGGGGCTGATCTCCAGAGCTGGCAAACCTGTCCCTGCCGACGTCTGCTCAGTCACTGCAAAGCTCAGGCCAGTGTCCTCTCCTTGCTATGTGGGTGTTGCTGGAGGACAAAGAATCACTCACAGCCAGTTTCCTAGGTTTTCATCCTCAGGCCTCTTCAGATACTGGCCCATAATAGGCATCCCCGAGTGGTAGAGTGAGAAAGGAGGCCTAGCCAGACAGAAGACATGACCTGATTGGTCCCTGTTGTCCTCACAGCCCAGTCCTCTCCTGCCTCAGGACAACCAGCCCAGCAGTCATCAACCTAAGCAAAACTGTGATCGCTGTCAGCGCAGTGTGACTTTTAAGATCCTTCCCTCTGCCAGCCTGCATCCAGTCAGCACGGCATAGCCAGGGGCCTTCTGCTTCCTAAGCAGAGGCCTCTCAGGTGGCTGCAAGACCAGCCTTCCAGAGCTACACAGCAGGGGCAGCCAGGTGGATATCCCTGGGGGTGGGCACTTGGTGACTCCCTACAGAAGGCTGCCAGGCACTGCCCTGGCAGGAGCAAATGCATGGGCAGCACAGATGCAAAAAGTCAAGCCTCCTGTGTGGTGCTTTTTGTTTTCCAAGGTGTTTAGTCTTAATTGTTTTGTACAGCTTAAAATGTTAGATGCCTTATGAGTCCTTCAAATTTGTGATCAAAATCAGTGACCTCTCTAAAGTGTCAGGCGCTTCTTGGGACAAAACGGAAGGCAGAACATAGTTGGGGGCAGAGGCCACAGCCAGGAGCAGGTTGCACACCCTCCTGTGCCCTTGGGCACGCCCTCCTGTCCCTGCATGCACACCCACCCTGCACTGCATGCACAACCTCCTGTCACTGCGTGCTCACCATCCTGTCACTGCATGCACACGCTCCTGTCACTGTGTGCTCACGCTCTTGTCACTGCATGCACACCTGTCCTGTCCCTGCATGCACACCGTCTTGTCCCCATGTGCACCTCCCTGGCCTGGGTAGCAGGAAAATCCAGGAGTGCACAAAGACCCAGCTGGGGCAAACTGGCCTTTTCCATGTGACCAGAAAGTTAGATGAGTTGTTTTAAGATTGAGTGTCCCTAG
This sequence comes from Callithrix jacchus, assembly GCF_049354715.1. Taxonomy (NCBI): domain Eukaryota; kingdom Metazoa; phylum Chordata; class Mammalia; order Primates; family Cebidae; genus Callithrix; species Callithrix jacchus. The sequence goes on from NC_133504.1 coordinate 192,676,997, forward strand.
CTCCAGGACTATTCTTAGCTCCACTGTCATAGGTGTTCACGTACTGATGTGGAATACCCAGGTTTGATTTTTTTAAAGTTTACCAGAGGAAATAGAATCCCACATACTCCTAAACTCAAATTGCCCCAAAGATCAATTCTCAGGGAAATGAGTGGACCATCATGAAGACATCAGCCTTCCTTCCTAGTTACCACTGACTTACTGGTTACTGTTGTGGCACTGAACGCTGAGGTTATCCAGCTCACAGCAGCAATGTCGTGCGTGTTCATCCTACCTTTTTAAAACTGGAAGTTAATGGTTGAGAGTGGGTTCTTTGTGCTACTTGCAAAATAATACCAGTTCTCGGATCTTTCTATCTCTCTCTCTCTCTCTCTCTTTTTTTAGACGGAGTCTCACTCTTGTGGCCCAGGCTGGAATGCAGTGGCATGATCTTGGCTCACCGCAACCTCTGCCTCCTGGATTCAAGCGATTCTCCTCCCTCAGCCTTCCAAGTAGCTAGGGTTACAGACATGAACCCCCACGCCCAACTAATTTTGTATTTTTAGTAGAGACAGGGTTTCACCATGTTGGCCAGGCTGGTCTCAAACTTCTGACCTCAGGTGATCCGACCGCCTCAGCCTCCCAAAGTGCTGAGATTACAGGCATGAGCCACCACACCCGGCCAGTTCTTGGACCTTTCTAAAAATGAGTCTTATTCTGCTTCCCTGCAAAGAGTTTATTATGACAATGAGATAAAGAATTAAACAAAATTTAACATTTTTACGTGGCAAAATGCTGAGTTTGTAAGTTACTGTTTTAAACACAAGGCTGTGATTTGGCTCAGCAGTAGGAGCTCGCAGCTCATGTGGCTGGCTAGGTGTTGACTTTGAGGGATAACTTAGCAGAGGTAACACATGATGTCGTGTGCCGAATGGACAGCGTGGTCACCAAGCAAGCCATGTGTTTTAGGGTCAATGAATGGGAGATCCCAGGGCCTCCGATATCTGAGGCTGAACACCCTTCCTTGGTCAGAGCAGGTGTTCTGCCCTTGGTGACATGCATTTGAACCACACAACTGAGATTTTTGACTGAAAATTCAATTAAACAATCATTTAACTCTAAAAATTGGTCAGACGCTCGTTTCTTGTGAATATCAGACTGAAGGTGATGAACATTTTTACTCCTGTTGGTGTCCTGATGCAGTTTAGGGGGAAGCCATGAATGTATATATGCACTCATGGGTGCACGCTCGTGCGTGTGCATGTGTGCATACATGCATATATCAACACGTGCTCACACACATGCACACACACAGTGCACCTGCACATACACAGATAGGTGCACGCTCGTGCTTGTGCATGTATGCATACATTCATATATCAACACGTGCTCACACACATGCACACACACAGTACACCTGCACATACACAGGTGCACGCTCGTGCTTGTGCATGCATGCATACATGCGTATATCAACACGTGCTCACACACATGCACACACACAGTACACCTGAACGTACACAGATAGGTGCATGCTCGTGCGTGTGCATGTATGCATACATGCATATATCAACACGTGCTCACACACATGCACACACAGTACACCTGCACGTACACAGATAGGTGCACGCTCGTGCATGTGCATGTATGCATACATGCGTATATCAACACGTGCTCACACACATGCACACACACAGTACACCTGCACATACACAGATAGGTGCACGCTCGTGCATGTGTATGTATGCATACATATATATATGAACACTTTCACACACATGCACACACAGTATACCTGCACATACACACACGGCTGCACACTTGTACATGCACACACATGGCCTCCTGGGTACTATCTGAGGGCCAGACCAGGGGCCCTGCCCGGAGCATCCAGGATGCAAGAGGAACCTGTCCAGGGCATTGTGACCTGGCTGAGGACTGGCATAAGCACTAAAGGAGCATGTCCCTGGGAGGGTGCCCTGTCTGTGCTGAGCTGCATGCAGGTTCCCTGAATGCTCTGTCATGGCAATGTGGTAGCAGGCTAGTGGGACAGCCATCACCTGTGGGCCAGCACAGCATGATGGAGCAGTTCAGGGAGGGTGCTGGAGTTCAGGTGAGCAGTGGGTGGAGGATGCAGAGGTGAGGTGCCAGGAGGAGTTTCTAGGCCCTGCGGCTGGTCCATGGTGCTCAGGCACTGCTATGCTGAACTCCGGTGCTGACCAGACCAGCAACCCCGTGTCACCCTTAGGCCCAGCTCTTTGCTGAGTGGCGTGGTGTCCTCTCATGCTTTCAAAGTCATCATTACCCCAAATCATTATTTTTCTCACTAAGATATGAGAGAAAATTTCTAAAAGGCAGAAACCTTAAGAAAACTGAATTCCAGGATTTAATTAAGTATATGCTGTTTGTGTGCCTGCCTTTTCAAATGAGGCAGAGGCAGCAGCCTGATGGCAGCTGGTTCGGTTTCTCAGTGGCCCAGTGCCTTTGCTTAACTTGCTGCCTTCCAGCATGTAATAGAAAAACAGCAACAAAATGGAAGAAGAAAATAAGGTAGGAAATGAGTGTGTAAATATCGTTATGTCCCACAGGTGGATTCTCCTGAGGACTTCTTGGGATGGCAGCAGAAACCTTGAGGGCTCCGTGATGGAACCTGGTCCATAGCAGCTTCTTAAAACCTCCGCTTTGCCAGGGAAGCCACCTATTCATGTGGATTTCACTTGGAGAGGCTTCGGCTGATATCATCTACATTTTGCCTTTTATCTGCTATTTGTCCTCAACAGAATGTCACTTTTTTGGATCAATAAAATCTGTTTTAAAATACAACATACTCCACAAAAACAATCCTTCATTCCCACCTGTGTGGTCATCATCCTGTTTCTGGTGGACTATACAGTAGCAAGCGGCCAGACCACCCAGGAGCACTGAAGGCAGGGGAGGCTCTTTGCCCCCCACAGAGTTGGCAGCGGCTCCCGGTAGGCCCCAGCCCATACTTCTAATGGCACCTGGAGGGCTGTGCACCCCCCACTCTCCTCCCATCCTCCAGGGCCTGGGTTCAGCTTCTGTGCACCTACCACAAACGTGGCCCCACCACGTTTGCTATTTCCCTTTTACACTGTCTGAACGTCATTGCCTGATTCTTTTCTTCATCTCCATTTTTTTTTTTTTTCAAGACAAAGTTGCCTTCTGTGGCCCAGGCTGGAGTGCAGTGGCATGATCTCTGCTCACCACAACCTCCGCCTCCTGGGTTCAAGCGATTCTCCAGCCTCAGCCTCCCTGGTAGCTGGGGTTACAGGCACCCGCCGTCATGCCCAGCTGATTTTTGTATTTTTAATAGAGACGGGGTTTTGTCACATTGGTCAGGCTGGTCTCAAACTCCTGACTTCAAGTGATCCACCCACCTCAGCCTCCCAAAGTGCTGGGATTTCAGGCATGAGCCACTGCACCCTGCCTTCATCTCCATTCTTGATGTGGCATTTTCATAGAACTCAGATCAGATCAGGTTACCCTAACCTTCAAGAGCTGTGCTTTTTCTGAGGAAGGAAAGTAAAACCTTCAGGGCCCTCAGGCCAACTTTTCAGCCTTTGCTGTGGGCAACTGGGGCCCAGGGAGGAAGCGGTAAGGGGCTCCTGCCTGGTGGGTACCTACGAAAATGCATGTGACTAGTGAAGCCAGTGGTCCCTGGACAAATGTTGGGGGCCTGAGGGGTGTGGTGGGGACGGCACTGTGGAAGAGGGGATCCCTGAGATGGGCCTGGCCTTCTGATACTGACAAGAGGCTGAGGGATGGGACCAGACAGGCAGGTGGGGACAGGAGGAAAGTGCTGAGGCTGAGGCCAGAGATACTTGTCTTTCTCTTCGGAGGGCGGCATGGGTTGGGGAGTCAGGAGACTGATTGGAGGGGGATGCAGGGAGGTGGGGAGGAGGAACGCAGCCAGTGCAGGCAGGACTTGTGGGAGTGATGGAGCAGAGGCAGCCACAACAGCAGCCGACAAGTCCATGGCTCTGGTGCTCATGCCATTCACCCTGTCCGTCCTCACAACACTAATGCTACCCTCTTTACAGACGAGAAGACAGAGCTGCAAAGGGACTTGCCACCAGCGTGTGTCCAGGTCCTCTGGCCTCCCAGCCCCACCCTGCTCCAGACACAGCTGGCCCTTGGGGGAAGCAGGACCACAGGCCCCGCCTCGTTCCCACCTGGTCATGTGTTTCTGTACATTTTGCAGTTGTAGGATTCTCAGCCCTTTTTATTAAAGGAGCCTCCAGACACTGTAAATGCCTGGTCCGCACAGCTGTGCCCGACTCCACCTCCTGGGTCTGCAGCTTGGGAAAGGGGCATTAGATGCTTTCTCAGGGGTCTCCCAGAGGCAGGACCATGTGTCACCACCTCCCCAGGAGCTTGGGAAAAAGACATCAGAAAGACAGAAGACAGTGCAGAGCCTGCAAGCCAGCATCTTCAGCCTGCTGCCAGCCCAGTTTCTCCCCAAGGAATGGCAAAGCCTCATACCGAACACCAAATACTCACAGGCCCCTCAGGTCACAGACAGGACATCCACGGGGCCTCACTGTGGTCATCCTCAGCCGCACACTGCCCTCCAGCTGCCAGACCTGCCGGGGCACCATGTCCAGCCTCTAAGCCTTCCTAGGGTGTCCACTCCACATACAGCACCCTTTCCTGCCTCTTTATCTGCAAAACACCAACATTTTATTCAAAGTAAGGCCTGAGAGTCACCTCCCCATGGAGTCATCTGGTCCTGCACAGAAGCCTGTAGCAACCAGACCAGCCACTCCCTGAGACAGAGAAGTGGCTGAGCTTCCAGCCTGGCCCTTGGTCAGCCCCTAAGCTTCTGAAGGCAGGACTAGAATCCTCTTAAACTTCCAACAGCAGAACCAGTCATGCACATGATATGCAGGTCATAGGATGCAGGAGGAGCATGTACATGGTGGGAGACAAGTGCTAAGATATATGTGGAAAGATGCAGGTGGCAGATACATGTTGTAGGATGCAGGGGGTGGATACAGGAGGTGAGATGCAGGGGTGAGATGCCTGGGATGAGATGCAGGGGTGGGATGCAGGGCTGAGATGCAGGGGTTTGATGCAGGGGCCAAGAGGCAGGGGTGGGATGCAGGGGGTGGGGTGCAGGGGTGGGATGCAGGGGGTGGGGTGCAGGGGTTAGATGCAGGGGTGAGATGCAGGGGGTGAGATGCAGGGGATGAGATGCAGGGGTGGGATGCAGGGGTGAGATGCAGGGGTGGATGCAGGGGCTGAGATGCAGGGGCTGGAGATGCAGGGGCTGGAGCTGCAGGGGTGGGATGCAGGGGGTGGAATTCAGGGGTGAGATGCAGGGGGTGGATGCAGGGGCTGAGATGTAGGGGATGAGATGCAGGGGTGGGATGCAGGGGGTGGGATGCAGGGGTTAGATGCAGGGGGTGAGATGCAGGGGGTGGATGCAGGGGGTGGGATGCAGGGGTTAGATGCAGGGGGTGAGATGCAGGGGATGAGATGCAGGGGTGGATGCAGGGGCTGAGATGCAGGGGCTGGAGATGCAGGGGTGGGATGCAGGGGGTGGGATTCAGGGGTGAGATGCAGGGGGTGAGATGCAGGGGATGAGATGCAGGGGTGGATGCAGGGGCTGAGATGCAGGGGCTGGAGATGCAGGGGTGGGATGCAGGGGGTGGGATTCAGGGGTGAGATGCAAGTGGTGCATGCAGGGGGTGAGATGCAGGGGGTTGGTGCAGGTGGTAGAGGTATGGGGTGAGATGCAGCAGGTGGGATGCAGGGGTGGGATGCAGTTGAGGTAATGCCGGTTGTAGGTGCAGGTGGTGGCTGCAAACTTTTGTTGTAAGGATGGGTGGGGTGGACAGACCAGCTCTGACAAGGTAAGAGCTTTCTAAGAGCTCTCGATTGCCTTGTAAACTTGGAGACTTTCAGCACTGGTACCACCTCCTTATATTCATTCACTGAGGGCACTAAGGAGGCAAATGCTGTGTGCGGACTCACCTTCATTTACCTTCATTAAGCAACAAAGGACAACCTGGTCTGGCACAGGAGACCAATTTCAGCCCCTATCATTGTTGCAAATGGGCTAAGTGCCCCAGTCCAGAACCCAGGTAATAGGATGCGGCAAATGGGGGATGCCCCAGGGTGGGTGGGGGCTCTAGGGAGGAGTGCGTGCACACCTGGGTACTAGAGCCTGGAAGGGATGAAGGCAACTTGGAAACCTCCGACGGGATGAGGGGCCTCACAGGGTCACTGCCGCTGCAGGGAGGAGCGGGAGGTGGAGGGTCCCAGAGATTTATAGGAGCAAGAATGACTGTTGTGTTGATTAGACAAGGCAGTGAGGATGTGTCAGGTGTCTGGGTGACATGATGGAACTGGAAGCAAGAATCGCAACTACTCAGGGTTGCACTCTAACTCGGGGCTCCATACTAACTTAAGGGTCCACACCAACTCAGAGTCCACACCAACTCAGGGTCCACACCAACTCAGGGTCCACACCAACTCAGGGTCCACACCAACTCAAGGTTCCACACCAACTCAGGGTCCACACCAACTCAGGGTCCACACCAACTCAGGGTCCGCACCAACTCAGGGTCCGCACCAACTCAGGACTCCACACCAACTCAGGGTCCGCACCAACTCAGGGTCCGCACCAACTCAGGGTCCACACCAACTCAAGGTTCCACACCAACTCAGGGTCCACACCAACTCAGGACTCCACACCAACTCAGGGTCCGCACCAACTCAGGGTCCACACCAACTCAGGGTCCACACCAACTCAAGGTTCCACACCAACTCAGGGTCCGCACCAACTCAAGGTTCCACACCAACTCAGGGTCCACACCAACTCAAGGTTCCACACCAACTCAGGGTCCACACCAACTCAGGGTCCACACCAACTCAGAGTCCGCACCAACTCAGGGTCCACACCAACTCAGGACTCCACACCAACTCAGGGTCCGCACCAACTCAGGGTCCACACCAACTCAGGGTCCACACCAACTCAGAGTCCGCACCAACTCAGGGTCCACACCAACTCAGGACTCCACACCAACTCAGGGTCCGCACCAACTCAGGGTCCACACCAACTCAGGGTCCACACCAACTCAGAGTCCGCACCAACTCAGGGTCCACACCAACTCAGGACTCCACACCAACTCAGGGTCCGCACCAACTCAGGGTCCACACCAACTCAGGGTCCACACCAACTCAAGGTTCCACACCAACTCAGGGTCCACACCAACTCAGGACTCCACACCAACTCAGGGTCCGCACCAACTCAGGGTCCACACCAACTCAGGGTTCACACCAACTCAAGGTTCCACACCAACTCAGGGTCCACACCAACCCAGGGTCCACACCAACTCAGGGTTAAACACCAACTCAGGGTCCACAGCAACCAGGCTCCACACCAACCCAGGCTCCACACCAACCCAGGCTCCACACCAACCCAGGGTCCACACCAACTCAGGGTCCACACCAACTCAGGGTCCACATCAACTCAGGGCTCCACACCAACTCAGGGTCCACAGCAACTCACGGTCCACACCAACTCAGGGTCCACACCAACTCAGGGTCCACATCAACTCAGGTCTCCACACCAACTCAGGGTCCACAGCAACTCAGGGTCCACACCAACTCAGGGTCCACACCAACTCAGGGTCCACATCAACTCAGGTCTCCACACCAACTCAGGGTCCACACCAACTCAGGGTCCACACCAACTCAGGGTCCACACCAACTCAGGGTCCACATCAACTCAGGTCTCCACACCAACTCAGGGTCCACAGCAACTCAGGGTCCACACCAACTCAGGGTCCACACCAACTCAGAGTCCGCACCAACTCAGGGTCCACACCAACTCAGGGTCCACATCAACTCAGGGCTCCACACCAACTCAGGGTCCACAGCAACTCACGGTCCACACCAACTCAGGGTCCACACCAACTCAGGGTCCACACCAACTCAGGGTCCACATCAACTCAGGTCTCCACACCAACCCAGGGTCCACACCAACTCAGGGTCCACATCAACTCAGGGTCCACACCAACTCAGGGCTCCACACCAACTCAGGGTTAAACACCAACCCAGGGTCCACACCAACTCAGGGTCCACACCAAATCAGGGTCCACAGCAACTCAGGGTCCACACCAACTCAGGGTCCACACCAACTCAGGATCCACAGCAACTCAGGGTCCACACCAACTCAGGACTCTGCACTCCATCAGGAGCCTGGATTATCTCGGGCCTGCCCTACCTCAGAGGTCTGTACTGCCTCAGGGGTCTGTGCTGCCTCAGAGTCCTGGACAGTTTAGGGGTGTACTACTACACACCGGGTGTCTGTGGACAGTAACTACAGATTCTCAGCCGGAAGTCCAAGATGATGGTGTCGGTCAGGCTGGCTCCTCTGGAGGCTCTGAGGGAGAATCCATCCCAGGCCTCTGGCTCCTGGTGGCTGCTGATAACCTGGGCTTCCATGGCACCAGCGTCGAACCAGCCTCTGCTGCCTTCATGGAGCCTCTCCTCCCTGTGCCCGTGTGCCCTTGTCGGTCTCCTATGAGGACACTCTTGTTGGATTTATGCCCATCTAATCCAGTATCATCTGTGAAGACTTCATTTCCAGATAAGGCCATATTCTGAAGTTCTGGGACAAGAATTTGGGGGACATCGTTCAACCTGGTGCAGAGTTCAGTGGAGGCTCAAGGTGGGCGCCTCCCTCCTGCAATGCGGGTGCCAGGCTGGCTGCTGTGGGGCTTAGGTGGCTGGCGGCAAGATTGCTGCCCTGTGCTTGGTGAAAGGCCCAGTCCACGGCAGACCACGGTGTTCACAAACCTGAATCGATCTGTCAGATGAGGAAAAAAGCAGAATCATTAAAAGTAATTGCCCAAGGGAAAATACTTTCTGAAAATAAATTATATTCGGCTTATTTGCAAATATTTTCATATAACAGCCACAAATAACTGAATTATTTTGCAAATCCAGACAGTGTATGTCCCTCCCCCTCCAAAGTGGCCGTTGTGCCGCCTTCCGGGGGCTCCTCTCCCTCTGGGGGCTCCTCTCTCCCTGAGGCCTCCCTGCCTCTGAGCAGCTGCAGGAGCTGCAGAGCTGGCCTCAACCCCGTTCATCTGAGGAGCTTTCTTTCCCCCTGCTCCCACCACCCCTAAGGCCTGTCCCCACCCCACTGTCCTGGGCCAGCCAGAGGCCACCGTGGCTGGGAGCCTCCCTGGAGCACCCCTCCACGGCAGAGCTTCCCACAGCTGTCTCAGGTCCTGTGGGTGCCCGCACCTCCCCCAGCCCGAGTCTGCGGAGGCCTGCCCAGGAGGGCCCGTCCTGCCTTTTTAAGCGTAACTCAGGTTATTTTTTCCTTAAGTGCGTGACTTCACGTTCTCCCACATTGAAGCTCATCTGCCACTGTGCAGCCACCCACACACGCTGCTGCTGGAAGGAGCCGCTCCGTGCGGAATTTCCTTCGAGCTCCTGTGGAGCCCACCCCCCTCCCGGCCTGGCCGATCCCCACCGTCCCTCAAGGTTCTGTGGCGAACAGAAGCCTCCAGGGACTTTCTAGGCTCCAGGCGGCCACCTCCTTGGTGCCGGTCACCTGCTGAAGGTTATGACACTGCATTCAACAAGCATTCAGGGAAGGTTCTGCAGGAACCTGGGGGCTGCAGGGAACCAGACCATGCCGCCCGCGTGCCAGGTGCACATCACCTGTATTGGCATCGGCACCACATCATCCACGCTGTCATGTGGGCACGACACAGGCCAGACCCTGTTTCTCAAGGCTTTGGGTCCACTGCCTCCCTTACCCTCCAAATAATTGCTTTATAGGTGGGAAATGGAGGCTTGGAGAATGTGCTTCTGTGATCAAGGATGGAGCTGACACACTATGTTAGAGGTTTGGAACGTACGATCACCTAACAAGGCATTTCTTAGAACGTATAGTTAAGGGGCACGTGACTGTATATGAAAACAAGTTGTCAGACTCCAGTTTCGTATGGTAAATGTTAAAAAACGTTTCCATTATCAGCTGTTTGTCTGGCTGAAAAATACATACTAATTCATAGTGATGGAACCTTAGTCCTAATTGAAAAATTAGTATTTAAACATAATTATTTATAAAGATGACACATCAAAGAGCTTATTTATTTTTTAAATTTTATTTGAAAGCTTATTCCATTTTAGCTCTTTTTACCCTCGGATTGTAGATAAAGAAGGCATTGACAACTTTATGTTTGTTTCTTCTTTCTCTTTAATTTTAAAGATATTTACAATGATATAACTAAAAATGGTTGGCTAGTTATGTGTTTTGAATACCTTTTTTTCCCTCAGTTTAGTATATTGACTTTGTACTGTGAAATTTTCTGTTTTTCTTATTTCTTGGATAATCAGGATTTTCATGAGGGTAAGGGAACTCAACTTTATTTATGAGACAAATTTCCATACAGAACTCAATCTCCTCCATACACACACAAACATATATTTAAAAGGCAATTTCTTAATAGTTTTTCTCCCATTAAATTCTCAAGAAACACTTAGATCGGCTGGGTGTGGTGGCTCATGCCTGTAATCCCAGCACTTTGGGAGGCAGAGGCGGGCAGATCACCTGAGGTCGGGAGTTCCAGACCAGCCTGACCAATATGGAGAAACCTCGTCTCTACTACTAAAAATACAAAATTAGCCAGGCATGGTGGCACATTCCTGTGATCCCAGCTACTCGGGAGGCTGAAGCAGGAGAATCGCTTGAATCCGGGAGGCAGAGGTTGCGGTGAGCCAAAATTACGCCATTGCACTCCAGCCTGGGCAACAAGAGTGAAACTCTGTCTCAAAAAAAAAAAAAAAAAAAAGGAAAAGAAAGAAACACTTAGATATTTAAGCATGGAAAAGAAAAGAAAGAAACACTTAGATCTTTAAGCACGGAACGTAATCGTGATGTTAAAAACAGAAAATAAGACTTTATGAAGTTAGCTATTATCCATATAAATTTAAGGGTTTTTTAAATTTCAAGATTTGATGATTTACAGATGTAATTCTATTACCTACCCAAGCAGATTGAACAGCAAATTTATTTTGATTTTATTTGAAAAACCTCTTGGATTGATAATATATTAGCTCAGGAGTTGGAAACTTTCTGTAAACTATTTTGGGCATGCAGGCCAGGTGGTCTCTCTGGAAGCTGCTCAGCTCTGCAGTTTCAGTGAGAAAGAAGCCACAGACAGTACTTGAATGAAGTCCTGTGGCTGGATTGGCCTTGTGGTCTGACCCCTACCCCAAATTTTCTTACCTAAGGTGCTGATGTCTATATGTGTGAATTATTTGCCACTGAAGTTATGAATTGTGCTTAAAAGTTTAAACTGTGTTGTTTGTATTATGTAATGACCATTATTTCAACGGGAAAGATATTTTAGAGTCTAGATAATTATGATTTTATATTGAAAAAATGGTGGCCAGTTTTTAAATACCTTAATAGAAGAGAATTATGTCTCAGCAGGTATAATGGTAATTTATTGAAACTACTGCTGTTAGAGCTCTTCTTATTGTCTTTTGATGAAATTTGTTTTTTAATTTTATTATTTAATTTAAAAAAAAAAGAGAGAGAGAGATCCAAGATGGCTGATCGCTAACAGCTCAGGATTGTAGCTCCCAGTGAAAGCGCAGAGAACAGGAGGACGCCACACTTTCAGATGAATTCTTGTCGCTCATGGACCAGAAGAACCCCAGCGGAGGAGCCCCACGGGTCACCAGCGCGACTCTTGTGGCCGGTGTGGTGGTTTTGCCGGCGCCTCAGTGCGGCAGCTCTTGGTGCAGAGTAAATGGGACTGGTTCCCCTTCTGACTGACGTTTGGAGCTCCGGGAAGGCAGAGTCGCCTATTATGGACTCAAGAAGGAAGCCAGACAGGAGATTCCCAGGCAGAAGAGCACCATCAGTCTTAACGCCGCTGTTTCGGCCGGCGCAGTGGGTTGCTGGGATTCCGGCGCTGGGAATCAATAAATTGGACATCCACTTAGAAACCGAATTAGAAAGGTGGTAATTATAAAGATGACAGATAGGTAAATTTATAACGAAGGGAAGATACCAGCCTAAAAAGGCTGAGAATACCCAAAATCAGAACACCTCTCCCTCTACAGGGGATTACAGTTCCTCATCAGCAACGGAACAAGGCCTGATGGACAAGGACTGTGTTCCATTAACAGAAGTAGGCTTCAGAAGATGGATGATAAGAAACTCTGGGAGTTAAAAGAACTTGTTCTAACCCAATGTAAAGAAACTAAGAACTTTGAAAAAAGGTTGGACGAAATGCTAATAAGAATAGACAATATAGAGAGGAATATAAATGAATTAACGGAGTTGAAAAATACAACACGAGAACTTTCTGAAATATGCACAAGTTTTAACAGCCGAATTGATCAAGCAGAAGAAAGGATATCAGAGCTCGAAGACCAGCTTAATGAAATAAAACGAGAAGACAAGAATAGAGAAAAAAGGATAAAAAGGGATGAGCAAAGTCTCCAAGAAATATGAGACTATGTGAAAAGACCTAATCTACGTTTGGTAGGTATACCTGAATGTGATGGAAAGAATGAATCCAAGCTGGAAAATATTCTTCAGGATATTATTCAGGAAAATTTTCCGAATCTGGCAAGGCAGGACAATATTCAACTCCAGGAAATACAGAGAACACCACAAAGATATTCCTCAAGAAGAGCAACCCCAAGGCACATAATCGTTGGATTCACCAGGGTTGAAATGAAGGAGAAAATGCTAAGGGCAGCCAGAGAGAAAGGTCAGGTTACCCACAAAGGGAAGCCCATCAGACTCACAGCAGATCTCTCAGCAGAAACCCTACAAGCCACAAGAGAGTGGGGGCCAATATTCAACATCCTCAAAGAAAAGAACTTTCAGCCCAGAATTTCATATCCAGCAAAACTAAGCTTCACAACTGAAGGAAAAATAAAATCTTTTATGAACAGATTTCATTACCACCAGGCCTGCTTTACAAGAGCTTCTGAAAGAGGCATTACACATAGAAAGGAACAACCAGTATTAGCCTTTCTAAAAATATACCAAAAAGTAAAGAGCACCAACATAAAGAAGAATTTACACCAACGAATGGACAAAACAGCCAGTTAACATCAAATGGCAGTAACCCTAAATTTAAATCAACTAAATCCCCCAATCAAAAGATACAGCCAAAACCCAACGGCATGTTACATCCAGACCTGTTTCACATGCAAGGATACACAAAGACTCAAAACAAAGGGATGGAGAAAGATTTACCAACCAAATGGAGAGCAAAAATAAATAAATAAAAAGCAGGAGTTGCAATTCTCGCATCTGATAAAATAGATTTTAAAGCAACAAAGATATAGTGTGGTAAAAGGATCAATGCAGCAATAAGAGCTAACGATCCTAACACCCAGATACATAAGACCTATAAAGAGACTTAGACTCCCTTGACTCCCACACAATAATAGTGGGAGACTTCAACATCAATATTAGATAGATCAACAAGACAGAAAATTACTAAGGACATCCAGGACTTGAACTCAGATCCGGAACAAGTGAACTGAACAAACATTTATAGAGCTCTCCACTTTAAATACACAAAATATACATTCTTGTCAGTACCACATCACACCTACTCATAGTTTTAAATGAAATATTGATCGGCCATTATTAAGCACGATTATTGGCATAAAAGAGGTTTTCAATACCCGTTTTTAGAATAAAGCAACATTCCCGTTCTCTCTCCCTCTTTTTCTTCCTTTTTCTTCCTCTCCTTCACTCCTTTTTTTTCTTTCTTTTCTTAAAAAAAAAAAATTATCTGGGCATGGTGGCAGGTGCCTGCTACTTGGGAGGCTGAGGCAGAATTGCTTGAACCTGGAAGGCCGAGGTTGTGATGAGTCAGGACCGTGCCACTGCACTCCAGCCTGGGCAAGAGAGCAAGACTTCGTCTCAAAATATATACACATTATATATTTTGGTACATATATTATAAGTATATTATATATTTTACATATATATTTTTTTCCTCATTCAACCCAGATATGTGTATATGTACATATAGGCCTGGCTTCACAGAGGATTCGTAGAGGAGGTAGGTGTTGAGTCTCATGATGGGTATTATTTTAACAACTACACATGGGAGATAAGAAAAGGAATTCTAGCCGGGCGCGGTGGCTCACGCCTGTAATCCTAGGACTTTGGGAGGCTGAGGTGGGTGGATCACCTGAGGTCAGGAGTTCAAGACCAGCCTGGCCATCATGGTGAAACCCCATCTTAAGAAGAAAGAAAGAGAGAAAGAGAGAAAGGAGAGAAAGAGAGAGAGAACAGAAAAAAAACAAAACAAAAAAAAGAAAGAAAGAAACGGAATTCTAGATGGAGGGCTTGCATGGACAAAGGTGCTGACCCAGGTGTCGAGAGCTAAATTTGTGGGAAACAGTGAGCCAAGCTGGGCATAGGTTTAGGGAGGTGGAAACAGGAGATGAGGCAGCATTGGGAGGTTTGAGCCATGTGAGAAGGGCCTGGAAAAAAAAAAGAAAAAAAGGATGGAGCTGACACCAGCTGTTGGCTGCCATTACTGGGGAGCCCTCATGGGATCTAGATCCTGCCCTATTCCAGCTGCAAGGCAGGACCCAGGTTCTGTTCCCAGAAGGTATTTGTGGGGGTTTTCCAAGCCCAGGTAGTGGGTGAGCAGCATGAAAACGACAGTCTACCTCCAGACCTCTGGGTGCTGACATCTGCCTGCTCGCCACCCCTTGATGGTCCCTCAAGACCCCAAACTCAGCCTTTCCCCCAAACTCCACATCTTTCCCTTCTCTGCTGGTGGCTCCACCCTCCACCCACCCATCCTCAATCTGTCTCACGTGCCCTACACACGCCTGTCCCCAACGCCTTCAATTCAGTGCTTACTAATGAGTCTTTTTCATTTTTTTCACTCAGCACCCATCAAACAGGGTGAGGACACCAGACGCCGGGACTCTAGGTGCTGGGACTCTAGATGCTGGGATGCCAGGTGCTGGGACTCTAGATGCTGGGATGCCAGGTGCTGGGATGCCAGGTACTGGGATGCCAGGAGCTGGAACACCAGGTGCTGGGATGCCAGGTGCTGGGACCCTAGGTTCTGGGACACCGGGTGCCTGGACTTTAGGTGCTGGTACTCTAGGTACTGGGACACCAGGTTCTAGAATGCCAGGTGCCAGGATGCCAGGTGCTGGGATGCCAGGTACTGGGACATCAGGTGGTATGGCACAGGGTACTGGGACAGCCAGGTATTAGGATGCCAGGTGCTGAGATGCCAGGGTCAGCACCCATCTCTCCAGCTCACTGGCTCTTGCACTAACTCAAGCCTAATGCTCACTCTTTGGGAGAACTGTAGAATGAACAGACTCTGCATGCTTTTTCCATATTAAGTCTGGAAATCTAGTTGCATTTTACGCTTAGAGTGGACTTCACATGCTCAAAGCCAGGGGCTGCTGACTAGTCTAACTTAGAGGAGTCTTTCCCTGCCAGCTTCTTTCATTCTGAAGTGGGAGAAAAGTCCAGCCTACAGTAATACACACAGGTGTGCCTACCATTGAGATTCACTTTGCATTGGTATGAAAATTAAAATACAAAAATTTTAAATTGTAATGGTTAGAATATTTCCCCATACTTGATCCACATTTCTCTTTTATTTTATTTTATTTTTCGAGACGGAGTTTCGCTCGTTACCCAGGCTGGAGTGCAATGGCACGATCTCAGCTCACTGCAACCTCCGCCTCCTGGGTTCAGGCAATTCTCCTGCCTCAGCCTCCCGAGTAGCTGGGATTACAGGCATGCGCCACCGTGCCCAGCTAATTTATTGTATTATTAGTAGAGACGGGTTTCACCATGTTGACCAGAATGGTCTCGATCACTTGACCTCATGATCTACCCGCCTCGGCCTCCCAAAGTGCTGGGATTACAGACTTGAGCCACCACGCCCGGCCTCTCTTTTATTTTTTTAACGCTTATTTATTTATTTATTTTTTGCCTTTTTGGTTTTTTCCTTTTTGTGGAGAACGGGGTCTCGCTATACTGCCCGGGCAGGTCTCAAACTCCTGGGCTCAAGCTATCCTCCCGCCTCTGCCTCCCTAAGAGCTGGGATTACAGGCGTGAGTCACAGCGCCCGGCTCCTCTTTTATTTTTAAAGATATAAATTTGCAGAGTAGCCAGAGCTTCCCCCTTATCCTCGCCCCAACACCATGGTCACCTCACACCTGTGGTTGGCCAGGAGTTAGCCATAGGCTGGTACCATAATTGTGTGATATGCTCATGACGTTGTATTGTTCTGTATAGTTGACAACTTCACATAAATATTTCATATTGCATTTAATCTTCATGCAATATGCTTTCTTTTTGCACTCAACATTATGTTTTTGAGATTCACTCCTGGTGATGCGTATGAATCTGGTTCATTCACTCTGATCGATACATCGTATCCCACCATGCAGATAAACTGCCGTATATTTAGGATCCCCGCTTCTGTCACGTGCCCCAAGTGCGCCACTCTTTGCATTGCACATTAATGCCCACCTGTGAACAGCCACGTGGAGGAGGTGCAGAATCTGCTGGACAGGGTGGGTCATTCTGTAAATGTCAACTGGGCACCCCAGTGCCCACCCAGTGGGCCCGTGAACTTGGCAGCCTAGATGGCAGAGAGGCCATGCCTAAGCCTGATGTGAGCCCCTCACCAGGGCTGATCTAGCTCCTGTTGCTGAAGGGCCCATCTGTGAGCAGCAGAGACGGAAGCTGGGCCCATCTATGAGCAGCAGAGACGGAAGCTGGGCCCATATATATAATGTTGAAAGCAAAAATCATAAAGCTGTATGGTGGGGCTTACAATATATGTAGATAAAATATATGTGATAATAATAGTAAAAGGATGAGAGGAGGTTAAAAGAACCATACCATTCCAAGATTCCTTTATTTTACATGAAACAGCACAACCGTAAGTAGGTTCTGGTAAATTGCATAAGATGCATAATATAATCTCCACAGCAAACACAAGAAATTAGTGCAAAGTTTAGCTAAGAAGACAATAGCAGAGGGACTCCTGCTTTCTGTCCCAACACATAAGGAGCCTGGAAGTTGTCACTCTCATCCTCACAGCAGAAAAGGGCTGGGCAGACTGAAATCAATGTCTCTTCTTAGATCCACCAGAGCACTGAGGTGACGGAGAAAACTGCTGACCCCAAATCAGAGACAGACGAATACAGGGATAAACCTAACAAAATAAGTACAAGTCGTATGTGAAAACTAAACAAAAGGGGTGAAGGTTGAAAAGGAAGGAGTGAAACTGCGTCTTCATGGATGCCATGATTGTTTATGCAGAAGATCCTAAAAAGTCATCAAAACTATCAGTGAAACTGCGAGTTTAGCAAGGTCTCAGGAAACAAGGACAACATATGCAAAAATCAATTGTGTTTTTATATTCTGTCAACAAACTACTGGAAAACACGAGATAACTGCATTTAAAACAGCATCAAAAAATACCAGCAACAATACCGGTAACAAATGCAACACAGGACTTGCAAATCTCAGGGCTGAAAATGATAAAATGTTATTGAGATAAATTACCAAAAACCTCATAACTAGAGAAATAAATTGTGTTCATAGATTGAAAGACTGCATCCAGATTAAGCACCTTGTTTTCTCCAAGTTTATCTGTAGATTTAGTGCAACCCTAGTCATAATCCAGCATGTTTTTTTAACATAGAAAGGAATAGCTGATTGTAAGATTTACATGAAAACTCAAAGAACTTAGAAAAGTTGAAACCATCTTGAAAAAGACAGCGAAAGGACTTTACCATTCACTTCAGGACAACATAAAGCTACAGTAATCCAAATAGTCATTCTGGCATAAGAAGAGACAAAAAAACTAGTAGAACCAGAGTCCAGAAATAGACCCCACACTTATTTCATCAATTGATTTTTGACAAAGAAGCCAGAATAATTCAATGAGGAAAGAGAAGTGTTTTCAACAAGCAGTGCTGAAATGGATGGCTACCTGCCTTAGAGTGAGAGGTGGGTGAGGAAAGAAAAAAAAGAACCTGAATGTCCATATCACATTACCTACAAAAAACATTTCGAGATGCATCATAAACCTAAATATAAAAGCTAAAACTGTGAAAATTTTAGAAAAATACATGGGAATATCTTTGTGACCTGAACAAAGATTTCTTAGGTAAGACACAGAAATCAATAACTACACGAGAAATAACAGATACATTAGATTTAATCCAAACGAAAACTTCTGTTCTTCAAAAGACATCGTTTTAAAAATGAATACTCTATAATAAACTTCAAAAAATGAATATGCAACAGCTTGGGGAGAAATATTCATAAAAAACCTCTGATGAAGAACTTGTATTCTGAATGTATAAAGAACTTTCATTACTCAGCAAGGAAAAGATAAACAAGCCAACTTTTAAAATGGTCAAAAAACTTGAACAGACACTTCATAGAAAAAAGATATACAAATGGACAATAAGCCCACCGAAAAAAGTTCTCAACACCATTAGTCATCAGAAAAATGCGAATAAAAACCATGAGATAACATGATGCACCCGTCAGAATGAATAAAATTAAAAAGATACGAAATGTTGGCTGTGACGTCAGGCACGGAGGACTCCCACACCCTGCGGTGAATATAGACTGGCAGACCTGCTTTGGAAAGGCGTTGGCAGTTCTTCCAGAATTTAGGCATACATTTACTACATGACCCAGCAATCCCAGTCCCAGATACGCTTCCAAGAAATGTGAAAACATATGTCCACAAGAAGATGTGTATAAGAAAATTCACAGTGGCTTTATTCTCAACAGCCAGAAAACTGGAAAGCATCCAAAGGCCGATCAGCCGCAGAATGGATAAACAAGCTGAGGTCTGCCACACGTGGAATCCCGCTTTGCCATGGAAAGGAACGCATCCAAATGCCCATCAGCCGCAGAATGGATAAACAAGCTGAGGTCTGCCACACGTGGAATCCCACTTTGCCATGGAAAGGAAGGAAGGCAGATTCGCTGCACAAGGTGAACCCACAGACACTATTCTCAGTGAGAGAAGCCAGAAGCAAAAGGTACACACTGTCTACATGAGCTCACTTAACTGAATTTCTAGAACAGGCGTGAGTACAGACGGTCCCCAACTTACGATGGCTAATTTTCTGACTTTATGGTGCTGCAAAAGTGGCATGCATTCAGTAGGAACTGCACCCATGCGACCATCCCTTTTCACTTTCAGTGCACGATTGAACACTTAAGATTCTTTCTTTCCAACTAGTGTCAACACTGTTATAAAATCGGCTTTGTGTTAATTTTGTCCAACTGTAGGCTAATGTAAGCGTTCTGAGAATGGTTAAGGTAGGCGAGGCGAAGCTATGTTTGGTAGGTTAGGTGGGTTAAATGCGTTTTCAACTTAGGGTATTTTCAACTCGCAACGGGTGTATTGGGACATAACACCATTGGAAGTCATGGAGCATCTGTAACGTAATTAAAACAGTGGTGGTCTCTGGGAAAGATCATGATGGAATTTTATGGAGGAGTGAAATATTCTGCATCTTGGCCAGGTGCGGCCGCTCACGCCTATAATCCCAGAACTTTGGGAGGCCGAGGCAGGTGGATCACCTGAGGTCAGAAGTACGAGACTAGCCTGACCAACATGGTGAAACCCCATCTCTACTAATAATACAAAAAAATTAGCTGGGCATGGTGGCACATGCCTGTAATCTCAGCTATTCAGGAGGCTGAGGTTGTGGTGAGCCGAGATCATGCCATTGCACTCCGGCCTGGGTAACAAGAGTGAAACTCTGTCCCCTCAAAAAAGAAATATTCTATATCTTGAGAGAGGTATGAATTACATATGTATCCACTTGTTGAAATTGTCTGCGTTTGCTTTTCGCATTTCGATGTATGCACAGTTTACCTCAAAAACTAAAAACTAAGATAAACAATTGACTGGGAGGGAGGGGGTGAAAGAAAAGAGGAGAATGTCCAAGTGCCCATTGCTGAGGGTGAGTAATGGGTGCCAGGGTCTCATTACACTACTCTGTTTATTTTATATCTACTTCAAACATTTCCAAGATATAACTTTCTAAATACAGAATAAATACAGGGATGCCCTTTAAGAATGTCTCCTGGTTAATGTTTTCCTAGGATAATGCCTCTTTATTTTTAAGACCCACATTCACAGGGTATATGCTTCTCTCTATACACCATTACCCAGCCTTCTTTATATAGAAAATTTAATTTATATCCTTAAAACTCAATAAATACCAACCTTAACATAACAATAGGTGGGAAACGTCTCTTGTTGCGTTCCAAATATAATTGCCCACGAATCTGAATCTCTGCAGACACCGTGGGAGGTGCTGACGGCATGTGGATGCCGGATGCCCAGGCCATGCTGACCAGGTGATGTCATGGCCATATTAACGGTTTAGTGACCAGGAAGTGATGTTTTAAGCACTCTGCACCCTAACATGATATCATGTTCCTTACATGTGGCTAATCTCTCAGTTCAGTTACACCTCAGGGAACTGGGAGCTTGGGTGGGTTATGGAAGGCATTACCATAATTTCCCATTTAAGATAATGAGAAATAGATCCCCAGTTGGCATTTTAGCATGAAACAGTGGATTTTCAGAATGAATTACGGATGCTAAGTGGGAGATGTCCTATAAATAGAAAAAAATTTAGAAAGCGATAAAAATCTTAAATATTTGGCTCAGGGGTGGGAGTTCATGCCTATAATCTCAGAACTTTGTGAGCCCAAGGCAGGCGCATCACATAAGCTCAGCAGTTTGACACCAGCCCGGACAACATGGTGAAACCCGCCTCTACAAAAAAATACAAAAATTAGCCAGGCATGGTGGTGTGCACTGAAGTCCCAGCTACTTGGGAGGCTGGAAAGTGGGAGGGTCACTTGAGACCAGGAGGCTGAGGCTGCAGGGAGCTGAGGTTGCACCACTGCACTCCAGCCTGGGTGACACAGCAAAACCTATCTCAAAAAAAATCTTAAATATTTGTAAAGTCAACATTAAATATCTGTACATTAAGAAACAATCTCCTAGAAAACTTTTGGAACGTAAAGAAATCCATCAACAACATAGAGGACAACAAATAAGAAAAAAGGCAAAATCAAAAAAGACAAAGGCAGAGAAACAGAAGGGAGGAAGGAAAGTGGGAAGGAAAAAGGGAAGGAGAAGAAAGAAAGTACCAGGAAAAGCGAGCAATGCACGAGGGGAGAAAAGCAGTTTGGTTTTAGATCATGCACAGCCTCAGGTAACGGTAAAGCACAGCAATTTCCACGTCTTGAGGGAAGAAACAGCTGCGCGAGAATTCTACAGCCATGAAGACACCAGACTGACATCACAGAGGTGCAAAAAGTGAGGAGCCCGACATTGACATCCTTGAATTGTTCTTGAAAGAATTACTAGGCAATCAGATCCATCCTGCAAATTGTGTAAATAAGAATTGAGCAGGGGAAAGGACTAGTGGTGAGCAGTGAATCATTTATTACAGAATCAAAACTGACCAATTGCGTAAATTACAGGACAAAATATACAATTTTACAAATCGTGATAACGCTACAGAAAATTTGGCAAGTGGGGGAACGAAGGAAGAATGTGTGATAACTGTCGTCTTTTATAGCAGGGAGTCAATCAATAGATATTAAAACCAGAAAAGGTAGTTTATGTTCAAAAATCAACATTACTCCAGTTTCTTAACTTTGTGTGTGTGTGTGTGTGTGTGTGTGTATGTGTGTGTGTGTGTGAAGCAGGGAAAGCTCTTACAGTCATCTTAAAGATCGTTTAGTTATACTTTGTTATTATTTGTAGAGAGGGATTGAGCTGATGCTGAGTTTGTTTTTTTTTTAGACGGAGTTTCGCTCTTGTTACCCAGGCTGGAGTGCAATGGAGCGATCTCGGCTCACCGCAACCTCCGCCTCCTGGGTTCAGGCAATTCTCCTGCCTCAGCCTCCTGAGAAGCTGGGATTACAGGCATGCGCCACCATGCCCAGCTCATTTTTTGTATTTTTAGTAGAGACGGGGTTTCACCATGTTGACCAGGATGGTCTCCATCTCTTGACCTCGTGATCCACCCGCCTCGGCCTCCCAAAATGCTGGGATTACAGGCTTGATCCACCGCGCCCGGCCCGCTGAGTCTTTAATGCTGATATTATCCCAGAGATTAGATCTTGTAACACCTCGTAGTTTAAGTATATCCTAATGACAGTGAAACTGCATTTTATAATATTTCTTGAATAATAGGAGGAAAAATAAATTATCAAGTCCTTGATTCTGGTGTTGCAAAGAGAAATAGTCATTTCATTATATGGGATTTTGGATTGAATTCTTTTCAAGCAAGATTATAATTCATTATATCAGAATGTACCAAATGCGATTTAGGGTGACCTTGTACTATTTCCCGTAGTACTTATCATTTACTTATCATTAGAATTTTAATAGTCAACTTCCTTTCTAAACAACGAGTACCTATAATTGGAAATGGGATACAATTTGAGATGCCTTAGATGTAAAGGGATTTTGGTTGTGACTGGAAAAAAGTGGGCCGGGCGTGGTAGCTCCCGTCTGTAATCCCAGCACTTTGGGAGGTCAAGGTGGGCAGATGGCCTGAGCCCAGCAGTTCAAGACAAGCCTGGGCAACATGGTGAGACCTCACCTCTATTAAAAAAAAAAAAAAAATAGCTGGGTGTGGTGGTGTGCGCCTGTAGTCCCAGCTACTTGGGAGGTTGAGGTGGAAGGATCATTTGAGCCCCAGGAGGTCGAGGCTACAGTGAGCAAAGACTGTGCCACTGCACTTTAGCCTGGGAAACAGTGAAACTCTGTCTAAAAAGAAAAGGGAATGGCCGCACGTCCTAGAGAAAGTGTAGAGGACTGTGAAATAGGACACCTGGCTGAAACCTGGGCTCTACCAATCATTATCTGCAGAACTTCGATGCTCAGAGATACTTAAAAAGTTCCTCATTCTCAAAAAATAATCTGCAGTTCTACTTTATTCGGTGATTATTGCTAAGTTACATAAGTATCAACATGCCCGATCCAGGTAAATATATCATCTCAGTGTCTTCTCCAAGCACTTTTCCTATGAGCTTTACATCAGAAAATTTATCACATCAAAAACCAACTATTCCATTAAATCTGTAATTTTCCATGGAAGACAGTGATTTTCACAAAGGGGAGAGGAAATCGTTGATGGGACACCACCGAGTGGTCCCACGAGCACGAAAACAGACATCGCACTCACTGTGGAAGGCTCCCAGTGACTCAAAGTTTTGTTTTAGTGTATTACCATGTTTTCGTTTATATTAACGTCTATATGTGGTTCTGTGAAAGTTGGAGGGTAAGGTTTGGGTGGGGAATCCCCAAACTTGGAAATAAGGGAACTGAGTTTATTTCTAGCCTTGATATTAGTTTACTTATTTCTGCTCAGTTTCACCACGGGGAGGCAGAGCAAGATGGCAGAATAGAAGTCTCTACTGATCACCACCCCATCCCCACCCCCACAAGGACACTAATCTAACAACGATCTTCACAGAAAAAACACCTTCATGAGAACCAAACATTAGGTGAGCCCTCATAGTACCTGGTTTTAACTCTGCATTGCCACAAGAGGCACTGAGGATATAGAGAAACAGTTCTGAATCGCAGATGCCACCCATCCCCACCCCTTGCAGTGGTGGCATGGTGCAGAGTCTGTGGGCACTGCGGGAGGGAGAACACAGCAGTTGAGAAACAAAGAACTCAGTGCCAGACCAAGCTCAGCTGACACCCACCCACGGAGGGAGCATTTAAACCAGCCCTGGCCAGAGGGGATCGCTGATCAAAGTGGTTGGGAACTTGAGTTCCTCTAAAGAAATTTGAGGCCAGGCGCGGTGGCTCACGCCTGTAATCCCAGCACTTTGGGAGGCCGAAGCGGGCGGATCGCAAGGTCAGGAGTTTGAGAGCAGCCTGGCCAATATGGTGAAACCCCATCTCTACTAATTAGCTGGGCATGGTGGTGGGCGCCTGAAATCCCAGCTACTCGGGAGGCTGAGGCAGGAGAACTGCTTGAACCCGGGAGGTGGAGGGTGCAGTGAGCTGAGATCTTGCCATTGCACTCCAGCCTGGGCAACAAGAGCGAAACTCCATCTCAAAAAAAAAAATTTTTTTTCACAAGTGAGTCTTGGTGCTGAACTGGCCCAGAGACAGTGGACTGAGGGGGCATGCAACTTACTGAGATACCAGCTGGGGTGGCATCACCCCTACCGTAATCCCAGGCTGCACAGCTCAAAGCTCCAAAAGAGACCCCTTCCTTCTGCTTGATGAGAGGAGAGGGAAGAGTGGGGAGGACATTGTCTTGTATCTTGGATACCAGCTCAGCCACAGCAGGATTAGGGCCCTGGTCAGATTTGTGAGGTCCTGTTCCAGGACTAGCTCCTGGATGACATTTCTAGACACTCCCTGGGTGAGAAGGGAACCCACTGAATTTAAGGGAAAGACCCAGTCCTGGAGGCATTCATCACCTGCTAACGGAAGAGTGCTTGGGCTCTGAATAACCAGCAGGACACCCAGGTCCTACACTGAGGGCCTTAATCAGCCTCTGAGAATGGCTGGCTTCAGGTGGGACTCAGCACATTCCCACCTGTGCTGCAGGGCAAAACTCCTGCTTGAGAAAAGAGGACCTTGTCTTGCACTTTAGGTACCAGCAGAGCCACGGTGGGGAGAGAACCAAGTGGTCTCTAAGTTGTTACCAGCTTAAAATACCGGATTATAAGTATCTGCAGGCCTCACAGTGGCCTCAAACCTGGAAACATACACTGGATACACAAAAGATAAAAAGTGAGAAACTAAATCATATTCAGGGACTGTGTTAACTTCTCTTCCCAAGTCCACACGGGACGCGGTTTCAAAGGCAGAAATCTCCCAGTGACATGCCTGACCTGCCTTCATTCACCTCCTCATCTGGGAACTAGAGTTCTTTTTTTTTTTTTTTTTAAGACGGGGTTTCACCATGTTGGTCAGGCTGGTCTTGAACTCCCGACCTCAGGAGATCCACCCGCCCCCACCTCCCAAAGTGCTGGGATTACAGGCGTGAGCCACGGCGCCCGGCCGGAACTAGAGTTCTTTGTCTAACTTTCCCATGAGCAGGAAGGACAGACAGCCCAGGTGAGCTTCCTTTGTTTAGAAAGCCCACCAAAAGCCTTGGAAGGAGGGGCTCTACTGCAAGCCAGGCAGCCAATCCGGCATCCAGTCAATCAGTCACTCCAGAGGAATTTTGGAAAAGCTCTGCTCACTGGACCAGAACTTGAATGGGGTGGGGGTAACTCCGGGGTTAAATTCCCCCTGCTCCCTTACCTATACGGACTCCATCTCTGGATCCCCTCCCATGACAGTGTGGGAGCTGTCTCTCTCTCTCTCTCTCTCTGCCTAATAAATTGCGTTTCTGCAAAACTCTCTGGGTCCAATACTTGAAGAAGCTCACCGCGCCACCAGGGCTCTCTCCCCGTTCTTGGGTGAGTGAGGCCCAAGGACTGGGAAAACACATCCGATCAGGGAACAATGAGTGTCTTTGGAACCCCCTGCAACCTGCTCCTGTCCGCTGGTTACAATATCACCAGAGAAAATCACCTTCACTAAAGGAAGACAGGAAGGCAAGAAAGAAGACCGCAAAACAACCAGGAAACAAATAATATGGCAAGAGTAAGTCCTTACTTACCAATAATAATAATGAGCGTAAGTGGATTAAACTCTCCAATCAAAAGACACAGAGTAGCTGAATGAGTGAAAAATCAATTTTACCATGTAATGATCCCTCCAAATACCTTAGGGTTGTATTGTCAAGTTGGTCGTTATTGGTGTTACAAAAAAAACTTGTCACAGGGCTCCACTGAGCATAAACAGGAGAATAAAGTCTAGCATAAAAAATACTTTAAGGCCGGGCGCAGTGGCTCAAGCCTGTAATCCCAGCACTTTGGGAGGCTGAAGGCGGGTGGATCACGAGGTCAAGAGATCGAGACCATCCTGGCCAACATGGTGAAACCCCGTCTCTACTGAAAATACAAAAATTAGTCGGGTGTGGTGGCATGCACCTATAGTACCAGCTACTCGGGAGGCTGAGGGGGAAGAATCACTTGAACCTGGGAGGCAGAGGTTGCAGTGAGCTGAGATTGTGCCACTGCACTCCATCCTGGTGACAGAGCAAGACTGTCTCAAAAAAAAAATGTATGAATGTTTCTTGTAAGGAAGAAACACTGATAAAAAATTCAGCCTTTTCTTTGGTTTTGCTTTTTCTGTCAAATTTAAAAATTATATAACTACTTTGGATTAAAAGTGATATAGATATATATATATCACTTGTTATATTATGATCTTCATGTATGCATCTATGCATCCTCCCTCCTTCTTCCATTTAGTGAACTGTATTCACTAAATGTGATTGTTTCTTCTGGATGGCGAGTTTGTTTTTTCTTTATATTTTTATTTTTTTAGAGATGGGCTCTTGCTGTTGCCCAGGCTGGAGCGCAATGGTGCAATCCTATCTCACAGCAGCCTTGAACTCCCGGGCTCAAGTGGTCCTCCTGCTTCAGCCTCCTGAGCACTTGGGACTACAGGCACATACCACTGCACCTGGCTAAGTTTCAAGTTGTTTTTAGAGATGGGGTCCCACTATGTTGCCCAGGCTGGCCTCAAACTCCAGGCTTCAAGCTATCTTCCTGCTTCCCCGACCTCCCAAAGTACTGGGATTACAAGTGTGAGCCACCATGCAATCTTTAAAGACTTTTCTGATGAGACTGGCAGTGATATAAATAAGTGATTTTGGTATGAAATAATGAACAACAACATTTGGAAATCTGTATCATTCAGTGGACTGTTACTTCCTAAACAACAATGCAGATGCAAGAATCACATCTGGGTAAAAGTTCCACTCGGGGTGCAGGAGAGGTCACTGTGTTCTAATGCTTCAGGACATGACGTTCATTGATATGATTTCAGATTCCACATGGCAGCAAACCGTTTTTCAAAATAACTTTTATTTTGAAATAGTTGAAGACTCAGAAGAAGTTGCAAAAATAGTACAGAGTTCTATATACCCTTCACCCAGCTCCCCACAATGATGGTATCTTACACAGCAATTCTATTAATTCAAAGACATTCCTCAGCAGCCTTTCACGCTCTGACATACACTCATTTCTTCTCTTTTTTTCCAACTAACCTTAAGAAAACCGTCACTTGTCAAGTTTTGGTGTCGACACCAAAAATGACCCGGTGTTATCAAGTAAGAACATCCAGCCGGGCGACGTGGCTCACTCCCGTAATCCCAGCACTTTGGGAGGCTGAGGCGGGCGGATCACTTGAGGTCAGGAGTTTGAGGCCAGCCTGACCAACATGGAGAAACCCTGTCTCTCCTAAAAATACAAAATTAGCTGGGTGTGGTGGTGCACGCCTGTAATCCCAGATACTTGGGAGGCTGAGACAAGAGAATCACTTGAACCTGGGAGGCGGAGGTTGCAGTGAGCTGAGATCGCGCCATTGCACTCCAGCCTGAGCAACAAGAGCAAAACTCCGTCTCAAAAAAAAGAAAAAAAAATCCACAATGATCAGAAAAAGGACATTAAAATATTTCTCCTCTTTCCAACTACTGATCTGTCTGAAGACAGATTTTCTTCATATATACATATTTTTTTAAATTAATTAATTTATTTTGAGAGGGAGTCTCACTCTGTCACCCAGGCTGGAGTACAATGGCACAGTCTCCGCTCACTGCAACCTATGCCTCCTGGTTCAAGCAATTATTCTGCCTCAGCCTCCCAAGCAGAAGGGATTACAGGCACCCACCATCATGCTCAGCTAATTTTTGTATTTTTGTAGAGATAGGTTTTCGCCATGTTGGTCAGGCTGGTCTTGAACTTCTGACCTCAGGTGATCCGCCTGCCTCAGCCTCCCAAAGTGCTGGGATTACAGGTGTCGGCCACTGTACCTGGCCGATTTTCTTCTTGTATTTTAACACATATCACATCAGGTCAAACACAGAATCCAGCTGCCTTCAATTAAGCCAGACATTAAGAGGTTTGCAAACATGTACAACAGTACCATTTTTCTCATTACACATTTGTTTTTTGTTTCTTTTTTTAAAGACAGAGTCTCACTCTGTTGTCTAGGATGGAGTGCACTGGTACAATCATGGCTCAGTCATGGCTCACCACAGCTGTGAACTTCTGGGCTGAAGCAATCCTCTTTTCTCAGCTACCTGAGTAGCTGGGACCACAGGGGTGTGCCATCAGGCCCAGCTAATTTTTGAAGTTTTTGGAGATCTGAGGGTCTCATTATGTTGCCCAGGCCAATCTCAATCACCTGGGCTGAAGTGATCCCCTGACTCTGGCCTCCCAAAGTGCTGGGTCTCACTGAATTTTTTTGTTTTGGAAAATACAGTTAAATTTCCTTAAAGTGTTACAAAATAATATGCAATAGATTCTTTATAAATGACTAATTTTTAAAATCTTAGTTTTTATCTCAAATGCCATAGACACTGATACGTGTAACCCTCATAAACCAAAGCTCCTTGGGGCCCTCAGTGGTTTGTAGGATCCCTAAGATAATCCTGGTGCCTCCTTCCAGAGCGCCTGGACTCTAACAAAGGCCAGGACGTTTTCATTCATTGACTTAAACACACCTATCTGGGTCATACTATAGCTTATTCAGAGGAAATTAAAAGTCCAAAAGCTTTTTGAGTGATTCCCAATAGGGGAAATATGACACAAACTGTGTATTAAAGTGACCTCTTATTAAACTATTTACTACTTAATCTAAATTCAGGTACAGTAGTCAAAGAAGTTACAGCTATTCATCAACTTGGTTGAATTCACATCTTCCATCTTAGAATAACAGCAGACTTTAAGCATGTATTATTTTTCCAGTGTTCAGCTTAGTCTAAGACTGTGTGAGTCTGGTTTGATCCATTGCTGTGAAGAATACACAGACAGCAGCTGTAATGAGCAGATGCATCCCCTCATAGAGAAGCTTTGGAGAAAATACACTCCATATGAATAAATGATAGCGCAGAGACGTCACCAAGACGATATATGTGGAAACTGGAATAGAGCAAATCATCGCGTAGCAGAAGCAAGCATGACTCAGTGCTGAGCTGCTGGTAATGAGAAAGAAAACATGTATTAGCACATGCCACTTACGGTTCACATGTATAACAAAACTTTCGCTTTCAAAAAGACTACAGTAGTTCCTGCCCTGGGACGAGAGGGCGCCGTGCTCCGTCTTCCACACTTACATCCAGTCACTATGGTGCTGGGACACGTGCCTCTCCAGATGCCCTGGAGACGAGAAAACCTGTGCTGTCCCCTTGGAGGCTGCATTCCAGTAAAGGAGGCAGGAGCAAACAGGTAACACGGCAGGAAGAGACAAACTCATCAAGAAAAATAAAGCAGACTAAACAGAAGGATGGGTGAGGGCCACCATGTCCTACACACACACGTGGAGCTCTCCAGAAATGCTTCTAAAACTTGACTGTAAGCAAAAACCACCTATGGTGTGTGCTAGAAGTGCCACTCTGGAGCCCCTCCCCACGGAAATCTGGATGTGGCTGGTCCTGGAGGTGGGCAAAGGTCTGTGTATCCATCCACCGCAGCGTCCAAGGGGACACGAGCTGCAGCCCCGACTGCTTGGCAGTGCCACTGTTGTCCGTAAAGCATCTCTGAAAAACGCACCCCTAGACTTTGCAGTTATTTTAAAATTATATATCTATGTGCTACTATATCACATGCATTATAAAATATAAACAACGAATAGAAAATCACAAAAGGGCAAGATACAAATAAACAAAAATACGAGCTCTGCTGTCCAGCGGGCGCCATGTCAGTCAGCCCAGGCTGGGCTAGGGAACCTGGCCCAGCAGCATCTGCTGAGCAAATCCACAGGGAAAGGCAGCATTCTCGGAACAGGAGCCTCCCCCTGAAGTATGTCAATGTACTGCCCTGCTTTTCAGTCCACAATACATCACGTAAATATCTTCCTCAAAGCGACTTCTCATGAGTCTGTGATGACTTCAAAATTATAAATTCCACTATTTGGGCCATTTCCATGCCCCATCCATGGCCTCTGATCAAGTCCTGTTAGAAAGGGCCCGTGGGGCGGCCCCCAGACCCTCAGAAGCCAGGCCTTCCAGGATCCTGGTCTAAGTTCTGCCTTTGATGCCTCCTCTCAAAGGCTGCAGTGAGTGTGGAGCGGATCTGCCTGCGGTCTCTCTGCATCCCACTTCGCTGCTGCCTGGTCTCCCTAAGCAAGGCTTCCACCGCTCACGGCGCAGGCCCTCCTGCAAGCATGCCGGTGTGCAGAGATGCTTACGGCGCGGCTATAGTCCAATGTGGGCGGGGCGTGAGGGCTTCCACCACGGTGGACAGTTCAGAGGCATTCATGCCGTGAGAGCCTCACACAGGAGGTAAGCAGCGAGGGGCTCCTCTTAGGGTGGGAAAAGCTCTAAGGCAGGGCAGCAGGTGTGTGTGCCTGGGTGTGTGGGCCCCACTGCGTGTCCTGTGAAAGGCTCCTCAGTCCTGTCAACCTGGCAGCTCCACCAGGTGCTACCTGAGGGCGTCCTGTAAACGGCTCCTGCTTCAGTGCTCACTACTCAGGAAAGGGCCAAGGACAGGGCTGTCCAGGTGCCCGGAACCTCATGCTCCCCCTGGTGAGCAGCTCGGGTTGCCCCCTCCATGGCCTCACCGCAGCCCCTCACCGGCTCCTCATCTCAGGCCTCAGTGGGCCACTCCTTCCCTCAGCCTGCCTCGTGTTCCAATCCAATACACAGGCCTAGGATCTCCCTGTGGGGGCCCCAGTGCCTGTTTCCTTTCACTGCTTTCCTTGCCAGACTGAGGCTCCTTAGGTGGGTCCCCTGAACCTATACCACTGGTCACCACTTGGTATCCAGCTCTACAGGCCGGGGACCCCACAGGGAGGGGGACCCCAAGGCGCCCTCGACACGCGCTGGTGACAGCAACACCCAGGAAGGCAAACATTCAGCAGGAAGCTTTGTGGCTAAACAGCCCATGGGTCCCAAGGCTGTGACTGCCCTCTCTTGGGAAGCAAAAACGGGCATCTGGGGTATGCCCCGTCCTACCCAGACAGCACATGGGAAGCTGTGGCTTTGACCCGGCACCACCTTGACTTCAGTCTAACAGACTTCTCAACGTTTCCCATCTAGAAGACGGCGGCTTGGGTCTGATCATAACAAGCCCACCAGCGGCTTGCTGTTCCCAAAACCTCAGCAAAGAGCCGCTTGTGCTGCAGGGAGCAGGCAGCCCGCGGTGCCAGCCCTGATGCCAGCCCCTGGAACAGAGGGTCACCGATCACACTTTTCACCGGCTGGAAACGGTTTCTCTGCCTACCACTTAGACCCGGTTATAGTTTTCCTGCTCTACTGAAACAAAAAAGAAACCATGCTTTAAGCTTTCAAAAAGGAAGGAGAAAAACCTGTTATATTACGAAGGAGAAACACTCCTTGACTAGGGATAATAGGCAATACTCTCCAGCTGTTCAAAATGCTTTCATGGCTGTGCACGGTGGCTCACACCTGTAATCCCAACACTTTGGGAGGCTGAGATGGGTGGATCACCTGAGTTCCAGAGTTCGAGACCAGCCTGGCCAACATGGTGAAAGCCCCGTTTCTACTAAAAATACAAAATTATCTGGGTGTGGTGGTGCATGCCTGTAATCCCAGCTACTTGGGAGGCTGAGGCAGGAGAATCACTTGAACTTGGGAGGTGGAGGTTGCGGTGAGCTGAGATCGCTCCACTGTACTCCAGCCTGGGCAAGAAGAGCAACACTGTGTCCAAAAAAAAAAAGCTTTCATTTGAGTTTTTTCCTCCCGATACACCTGGCTATGTAAAGTCACCTAGTCCATCACTGTAACCTTCGAGCATCAGGGCAGCTGCAGGGCCAGTGACGGAATCTACAGAGAGAAGGGCTGTGCTTCCAGCCCTCAGTCCCCAGCTTGCTGCTGGCAACTGTGCCGTGCATGCAGAAGGTGCTGGATCATTCCGTGCGTGGCTGTGGCACACGCATTCTCCAGGGCGGAGACGGACACGCCTCTACACACTCACACCCACTTGTCCTGACACCTAACCACATGTCGTGCTGACAGCCCACCCTAGACAGGGTGGGCTGTTTCCAGGACGGGCCTCCTGTTTCCACAAGCCCAGTGTGAGCACGCAGCTGGCCTCAAACCAAGTCAGAGAAAGACGTCCCAGATCAACTTTGGAGAGACAGGCGGGTGGCTGAGTGGTGATCTCACAGCAGATGCTTGTTTCTCACAGAATCAAAGTCTGGAAGGACGTCTCCGCCCCACCCTGCCCTGCCATGGAGTGGGAGGGGGGCATCTTCCAGGCTGGTCTGTTGGGGGCTTCTGCCCCCAGAACCTCAGCTTTCTGCTGTGACCATGAGTTCAGTGGTTTCTGTAAATTAAGAGGGTCTGTCCACAGACTTCCCCAAAGTGGGTGTGTCAAGTGTCCACAGGCACCTGGAGAAGACACAGGTGAATCTTAGGCATTCCTGTCCTCAGGAAGCTTGCAGTCTAGCCAGGAAGTGATTCTGACCTTGGAATGGCTCCATGTCAGCTGTGGGAACACACACGCCTGCCACTGCTGCCCGGAAGCAAGGCCAGTGCTCCCCTGGACCCATTATAGAAACCTGAGAGGGAGTGAGGGGGTCCAGCCCGGGCTCACCGAGTCTGTGGGTCATGAGCACTTCCACCAGGATGGACGGTTCTTTTGGCTCAGAAGTATTCATGCTGTGAGAGCCTCAACACAGGTGAACGGCGAGAGGCTCTTTTCAGGGTGGGCAGCAGGTGGGTGTACGTGGGTGCGTGGGCCCTGCTGCGTGTCCTGTGAAGGGCTCCTCAGTCCTGTCAGCCCGAGGACACCTCTGCAGAGTTGACAGGGGGCTGGGCATTTGGGTCTAGAGGCAAGGGCAAGGGTCCCTGTGGCCTGGGTCTTAGCAGCTGGTCTGGGGAGTGGGAGTGAGGTGCAGCAAGGATTTGGGTGGGGCAAAGAGGATGTACCGGTGAAGGGGGCTGTGGAGCAGAAGCCAGAGGGCAGAGCAGGGCCACAGAAACGTGCAGAGTGCTCTGTGGAGTCACTGAGAGCTCGGCAAGAAAGTCACTGTCCTGGGAGGGGTGGCATGGAGCTCAACAGTCAGTGCTGCAAGAGTGACTGTTCAGTCGTGGGAAGAAGCAGGAGCCCTCCAGCCTTACTACTCAACCAAGGGGCCATGGCGCACTACCTGGGGTCCTGGCCTGACTCGGGTCTCTTGTCACTACAGGACACAAAGCTCTGGCTGAGCCAGCTGAAGCCACCTAGCGTGTGTGGGAGGCTGGACGAGTGTCTCAGATGCTCACTTGCTGGAGAGGAGGCAGTGCCATGGCATGTGATTTCCGCACAGTCGAAACGCACAGGCGCTGCTGGGATTTGTGACCGTGGCTGGCAGCAGGGACAAGCGTGGAGCACAGGGCGTTCCAGCAGATGCCGCAGGAGCCACCAGCCCCTCCAAGGCTTCGAGCGCTTCCAGGTGCCCCCCACTGACAACTCCCATTTTACAGATGGGAAAACTAGGCACCTGAGAGTCTAACTTTGCATGACCTGAGGACTCCGACAGACCAGGTTGGGAAGTACAGAATCAACCTCCTCCCACTCCACTGTGGGCCTGACCCTGCCAGGGCCAGGCACTGAGGGTGCTGTGGTGAACGGAGCTGGTGAAGCCCCTGCCTCACAAAGCCTCTTTTCTTGGGGGAGCAAGATAGAAACACACAAGGAGGAAGCTGTGAGTGTGCAGTGGTGGGAATGCTACAGAGAAGACAGGTGTGTGGAGGGAGGGCTGCAGCCTTGATTGGGGGTCCCCTGGGGAACGTGTGCACAAAGCCTCCATGAGATGGACGTGTGGAGGGAGGGCTGCAGCCTTGATTGGGGGTCCCCTGGGGAACCTGTGCACAAAGCCTCCATGAGATGGACGTGTGGAGGGAGGGCTGCAGCCTTGATTGGGGGTCCCCTGGGGAACGTGTGCACAAAGCCTCCATGAGATGGACGTGTGGAGGGAGGGCTGCAGCCTTGATTGGGAGTCCCCTGGGGAACCTGTGCACAAAGCCTCCATGAGATGGACGTGTGGAGGGAGGGCTGCAGCCTTGATTGGGGGTCCCCTGGGGAACATGTGCACAAAGCCTCCATGAGATGGACGTGTGGAGGGAGGGCTGCAGCCTTGATTGGGGGTCCCCTGGGGAACGTGTGCACAAAGCCTCCATGAGATGGACGTGTGGAGGGAGGGCTGCAGCCTTGATTGGGGGTCCCCTGGGGAACGTGTGCACAAAGCCTCCATGAGATGGACGTGTGGAGGGAGGGCTGCAGCCTTGATTGGGAGTCCCCTGGGGAACCTGTGCACAAAGCCTCCATGAGATGGACGTGTGGAGGGAGGGCTGCAGCCTTGATTGGGGGTCCCCTGGGGAACGTGTGCACAAAGCCTCCATGAGATGGACGTGTGGAGGGAGGGCTGCAGCCTTGATTGGGAGTCCCCTGGGGAACCTGTGCACAAAGCCTCCATGAGATGGACGTGTGGAGGGAGGGCTGCAGCCTTGATTGGGGGTCCCCTGGGGAACGTGTGCACAAAGCCTCCATGAGATGGGACGTGTGGAGGGAGGGCTGCAGCCTTGACCTGATGTCCTCCGGGGAATGTCTGCACAAAGCCACCAGGAGCAAGGTGGGTGTCAGAGAGGAGACCTCAGCCTAGGTGGAGGGAACAAGATGGGCCAGAACAGGCCCGGTCCCAGCCAGGAGCCCTCTCCAGCAGGGTCTCTGGGGGCCCAGAGCCATCTTTTATCTCCATGTCCCCAAAGCGGAAGAACTACCTGCCCTCAATCTGGCCACCAGCAAGCAGAAAAAAATCTAGGGAGGTGGGAAAAAGAATTTTCCTTCCTGCGTATCTAGAAACCACGTGCTGGTGTGACCTGGGGAGCCCAGCAAGACCCCACATCAGACCTGAGCCTGGCTCTACACGCCTCAGATCCGTGAGCTTTGGACTGCTCCTTATTCAAGGAAAAGAAAACCGATGAAAAGACTGTTGGACCCACAGAGCTCAGATCCCCTTGCATCTGGAACGACGTATGACTCCTAAAACCAGGCAGCCTGTCCCCAGAACTGCTGAACAAGAGAGGCGCCTCACCTGTGTGTTTCCGAGCTCAGGAAGTGCACTAAGTGGCTGGCCCAGAGCAGAGGCCCTGCGTACGTCCCAAACGCTGTCAGGAACACGGCTGGGATTTCCACGTAGGTGTCTAAACCCACGAAGCCTGCAGAGATGTCCACAGTGGCAATGTTGTTGGAGTTGCCCTGGAATACAGAAGATGAGACGTGGGCCTCACATGTGGCATCAACAGCTGTGATGTTAGCATGAAATGTGTATGCAGCCCAGATAGCCACGCCGGCACGGACACACGTGTGGTCTGCCCAGCCACTCCTTCAGACCACCGGGCTGGCCTTGCCTGGGTGGCACCCGCTCCCCCTGCCTGCAGTGCCCAGGCTGCGGAGGGGCATGTGAGCCAACTGGGCAGAAGCTGGGGCCCCTCTGAGGAAGGACACACACAGAACAGCTGGCCAACAGCAGCACAGTTTAGACCTTCATCTAGACCCATCAACTTTTCTTAAGACAGGCACATGGACCTCCCCTCAAGGACGCCTGTCTGAGGGGACACATATGGCCCTGAGAGGCACAGCTGCCGGGCCCAGCCGAGGAGGTAGCTGGGTTGAAGGCCAGGTCCCTTCTACAGTGATGAGCTGAGTGAGTTACATGGTGGAGGGCAGGCCAGCTGCCAGGGGAGCGCAGCCCCGATGCAGATTGGTAACTCAATCTGGCTTATGTATCAGACCATGAGGACTCACTTGGTCTGGTCAAACTTCATCTGTCAAGATTCTGGCCAGTCCTGGCCCAATCCTGGTGGGTAACTCCCTGCAGGACTCACCTGTGCCACACAGCTTACCCTGCTCTTGAGTGGCAGGATTCTGGATCCCAAAAAAGGGTCTCCTGAAATCCCACCTCTCCACCTCAAGACTCTGTCTCTCCGCTGCCAGGTCCCACCTCTCCACTCCCAGATCCTGCCTCTCTGCCCCCAGGCCCCACCTCTCTGCTCCCAGGCCCCACCTCTCTGCTCCCAGGCCCCACCTCTCCACCCCCAGGCCCCACCTCTCCGCTCCCAGGCCCCACCTCTCCTTTCCCAGGCTCCGCCTCTCCTTTCCCAGGCCCCACCTCTCTGCTCCCAGGCCCCACCTCTCCTTTCCCAGGCCCCACTTCTCTGCTCCCAGGCCCCACCTCTCCTTTCCCAGGCTCCACCTCTCTGCTCCCAGGCCCCACCTCTCCGCCCCCAGGCCCCACCTCTCTGCTCCCAGGCCCCACCTCTCCTTTCCCAGGCCTCACCTCTCTGCTCCCAGGCCCCACCTCTCCTTTCCCAGGCTCCACCTCTCTGCTCCCAGGCCCCACCTCTCCACCCCCAGGCTCCACCTCTCTGCTCCCAGGCCCCACCTTTCCTTTCCCAGGCCCTGCCCCTCCATGCTCCATCTTTACTGACTCTGATGGTCGTCACTTGCCTGTCATGCTAACCTTGCCTCAGAAACTCATGCCATCTACAGTGTGACAGCACGTGTCTCTATCAAACCCAAACAAGATCCCTCTCCAGAACCAGAAGTGTTGACATCCACAAAACACTGGCTGGATTTCACCAGCATGGCAAACTCAATAGTCAAACCCCTCTCCTTCCTCCCTTTCCATGCAGACAGCTGTGGGCCCAGGGGATCCCCACATCCTGTTGATGCTGCTTCCCCAACATCTTGTGGATGTGCGTTTACTCCTAGTCCTGTTGTCTTACCCCAGCCCCAGCCCTTTGATTTAGCTTCCCCTGGGACCCACTGGACTTGCAGCCTGGGCGGCCCCACCCCAATCATGTGACTCCTCCACTTGGAGCCCTTGAGCAGGGAGACTGAGAAGGCAAATAGGCAGCAGCAGCAGCAGGAGGCCCTGGAGGGCGGTGAGAGGACAGAGTCCCAGATGCAGTGACAGGAGGAGGGGGAGGACACTGGGGCCACTGTGGCTCCGAGCAGGTTCAGCCAGAGTTCCAGCCATGCCGACATTTCCGTAGCCACACAGCGGCTTTACCGGCATGACTCCATTTAACCCAACAGTCCTGACGTGCTTCATGATCATCCTCATCAAACAGGGAGGAAAGGGAGGTAGAGACCCAGGGACTGGCCAAATGTAGAGGGCCGACAGATGAGCAAGGGCACTCACACTGTGAGCTGTGCCCGCTCTCCTGAGGTTGCCAGGAGGCTGGATGAGACTGGGTCCCTCTGAGGCCCTGTCTGCCTGTCCGTCTACGTCTCTTCCTGACTCAATGGTTTGGGCTTGTCTGGACGGGTCTTTAAACACTGGCCAGAAGCCCTGGTGACCCACCAGGCCTCAGGGAACTGACAACCACGTGGGCACCAATGGCCCCAGTATGGACAGCCCTGACACCAGGGACAAAGAGCGTGAATGAGAACATTATAGTCATCAATTAGGCAAGTCAAAAACATGACGTCTGTGGTCCCTGAACTGCTCAGATAAACCCAGGCCTGGCCCTGCAGAGCAGCAATCTGGTGTCTTACGCAGCCACACACCCACACCTGGGGCGTCTGTCTTCAATCTCATAAAACACACACGAGAGTTCAGCATAATTCACCACGCCATGCTGACAGTTCTTTCACTAAACAAACACTGGAACCTTCCAACTTACAGCAAACTTCTCAAAGAAACACTTAAAATAAATGATATGTAAAAAGTTAAGCCTTCTACCCATGAGGAAAATGAAAACCTACCTGAAAATAGAAGAATGCTTGACCGAACCAATAATGCATCACAGTAACCTCAGCTGCGTCGTGTCTCAGAGGCCTCCAGATGAATTTAGTCATCAGAGTCTGAATCAAGAGACTAAACGCTAAGACCGGAAGATTGTGTGGTCTGAAGAGCAAGGCTGCCAGGAGAACTAACCCACTGTGGATCTCCCACAAACCCACAGTCTTGATTCTGAAGTCTGCGGGAACGACTTGAGCTTTAAGTAAGTCTTTGGTGCCCGTGAACAGAATGCCAAGGACAAAGACATACACGAAACGAGCTTCAGTGATACCCCTAAAAAAAAAGCACAGGTTAGATTCATTAGCACCAGCCAGAAAAATTCAAAACCATTTTCCCATGAAAAACACACCTGTCTACCTAAGGAAGCAGTCAGTGTCCCAGCATTACTGGCTGGAGGAGCCACAGCACCCTCCCTAACTGCCAGGGCCTGTCACGGCAGGGCAAGGCTCCTCTGCACAGCAGCCCCGAGGAGTCACTGCCAAAGGCCAACAGGTGTG
The DNA here is from genome assembly GCF_049354715.1 of Callithrix jacchus. Lineage (NCBI taxonomy): Eukaryota > Metazoa > Chordata > Mammalia > Primates > Cebidae > Callithrix > Callithrix jacchus. The sequence goes on from NC_133504.1 coordinate 192,715,413, forward strand.
TCCTTGGGCACAGTGCAAACTCTGCTGCCGGGGTTGGCTTCAGGGAGGTGTGTCCTTGGGCACAGTGCACACTCTGCTGCCGGGGTTGGCATCAGGGAAATCTTGCTCCTTTGGCTCAAGGATCACCTGGCGGCAAGACCCAAGCAATGCCTCACGGCCTGCCTACTTTGCACAGTTAATTAAAAACCCAATGCACTAGTGTAAGAGTCAACTCTAAGAAACTGCTGTAAGTTCATAAATGTGAATTGTACAACTGAGCATCTGCACATTTACGGATACACACGCATGCACAGTTATAGGTAAGTAAGCGCCTGCACATTTACAGGCACACATCCATGCAATGGTGCAATCGTCCAACCCGCAGACTCTGAAGAAAGGCAGGGCTCTCCTGCTCAGGGCGTGTCAGTCAAGACTTCTGACCCTCAGCTTTGCTATTTGTGAAATGAAGAGAAAATGGTTCTACACCTCACAAGGTCATCCTAGGAATTAAGGGAATGCAGGCAGTGTTGGGGACACAGTAAGCTCAGTAAATATTAAGTACTATTATGATAGTTATCTGTAAAGGAGACAATTACCAAAAAATGTCATCTAACAAAACGTATATGTTCCTAAAACATAATATTTTAAATAAACTTTGTAAATGAAATACTTTATATATACTGCAAAAGCTGATCATTTAAAATAATCATAAATGTTTTATGTCAACATAATAATGTGAAAACTGAATTTTCCTATATCATATTTTCCTAGAAAGCTTTGTACATTAAGAAATTAAACTTTGGCTGGGCACCGTGGCTCACGCCTGTAATTCCAGCACTTTGGGAGGCCGAAGCGGGTGGATCACGAGGTCAACAGATCAATATGGTGATTGACATCCTGGTCAATATGGTGAAACCCCGTCTCTACTCAAAATACAAAAAATTAGCTGGGCATGGTGGCATGTGCCTGTAATCCCAGCTACTCAGGAGGCTGAGGCAGGAGAATTGCCTGAACCCAGGAGGCGGAGGTTGCAGTGAGCCGAGATTGCGCCATTGCACTCCAGCCTGGGTAACAAGAGCGAAAATCTATCTCAAAAAAAAAAGAAATTAAACTTTGACCAGTGTAATTCAAACAGTCTGTGCACTGTATACCATGTGCCTGGCAGTGTGGCCCACCTTGACAGGCCCACGTTCTGGCTGAGGAGCTGGGGTCAGGTACCTGGCAACCCCCACAGGCTAAGTTGAGAGTGAATTATAGACCCCTCTGCATTAAAAGAAGGGAGAAACCAGAAAAGGTCAGAATCACCGGAGAAGTTTCATAGAAGAAAAGGGACTGGTTTCAGTGAAGAAAGCATGCCAGGGCAGGGAGGGTGGTAAGCAGGAGGGGCATCTTCCAGAGGCTTCAGTGGGTCCTCCTCCTCCCCTGGAGGGCAGCGCCTGACCCTGCTTGTCTGGGGTCTTTGGCGGGTCCTTTTCCTCCCCTGGCTGGGCAGTGCCTGACTCTGCTCATCGGGGGCCTTGGGTGGGTCCTCCTCCTCCCCTGGCAGGGCAGAGCCTGACTCTGCTCATCCGGGGTCTTTGGCGGGTCCTTTTCCTCCCCTGGCAGGGCAGCGCCTGACCCTGCTCATCTGGGGTCTTTGGTGGGTCCTTTTCCTCCCCTGGCCGAGCAGCATCTAACCTTGCTCATCGGGGGCCTTGGGTGGGTCCTCCTCCTTCCCTGGCAGGGCAGAGCCTGACTCTGCTCATCCGGGGTCTTTGGCAGGTCCTTTTCCTCCCCTGGCTGGGCAGTGCCTGACCCTGCTCATTCAGGCCCACCCCCGCCTCCACCTCCACTTCAGCCATGCCTGGGCTCCTGAGTGGAGGAGAGTTAGGGACTGAGTGCAAAGGATTTCAGACTATCAGTGTACAGCAGGGCCCGGGGGACTGACAGGAGAGAGGCAGCTGTTACAATGATCTAGAGCCAGGATGCATCACAGCCAGGACCTACTTACAATCCGGACAGATGGGGACAAAGGACGCAGGCATTTTACCAGAAGAAGGTGGACCAGGCAGGGCGTGTGGAAAGAAAAGCCATACTGGCCAGTTCTGGACCCTAGCAAGGGATGTGCTGCAGGAAGCAGGCCAGGGAAGGGAAGAGGGCCAAGTCTTGAGAGGTGTGATGCATGTATTCAGTGTACAGATCTGGGAGGAAATGCATTTATTCACACACTGTTCCTTAAACAAGCGCCCCCAAACGTAATATCCATTTGGATGAGCCCAAAGTCTCAGATTCCACAGAATACCCCTGGCACCTGCTCCTCAGCATCCTCTCCCCACTGGGCCCCAGGCTCAGGTGAAGGTCTGCCACACTGCCACTGCCGCAGCCAGGCCTCAGCTCACCCTGACCCCCAACCCTCGCTCCCCACTCAGCCACGAGTTATTTCCAGGAGGGCCCCCCAGAGCCCCATGGCCACCCCCCAGGCTGGCCATAGCCCTTATCACTCACCTTGATTTTTGCTCTGATTAGTAAAGCAACACTTGTTAACTCTAGACATCACTAAGATACAAAAATAAGTAAAAAGCAAGACCACAATCTATGATTTTAGGTCCTAAATATAATCACTAGTATTTTAAGTATGTAGTCTTTCATATAAATGTGAAAAAAAAAACAGGTACACACTTAGTAAGCTGGGGTCATACTACTGCTTTACAGCCCACTGTTCCACAGCAGTCTTCTCTGTTCTGTGCAAACAGGCTGCCCGATAGTCAGAAGACTACAGAGCTCTCACCTCACTGAGACGGTCACTGTCTTGCTGCTGATAATTACCCTGGTTGTTCCTTTTCACACGTGTGAAGGACACTTCAGCTGAGTGTGCCTGTGTCCCACCCCAGGCTCCCGCCTCTGCTTATATTCTTGAGACAAATTTAAATAGAGCCAGCTATTTACATTTACATAGAGGGTCAGCCACATTTTACAAGTGGCTTCTGCTCATCCCACGCCTGAGGAGTGAGAGGAGCCTGTTTCACCACATCGCCATTAAAAGCAGAAGAGCAGCTGCTTTGACATGAGTAAAATGGTACTCCTGACTGAGCCCGCCCATCAATCAGTGGGAGCTCCTGGCCCCTTAAGGGAGCTCGTTATAAATTACGGGAACAGTCTGATTTTCCAACAAGCTTCATTTCCCAAATGCTAGGAAACATCCATGTCATCCTTATCACCAATTACACCCTGACCAGGAAAACAGAACCTGGTAACCGTGCGCTGTCACTAACTTAGAAACCGATTCACACTCATCTGTCTGTCCCGTCACACGCCCTGGAGGTTTTATTTTGAATTTAACAAAAATCTTACTTGCAAGTGATTTCTGTCCTAAACGTGAAACATAAAAAGTGCAAACAATGAGGCTGGTTGACGTTTTCTTAGTCAACACTCCAGTAGCTGTTAATACAATCACAACTCACAGACACCAAACTCCAGGGCTCTGAAGACTGGCATGGTCTTCTCAGGTGATAAAAGATTAAAGCAGGGGCTGGGCGTGGCGGCTCACGCCTGTAATCCCAGCATTTTGGGAGGCTGAGGAGGGTGGATCATGAGGTCCGGAGATCAAGACTATCCTGGCTAACATGGTGAAACCCCGTCTCTACTAAAAATAAAATAATTAGCTGGGTGTGGTGGCGTGCACCTGTAATCCCAGCTACTCAGGAGGCTGAGGCAGAAGAATTGCTTGAACCCGGGAGGAGGAGGCTGCAGTGAGCCGAGATCGCACCATTGCACTCCAGCCTGGGTAACAGAGCGAGACTCCATCTCAAAAAAAAAAAAAACAAGATGAAAGTGGATCTAGGAGCACCCGTGACACCCACACACTTACTTGGAAATGTCCTTGCTGTCCTGCTGCCAGGGAAACCGCACACTCCCGATGGCTGCCCGGTAGCAGTAGACGCCCAGCAGCCCCAGTGCCAGGGCAGCCTTGGACACAGGGGAACACCCCCTCTGCACCAACACAAAAACTACGAGGAGGGAGACGGCAGCCAGGACAGAGAGCTCGGCTTTGTGATCAGAGCTGAAATGAAATGGAAAATGCCAACATTACCACCAAACAGCAATGAGATCAATCTACACCCAGTGGCTTCCAAAGAACTGTATTAAAAATAGCTGATTTTCCCAAAAACCAAAAATTAAATGAAATCATCCATTTTTGTTTTCAAAGGTTCTTTGTTTTTTTTTGAGATGGAATTTAATGGCATGATCTCGGCTCACTGCAACCTCTGCCTCCCGGGTTCAAGCGATTCTCCTGCTTCAGCCTCTTGAATAGCTTGGATTACAGGCGGCCGCCGCCACCATGCCCAGCTAATTTATTTTAATTTTAGTGGAGATGGGGTTTCACTCTGTTGGCCAGGCTGTTCTAGAACTCCTGACCTTGTGATCCACCTGCCTCGGCCTCCCAAAGTGCTGGGATTACAGGCATGAGCCACCACACCCAGCCACAAAGGTTCTTAAAATATAACAAATAAAAGATGGTCAACCTCAGTGGGGTGTGGTGGCTCACACCTGCAATCCCAGCACTTTAGGATGCCGGGGTGGGAAGATCACTTGAGGCCAGGAATTTGAGACCAGCCTGAGCCACATGGTGAGACCTCATATTAAAAAAAAAAAAAAAAAAAAAAAAAAGACAGTCAACTTGAACTCTCATCACAAATGGGTCTGCCATCATCAGATCCAGATGCCCAGAGGCCAGGCAGTGACAGACTGAAAAAGCCTTCTGTCTCCTGGTACCCTCTCCGGGGGCAGCCCTGCCTCTACCAGCATGCAGCCGGCGCATGTCCTCTCTCCCACCTTCTCCCATTAACTCAGTAATGCACAGTCCAACCCTAACCCACCCGGCCTCTCACAGGGTTTGCTGTCATGCCCTCCTGGGTGAGGAGATGGTGCAGAGGTTGACAGCCCTCCAGAGGGCAGAGACTGAAGCCCTGACTGCGTCCTGGTAGTGCAGCACCAGCCAGCCCTGGCCTGAGTGTGAGGGCGGGGAAAGCCAGGCTCCCTTTGGTTTCATTCACTGCGACCCCCACTTCAAAGCCTCCCAGGATGGGAGGGGGAGACTGGGGCCACACAGGGTCCTGAGCCTCACCCGGGAGGGGGCACCTGGGTGTTTGTATATTGTTGCTTTTGAGATGGCACGTGTTTTTACACAATCCTCTGGATTTTTATAATAATAAGGTAGAACAATTATAACCATGTAATTGTTACTGACACAGAAGTTACATGAATGTGGGCTGTCCCAAAATACTGTAATATTTTCAGAGGATGGTTGATCTCGGGTAAGCAAAACTGTAGGTAAGGCGGGGCTCCTGCATCTAGGGTGGAAAGCCAGCCAATCCTCTCCTAATGCTTTAGTTTTCCAGAAAAGAAAGAAATGAGGTGTCAACAGTGCTATTTTGGGACACGGAGCTCCGTGACACCCCCGGCTGTGCTGCATGCCGAGCTGTGTCTGCGATGCTGGCATGCCCAGCACAACCTCCCACCAGCCTGTTCCCCTCCACTTCCTCACCTCTGGAGCAGGGACCCATCAAAGTCCTCTCTCCAGGGTTGCTCTGAAAAGGAGACGTGTGGGCACGCAGCAGGCAGACACCTGACGGATGTGACCAGTGACGACCTGGGTTACCAAGGCTTTAGTAATTTAGCCAATGCTTACCCTCCCACAAGAATGACTTAATTAGAAGGACCTGTAATTTCGCAGCTTCTGATGTAAATGTACGAGTATCTTCCGAAAGAACTGTGCCGCTAATGTGGGCCCAGGAGTCCTCCCGTGCTCACCAAGACTGAGTCTCATCATTCAGTTCCGTTTCTCCGCCTCAACAGGTATGAAGTCCCACCCTGTCCCTCAACTGAAGCTCTTCTCTTTTCCTTCTTACAGGAGTCTCTGCAGTGATGAGACCGCACCCTTGTCTGTTACTCGCCGCAGATACTGTTTCATTTTGCTGTTCTTCTATTACTTCAGTTTTCCTAAGTCTTCACTGCCAGACAATTAAAATGTAAAGCCGAGGCAAATCTTATTTTCCTGTCCTAGTTTCTTCTACTTATTTCAAGCCTTGCTTGAAATGATTTGCCGTACTTTCCTGGCGGGTTTCCAGTTATCAGTGAAAGGCTCAGGAGGTGGCTGAAGATTCCCCCACACAGCTCTGTCCCTTCAGGATGAGGAGAGAGAAAAGGGAGGGTGGAGAGGAGAACAGAGGGGAGCTAAGGGCAAAACTGGCCCACAGAGGCTGAGCCCACCTCGCCTGGCTGACCCTCCTTCCGGCTGCCTGGGGAGCATCAGCAGTGGGGTATGGCTCTGGGGAAGTGACACGGTTGAGTGTCTGCCTGCCGCAAATCTCACTGTGAATTTGGACCTCCAGGCCAGGTACGGTGGCTCACACCTATAATCCCAGCACTTTGAGAGGCCAAGGTGGGTGGATCACTTGAGGTCAGGAGTTTGAGACTAGCCCAGTCAACATGGTGACACCCCATCTCCACTAAAAACACAAAAATTAGCCAGGCACAGAGGTGGGCGCCTGTAGTCCCAGCTACTTGGGAGGCTGAGGCAGAAGAACCGCTTGAACCTGGGAGGGCAGAGGTTGGCTACAGTGAGCAGAGATCGTGCCACTGCACTCTATCCTGGGCGACACAGTGAAACTCTTGTTTCACAAAACAAAAAGAAATTAGACTGCCAGTGTTGGAGGTGAGCCGGTCATGGGGGCAGATCCCTCATAAATGGCTTGGTGCCAAGTTCGCGGTAATCAGTGCCTTCTCGCTCTGGTAGTTTACGACAGAGTTGGCGTCTAACAGCGCCTGACACCTCCCCCAACCCTCCCTTGCTCCTGCCCTGACTACGATGTGCTGGTTCCCGCTCTGCCCTCCGCCATGACTCAGTTTCCTTAGGCCTCTCCAGGAGCAGATGCCGACGCCATGCCTCCTGTAGAGCTGAGAGCCAAAGTGAACCTCTTTTCCTCATAAATGACCCAGGTACTTGTTTGTAGCAATGCAGGGACATCCTGACACAGGGAGACGCTGAGTGATAGGCGGGAGCATGGTGCGCGGGGGCACAGAGCCTGGGCACGGATGGGGCGTCCAGAGCAAGCCTGACCCCCAAATGACAGATTTACTATATAATGATCATTGAAACGTTTACAAGTTTCAATCATGAACAGTTACAGTGGTGCAGCACTAATAAATCACACCTATTAGGCCATCCCCCAAGTAAATTCTCCTTTCAACACTGATTCGTGGATTTTAGTATATTTTCCCATTTCTTCAGAGCTCAAATACTATCCCATTCTTAATATGAAAAATGGCCTCAATTTAGAAAAAGAAGAGCTTGGCAGGTGACCAGTCAGCTGCAGAAAGTCTGGCCCGTGGCCCTGGGCCCTTGCTCTCACCTGGTGAGCCAGTGGCCAAGGTCGGGCCGGTGGGCCCACTGCACACCTGTCTGGTTTAGGGAGCGCAGCAGCCGGCAGCAGGCCAGTATGAGCCACGGGCTGGCCAGGACCATCCACTTCTCGCTGCCGTGGAGCACTTCGGAGGGAGGGGGGCTGCCATGGCCTTTGCCTCGCTCCAGCACGTCACAGCCAGGCCCACCCTGCCATGCTGTTGCCACCCCGTCAAGCCCTTGTTCCACATGTAGGCCACACTGAGGCTCGCTGTCATCTCCCAGAAAGTAGTTTCTGTAGGTTTCTTGGCTCAGGGCTAGACACAGGGTATTTACAAGGAAGTACCAGGTCTGGTGCTCCTCCTCCACGAAGCTGCTGGCACCCAGGCTCAAGACGTGGCCCACCGTCCCTAACAGAATAAGAAGGTCTAGCTCTGACCACCTTGAGCTGGGATGAACCGGGTTCTGTAAAAGGGAAAGTGTGTTTTGTAAGAGACGGTCTGACAATTACACACATATTGCTGCATGTAAAGTCTCTGCTCACAGCAGAGGATGCCCTGGACACACCTGCTGTTCCTCACACCCAATACCCAGGCCCCTACCCTGGAACAGCCCCTTCTGCTCCAGTGGCACGGACCCTCCTTTTGGGACACAGCCTGGGGACAGCCTCTCTGCCCAGAACACAGCCTGCAGGAGCTGAGATGCCCTCGCCGCAGACAAGTGAACGCGGACACAGCATGGTCAGCCAGCTGTTCTCACACTGGACTGCAAATCCCAAGCTAAGTGACAAAGACTGAAAAGGGTCTGAACCCTCTGGGCAGTGATGGAGCCCAAAGAGCTTTCCCAGAGGCTCCTGGCCCTGGCCCTCCACACTCCCGCTTCTATGATCTCGAAGAGCCTAGGTCTTCAGATGGGTGTCGCCAGTTCCTGCTTCTTGAAACCGAAGAACCCCAAGAATACATCCCACCAAACCAGACCTCAAATTTCTCCATGAATATTCCAGAAATCCAGAAAGTTTCCACTAAAACGGTTAATTCTATTGAAATGACTAAGTTGGCAGCACTATCCCTTAAATATACTAACTTAAAGCGGTCAAAATTAAAGAAGAGGACTCAATTATTGACATTTATTCTTTCAATAACTATCTGGTGCATGCAGCTAGGTACTAATTCAATAGCGGGAGAGAGAGCATGAGCCCAGACAGGCCCGAGGTGCAAATGCAGGCACAGATCATCCTGGCTCCGAGGGAGTCTGTGGCCTGATGTGAGGGTCTCGGCCAGACACAGCACAGGGCCTCTGACTGCTGAAGGTGAGCGGGGATGGGGCTGCCCATGGTCGGAGTTGGTCAGACACTCAGCACGGGCCTCTGACGGTGGCTCAAGACAAGAGGGGATGGGGGCTGTGCAGGCTCAGAGTTGGTCAGACACTCAGCACGGGCCTCTGACAGCTCAAGGCGAGCAGGGATGGGGGCTGCGCAGGCTCGGAGTTGGTCAGACACTCAGCACGGGCCTCTGACAGCTCAAGGCAAGAGGGGATGGGGGCTGCCCACGGTTGGAGTTGGTCAGACACTCAGCACGGGCCTCTGACAGTGGCTCAAGACAAGAGGGGATGGGGGCTGCGCAGGGTTGCAGTGGGGCTCACAGGCCTGCTGCCACTGCCGTGGGTCCCTGGATCCTGGGCACTGTGGATCTGTGTGCTACCACCCACATCTTCCTCAGTGCCTCGCCATTACTCCCCAGCTAATGAATGAAGGTGTCCCAGGCCAAACACTAAGAATTCCAAGAGAAAACGTCAGCCTTGGAAAGAATCTGGACTTGATGAGGCAGGATGGACTCTGCAGACAGCAGGACGAATAGGGCGACCAAGTCTCCTTTTGGACCCTCCTGGGTGTCCAGGCCGACTGTCTCTTCTTCCCGGGGCTGCAGCTCCCACACCTCTGCTGGGAAGCTGTCTGATTCACACATCCCCTCAATGGGGGGGGTCTCATTCCTCTGTGACTGGCAGCTCTTCCCAATCACCTTTGCAACAGTTGCAGGAACCTCTCCTTCCAGCCAAGAATGAAGTCGTCTGCCCCAACGGCACAGATCTGAATGACACCCAGAGGCCTGGGATAAGCTGCCCCAAGTCCTCCCTGCCAACCCTTTCGAGGGCACTGCCAGCACTTGGCACACACCAGGTGTTCAACCAATGTCTGGTAAATGAAAGGCAGCCTGAAGTAACAAGAACAGCCTGAGCAGAAGGACCATGTCACATTCCCGGGCACCAACTGTACATACCTTCCTTCGGGGTTTTCCACCCACGAGCACGTTGGTCAGAACGGACACAATCACACAGAGCAGCGCCGAGGCCAGCACCATCACCCCACCTGCCGCCAGCCACGAGAGGCCACAGAAGTAGCACGAGCTCTCAGCTGAGGTGCACACAATGACATGAATGGCCGAAAGAACCAGGATCACCAAATAAAAGAGCAGAGAAAATCCAGGAGATGACAGTGGGACTTCCAGCTCAGCCTTTCTGTGCAGTGCCTGAGGGACGCTGAGCAGGAGCAGGGTGAGAACCTGGAACAGAGAAGCGGCAGCAGCGTCCACAGACTGCTGGGTTTGGAGAAACCTGCTTAAAAATAAGCCCAGCTCCTGCTCTCGTGTCAGCTGTCCACACAGTAAAATCAGAAAACAAACTCAGGAAAAGATTACTCCTAATTAACTGCCCCAAAACGCAGGGCGTGAATTTTTTTACCGCCTGTAGCAATACTGAGTGAGGCCAACTGACACCTGACAACACTGTCTTATCACGAATCGGGACACGCCGTGAAAGAGTTAAACAAGACAGCCGACATTTTCCCATTGTTAGTAACACAAATCTCTATCTTTAAAACGGTAACTATTTGGCTGAGTTATCAAACTAATGCAACACCTGAGCCATGACCGTGTGAGTATCTGTACCTCCAAGACCACGACAGTCCCCACCATCATCGAGTACATGTCGTACTGAGCCACCTGCGTGCTCAGGGACAAGCTCAGCGTCTTCAGGGCATCCAGGTATTGCCTGAGAACCTTGGAGCCCAGGTTCAACAGGACTTCTGATTGCTTCTCCTCCAAGTACAGTCTGATCCAGTTCCCATGCAATCTTTCTGACATTTTAAACTGCTCAAATCCAGGATCTATTAAGAAGACAGAAAGGTTACATGTGCACACACACCGCGGACATATACATACACACGTAATCTCAAAGTATTCATTTATTCACGGCACATGGCAAAGTCTTCACTTTTTAGACCTGACACTTAATGATGATGAACCATTCCTTCGGGTGGGGGGTGTGCAACGCCCCCCGTAAAGCCGGGGAAGCTGCCAGTGTGCATCCATCCACCCTCAGTCCTTGGCACACACCCCACAGACGACAGTGACCACCCCGTGCTGCCTGGTCTCGCTGCTCTTACTTCTTCCTCCGTTCTCTCTTTCCACTCTCTCCCTTTTGTCAACATGCAATATAAAAAGAATTCTGAAATGCATTATGTGAACAGTCAAGTTTTGTAGACTCTTTCCAACCCTTGCAGCACTGTCTGGGCCCTGGGCAGGCAGTGGCCTGACCCCTTTCCGCCACATGCACTTCCCCAGTGCAGACTGCCCTTCCTGCGCTCTAACATCCCCCGTTCTGCAGCCTGGGCCCTTCCTCATGTCCTCTCTGGAAAGGGAGAGCAGTTTCCAGCCCTCTCTGCTCAAAAGGGCGAGCTTTGCTGGGAGCATGGACACCCTGCCTCTGGATGGAGCCCTGCCCCCTGCTATGGCACTCGCTTTTAGACCACAGTGCCATGCTGCTCACGGGCACAGCTGTTGTCCTTCCTTTCCAAAGTGGCTGATGCGTGAGGCTCTGCCTGGACCACACCCTCTTGTGATTAGACGGGTCTGCAAAGTAAGAACTTGCTTCTCGAGACCCCCGGGGTTTGATATGCACTTCCTGTTCCAGAAGAGCCATGCCAAGGAGGGTCTCAGCTGTGCCTTTTGGCAGGCTCACCCCACCCTGAGGCTCTGCATGCCCCAGGCCTGCGGTCATCACAGCAAAGAGCTCCACAGGAGCTTGAGGCACTGAGGTCCAGGTCGCTGTGACACCAGGTCCCTGAGTGTGAACCTATACACCTGCAGGCCCACCCCACTGCTGCCAGCACCAGGTCACTAAGCGTGAACCCATACGCCTGCAGACCCACCCCACTGCTGCCAAGGTCACTAAGTGTGAACCCATACGCCTGCAGACCCACCCCACTGCTGCCAAGGTTACTAAGCGTGAACCCATACGCCTGCAGACCCACCCCACTGCTGCCGGCACCAAGTCCCTGAGCATGAACTCATTCACCTGCAGACCCATCCCACTGCTGCCGGCACCAGGTCACTAAGTGTGAACCATACACCTGCAGACCCACCCCACTGCTGCCGGCACCAAGTCCCTGAGCATGAACTCATTCACTTGCAGACCCACCCCACTGCTGCCAGCACCAGGTCACTAAGCGTGAACCCACATGCCTGCAGGCCCACCCCACTGCTGCTGGCACCCGGTGAACCTGCACCAGGTGCCAGTGGCCAGCACATTCTACAGGGCTCACTCGTTTCACCTCCCTAGCGACCCTATGAGGCAGGGATGAGCATCATAACTGTTCTCCAGAGGAGGCAACTGAGTCACAGAGCCAGTGAGTAACAGCTGCAAACGAGGCTCAGGCAGTCTGGTTCCAGGGCTAGCACCCTTCACTGCTACAGCCACCACCCTGGAGTGGGGGACGCCTGGGTCCACACCCCCCCACCCCAGAGTTACAGAGACAAGGGTACTTGTGTCTACACCCCACTGCCTCTCTATCAGGAAGTTGCAGAGCTATGGGGGGGTGCATCTGTGCATGCAGTGAAGCAAATATCCACAGAGCATGGACTATGTGCCAGGCACTGTGCCAGGCACTGTGCCAAGGGAAAGACACACCATGGCGAGCAAGCGGGCGCAAGCCCTGCCTGATGGGGCCTGGAGCCAGCAGGACTCACGGGCACGCATGCACACACACATGTAGTTACTGTGACTGCATTACGTCTGTAATTAGAAGTTTCCTATGAAGGGAAAGTAGAGGGAACCAGTCAGGGATTTTTGGTAATGGGGAGGAACCGATGTTAGATTGGGAGTGGGCCCGTAAACATCAGGAAGGTCTCAATTAAGCTGAAATGTAAAGGGTGCCCAGGAATTCACCAGGCAAACTACTGGAGGAAGAGCATCGAGTTGATGGGAACAGCATGTGCAAAAGTCCAGAGGCAAGAAAAAGCAGGTCCCACTACACAGAGAGCTGGGTGGGCACGACACCTCCCATAGACTAGATGCCCCCAAAGGGCTGCAGGGCCTGGTTGTGACACCCCCCATGGACTGGACACACCCAAAGGGCTATGGCGCCTCCCATGGACTGGACATCACCTAAGGGCTGCAGGGCCTGGCTGTGGCACCTCCAATGGACTGGACGCCCCCGAAGGGCTGTGGCTGTGACACCTCCCACGGACTGGACACCCCCGAAGGGCTGTGGTTGTGACACCCCCCATGAACTGGACACACCCAAAGGGCTGTGGCTGTGGCACCTCCCATGGACTGGACACACCCGAAGGGCTGCAGCTGTGGCGCCTCCCACGGACTGGACACCCCCGAAGGGCTGTGGCGCCTCCCATGGACTGGACGCCCCCAAAGGGCTGTGGCTGTGGCACCTCCAATGGACTGGACGCCCCCAAAGGGCTATAGGGCCTGGCTGTGGGTTCTAAAATGTATTTCAGTGTCAGAACATGTACCCCATTTTGTTTTAGGAAATGTGACTCCCAATGGTGTAGACAATGAGCCGCCAAGGGGGTACAGATGCGGCAGCTGTGCTTTCAGTCAAGGGAGGCACCGACACTGGCTCCTCCCACATCCTCTGCAGCTCTCAACTCCCCCCAGCCGCTACTTCTGAAACAGGCAAATAATCCTTCCACTGGTGTTTTGGTTTTGTTGGTGTTTTTGCTGCTCTTAGCATAGAAAAAAGGACACGAGCACAAAACCATCAATGTGAAAGCTACCAAACTCATACTATTTTAGGAAAAAACAGAAGTACAAGTCACTGTCATCCCTGGTCTTGACTAAATGTCTATACGGCCAGGCCTCACAGCTCCCAAAGTCCCGCACCTGGCCACCTCATGGGGTGAGAGCTGGTGCTCGGTCGGGCCTCTCGCCACCCGCCAGGTCTGCTTCCCAGCCACTCCTTGGCTGGCAGGGGTTGTCTTCCACAAGTGCCTCTAGGAGGCTGGTTTACGTCTCAGCGAAAACTTGTGGGTGTTCACTCTGTTTGGTAGTAATAACATCCTGCTACTTCAAGCAGGGAAATCTGCCAACACCACATTAACTGCTGCCTCAGAATAGGAGTCGACTTCTCCAGGCCCTCAAAGGAGTCCCTGTGCCAAACGTTCTTCTCTGATGAACGTGGCTGTGTCAGAGTCGACTACCTGAAGACGTCCCAGGAAGACAAACGTTCCTCTCCTGGACCCTTCCTGTCAGCTTGCACCTGTCCCCGGCACCTCTCTTGGCCCCACACCCACCTCAGACGACTCCACCTCCAACTCCCATTAGAGTTGCTGTGTCTGCTGCTTACGGCTCTTGCCCGCCCCAGCACCAGCCAGGCCCTCCCCCACTCTCCATCTGACAAAGCCACTCATCACCCCACATGGCCAGATCCAAAGCTCGGTTCTCCATTCCTGATTTCAATCAATAATACCAGCCTTTGAGGCAGCTGCCCACACCCTGCTTCCTGAAATGACTTCTTTACATGCTTCCTGGACACCAACACTCCCACCCACGAGCACCTGCCTTGCAGACCTGGTCCTTCTAAGTCATGCCCTCCCGAGGAAATGACTACTCTGTTCTTTCGCTTTCAGCTGAAATCCCTGGAGTCCTACTTAACACCTCTGCTCTGCTCATACCTAATATCTCAGCACAGGAGCAAGTCCTGTCTTCATGATCTTCAAAATATATCCAGAATGCAACCACCTCTCCACCACCCCTGCCTGAGCCCTGGCCACCCTCACCTCTCACAGAAGTACAGCCACTGCCTCCTGACTAGTCTCCTCTGACAGCACAAAGCAGAATCCTCCATGAGGATACCCGAGACAGCCTTTGAAAATGCAAGTGGAAGACTCCTGGCTCTCACCAAACCCTGCAGTAGCTCCCGTTTCACTCAGAAGGAAGGCGAAAGTCCCTCCAGTGCCTAAAGGCCCTCATATCTCGATGCCACATCCTCTGCCCTCCCATCCCACATCGGCCCCTGCTCTGACCGTTCCCTGAACGTGCGCCCATAGAGGACCCTGTCTGCTGATCCCACAGCCTGTAATGTGCCCTCCCAGATGGCCAGTGGCTCCCACCTGCTTCACTTCCCACCCCAGGCCTGGTGACTCTTTTCCTAAGTTACTCATCGCCACTGGGCATCTGTCACTGTTCCTTTTCTCTCCTTCCACTAGAAGGTTCAAAGAGGGTGGAGCCTCATACTGCTCAATGCTCTGTCTCCAGTGCCTGAAACAGCCCCTCATTCATAACAAGGTCTCGGTAAACAGTTGTTGAATGAATAAATTTATGAAAGAACTTTAATGAGATAACCGCATCTGAGGGTGTTGCCAGTGGTGATGGTTAGAAGTTCTAAAAAAACAGGAACACAATCTGTATAATCCAAGAGTGGTGACGGCAAAATATTCCTGCGCCAAACTGCATACCACAGAAACACACACACATTTATGACAGTTTAGAAACGGGCTGCTGACTGACCTTTTTCATATGACGGGACATTCTCTTGCAACAGTTTGCTAAGCTGCACTGTATTCAGATGTAAAAATCTCAACTGCTCTCTCATGGGTTTTCCTTCCACGACTGGGAACAGAAGGCTCCCCACGCTGTCTTTTGGAATCGGCAAGCCAAGTGCTATCGCTAGTGTCGCAGCCACGTCCGTCTGCTGGACACGCGTTGGATGTCGGACATCACCTACGAAAAAGAAAATATTTTAAGTAACAGACTTCGAGAAAGTGTAAGACGGCAGTCATTCTTTTTTTTTTTGAGACGGAGTTTCGCTCTTGTTACCCAGGCTGGAGTGCAATGGCGCGATCTCGGCTCACCGCAACCTCCACCTCCTGGGTTCAGGCAATTCTCCTGCCTCAGCCTCCTGAGTAGCTGGGATTACAGGCATGCGCCACCGTGCCCAGCTAATTTTTTGTATTTTTAGTAGAGACGGGGTTTCACCATGCTGACCAGGATGGTCTCGATCTCTTGACCTCATGATCCACCCGCCTCGGCCTCCCAAAGTGCTGGGATTACAGGCGTGAGCCACCGCGCCCGGCCCGGTAGTCATTCTTGAATCAGACCTTCTGCAACTAGCACAAGCCAAATGATCCGTCTCTTCAGGCCATTCAACACGGAATCGTAGAGGAATCACCTCGCTGCTCGCTGTATGGATGCTGAACCCATTCCACACCAGGGACAGTGTCTTCCCTTCAGAAGCCTGTAGTACGCTGGGAGACTCACGTGAGGAGTTCCACACAGTGAGTGCTATGGAGCACAGGCTGAACACAGAGGAAGCAGGTGATCCAGCAGACACAGAGGGACCGTCACTTTGACAAGGTCAACAGCCAACCCAAGAATGAAGTGAGGGAGGGAGGGATCACTGACAGCCCTGCCCCTCTGGACTTGGCGCATCCATGCTCTGCCCTCTATGAGCACACACGCTTATGGAGAAAATGAACCCTTCACAGCTCCTGAGAAGTTGTGGGAGCTTCTAATGGGGGAGGGCGGAATGAGGCGGGTTCAGCTGGCCCAGGTGCTCTAATCAGCCTGGACGAGCTAGACATCTGCCTACCGGCTAAAGCTCTTCAAGCCACAACAGTAGTGGCCATCCTACTACCTCCTTGCAAGGAGAATGGCTGTGAAGTCAGCTCAACGGGCCCGGGCCACTGCTCTGTTACCCTCCACTACGATTTCGGAGGAGAAAATCAACCTGGCCGGAGTGTTTTCATCTGTAAAGACAGGAAACAGCTCCACACCACAGAAGGTCAACACACTCCTGCAGGGCACCGGGAGGGCCCAGGACAGCTGCTCAGGACAGGTGGTGCATGAGGAGGTGAGTCTGCAGAGGTTGTACTTTGTGGTCATTTTTTGTCGTAGGGGATTTTTCTTTTTAATTTGGTCAAATTTATTAATCAGGTCTCGGGCAACTCTCTAACGATGGCTTCCTGGTCATGCTCAGAAGGAACCTTCCACTCCACTGTGGCCGTTTTCTTCTAGTACTTCTTTCTTCTAGTATTTTCTGAACTTAAGCGCTTTGAGCTGACACAAAAAGTAAAACACAAAAACAAAAACAAATCCACCTTAAATTGCTTTTGACCCTCATACTGGTAGTGGCAGTGCTGGCAATTATCATTCTGAGACTATTGTGTGTCTACTGGGGATAAAGCAAGTGAGTCATTATGTGAGATTCTATCACATCTGGAGTTGTTGACAACTAAGATTCTAAAGTTAGGAAGAAGAAAGTACAGATGTAAGACCTAAGAAATTAATTTCACAGTTTTGAAGGTGAACTGGAAATACTGATATAAACACAAGATCATTTTATCCTAAAAAAAATTTCTTCTTTGTGTCTAGAAACAATGACCAACCCAGTATCAGTGAGCACCTCTAGCTCTGAGACAGTGGTCTTGAAATACCGCGCTTTCCACCAAAAAGAAGTAGGGCATCTTGGAGAAACAGCTGATTGTAGGTCTCAAGAAGGAAATGTCCAACAAGTAAACTGCAGTCAAATAAGAGTTTTGGGGTGGGGCACTATAGATTAACAGAGACTTAAGAGACACATAAACAAGTCACAAAGCATAGATCTTATTTGTACCCTGATTCAAACAAACTAAACAGCTAAAGAGAGGGAGAGACAGACACTGGAGATATGAACATTATTTGATGATATTAAGGAATTAACACAATTTAAAAATGCGACAAGGGTATCAAGATTATGGGGATAAAGAGCACCTATCTTTAGAGACCTGCTTCTAAAAAATGAAGGAAAAGGGAAATGAGTGTGGGCACAGATGAAAGAAGATTTGCTTTAACTGGCCAGTAAGTAGTGAAGCTGGACTTCAGGGTTTATTACACGACTCTGACTACTGCTCTGTGTCTAAAATTTTCCATACCTGAGTATCGTAAAGACATGAACATGCTTTGATCTGGAAGGACACGGCTGTAAAGAGTAAGGCAGAGAGTCGGCTGAGTATCGTAAAGACATGAACATGTTTTCATCTGGAAGGACACGGCTGTAAAGAGTAAGGCAGAGAGTCGGCTGAGTATATTAAAGACATGAACATGCTTTGATCTGGAAGGACATGGCTGTGAAGAGTAAGGCAGAGAGTCGGCTGAGTATCGTAAAGACATGAACATGCTTTGATCTGGAAGGACATGGCTGTAAAGAGTAAGGCAGAGAGTCGGCTGAGTATCGTAAAGACATGAACATGCTTTGATCTGGAAGGACATTGCTGTAAAGAGTAAGGCAGAGAGTCGGCTGAGTATCGTAAAGACATGAACATGTTTTGATCTGGAAGGACACGGCTGTAAAGAGTAAGGCAGAGAGTCAGCTGAGTATCGTAAAGACATGAACATGCTTTCATCTGGAAGGACACGGCTGTAAAGAGTAAGGCAGAGAGTCGGCTGAGTATCGTAAAGACATGAACATGCTTTCATCTGGAAGGACATTGCTGTAAAGAGTAAGGCAGAGAGTCGGCTGAGTATCGTAAAGACATGAACATGCTTTGATCTGGAAGGACATTGCTGTAAAGAGTAAGGCAGAGAGTCGGCTGAGTATCGTAAAGACATGAACATGCTTTGATCTGGAAGGACACGGCTGTAAAGAGTAAGGCAGAGAGTCGGCTGAGTATCGTAAAGACATGAACATGCTTTGATCTGGAAGGACATTGCTGTAAAGAGTAAGGCAGAGAGTCGGCTGAGTATCGTAAAGACATGAACATGTTTTGATCTGGATGGACACGGCTGTAAAGAGTAAGGCAGAGAGTCGGCTGAGTATCGTAAAGACATGAACATGTTTTGATCTGGAAGGACACGGCTGTAAAGAGTAAGGCAGAGAGTCGGCTGAGTACCGTAAAGACATGAACATGCTTTGATCTGGAAGGACACGGCTGTAAAGAGTAAGGCAGAGAGTCGGCATTACCTTTTTCCGGAAGGTCAGCGGGGGTACTGCCATCATTAATCAAACACCATGTCTTTTCTGCACTCATCTGAGATGCCACCTTTATCACCAAATCCCCAATACACTAAGGTCTATTTTTGGCCTCTTGATTTGCTTCTTTGATTGGTTTGTGACCTTGCCTGCACGTACTATTTTAATAACTGTAATTCTGAAACACAAACACAGGGTAGGCCACATGATAGAGTGGACTGTGCCCCACAGACGATGAGGGGCTATGAAAGAAGCTCCAGCACTTCAGAAAACCATTCCCACAGGCCAGCAGCAACTTCACCCCGTCTCCACCTCCACTGGCTCAGCTGCAGAATCTAAGCATTGGATCCACAAATGATAAAGCATCCACTAGGTGCCAGGCACCACTGCTGACTTGGCGGTAAAACAACAAATACAGTCAAACATTCTAGTAGCAAGAGGCCAAAATTACAACAGACCTGCTCTGCCGTTGGTGGACATCCAGGAACAGGCATGCCCTCCTTCCCAACCCCCTTGACTCTGGAGTGGCCAGACCTGTGCTGCTCACAGGGGGAGGTGAGCAATCTGGGAGTGGGCAGTAGTGGGCTGAGGGTCTCTGAAGTCACTCACTACACAATCCAAAACTGTTTATTTTCAAAATAACAGACACTTTAACATTTATTTTTATTAACATAAGAAACCTAAACAAAAATCTGCATGCTTTTTTTTTTTTCTTTGAGAAAGAGTCTTGCTCTGTTGCCCAGGCTGGTGTGTAGTGGCGCGATCTCAGCTCACTGTAATCTCCGCCTCCCAGGTTCAAGTGATTCTCCTGCCTCAGCCTCCTGAGTAGCTTGGAATACAGGTGCCCACCACAACGCCTGACTAAGTTTTTGTATTTTTAGTAGAGACAGGGTTTCACCATGTTAGCTAGGATGGTCTCAATCTCCTGACCTCATGATCCGCCCACGTCGGCCTCCCAAGGTTGCTTGCATTTTTAAGATAAAAATCCTTCAGAACTATTGGGAATAGTGTTAAGAGTAGCTCCATGAACTTGCTCATCAATGAAAGAAGCATAAATGGCAAAAATGTTTAAAACCACCACTACCACCATTCACAGTCTCTGGAAATAGTCCAGAAGTACAGAACAAATGAAGAAATCTTTATTCAAGAAAATCTGCTAGGCTTTGGTAAGAAACACAGGAATCTGGAGACCTTGAGCCGTGGCCTGCTCCCTCCCTCCCTCCCTCCCTCCCTCCCCAGGGGGCAAAAACTTCCCTCTGGCGGGTGACGCCTAGAACACAGAGCTCCCTTTCCCCCAGCTCTGGATGGAGGGTTATGCGATCTCCCTCTCATCTTCCCCTGCTCATGTTTCCCTCATCAAATAGAGGATTCTCTTCAAATAGAGAATATCAATAAAGAGATAGAAAAAAAAATTTTTTTAAGCAACAAATGAAACCATGGAGTTAAAAAAATGATAACTAAATCAGAAAATTCACTAAAGGGGTTTAACAATAATAGACTTGAATTTGCAGAAGAACCAGCAATGTAAAGACAGACTAACAGAGATGATGCAATCCAGAGAATAGAGAGAAAATTTCCAAATCTGATGAAGCACATTAACCCACACACACAAGAAGCTCAATGAAGTCCAAGTTGAAAAAATACAAAATATAAATACATGATAGTAAAAATGCTAAAAGACAAAGAAATGGGAAACCCAATTAGACTAAGACTTGCCTTTTCCTTGGAAACCATGGAGGCCAGAAGGCAGTAGGACAGCATACTCAAAGTGCTGAAGGAAAAAAGTCAACCCAGTCTTACGGTCGGCAAAACCATCTTTCCAAACAGAAGACTGAATAGACATCCCAGATTTCTTCAAAACAAAAAATTCTTTGCCAGCAAATCTGCCTTACAAGAAATACTAAAAGAAATTCTTCAGACTGAAAGCAAGTGACTCCAGATTAAATTTCAGATAAATAAAAAAGCAAAGAGCATCAGTGAAGGTAATTTTATAATTATGAAACACAGTATAAAAGCATTTCTTCTTTCCTGTCCTGATTTAAAATTATATGAATCCATATCGATATAATCAAGTCATCAATTTATAACATATGGAAAAGCAATGCATTTGACAATAACAGCACAGAGATAGCAGATGGGGGCATAGCTATACAGGAATAAGAAAACGACCCCAGATGAAAATATATATCCACGCAAAAAGCTGTACACAAATGATCACAGCATCATCGTTCATCATAGGCAAAAAGTGGAAAGAACCCAAATGTCCATCAACTGATGAACAGTAAGTCGATATGTTAAATCCATGCAATGGATTACTATGTGGTAACAAAAGAAATGAAGTCTTGGCCGGTGTGGTGGCTCACGCCTGTAATCCCAGCACTTTGGGAGGCCAAGGCAAGTGGATCACTAGGTCAGGAGATCAAGACCATCCTGGCCAACACGGTGAAACCTCATCTCTACTAAAAATTCAAAAAATTAGCCGGGCGTGGTAGTGAGCGCTTGTAGTTCCAGCTACTCAGGAGGCTGAGGCAGGAGAATCACTTGAACCTGGGAGGCAGAGGTTGCAGGGAGTGAGCCGAGATTGCAACACTGTACTCTAGCCTGGGTGACAGAGCGAGACTCTGTCTCAAAAAAAAAAAAAAGAAATGCAGTCTTGATAAATGCTGTAACTATGAACCTGGAAGAACAGTATCCTACATGAAAGAAGCCAGGCACACGTGACCATACGGTTCCGTTTACACAAAACATGCAGAAGAGGCAAATCCACAGACAAAGATGGTGATTGCCCAGGGCTGGGGGAGGAAGCAAACTGGGGTGGTGACTGCAGAAGAGTACGGGGCTTCTTTCTGAGGTGAGGACAATGTTGTAAAATTGACTATGATGACAGTTGCCCAGTGCTGTGAATACATGAGGTACAGTCCCAGCTCATAAAACGAGCCTGATGAGAATATACAAAACAGAACAGAGCCCACTCTCAGGACTGAGCTGGTGACGTGAGCAGCAGCTGCCCCACCACTCCTAGCTCTGCTCAGGTCAGACATTCTAGATGAAGAGGCTTCATAAAAAGACAGAAGAGGTCAAGTGGAGATGCTTCCCCAACTAATTCTCACTTAAGTGAAAGGGCCATTCATTCAGCAAATACCTGTTGGCACTTGTCACGTGGCAGGCAACGTTTCTGGCTCTGGGCAAGCAGTGACGGCTCTAGGCAAAGTAGACACGGTCTGTCTTCATCCGGCTTAAAGTATAACATGGAGGCAGACATTACACGAACCCCATAAACCAACAAAATCCCACCAGTAAGTCTGCAATGATAAGCTATGCTTTATGATGAATGGGGACAGCTCGAGAGAGAAATCTGACCCGTGTGGGGCCTATCCATGGCATTTACAACCACAGAAGCAGATGAGACAATATCTCCAGGGCAAATGCAGAACCAAACAAGAAGGCAGTCCAGTAAAAAAGAGCCGGGAAAGGAAACTAGGTCAGCAAAGAGGTTAAGATAGCAAAGGAGAGAGGCAGGAGGAAAATCAGAGAGAGGTGAGGTCCCAGAAACTACGGGACAAGCAGCACTGAGGGTGCTGTGGGGCCACTGAGAGCAGCGCCTGAAAGTGTCTGCTGTGCTCGAATGCTGAGCTCACCCGGTGTGAGCTGGTGAAGTGTGGCAACAGAAGCCAGGCGCAAGTGGAAGGCAGGCCGCCGATGGGACATCAAGGCCACGAGGGCAGAGTGGGTAGCCTGGTGGCTGAATCAGGGCGCAGGTCAAAGTGGGGTGGGTGTATGTCTGGGGCGTGTCTCAATATTGAGAGATGGGGCCTCTGTCTGTCCTGCTCTGGCTGAGTCCCGTAACTCTTGTTGACATTGCAGTTCAGTATATATGGTTTTCAATAATGCAAACTTTTTAAAAAAGCCAAGGTATTCATGTTTCCTTCAGTTCATACATGCTGTCCGGATGTCTCTGAGCTACTGGCAATTTTTCTTCAACAGTTCCAGATATCCAGGCAGCAACATTCATACAACAAAATTCTGATGAAGAATATTTGTATTTTAAGGATTAGGGGACAGAATGTAAACTTCAGATCCCGAAAGCCTTTTGCCCCATCACTTTTCATTCTCGCATTGCTCAGGGGATGTCAACCTTATGGAGCTTCTAAAAAACGGGTTTTCAGCCGGGCGCAGTAGCTCACGCCTATAATCACTTTGGGAGGCTGAGGCGGGTGGATCACAAGGTCAAGAGATGGAGACCATCCTGGTCAACATGGTGAAACCCTGTCTCTACTAAAAATACAAAAATTAACTGGGCATGGTGGCGTGTGCCTGTAGTCCCAGCTACTCAGGAGGCTGAGGCAGGAGAATTGCCTGAACCCAGAAGGCAGAGGTTGCGGTGAGCCGAGATCATGCCATTGCACTCCAGCCTGGGTCACAAGAGCGAAACTCCGTCTCAAAAAAAAGAAACAAAAAACGGGTTTTCAAAATTAAAATCTACAGAAAACAAATATACGGCAGTTTCCAAATGTTGCCATTCCTAAATTCTTACCAGGTTTCCTTTCAAACGCAGAACTGATTAGAATCAGAGGTGTGTTCACTTCCTCCATGGAAGAGGCCCCGTGACTTCCTGTTTCAGACATGCCGTGGTCCCCACAAAGGACCAGCAAACTGGGCAAAGCCACCTCTCTCTCCTGTAAGGCCAAGGAAAACATTTCAACTGCGCTCAGACTGAAGAGAGCACATCATCTCGGGAAGACGACTTTAGGTTTCAGCTTTACTTGACAGAGCTTTGGCTCTTTCTCAATGAATTAGACTTTTTTTCCTATGAGCTCACAGCCAGATGGCAGGGTCACAGTCAAATAATGTCACAAACGAAGTTCACAGAATCGTACGCAGCTCATGGAACACAGCAGGTTGCATTCATGCCCTTGGATGGCAAACGGTTTGTATCAAGCTGTGAGACTCTGGACACATTATACTCTGTGCCTTAGTCGCCTCATCTGTCAAATGGAGACACAGATGGAATCTCTTTCACAGGACTGCTGTGAGAAGACAACACACAGCACAAGGCAAGAGCTCTGAGCCACATGGGGGGCACCCACCAGGCTTCTCTGCCCCTGGGGCTCCAGCCACACAGCCTTTGCTGCTCCGGGACATGCCAGGCAGGCTGTGCTCCACTTGGAACACCCCTGCAGAGCCCGCATGGTTTGCCCCTCCCTCCCTTCAAGTCTCCGCTCACCCTGCACACCTCCTCCGGGAAGACTTCTCCCAACATGCTGTTGAAAGGCCCTCCTCCTGCCCTGTGTTTCTGCAGCACCCATCACCTCCTCACATACTTATTTTCTCATGCTTCTTGTTCGTCTCTCCTGGCTAGAACGTGAGCTTCACAAGGGATTACTGACTGTTTGACTGACACATTCAAATGTGTGGACAGAAAGAGGGATACAGAAGGCATTCAGGAGGTATCAGGAATGAATGCCTACATGGGTAGGGAAGAGCCCTGCTCTTCAGCAGGGCTGCTGGGAAGACAGAGTCAGTGCGGTGGACACTGAGATGGTGCTGCACGTGGCACGGGGCCCCTGGCTGGCAGAGTGATGGTGGATGTTCACACAGGCCCCCTGTATTCATAACAGTTGTATTTATTCTAGGAAATATCCAGGCGAAACATCACCACACAACGTACAACAGAAAGCTCACCTTTGACAGCAGCGAGGTGTGGATTTTCATCAGCACGCTGTCCATCTCGCTCAGCTTGCGTCCAATCAGGGGGCTGCTGGGCCCTGAAATGTGGCCAATGTGGTCCAGCCCCAGGTAGTGGAGGATTAACATGTCCCAATCTCCTCTTTTTAATACTTTATCCAAATGCCTCGTGACATTATTATCCACCTTTGAAGGGGAAACACACGTATAAACAGCTCACCTAATTTCTCTGGATCTTCATTCCCTGGGGAAAAGGCAACAGTCATCTTAAAATCTAGGGGTTTATTCTGGTAACAGGATTTGGGGGGAGGTGAAAGACAACAAAATCTCTATCATTAAAAGTAAATAAACAGGGCTGGGTGCGGTGGCTCACGCCTATAATCCCAGCACTTTGGGAGGCTGAGGCGAGTGTATCACGAGGTCAAGAGATCAAGACCATCCTGGTCAATGAGGTGAAACCCCATCTCTACTCAAAATATAAAAATTAGCTGGGCATGGTGGTGTGTGCCTGTAATCACAGCTACTCGGGAGGCTGAGGCAGGAGAATTGCTTGAACCCAGGAGGTGGAGGTTGCAGTGAGCCGAGATCGCGCCATTGCACTCCAGCCTGGGTAACAACAGTGAAACTCCGTCTCAAAAAAAAAAAAAAAAAAGTAAATAAACAGGCTGGACACAGCAATTCACACCTGTCATCTCAACACCTGAGGAGGCTGAAGCAGGAAGACTGCTTAAGGCCAAGAGTTCAGGACCAGCCTGGGCAACATAGCAAGACCCCATCTCTATAAGAAATAACTGAACATTCACATTAGATTAAACATTTGCTAGTATTGTTTTTAGATTTCTAGCTACGGATCGAATATATTATACAGATAATTTAAATGAGCAAGGGTTGTTCTGATCTGACAAAAATACTTTTCTGTGGAGTCACTGCATAACGGGCAAACTAAAGGCGAGCAAATGGGCAAGTTAAATAGATCCTAAGTTGTCCTGCGGTAGCTCAGGGTAAAGGGCAGTTCACTAAAGATAGGACAGTATCTACAGCTAAAGTAACCAGCAGGATGGTGAAGCTGAGGGCGTCTGCATGTGTCTTATGGGAGAAAGAGACACAGCATTTAATGATCACATTTACTTCTGAAAGAAACATGTCACGGAGATGAGATTAGCAGTTGATCAGCCCCAGACAGAGATGTCAGTCTGGTGAGCCCTGACCCCTCAGCTAGCTAACCTCCTTCCCACTAAAAAAATCTCCTATGAAGAGAAGTGTTTCTAAATGATGCCACATACAGTTGGGAAAACTCGGTCATTACTGTAAAGGAACTGCTGGAAAGAGCCCTGCTTCGGAACAGGACATCAATGTAAGCAGGACTGCAGACGCTCCGTAAGACCCCGCCAGCTAGGAGGCGAGACCAGCCAGGCCCCGCCAGGCAGATGTGCTGGTGTGCTCCAGGGTCTGCTTCCTAACAGGCCGGTCTAATCTTTGTTGGAAAAGCCGCTCAGGACCAGGCCCCACCCAGTCCACCACCTGCCCTCAGGGCACGATGAGGCTCTCCTTGTAGCAGAACCAGCAGGCTGTGGAGTCCTACAGCTCTGCCATGTGCAGGTGCTACCAGCCTGCTCTGCTCACCTGGGGAGTCCCCACCCACCCATCACAACTCAGCTCAGGAGGCCCCTTGGCTGTGCTGCCCTTCCTGATCCTCTCCGCCCCTCAGTGGCACTCAGCTGTTCTAAGCTTTGGGTTCCATAAAACTCTGCTGACACCTGCTTCAGGTTTGTATCTGTGGGTTGTTAACTGATTATGTGAGTGAATAATTTTTATAATTGCCTGTAGTGCTTCCAATAAATGAATAAAACCACATACAAAATAGTAGCCTCTCTCACTAAGTAATGGTGATGCCAGGCTCCATCTAGCATGATATTCTAGCATCATAAAACTGACCTCTGTGTAATCGGACACGAAAAATGACGTTGTTCCATCATATTCCACAAAATGCTTTGGGAACAATTTAACCCAGGTTTCATCTCCATAAAAGATGATTCTCTTCCCGGCTGCTTTTGCTTGTCTTATCACACTGTCTTCCAGCAGCGCAGGAGAATTGAGGTTCCTGAGGACATCGACAAAGCCAGGGAGGCTCCCTGTCATCAAGGCCTGCGGTAAGAAAATGCAAGGGTTAGACCACCGAATCCAAAACTGGAGCATGAGAAGGGCACTCAACTCAAGATCTTCTTTTTTTTTGAGACAGGATCTCTCTCTGTTGCCCAGGCTGGAGTGCAGGCGTGCAATGGTGGATCACTGCAGCCTTGAACTCCTGGGCTCAAGCGATCCTCGCACCTCGGCTTCCCAAGTAGCTGGGACTACAGGTGTGTGCCACCATATCCAGCATTTTTTTTTTTTTTTTTTTGGTAGACACAGGGTCTCCCTATGTTGCCCAGGCTGGTCTGAAGATCTTTTTATGGATAAAATAGGAAGGCATAAAGCTAGGGTATCTGTAGTACTGGTACCTAGGTCAATGTTAGGACAGTAATTAGGGTTAAGAAGGGAAAGTGGCACATAGATTCTGATAAAAAATAGTAAACTCAATAATAAAGACAACCACATTAAAGGACATTCATGGCTCATAGTAATCTTTGCAGCTGATAAGAGGATAAAGGGGCAGCTAAGAATAGCGAGACAACAGCAGCAGCCAGAGAAGCAGCTCTGGGTTCACAGCATAGCTGCAGCAAAGTGAGGTGTACGTTAGAAACATGAACCTGTGTATGCAAAGCCTCTGCCAGGTTCCCAATTAAGACTTAAATCTTCTCCATGTGACAAGCAAAGTCCCTACGACTCCTAACAATCAAGAAATTCCACTGTCTACCTTGGAGTGGAAAACCAGGATGAAAACAGTCCTAAGGCGTTAACTTTCAGCAATTTGCAAAGTGAACTGGGCCAGGGAGGCCAGTGGGATAATCTCTTCTGCTCTCACCCAAATGATGCACCATATTTTCTGGGAGGGATGGTGGGTGACATGTCCTTAGACCCTTCTGATAATAGAAATAAGTCAAGAATCTCCCTGATTTTAGCACAGAGGCCATAGTAATGGGTAATGGATGATCTCTGTGATTTAGTTATACAACCACCCTAGCACTGGCATCCTGGAACCTGTGCAACGAAAATCAACAGGAAGTTGGATAATGCCAGCAGGTGAAACAATTTTACCAAGAAATGTTCAACAGGAAATAAATGCAAGCATGAATTATCCAGACTTCTGGAATGCCACAGTGAAGAGCTCAGCAAAATCTCTCCCCCAGGAGCAATAATAAAACTGAATGAAACTGTCAAAAGCAAGTATTTTAGAAGTTTGGAAATTCACCAAAAATTACAGAACAGATTGAGAAGTCCTTATTTAAGAAAGAAAACGGAATCTCAGTAAGAACAGCAAGTGCCCATGGTGTTTCCACACAGGGCGGCTCCCACCTCGCTCCTTTCCAGCCCCATGTCCAGGGAGGTCATGAAAGCACAACAGGTGTGCTGAAGCACCTCTGACCAATCACGGGCTGACCACCAAGCTATGTGAAGCCAGGGCCAGCACTCAGGAAGACAGGCTTAAAAATAAAGACAAGAATTTGAAAACCAAAAGAACCAAAAGACCTAAGTCAAAACGTCAGTTGCTGCATGCTCCCGGGGAGACAGACTGCAGAATTAGTTTAGGACGTCACTATGCAAACAACCAAAATAACCCTAACAGCCACCACCCTAACAGCCCCACTAGAGTGGGGTCAAAATCAAGCTGAGGTGCGGTTTGCCTGGATATACACATTTGCTAAATACTGTATACACAAAAATGTAATTGTATAAAAACTGTATCTTGGCCGGGCGCAGTGGCTCACGCCTATAATCCCAGCACTTTGGGAGGCCGAGGCTGGTGGATCACAAGGTCAAGAGATCGAGACCATCCTGGTCAACATGGTGAAACCCCGTCTCTACTAAAAATACAAAAATTAGCTGGGCATGGTGGCGTGTGCCTGTAATCCCAGCTACTTGGGAGGCTGAGGCAGGACAAGTGCCTGAACCCAGGAGGCAGAGGTTGCGGTGAGCCGAGATCGCGCCATTGCACTCCAGCCTGGGTAACAAGAGCAAAACTCTGTCTCAAAAAAAAAAAAAAAAAAATTCTATCTCAATAAAGTTATTCTTTAAAATGTGAGCCTCTCTCACCCCAAAATTCTACTCCTTAAAAGGCAGCCAATTACTCTTCATGAGCATCCTTTTAGATTCTTTCCTTTGTGTGTGTGTAAAACCACAAATACATGAAGGTAGACAACTATACAAATTATTCTCAAACTTTTTCAATTAATAACATATCAGGAACCTCTTTACCCAGAAAAAATACAAGTATTTTATCTTTTTTCCAAACAGCTGCCAAGTATTACAGTGTGTGGTTGTACGATAACACATTTAGCCACGACCATTTTATTGGGTATTTATTTTAAACAGCTTCCTATGGAAGTGCCACTTGAGCTAAGACCGGAAGGTTGAAAAGTTGTGGAGGTGTGGTGGGACTTTCCAGGGGAAAACACCCACAAACTGCAAAGGTCCCAGGCAGAAAAGAGAGCAGCAGCACCCTTGAGGAACTGAGCTGCGTGTGAGCCGTGGGGGTGAAGGGCAAAGTACCACAGGAAGTGGCCCAACGAGGATGAAGAGGTGAACGGGAACGAGCTCGCACAGCGCCTTGAGGCACAAGTGACGACCTGTGTTCAAACGCAGCAGAGCGCAAAGTACTGAAGGGTTTTAAGGAGCAGTGTGGCAGAGTCTGGTTTGTGTCCAGGTGAGATTTGGGCAAGAAAGGTTCTAGGGCATTTTTAATAGTTCAGATTGAATCCCACAGCAGCCTGGACGATGGCGGTGGCAGTGGAGACACTGGCTCAGTCAACTTGTATTCACACCCACAGTATTTCAAGAGCACCTGTTCACCTCATTTTGTGTGCGGGGTAGAGATCATCGATCTTTACATTTTTATAATATGATAAAAAATGGCTTATGGATTGTTTTGTTTGCTCTGCTCTGATTACTAATAAAAAATTTTGGCTGGGAATGGTGGCTCACACCTGTAATCCCAGCACTTTGGGAGGCTGAGGCCGGCAGATCACCTAAGATTGGGAGTTCAAGACCAGCCTGACAAACACGGAGCAACCTCGTCTCTACTAAAAATACAAAATTAGCTGGGCATGGTGGTGCATGTGCCTGTAGTCCCAGCTACTCAGGAGGCTGAGGCAGGAGAATCGCTTGAACCCAGGAGGTGGAGGTTGTGGTGAACCAAGATGGCACCATTGCACTCCAGCCTGGGCAACAAGAGTGAAACCCCGTCTGAAAAAAAAAAGAATCTCTGCATACGTGTATTGGTGATTCTGCCTTCTTCCTTGGTGGATTCCGTTATATACTCGGCCCAGTTTCCACAGGACTGTCCCCCCTTGATCTGAACCTCTTTATACATCATGGGCTTGACATCTTGTATGTCATGTTCACTCTCAGTAATCTTTTCAGTTTATCATGTTAGACTTTATATTGACATTGACAATATCTATATAAAAGTTTTCTGTTTTCACCCCTTCTTTTGAAGCTTTTACAAGGCAGCTAGCTCCCTTGTCCTCACACTAGCTTGGGTTCTCACTCATATCTTTAAAGAGGGTAGGAACTACTTGGCACCCCCTCATCCCAGAAAGCGTGCAGGCAGCAGTTGGGCTGTCCTCACAGTCCCAGGAAACCTAAGGGAAAGCTCAGGTCTGTCAATCAATGCCAGCCATCACAATGACTAGAAAGTCCTTGAAGGAGGAGAAGGCATTCGACAATGAGGAACACGACTCTAAAACAAAGCTGCTGAGGGTCTGGCAAGTGAAAGCACACTGGGGATTTCAGGGTGGGCATCTGGCTGTAAAGGCATCAACATGAGCAGATGCTCTGAGCCTTTCTCGGACTGGAGGCCAGGCAAGGGACACTTTCCTCAACCACCACTGCCCAACCTACCAAACTCCAGGGCTGTACAACCTTAACTCCAGTGCGGGCAGATTTCTGTTCTAGCTCCTCCCTGATGGGGAATAAGGAGAAAGAATCCTCCAAGGACTGAAAATGAAACAAAACACTGGCTCTGGGGTGAGGCTCCCCAGCAAAGGTGAAATGAAACCAATAAGGTGGAGACGGAGGCCCCAACAACCAGTGCTGACATGCTGGTCTGAATAGAACCTCGAGCCCGCACAATCACTTACGCATTTTCTCAAACCTGCCTGTTAAATCTTAAATAAATAAATAAGGGAGAAAAGGGCTCCTTCCACACTTCTGATAGAGCAGATAAAGAAATCGGCGTCCCTGAATATCAGGGGCCTGGATATCTTCCAGATTCCCAGGGCTCGTTTCAGCAGAATGGAGGAAACTCTGGGTGCTGTGTTCAAAGGCACCTGCCCCTCTCCCCTTCATTCTCTCTCACCCCCTGCTCCATTCCTTCCAGAGCAGTCGTCACTGTCTGAAACAATCTTGATTGATTCATATTTTACCTACTTTCTATCCCTCCAATGAGAAAGGAAGCTCCGTGAAGACAATGCTGTCTTGTTCTTCACTGCATCCCTCCTGTCTAGAACACTGTGCGGCGCATAGTAGGTGTTCAATAAATACTGCTGAATGAAGGTCACATCACATTTAAGTGTGGCAGACAGAGTAAGAATTCAAGGAAAAAGTCAGTGAGCGACACGGCACTGCGCTTCCTTCAAGCTCAGACTGCTTTCATCCCGTGACTGTTCCCTGAGCACCTACCAATGCGGCTGCCCACAAGCCTTCAATCAGTACGTAGCTCCTTCTCACCAATAATAAGGTGTCACGTCATCAACCACACAGCTAAGGCTCGGTCAGAGACTTCACGCCACACTCGCATGCCATACACTCACACACGCTTCAATGCCCCCTGCTTCTTTCTGCCCCCACCTTTATTCATCCTTCCTGTCTCAGCTGGAATGCAATTTCCTCAGCCAGGCTTTCTCACCCCCAATCTAACCCCACTACTCAGCATTGAACAACACATCCTGCTGTTTTCATCATGCACTGACCACAACTGCACGTTTTCATATGCTCTTTTGTTTAGTGGCCGTACATCTCACTAAAGGCTAAAACTCCATGAAGGCAGACATACTATTTTTTCCGATTTTTTTTTTTTTTTGAGACGGAGTTTCGCTCTTGTTACCCAGGCTGGAGTGCAATGGTGCGATCTCGGCTCACCGCAACCTCCGCCTCCTGGGTTCAGGCAATTCTCCTGCCTCAGCCTCCTGAGTAGCTGGGATTACAGGCACGCATCCCCATGCCCAGCTAATTTTTTGTATTTTTAGTAGAGACGGGGTTTCACCATGTTGACCAGGATGGTCTCGATCTCTTGACTTCGTGATCCACCTGCCTCGGCCTCCCAAAGTGTTTTTTTCTTTTTTAAAGACGGGGTTTCACCATGTTGGTCAGGCTAGTCTTGAACTCCGGACCTCAGGTGATCCGCCCGCCTTGGCCTCCAAAGTGCTTCAACTACAGGCATGAGCCACTACGCCCGGCCTTGCCAATTGTATACTCATTAAAATATCAGCACATAGTTACTCAAAAGTTTTTAACCCAATCCATGAAGACTTACTTTTTTATTTACCCATGGTTCTTGGGAAACGCACTATGTATTTCAAAGCTACTGTCACTAGGTCGAACACCTGAAGGACATGGCAGAAACAGTCATAATTGTTGAGGCCAGATCATATTGATTTGATCATTATTTATACTGGTGAACAATTTTGGAGAAGTCACATTTAACTTATTTGAGTTTGCTTTCCTATCTATAAAGTTTAGAGACAGAACTAGATAAACTCTAAAGACTCCTTCCAAGATTATAAATGACCCAGTGGCAATTAAAGAAGAAAGGTTACTAAGAATGTTATCTCTTGTAATCCCAGCACTTTGGGATCACGAGGTCAAGAGATAGAGACCATCCTGGCCAACATGGTGAAAGCCCGTCTCTACTAAAAATACAAAAAATTAGCTGGGCATGGTGGCGCGTGCCTGTAATCCCAGCTACTCAGGAGGCTGAGGCGGGAGAATTGCCTGAACCCAGGAGACGGAGGTTGCGGTAAGCCGAGATCTCGCCATTGCACTCCAGCCTGGGTAACAAGAGCGAAATTCCGTCTCAAAAAAAAAAAAAAAGAATGTTATCTCTTGGGGTAGGTTAGCCTGGATGATCTTGCTCTAAATCTTTTATACTTCCCACGAAGCATGAGTTTCGGCTACTTGATAAGGGGCACAAATCATGAGTCTCAGTTCCGTCCTGTGTGAGGCTCTTTCAGCATTCTTATAGCTGAAAGCACCAGCCAAATGATAGCACCAAATTTCCAACTTCTTAAAATTGCAACTCCAAGCAAAAGACTACAGAGGCCCCCCCAAATCTTCAAAAGAGCCAAACCGTGATTCATAAAACATTAAGGCAAACTTACCTTGATTCGAGGCATAGTAACCGTAGGTGGCTTTGCTTCAGCCACAAAACTGTGAGATGCTCCTTTTTCCACGAGATAAGTTGTGTAGGGCATAAATTTCACACCCTTTGACCCAAACACGAAATCATCTCTCAAGGCATCTATCAGAACAATAACAACTTTACCGAAGAGAGGTGGTGGGAGCGTGGTCCAGTTAGAACTGGCTCCTAAGTGGAAGAAAAGAAGGAAATTGAACTTTCAACTGTCCTGAGCATTCGTGCACCTTCACAATCTAGCTTCTACCTACATCTCCAGCACAAATCCTGCCCTATCTACATAACGCAACCCAAAAGGAGGCGACGTGTACTTGGTAGGTAGTGCTAGGGGTACAGGGCGGGGGTTAACAGGAGTAACCTTAGGGACCCACAGTAGTAAGCAGTGAATTATCCTTTGTATGGTTAGAAGTACTGGGGCAAGGGGGTCCCTAAATAAGGGTCCTGGAATGGGACATTTAAGGAGCTTGACCTAAAACGCAGAGCTGCAGGTACGCCATGGCTGGGCGTTTACATGGTCAGTGGCTGGTGGTGTGTGCACGTGATCGAGACCATATGCCTTTATTTGCTGTGTGTGGCTGGGTAGGTGAAGACTAGGGAGAACATCTTGGAGGAACGTAAGAGAACCAAACCCGAGGGGATCCGCAGGGGTCTTATCTGTTGTGCGCTAGGGGCCAAAATGGGCACCCGGAGCAGGGAGTGACCCAAAGGCTGCTCAGGAAAGGGGCGGGGGCTCTGGACGAGTAGAGCTGGAGGCTGAATGGATACAGCTTACTTTGTGATCAGGAAGGAAGGTCGAAGTGGGGCCAGTAGCGGTGGCTGCCACAAAGTTATAGGAATACAGGAAAGAGACGCTGGAGCGGTTAATAGGAAGGAAGGAAGGAAGGAGGGAGGGAGGGAAGGAAGGAAGGAAGAAAGGAAGGAAGGAACGGAGAGAGGGAGGAAGGGAGGGAGGAAGGGAGGGAGGAAGGATGGAAGGAAGGAAGGGAGAGAGCAAGGAAGAGAGGAAGGGAGGGAGGGAGGGGAGGAAGAGAGAGGGGCGGGGGGAGGGAGAGAGAAAAAAAAGAAAGAGAGAAAAGAAAGAAAAAGAAAAGAGAGAAGAAAAAGAATTTCTGGGGATGGGGACCATAATGGAAGAGACCACCGGGGAGCGCTGAGAAGAAATCCGAGCAGCGAGGCTCAGAAAAAGGGTAAACGGGTCTAGGGTCAGGGGAGCGGAGACGCCCGGGAGGGGTCCGTACCAGCTGAGGGTTCGGGCGCTGGGGGCTCTGCTCCGTGTTCGGTCCCGGCAGAGGAACGAACGGGAGCCGGGAAGAATCCCCGAAGGAAGACCGCGATCCCGAGCACCTCGATCGCTACACAACAGGCTGCGAAAGTCCCGGCGCCCAGCCGCATCCTGCACACACGCTAGGCGGGAGGCGAAACAGACCCCACTTGAAGCCTCCCTCTGCTGCAGCCGCACTTCCGGGTCCAGGGAACCGCCTCTGAGCAAGAGCGCCAGCCCTGAACTTCGCAGCCAGCCACGGCGACGTCACTTCCTGCGCGTCACGGCGGAGTCACGCCGGAAATACGCACAGCGGGTGGCACTCCCGGGGCTCTAGGGCCGCCTTCCTGGAGAGTCCGCGACGGGCGCTGCCCACCGCGAGGAACAAGGTTTTAAAATTTTTTAATTTAAAAACCTTTTTTATAGGGGCCGGGCGCGGTGGCTCAAGCCTGTAATCCCAGCACTTTGAGAGGCGGAGGAGGGTGGATCACGAGGTCAAGAGATCGAGACCATCCTGGTCAACATGGTGAAACCCGTCTCTGCTAAAAATACAAAAATTAGCTGGGCATGGTGGCGCGTGCCTGTAGTCCCAGCTACTCGGGAGGAGGAGGTAGGAGAATTGCCTGAACCCAGGAGGAGGAGGTTGTGGTGAGCCGAGATCGCGCCATTGCACTCCAGCCTGGGAAACAAGAGCGAAACTCCGTCTCAAAAAAAAAAAAAAAAACAAACCTTTTTTTATTCGGCACATTGTAACGGCACATATTTATGGGTACAATTTGATGTTCATATACACATACGTTGTCTAATTATCGAACCAGGGGAGACTGTCCTAATACCTCACTGTTGCAGTCACCTGCAGTGCGCGAGAACACCAGAATTCGTCCTCCTGATGGTTACTTCGTGCCTACGACCAACCTCTCCCAGCCCTCCCTTCCTTCCCCACAATCTCTAGAGACCACTGTTCTATTCCCTGTTTCTCTGTCAATTGAAAAACAAAATTCAGGCCGGGCGCTATGCCTCACGTCTTAATCCCAGCATTTTGGGAGGCCGAGGTGCGCAGATGACGAGTCAGGAGTTTGAGAGCAGCCTGGCCAACATAGTGAAACTCCGTCTCTACTAAAAATGCAAAAAATTAGCCGGGCGTGGTGACGCGTGCCTGTAGTTCCAGCTGCTCGGGATGCTGAGGCAGGAGAATCGCTTGAACCCGGGAGGCAGAGGTTGCAATGAGCCAAGATCGCGCCATTGCACTGCGGCATGGTGACAGAGGGAGACTCCGTCTCAAAAACAGAAGTCAACCCAATACCTCAGACAACACTGTCTTAAAGATTCCACCTGAGAGGTATATGTCTTCCTCTATCAGTCTTATTTTGCTTATATGATCTCCTCAGGTTTATCCGTGCTGTAGCAAATGATAGGATTTCATTCTTTCATTAGGGCTGAATAGTACTCCATTCTGTATATATATATATATATATATACACCACATTTTCATTATCTGTTGTGAAAGGAAAGTCTTGGGGCCCCCTAAGGGAGAAGTCAAGCTGGGGACTGCTCAGGACAAACCTGCCTCCCATTCTATTCAAAGTCATCCCTCTGCTCACTGAGATAAATGCATATTCTGCTAGCCTCCTTTGGAGAGGCTTATCAGAAATTCAAAGAATGCAACCATTTGTCTCTCACCCACCTGTGACCTGGAAACCCCCTCCCTGCTCCTGGTTGTCCCCACCTTTCTGGACAGAACCAATATCCTTTTTTTTGAGATGGAGTCTCACTCTGTCACCCAGGCTGGAGTGTGATCTTGGCTCACTGCAACCTCCGCCTTCCCAGGTTCAAGCAATTTTCCAGCCTCAGCCTCCTGAGTAGTTGGGATTACAGGTATCTGCCACCACGCCTGGCTAATTTTTGTATTTTTAGTAGAGATGGGGTTTCACCATGTTGATCAAGCTGGTCTCAAAATCCTGACCTCATGATCTGCCCGCCTCGGCCTCCCAAAGTGCTGGGATTACAGGTGCGAGCCACCACTCCTGGCCTGGCCTGACATATATGATTGATGTCTCATGTCTGCCTAAAATGTATAAAACTAAGCTGTGCCCCGACCACCTTGGGTGCACATCGTCAGGACATCCTTAGGCTGTGTCACAGGCATGCGTTCTTAACTTTGGCAAGTAAGCCTCCACAAATGATTGAGACTTGTCATTTTTCTCAATTGACATTTGGTAAGCACTGGGGGATCCTGAGTGAAGGTAATCCAGCCTGCAGCAGCTCACCTGTTGGTCCTTGGTACTGGCTTGGGCACCTTATTGCCCAAACTGATGGGATAATTGCCGAAGTTCCTGGTTCCTCCAGGAATCCCTGATCTTCCAGTGTTTTTCAGGTGGGGATCTGATGTTTATTTGCTGTTAAAATAACTCCTTTTCTGGGAGTTTCCACTCGCTTCCATCAAGGAAGGCAAGCCTGCCTGCTTCTGCATCTGTAGAGAGCGGTCTTCAGATTGGGCCCTATCAGTAGGTAAGAAAACTGGTTTGGGATTTTGTCTTGCAAATTCTTTTAAAATGACTAAAAATAGCATTAACAACCAGCTGATGTTAATTTCTGCTTACACTTAGAGCGTTCAGAAATCATGTAATTTGTGTGATCATTGTGAGTTTTGCTTACCTGTTCTGCTGTTTGTTTCTGTCTTGTTGGGGTTTTTTTGTTTTTTGTTTTGTTTTGTTTTGTATGTTTTTGTCCTTTCCGTTATCGGATCTGACCAACTCCAAACCCTCTAGCGCATGAGCATGGAATCTTCCCCTCTGTAGAAATGAAGGCACCTTGTTCCCCTCAGCCTTTCCGGGCATTCTCAGACAACTGAGAATCATGTGAGAGTGTCTGGGAGGAATGCTCCTTAAGACATGCAGCGGCTCTAAATAGGTTTCCCCCTCAGAAGAACATACTTAGGGTCTAATCTCAGCTGGCAGGTGCATATAAGGAGCTGAGCCCTCCTGCACCTTGAGCCGCTGACACTGTGCCAGGCAGCTGCCACACAGATGGACCAAACCAGTTCAGGGGGTAATAGCCCTGAAAAGCCAGGTCTGCAAGCAACACATTTTGGGTCCCACACACATCCCGACTTGGCCAAATCCGAAGGGGAACTCTACATTACGGGAGCAAGGCCTCTGAAGCGGCTTAATACCCCACTCTGCCCCACACACAAAAAGGGTGGTGTGGCTGGGGGAGGAAAATGGTCAGCAAAAGGAAAAAAAAAAGAGAAAAGATTTTGACTTTGACTATTAAGGGACTTTATTTACATAACAAGGCCACCTTTTTGCCAGTCAGACCAAATTGAAAGAGCAGTGGTTATACTTCTGAAATAACAGCATTTTGTTCTAGCCAAAATATGGTAATGAGATTTAAAAATATGTGTTTGAAGGTGCTCAGTGGTTAAAAGTTAGCTTAATTAAAAGGCTAGCATCCAAGAGTTGTGTGTGCTGTGTGTGTTCATGTTTGTGTTTAGAAAGTTTTCATGTTTGTGTTTTCTGTTTGTTTTTCTCTCCTAGGACCTTGTCTTTTTTTTGAGTAAAGGTTTTTTTTTTTTTCTCAGTTCACTGAATTCTGTTTTCACTTGATTTTTTGACTAAAAAAGTTATTGTAACAGGCTACTCTTGGGTTTTTAAGGAAGAATGTAATTTAGACACGCAGAAATGTCTTTGTTAAAAAAAATGAAATGCACTATAAAGCATCACATGTTCTAACCTCAAAATAATTCTCCCTTTTTCTGGAGACCCAGGACTCAGTGTGGGCTCTGCCCAGAGCTCTGAGATCCAGTTAAAAGACATGTAGTCCCTATCTAAATAAAATCGGTCTCCTTATACAATCCTGTGATAGATTTCTATACTTTATGTTTGATTTGGCTCAAAGAAAAAGAAAACCATCTCTCTCTAGCATCAGCAGACTTTTTCTCTGTATACTGAAGCAGGAGCAGCTGCAAGGAACAGATCTCTCGAACACCGAACTGGGAAGTAAGAGCGAGGCTTTACGTTTTGTCTAAATGGCCAAGCTCACCTAACAAAGAGAAGCTCTGCCTTTATATAGCCTTACACTCTAGTTATTACACATGAAAGGACCTTGGGTCTACAGTTTTAGAAATCACATATGAAAGGGTCTTGGTCGATGGAGGAGTGGGGTGGGGGTTTGATCTTCTTTAAGTAAAAGCAATGTCTTCTGGAGAGATTCCCCCACACCATGCCTGCTATTTACAGGAAGGTGATTTAGGAGGCGCCAGTCAGCCAGCCTTTTCTTCTACTGAAAGGCAGTGTGGAAGTCAAGGGGGAGGTGATCCTAGATGACTGGGTCTCCTTCCTCACCCCCCACCCCCGCCGCCCGCCACTTTGAGACCCTCATCGCTCTATAATATTAGTGAGAGGTCTCACTTTCATTCTCATGTTCCAGACCCTCTGAAGAAACTGATCAATAATGACGGATATAAAACATTTGTGATGTGGTTCTTCTGGTCTATTATAGCAGTAAAGGTTTTCTTAGCCATTTAGAGAAACAAGGGGGGAAAACGGGGGAGTAGTAAACAAACACCCACTATTGTTATTACATCTGTGATGAGGGTTTTTAATCCTCCCAAGGCTGAGGACCAACCTTTAAACGAGAACTCAGTGGCCACTTATTATTTTCCCGTTTACCTATTTCAGACTTCTTTTCACCACCACCACCCTCCCCCGCCCCGGGCAGAGTAGACTGGCTGTCCTAAATGCTCACCTCATAATAGCTTAACAGATAATAGGAAAAAAGAAGGCTTGCTGATGCCTATGACATAGCTACCTGTCCATCTTTCAGGCAGCTGTACCTATGCTCTATGTCCGCATAGCCAGTACAACCCAGGAGGGGCTGTCTAGTCTCTCCAGGACCCAGGGTGATTGCAAGCATCCTGGAATTTTGGAAATTTTAGGAGGGGGTTCTTTTCTGTATGGTTTGAGCTCCACCAGGGTACAGTCGCTGCCCTATGCAGCTAAGCTTTCCAACTGGAACAGTGAAGTCTGTTCCTTCTCTGGCCAAACAATATTGTCCAATAATTGAAACCTTTAAAACCCAGAAACTGTTGGTTTGAACCCTTTGAACTGAGGTGAGGTCAGGGGTAGGGTCAGAGGGTAATAACTCACGGGCTTCCCATGGCCACCCGTCACCCACAGTCATCCCTCCACATACGTAAAAAGAAGTAACATTGAGGGAATGGGCCACATTTTCAGAAAATTGGAGGAACAAGTTCTTTGTCTTTTTTTGTGTGTGTTTAAAAATCTAACAGAGTTTTGTTTATTGATTTTATATCCTACAACTTCACCCTTCTAATACTTTTTTGGTGGAATCTTTAGGGTTTTCTAAATATCAGATTATGTCATCTATAAACAGAGATAACTTCTTCCTTTTCAGTTTAGATGCTTATTTATTTATTTTTTTTCTTGCCTAATTGCTCTGGTTAAGACTTCCAGTAGAGAATAGAAGTGGCAATAGTGAGAATCCTTGCTTCTTTCTGATTTTAGAAGAAGAGCTTTCACCATTGAGTATATATTTAGCTGTAGGATTTTCATATGTGGTTTTTATTACATTAAGGTAGTTACTTTTTTATTTGTTTTTGTTTTCTGTTTTGTAGTGTCTTTATTTAGCTTTGGTATCAAGGTGCTGTTGGCCTCACAGAATGAGTTTGGAGGTTTTCTCTCCTACTCAATTGTTTTGTAAGAGTTTAGAAGGATTGGTGTTAATTCTTTTTTAAATATTAGGTAGAAGTACCGTAGTGAAGTCATCTGGGCCTGGGCTTTTCTTTGTTGGGAGGTTTTTGATTACTTATTTAATTGCCTTAGTAGTTATGGGTTTACTGAGATTTTCTGTTTCTTCATGATTCAGTACAATAAGTTGTGTACTTCTGGGAATTTATCCGTTTCATCTAAGTTACCCAATTTGTTGCTGCACAATTGTCTGTAGTACTTTACTATACTCCTTTTATTTCTGTAAAATCAGTAATCATGTTCCCTCTTTCATTTCTGATTTTAGTTATGACTATTACGTCCTTTTATTTCTTAGTCAATCTAGCTAAAGCTTTGTCAATTTTGTTCAATTTTTCAAAGCACCAACTCTTGGTTTTGTTGATTTTCTTTTTTTTTTTTGGGAGGGAAGGAGGAAGGGAGGAAGGCAGGAAGGGAGGGGAAGAGGAAGGGAGGGAGGAAGGAAGGGATGAAGGAAGGAAGGGAGGAAGGGGGGAGGGAGGGAGAGAGGGAGGGAAGGGAAGGAAGGAATTCAAGCAATGAGAGAGACATTGCCAACATGGATCTAGAGGTTTACAAGTTGATTTCTTTTTTTGAGAGAAGGAAAGAAAAAAAAGAGTAAAGGAGAGAAAGAAAGAGGAAGAGAGAGAGGGAGGGTGAACGGAAATATTGCTTTATTCTGAAAAAAAAAATGGGTATTAATAATGGCCAATCAATGTTTCATTTAAACCTATGAGTAGGTGTGATGTGGTATTGACAAGAATGTATATTTTATGTATTTGAAGTAGAGAACTCTATAAATATTTATTAAGTTTACTTGTTCCGGATCTGAGTTCGAGTCCTTGATATCCTTGTTAATTTTCTGTCTCATTGAATCTAAGTCTCTATGTATCTGGGTGTTAGGAACGTTAGCTCTTGTTGTTGCATTGATCCTTTTACCACTATATCTTTTTTGCTTTAAAATCTATTTTATCTGCTATGAGAATTGCAACTCCTGCTTTTTATTTATTTATTTATGCTCTCCATTTGGTTGGTAAATCTTCCTCCATCCCTTTGTTTTGAGTCTTTGTGTATCCTTGCATGTGAAACAGGTCTGGATGTAACATGCCGTTGGGTTTTGGCTGTGTCTTTTGATTGGGGGATTTAGCCGATTTAAATTTAGGGTTACTGCCATTTGATGTTAACGACTGTTTGATCCATTCGTTGATGAAAATTCTTCTTTATGTTGGTGCTCTTTACTTTTTGGTATATTTTTAGAAAGGCTAATACTGGTTGTTTCTTTCTGTGTGTAATGCTTCTTTCAGAAGCTCTTGTAAAGCAGGCCTGGTGGTAATAAAATCTCTGAGTTCTTGCTTGTTCATAAAAGATTTTATATTTTTCCTTCAGTTGTGAAGTTTAGTTTGGCTGGATATGAAATTCTGGGCTGAAGGTTCTGTTCTTTGAGGATGTTGAATATTGGCTTCCACTCTCTTCTGGCTTGTAGAGTTTCTGCTGAGAGATCTGCTGTGAGTCTTATAGGCTTCCCTTTATGGGTAACCTGACCTTTCTCTCTGGCTGCCCTTAGTATTTTCTCCTTCGTTTCAACCCTGGTGAATCTAATGATTATGTGCCTTGGGGTTGCTCTTCTTGAGGAATATCTTTGTGGTGTTCTCTGTATTACCTGGGGTTGAATATTGACCTGCTTTGCTAGTTTAGGAAAATTTTCCTGAATAATATCCTGAAGGGTATTTTCCAGCTTGGATTCATTCTCTCCGTCGCATTTAGGCACACCTATCAAACGTAAATTTGGTCTTTTCACATAGTCCCACATTTCTTGAAGACTTTGCTCATTCCTTTTTA
Organism: Callithrix jacchus; assembly: GCF_049354715.1. Taxonomy (NCBI): domain Eukaryota; kingdom Metazoa; phylum Chordata; class Mammalia; order Primates; family Cebidae; genus Callithrix; species Callithrix jacchus. The sequence continues at coordinate 192,757,047 of NC_133504.1, forward strand.
TCCTTTTTTCTCTAATCTTTTCTTCACGTTTTATTTCATTAAGTTGGACTTTGACCTCTGATATCCCTTCTTCTGCTTGAACAATTCGAGTGTTTAAACCTGTGCATACTTCTCGGAGTTCCTGTATTGTATTCTTCAGTTCCATTAATTCACTTATATTCCGCTCTAAGTTGTCTATTCTCAATAGGATTTCATCAAACTTTTTTTCAAAGTTCCTAGTTTCTTTACATTGCGCTACAACATGTTCTTTTAACTCACCAAAGTTTGTTATTATCCATTCCTTGAAGAGTGATTCTGTCATTGGGATGTGCTCGTTCTCCATCAAGCCTTGTTCCATTGTTGATGTGGAACTGTGATCATCTTTAGAGGGAGAGGCATTCTGACTGAGTATTCTCAGCTTTTTTACGCTGGTTTCTTCCCGTCATTGTAAATTTATCCTCCTGTCGTCTTTGAATTTACCAACTTTCAGATTAGGTCTCTTGAGTGGGCGTCCAGTTTGTTAGTTCCCAGGGCCAGAGCAGCCGCGTTAAAACTGATGGTGCTTTTCTTCCCAGGATTCTCCTGTCTGGCTACCTTCTTGTGTCCGTAGTAGGCGACTCTGCCTTCCCGGGGCTCCAAACTGTCCGACCTACCCTCTGTGGGAAGACTGGGCTCATTGGGAAAGAAACCGGACCGCAGGCTAGAGGAAATTCCTTAAGTTCAGGCTTTATTGAGAGAAAAGAGCCTCCGGGCGGACCAGCCGGGAGGAAGAGGAGAATGGCCGCGCCGCTCAGAGGGGTAGGGTTGTTTTATAGGGGGCTGAAGGGCCGAGGGAGTAGGGAAGTGAGAAAGCTGAGGTGGTGGGCAACGTTTGGTCAGTTTGAACCGCTAGGCGGGAAGCTGGGCGGCGGGGACCTGGGCGGCGGGGAGCTGGGGAGAGCTGATGAGGCAGAAACCGGGCGGCGGGAAGCCGGGCAGTGCTGATGAGGCAGAAACCGGGCGGCGGGAAGCCGGGCAGTGCTGATGAGGCAGAAGCAGCGGGAGGGGAGCTGGGGAGTGCTGATAAGGCAGAAGCGGTGGGAGGGCTCGGGCCGGTATGTAAAGTGAGAAATAAGGGAGCCTCTTTGTGGGGGAGGGAGAGAGAGAGAGAGCTTTCACGGTAGGGACAGAGTTTTCCAAACACAAACTTCGGTCAGAAGGGGAACCGTCCCGTTTACTACCGTGCCGAGGTGCCGTCACAGCCGCTGCGCCGGGCTCTGGTGTTGTGCTGGGGGCCTGTGCAGGTCCTCCAAACCTGTTTACTTTGCTCCGAGAGCTGCCACGCGGAGGTGCTGGTGGAACCGCTGCGCCAGCCATGAGAGTCGCGCTGGCCACCCATGTGTTTCCTCCACTGGGGGATCTTCTGCTCCGTGAGCGACCAGAATTTGTCTGAAAGTGTGGCGTCCTCTAGTTCTCCGCGCCTTCACTGAGAGCTGCAATCCCGGGATGTTAGCGATCGGCCATCTTGGATCGTTCCCCCGGAATGTATTGCTTGTATGTGATTTCTGTGTGCTCTGGGGATTTGCCCTATAGCTGCTCCTAAATGTGGGGTCTTAGAAACATCTTTGCCCTTCAGAGCATACTCTGGTGGTTGCTAAATTGCAACAGGAAAATATATCAGCAGCCCTATTGCTGTCACTTGCCTTCAGAGCAAAAGTTGTTTCAGGAACAGTAATTTGATTTAGTCTATAGTAAAAATCACAAGTAGTTTACAAATACAAAAAAATGCAAAGAATTTGCAGATGTCTTGAGTGCATTATAGATGTTTTCAAATTTTTCCTATAACAATTTTAAAATGTGGCCAGGCGCGGTGGCTCACACCTATAATCCCAGCACTTTGGGAGGCCTAGGCGGGTGGATCACGAGGTCAAGAGATCGAGACCATCCTGGTCAACGGGGTGAAACCCTGTCTCTACTAAAAATACAAAAATTAGCTGGGCATCGTGGCGCGTGCCTGTAATCCCAGCTACTTGGGAGGCTGAGGCAGAAGAATTGCTTGAACCCAGGAGGCGGAGGTTGTGGTGAGCCGAGATCCTGCCGTTGCACTCCAGCCTGGGTAACAACAGCGAAACTCCGTCTCAAAAAAAAAAAAAAAAAAAACCACACACAATTTTAAAATGTAATGTTGGGCATTAATTTCCTAAACTCAATGCTCAGCCATTTCCTCAAATTTTTTCCAGTTTTTCCAAGAGACTTCAGCAGCATTCCGTAGAGTGAATTATTTTCAATGGTGAAGAGTACTGCATGGATGGGATGAGATTCTCAAAAAAAGAAATCTTGCTTCTATTTCAGAAGTGTCCATCTTCACCCCTTTGAAGGACTAGGAAACCTGGCTGAGTAATGTGGTCTATAGAGGGGCATGGGCTTCAGAGTCAGGCCAATGTTGATCCTGAGTCCAAGCCAGCTGCTTAGTAGATGTGGGACTGTTATATAAGCCTTATCTGCAAGAAAAGACATAATAAAATTGATTGCAAAATTAGAATTTTTAAAAACTTTTCTCAGGCCGGGTGTGGTGGCTCAAGCCTGTAATCCCAGCACTTTGGGAGGCTGAGACAGTGAGCCGAGATGGCGCCATTGCACTCCAGCCTGGGTAACGAGTGAAACTCAGTCTCGAAAGAAAAAAAAGCTTTTCTTATTGTATTCATGTTCTTGGAAGTGGCTTTTATAGTGATTCCCATCACGAGACAGGTTCTGTTTCCCAAACCTTGAATCTCTCTTGCCTTATTTGCACAGGCCAAAGCTGTGCATATCACAGTGTGCCAGTTTGGGGCCCAGGCTCAAAAGGTCTTAAGTGCTTCTGTTATCTTTTTCAGAATTTTTTCCACATCCATGAAAACAAGCCCATTCTAGCTTTCTGGAGGATAAGATAGCATGCTGAGAAAAGCCAAAGTGCCTCCATTTATAGACAGCTCACCTGCAGAAGCAGAGCCCCCAATTCACCAGCAGCTGACCACTCACACGGGACGGAGCCATACTGAACCCAGAAGAATGGCCTGGCTGAGCCCAGCCTGAATTTCTAACCAGCGCAGTCCTGAGCTAGTATGTTGTGGAGTGTTTGTTATGGAGTTATAACTTGCCAGTATATGTATCGATTAAAGACAGGATTCCAGGATGCTAAGACAGATTGATTAGCTGCAGATGCCTGGCACCCTCAAGTACTGATTTTCTTTTTCCTTTATTTAGAATTATATTTAAGATTGTTTTGACTTAGCTGGGCGCAGTGGCTCACGCCTGTAATCCCAGCACTTTGGGAGGCTGAGGTGGGTGGATCACGAGGTCAAGAGATCGAGACCATCCTGGTCAACATGGTGAAACCCCGTGTCTAGTAAAAATACAAAAAAATTAGCTGGGCATGGTGGCGCGTGCCTGTAATCCCAGCTACTCAGGAGGCTGAGGCAGGAGAATTGCCTGAACCCAGGAGGCGGAGGTTGCGGTGAGCCGAGATCGCGCCATTGCACTCAACAGCGAAACTCCATCTCAAAAAAAAAAACAAAACAAAACATTGCTTTGACTTATATAAAAGTCAGGCAGGAGAATAGGGTCTGGAGGCAGGGAACTTAAGGCCAATTTGTGTTGACTTCCTAAAAGAAAAAAACACCAAGGTCTGGGAGCACAGAACCTAAGGCCAATTAATATGAATTTCCTACATCTAAACCAAAAGGAAGACCCTCATCTTCCCGTACCTGACTAGCAAAGGATCAAAGGCTACTGTCCCTAAACCCTTCCCCTTCCACCAGTTCTCTGATAGAAAAGGAGAGTGCCTTGGAGTGGCCGTGGGCCAAGCACAGACAATGCTCTTACTGCATGGGGTACCAATTCACCTCAGGCTTTAATTGGCCAGGGTCCAAATCCTTCATCCAGATAAGGGGGGTAGCTGATAGGGACCTCTAAAGGAGCGCTTAAAACCCAGAAAACTTTGTAACCGGATCCTTGAGCTGCTCTCCGGGGCCCACACCCACCCTGTGGAGTGCTTTCTCACTTAATAAACCCTCGTTTTTACTGCCTCCTTCATGTGTGTCATTGCTTTGTTCAATTCTTTGTTCAAAATATCAAGGATCTGGGCAACTCACATTCATGGCCTTCCTTCTGGGAACAGAAGTGCAGGTAGATGTGAGGGTTATATGACAGTTTCTCACGGATAAAAACTTTACCCTTGCCGGGCGCGGTGGCTCACGCCTGTAATCCCAGCACTTTGGGAGCCCGAGGCGGGTGGATCACGAGGTCAACAGATCGAGACCATCCTGGTCAACATGGTGAAACCCCCATCTCTACTAAAGATACAAAAAATTAGCTGGGCATGGTGGCACGTGCCTGTAATCCCAGCTACTCAGGAGGCTGAGGCAGGAGAATTGCCTGAACCCAGGAGGAGGAGGTTGCGGTGAGCTGAGATTGAGCCATTGCACTCCAGCCTGGGTGATAAGAGCGAAACTCCATCTCAAAAAAAAAACAAAATAAACACACAAAAAAACAAAACTTTACCCTTGTCAGGTGAGGTCCCCCCAACTTTGTTCTACTCTCTGGTTGTTTCCGTCCCTCCCTTAATGGGTAAAGGAAGACGGCCCCTGCCGCCAACAGAGAGCATAATCTATCTCCTCTTGTAAGACGGGGCTCTTATTATTGACATACATTATCAGAAGTTGACAGACACAATCTTTATCTGACCTAAATTTTGCCCAGAAAACTGCAGGCTTGAGAATCAGTTCTTTGATCCAAATAAAACAGCAATATTTTTATCATTTGTTGCTTTTTTCTTATGCTTAGTCCTTTCATTATCCTTCTAATATGTTAGCATATGCCCTAAAGGGCTGTCGGGAGGACTCTGATCACCAGAGTCAGCTTTGCTTCCTGTCTTTGTTTTACTATAAGTTTACCCATATTGGGTACTGGTGTAGTTTAATCTCCTGAAACCAGCGGAAGGCCCAACCCCTCAACCTAGGGATGTCTCGCCTTTCCAGCCCTGGGAGGTTGACCTGTTCCCTCCCTTTTCCCTTCTGAAGGTCCCTTGCACACTCCTGCATACACACATTCAATCCTCCAGAAGTTGACCAGTGAAGAAGTACTTTGTCGCCCTCTTGGGACATTTCCTACCTTGGCTCATGCACGAGGCTGCCTGGCCATCTGCGCAGCAAGTCTCCCTTTCCCCCACGTTGCTGAGAATCCGGGTTTATTCCTCACACTGGTGGGTCCCGGCTCTCTACCCCTAGGACTGGCTTCCCATACAGGCCATCAAATTGTTGGGAATAAGTGCTTATCTTCCAATGTTGCAGGGAAGAATCAGCATTCAGACAAAAGGTTTCTCAGCAAGGCTTTCTTCTGCAGAAAGGGCACTGCCAGCCAGCAGTCTTGCCATGGGAGTGCACTGAACAAAGGAAGAGCATGCATATTTAGGTCTAATGCACCTGGCTCTATTGCTGTGTCCTGATTCCGTTGACTGGAACCGGACCTCACATGCTAGGCTATATCTGATTGGCTAACAACTTAAAACTTTCCCAAAGAGGTAAGGGAAGAGGAGAACAAAGGAAAAGGAAGTGCTTATGGAATGCTGAGAGAGGCAAAAATACTTCTAAATAAGGAAAGAGGAAGAAGCTATAACCTAAGGCTTGCCCAGGCTTATCCGGGCATATCAGGGCAGGTATCTAGGCTAAAATGTAAGAACTAAGAACACAAAATACACTCATTTCTTTGTTATAGCTAGCAGACATAACAAAGGCCATTGAGTAGATTAACCTAGAGAAAGAGACTACTAGCTACTCTTAATAGGCTAAGAGAATTTGAAGAGGAACCTTTATTTATTTCATTTTCTACATGTGGTTAAGAACTTCCTCTTATGGCCGGGCAGTGGCTCAAGCCTGTAATCCCAGCACTTTGGGAGGCCGAGGTGGGTGGATCACGAGGTCAACAGTTTGAGACCATCCTGGTCAACATGGTGAAACCCCGTCTCTACTAAAAATACAAAAAATTAGCTGGGCATGATGGCGCACGCCTGTAACCCCAGCTACTCAGGAGGCTCAGGCAGGAGAATTGCCTGGATCCAGGAGGCGGAGGTTGCGGTGAGCCAAGATCGCGCCATTGCACTCCGGCCTGGGTAACAGCAGCGAAACTCCGTCTCAAAAAAAAAAAAAAGAACTTCCTCTTATGCCAGGGTGTTGCTCAGACGGGACTGTCCCAACATAGGCACAGCGACAGTAAGTTAACCTAAATTTCCTTGACTTCACCCCACTCATTATAAGGTCATTAACTTGATATTAGCATTGTGGTTTTAGTTCTTCCTCTGTAAGATTCACTTATGCACTCACAGTTAATAACCAAGATGGAGTCACTGTGGTCCACCCCAGGCATGTGCAGATGCAATACCTTGGTGGGGAATTTTCCCCTCCCATTTGGGTAGAACCCACAGAAGACTTTCTTGTTCTTGCCACATAAAAGACCTAGAACTTGGGCCAGGCACAGCGGCTCATGCCTGTAATCCCAGCACTTTGGGAGGCCAAGATGGGCAAATCATGAGGTCAAGAGATCAAGACCATCCTAGCCAACATGGTGAAACCCCATCTCTACTAAAAAGACAAAAAAATTAGCCGGGTGTATTGGCAGACGCCTGTAGTCCCAGGTACTCGGGAGGCTGAGGCAGGAGAATCGCTTAGATTTGGGAGGTGGAGGTTGCACTGAGCCAAAATCGTGCCACTGTACTCTAGCCTGGTGACATATCGAGACTCCGTCTCAAAAAAAAAAGAAAAAAACAACAAACAAAAAACAACAAAAGAAAGACCCAGAACTCAGCCCCATTTCTGGCAACCTGCTTTCAGGTACCCTCTTTCTGCCCAGAGTTTTCCTTTTGCTTAATAAATCCTACTCTGCTTTACTCACTCTCCAGTGTCCATGTGCCTCATTTTTCTTGGTCATGGGATGAGAGCCCAGACCTGGCTGAACTGAGGAGACCACCACACCTCCACCAAACAGCAACTGGGAGACTATGACACATGGACACTATCTGCTTGGGGCCTCTGCTTTCTCTAGGGTCACTATCCCACCCACCCTTCAGCTTGAGGGGAAGTTGGTAGAGAGGCTGTTCCCTCACTTCCAGCAGAAAAGAGGTTGAAAGGCTTTCACTCCCCTGAGGTCAGAGCCCTCAGGGCTACACTCAGTGTGGCAGCCACGTGCTATATGAAGCTACTGGGTACCTGGAATATGGCTGGTTTGAAGTAAAATGTGCTGTGAACAAAAAATGCACAGTGAATTTAGAAGAATTAAATCAGAAATACACTTTATTTCTACTTATATATTGATGACATATTAAAAGAATAGTATTTTGGATATAGTCAGTTAAAATGATCACAAACAATTTCACTTGTTTCTTGTTATTATTAGTTTTTACGTGGCTAATAAAAAATTGTAAATTCACATATAACTTATTTTTATTTATTTATTTTTTTTGAGACGGAGTCTCCCTCTGTCTCCCAGGCTGGAGTGCAGTGGCACTATCTTGGCTCACTGCAACCTCTGCTTCCCAGGTTCAAGCAATTCTCTGCCTCAGTTTCCCTAGTTGCTGGGATTACAGGCGCCCACCACCATGCCCAGCTAATTTTTTTGTATTTTTAGTAGAGACAGGGTTTCACCGTATTGGCCAGGCTGGTCTTGAACTTCTGACCTCCTGATCCACTGGCCTCAGCCTTTCAAAGTGCTGGGATTACAGGCGTGAGCCACTGTGCCCAGCTACGTTTTATTTTTTAGAGCATTGCTTCCCTCTTCAAATCTCAGGTGTCCTGCTCAAAAGACCGGAGGCCAGAAAGGTTATGAAATCTAAAATATTAAAATAGTTGTCATAGCATTGTTTCCATTTGTGAACAAGCGTGTGTCGGTGTGTGCGCACGCGCGTGTGTTCACAATTTATAAATGCGTGTAACCTTACACACCAGAGGGTTAAAAATGAACCCCCAGCAGAGGCAGGCCTAGCACAGAAAGGCCTGCCTGCAAGTGCCTGCAGGAACCAGTCTGTCACTCTTGCCTCATTCCGTGCGCTGTATGGTCGCAATTTCTGTCACTCAAAGCCTGAGGCCGCGGAGCTTGGAGCCACATCCAATCAGGGCGCTAGACTGAGAACTGCCCAATCAGGCGCACAGCCGGAGGACAGAGGGCGGGATCCCGGATCTGGCGCGGCTTTTGCTCCAGCCCCAGCTCGGTTAGGGCCTCGGCGCCCTGCTTCCGCCCCCTCAGGGAGGCCGGGGTGATTCAGCCGCAGCCTCGGCCTCCGTCGCTCTGTGACCTGGGGTCTCGGGTGATTCGTAGCTAAGACTCCACGACACCCCGAAGCCCAGAAATGGTGAGTGTGCGGGGCAGGGCGTCCCGAGGCTGGGGAGGCCTCATCGGAACCGGCGGGAAATGGCGGCGGCGGGACGGAGTCTGGGAGCCGAGTCCCCGCGGCCGCCGCTCAGCCGTCGGTCCTCAGTCCCCTCCGCGGAGGGACCCGGGCTCCCGACGGTCCCCGCACGGCGGCTCTGGCCCAGCCTGCAGCCCTTGTTGTCAGCTCTGCGCCCGCAGCCCCGCACCTTCCCCGGGCTGCGAGCTGAGGAGCTCCGCGGTGCCCGCGTGGGCGGCGCTGTGGTCCGGGGTCCCGTCCCTACTTGACCCTGTTCGGATTAGATGGAGGCTCCGTGAAAACCTGGGGTTCCCGTGAGCAAACGGGGACTCGTGCACGGGGCGGCCCCGGCCGTGGCTCGCGCTCTGGGGGCTGTCAGCGGTCTTGAAGGAAAGGCTCTTGTGAGGGGTGTGGGGAGGCGAAGCGGATCGCCCGCCGCCCCCTTTCCCAGCAGCTCCCTCGCCCCGGGCGTCTCCCCCGCGTGGCTGTTTCTGGGGGGCGTCTCTTAGACCCCGCCGGGGGTGCGCCCGGCGCTCCGCCGAGTTCTGAGCGGTTCTGCCACGTGACTGACCCCGAGGAGGGTGTGGGCGCCCTTGGTTTGCGGGCGGGGTTCGGAAATGAGGACGCGTGTCCAGAGGCCGGGACTGGCGTCTGCGGGGGGCGGCTGCGGGAAGAGCGCTGAGCTTGTGGGGCCGGCGCTGACTCTGGGTGGTGTCGTTAGTGAGGTGCTGGACGTCCCGTCGGGGTGGAGCACTGACTGCTGTTGAGCAAACTCCGAACGTTTTCTGTCAGAAGACAGATGTGGCTGAGCCTGGGCTGGAGGGAGATGTGGGGTGTCCGCGGGAGACCCGGCCGGGTTCTGCACATGCGCTGTCCTGTTCCTCCAGGCCTCCGGGGGAGAGGGGACTGGGAACTTAGAGCAAAGGAGTTCTGAGAAGCATCCCTTCCCTGCACCCTGCCGCCAGCCCCCACCCAGTAACCCACTCCTGAGCACGCCCACTGGGCATATGCATGCCCACACTCCTCCAAGGACAGGGTTCTACCCTGAGGAATTGTGCCCATGGCAGCTTTGCTCCTCCCAGGTTCACGTGATTCTCCTGCCTCAGCCTCCTCAGTAGCTGGGACTACAGGCACGTGCCACCACACCCTGTAATTTTTATATTTTTGGTAGAGACAGGGTTTCACCGTGTTAGCCAGGATGGTCTCTATCTCCTGGCCTCGTGATCTGCCCGCCTCGACCTTCCAGAGTGCTGGGATTACAGGCATGAGCCATCGTGCCCAGCCCTTCTTTTTTTTTTCTTTTGGGATGGAGCCTTGCTCTGTCACCCAGGCTGGAGTGCAGTGGCACAATCTCGGCTCACTGTAACCTCCACCTCCTCATTTCAAGTGATTCTCCCGCCTCAGCCTCCTGAGCAGCTGGGACTACAGGTGTGTGCCACCACATCCAGCTAATTTTTTGTATTTTTAGTAAAGATGGGGTTTCACCATATTGACCAGGTTGGTCTTAAACTCCTGAGCTCGTGATTCATCCACCTCAGCCTCCCAAAATGCTGGGATTACAGGTATGAACCAATGTGCCTGGCCCGGAAGTTTATTTTTTCTATGAATATTACCAATTAGAAAACCCAGATGACCTCCCAAATTACTGAGTGAAATTATAATAAACTGTATATGACAAATGGTGCTCTCATGTCTTCTGCTTGAGAATTAATTATGGTGAGTTTCTGTATTTGCAATCTCTTGGTAGGTTGCCTGTGATGCACATCACATTTTGGTTTAATTATGTTACAAAATATTTTCTTGCTTTTCTATTGTTGTGGACAGTTTTTTAGGATTAGAGATGATTTTGCTTTTAGTTATATTTTCCACACAGTGTCCAGAATTATCAGATGTTATACACAAAGTGCCTACTAGGCTTCACTTTAGAGAAAAACCTTTCTCAGGATTCCACTCACAACCCACAATTTTGTGGCAGAGTGCCCAAAGTGCAGCAAAGTACTCCCCAGATCGGGAATTAGAATGGTTTCTCCACTTGAGAGCTACAGCCCCTTCTATAGCAGTTATACTATGTTTCTACAAAATAACTTTTTAGGACTGCAGTCAGTTATTTCTCCTCCTTTAGCGTGCCTGGCATCTTCACATCTGACACTGATTCAGGGATTATGGGGCCCATAAACCCAACCAGGAACACACGTGTGCATTGATTAAACCTGAGAACTTCAACTCCCTCCTATCTTTGCCTGAATGCCCACAAATGTGCACAGCCCACCACCCCTCCAGGTCTTAAATGTGCAGTTCCAAATTCTGAATGTCCTGGGATTTGTGAGAAGAACAGAACTTTCATCTGAGAAATACAAGTTATTTTAGTTATCAGACCCAGTGATACGTTAAAATGAGACCACAGTCATGTACTGTACCTCTCTTTGAACTATTTGTCTTTTGACATTGCTTGCTATTGCCACAAATGACTATAAATTAACCTGATAATACCATACTGGACACTATAACCCACACCTGATAGGTTAACAACGTATATAGCCAATCACTAACCACTTACTTCTGTAAACCAATAAGAATTTCTGACAACTTTTTTTTATCAGTTCCCTCTTGCTTTCCTTTTTACCTTTAAAATTATACTCATAACTGCTTCTAATTGGAGTGTATATAGAGGGCAGCTTATACTTCAGCGTTGCATCTTCAAGCTTTGGCCCAAATAAACTCTCTACTTATGTTTACCCCAGGTTTTTCCTTTTAGGTCAAAATATTCTTTACAGTGTGTTGAAGGAGCCTCCATGAGAGGATCTGTCCTGTGGTTTTACTGTGCTTGCTGTAACTCCCAAGAATGCTGAGGCACATTGATCTCACCTAGAATCTGCACTTAAAAACTGGCTACTGCTTACTATTCACAAGACAGGACCAGACTGTGGGCTGAAAACATACCGAAAACTCTTAGAAGACATTTTTGCATCATGAGAGACCAACATAGACATCTTAAGCCCCACTTTCAGAGTGGAGCCCTTTGAGTTTTCCAGATCTTGTCCAGTAACCTGCTATAGCTGTGTGGGAGGCTTCTGGTATGAACAGAATCTTATGGCGGAATCTGTAAGTGTAAACAAGCACCTTGGCAGTGGGATGTCAGGGCCACAAAATATCCAAAGCCATAATCACAACTATGCCTTCCTGTAAATTGTGTTACTTGAGTAGAGTACGTTTATCCTTCCCCTACCTCAGCATTAGCTGGTCAGGGACAGGGGATATTACATCCGGATCTAGGATATGCAGCTTGGCCAGGGCTGTTCCATTTTCTGTTCGTACCCCACAAATTCAGCCTGAATCTCCTGCCTGGATCACTATGTGGACATCAGCCCAAGGTCACTGGGGACACTCTCACCAGCATCTGTACATGAGAGATTTGAGGATGTCCTGTGCAGACTGGGGTCAGTCTTCCAGCAAGGTCTAATTCTGCTCCCATTTTAGACAAAGAGAAATGACTTATAAAGTCTTCTTGGTTTGTAGCCAGATAAGAGTTGCTCCAGTTTTCTAGTTTTTTGGTGAAAAATGAGGATATCTGAAGACTCAAACTGATCAATAAGCTAATTGCTTGTATTTCATATGGTCATTAGAAAAAGAGCTGAAGCAGTCATGGTCCCTACCCAAAAGGAACTTGCTGTCTAGAGCACATGAATAAATGGTTGAATTCAGCATCATGTATTCAGTACAAAGACGGAAACTGTACAGGAGACTTAAGCTTCATTTGTGCTACTTCCCTTTTATTGTTTTGTGAGTTTTGATGCCATCACCAGAACAAACCATTCATTGACAGAAGAGAAGTTGTTATTGTTAGTATTGTTTCTGCCTCGCTAAGAATAAATATTTAGCTGCTAATATAATTGCTGTAGAGAAACATAAGGGTTTTGGTTAAATTCCTTGTTATCGTATGTTATAAAAGAGACAGGGAAGTGGCTAAAATAGATTAAAATTTCACAAACTCTGTGAATCAAACTTCTCTTGGCCAGGCTTAGCATAGACAAAACTGAAAATACTTAGTGGCATAAAAAGCCGAGGGCCCATTCTGTCCTAAGAGGGTGTCCAGATCGACCCTCTGCTGAACCTTGTCCAGGTCTGACCCCACACTGAAATCTCTCTCAAAACTGCTTAGAGGAGATCAGAGTTTGGGGTGGCTGTTCCTACTGCCTCCCCAGAACTGGTACTCACAATTTCCTGAAACAAAGAGGCAGATAAATGGGGAAATGCTATATACTTTTGGGCCTTAAATTGTTTTTTATAAAATTAAAATCAGTGTTTCTAGAGACATCCCATCCAGCAACCTGTTCTCCATTCCTGCAACTTCAGTATTTTTTTTACAAGTCTTAAATACAAACACAAAAATAAATTCCTCTGATTTGCACTTATACTTCCTTTCTATTTCTTTGCCATCTATTTATACTGAGCTGTTATTTGAACATTTTTTTTTAAAGTCAATGGTAGGAAAACAGAGGAAATGGAAATTCTGGGCCCTGCACTTAAATCCTGGGAAGTATTGCATACGTAGTACTCACCTCCCAGGATGTTCTTGTTGTAACCCAGCGAGCTCGAAATGACCACTGAGACTAAGGCTAGACCAAATTACAGGGTCTTTATTGCCAGCGGCCGCAGAAGACTTGCATCTTTCTAACCCGTGGCCCTGAAAGGAGGGCGTCAAGACCTTTTATGCCCGTAAACCACCTCCTGGGTGGGCGGTGGGGGCGAGGGGCTTTGGACATTCCAAGGGCTAGTGGACTTTGGACATTCTATAAACCACCTGCTGGGTGGGGGTGAGGGTGAGGGGCTTTTACCATGTCACATTTCCCCCTTGTTTTAGTTACAGGAATGAAATCATTAATTCTTCCAGTAGAACCTTCGGTGAGGACCTATTGATAGTAGTTGCGTTTTAAGGGGGGTTTGCTACAGGGGTTTACAGTACTGATTAGGGTGGCAAGGGTGGTGACCACGAAGAGCACACAAGTCTTGGCTTTAGTGAATCGGGATGAATGGTTGACGCTCCATTGTTTTTCCTGGACGTGGGTGTGATGAATCCAGGTTGTTAGTCTGCCCACCTTGAGTGCGGTAGGTGTGGTCAGGATAACCATCTAGGGTCCCTTCTAAGGAGGTGGGGTGAGGCCGGAGGTGGCAAATTTTTTAACAAGGACAGAGTTTCCAGGCTGGCAGGTGTGTTGGCTGGTCTGCGAGGTCCAATGGGGTGGGACAGGTGTCCTTAATGAGCTGGTGTACCTGGGATTAAACAGACTGGAGCGCTTCAAAGGACTTAAGGAGTGTATAGTTATGGACTTCAGCTTGCACAGTATCCGCGGGTCTGGGGAGTAAGGGAGGTGCCTGCCGAACATGATTTTAAAAGGGGAGAAGCCTTTCTGATGCGGTGTGCACTGGATGCGGAGGAGAACAAAAGGAAGCAGGCTGACCCAGTTTTCACCGGTTTTTAAGATAAACTTTATCAGAGTTTTTTAAGGGTCCAGTTCATTCGTTTGACTTGTCCTGAACTCTGGGGACGATAGGCACAGTGTAATTTCTAGGATATACCCAGGGCCTTGGGTAGGCCCTGAGAAATTTGTGCAGTAAAGGCGGGCTCATTGTCTGACCCCAGTGTTAGAGGGAAGCTGAACCGAGGAACAAGGTCCTGTAATATTTTTTTAGTGACCACTAAAGCAGTCTCAGACCTAGTGGGGAAGGCCTTGACCCATCCAGAGAACATATTTATAAACACAAGGAGGTATTTATTTATAGCCATTTATTGGGGGATTTATTTCAGTGAAATCTAGTTCCCAGTTCTCCCCAGGGCTAGTCCCTCTGAGTCTCACTCCTACCTGGCTCGACCTGTTTCCTCCTGGATTTACTTGGGCACATAATCACACAGAGTAGTGATTTCCTTGATAAGTTTATGTAAATGGGGAATAGTACTTGGTTTTTAGCAGTTCCGTTAGTTTGGTCGGTCCTAAGTGAGTGGCCTGGTGTGTGTCCTTAACTAGGGCCCGTCCTAGAGCCTGGGGACCACAGTGCTTTCATCTGGAAGTATCCACCATCCTGTGGAGCCCTGTGTGGTACCCTGTTCCTTTGCAAAGTCTTTCTCACCTGAGGAATATGTCGGAGTAGGGGGCAGAACTGGGGCGGCCAGGGTTACAAGGGGGGTCAGTGGTTTCACTGGCCCTATGGCTGCCTGCCTGACCTGTAAGTCAGCAGCCCTGTTTCCTCTTGCCTCTGGTGAATCGCTCTTTTGGTGTCTCTTGCAATGAACTAGTGCCACAGTCTTAGGCATTTATATAGCCTTCAACAGGGCTAGAATTTCCTTTCTATTTTTAATAGCTTTTCCTTCTGAGGTCAGTAGTCCTCTTTCTTTATATGTTGCTCCATGTACATGAGCTGTAGCGAAGGTATAACGGCTGTCAGTATAAATAGTGACAGTCTTTCTCTCTGCCCAGTTTAGGGCTTTTTTTTTTGAGACGGAGTTTCGCTGTTGTTACCCAGACTGGAACGCAGTGGCACTATCTCGGCTCACCTCAACCTCCGCCTCCTGGGTTCAAACAATTCTCCTGCCTCAGCCTCCCTTGTAGCTGGGACTACAGGCACGCACCACCATGCCCAACTAATTTTTGTATTTTTAGTATAGAGATGGGGTTTCATTTTGTTGACCAGGATGGTCTTGATCTCTTGACCTCGTGATCTACCTGCCTCGGCCTCCCAAAGTGCTGGGATTATAGGCGTGAGCCACTGCGACCGGCCAGTTTAAGGCTTTTATCAGGGCTGTAAGTTCAGCCTTTTGGGCTGAAGTTTCATAAGGGCCTGGGCCCAGATGACCCGCACTAGGGTGATTACGGCTGCCCCCGCATACCTGACTCCGTTGACCATAAAACTGCTGCCATCCATATACAGTACCTCTTCCAGGTTCCATAAAGGGATGTTGGTGAGGTCCGGTTGAGCGATTTGGATGACATTTATTATTTGTTGACAGTCATGTGTGGGTTCTTCTGACTTATTATTAGGCAGCAGTGTGGCTGGATTCAGGACTGTAGTCTTTAGGAACTTGATGCAGGCCTGGTCTCAGAGTAAACCCTGATACTGTACTATGTGAGCATTAGACATCCACCTTCCTGGAGCCCCGCAGAGCAGTGATTTTACTGCATAGGGTGCCACTAGGTTTAATTCCTGCCCCAGAGTCAGTGTGTCCACCTCCTTTACCAACAGGGCTGTTGCTGCCATGGACCAAAGGCAGGCTGGCCACCCAGAGGCTACGGGATTAAGTTTTTTTGATAGGTAGGTGACCAGCCTGGACCATGGTCCTAATGTCTGGGTGAGCATCCCCTTTGTGATTTCTTGTTTTTTTATGTACAAACAACTGGAAGAGTTTAGAAATATCTGGCAAGGCCAGGGCTGGGGCCAAGGTCAGACTGGCTTTAAGTTTATCAAAAGCTTGTTGTTCTTCTACTGTTCAAATTAGGGGTTGATTCCTTTCTGTGTAGGCATACAGAGGCTTGGCTATTTTGGCAAAACCTAAAATTCATAGCCTATAGTACCCTACTGCCCAAGGAACTCCCGAACTTGGCGTTTTGTGGTAGGAGTGGGTATCTGGCTTGGACTCAGCTGGGTGCCAGCACCCGGTTGTCCTTTTTATGATATAGCCCAGGTAAGTAACCTTTTGTTGACAGAGTTGGGCCTTTTTGGCTGAGACTAGATATCCCAGAGTTTGTAGGGTTAACAGTAACAACTGGGTGGCTTCCCTGCCAGCCTCTTGGGTTTTTGAGGCCGGAAGTAAGTTATTTACATATTGGAGTAGAGTACACTTAGGGAACTCGGCCAGGAAGGTGGCAAGATCCTGGCTAAATGCCTTATTAAATAGGGTGGGAGAGTTTTTGAATCCCTGAGGCAGCCGGGTTTATGTGAGTTGCCCCAAGACCCTAGGTCCCTCTATTTAAAGGCGAATATGGGTCTGCTGATTGGGGCCAGTGGGATGCAAAAGAATGCATCCTTGAGGTCCAGGATGGTATAGTAATGATGGTTCGGGTTCAGGAAGCTTAGGAGGGTATATGGATTTGGGACAGTGGGGTAGACAGTTTTTACTCTTTTATTTACTTCCCTTAAGTCCTGTACTGACCAGTAATCATTTGTGCCAGGTTTTAGAACAGGGAGCAGAGGGGTGTTCTAGGGTGACTTACAGGTGGTGAGAATTCCTTCTTCCAGGAGTTTTGTTATGTGCGGAGCAATTCCTTGCCTGGCTCCCTGACTCACTGGGTATTGTCGTACCTGGACTGCAGCTGCCGTTTCCAACAGTTGGACCACAGCCGGGGTACGGTGTTCTGCCAGACCTGGAGGATTGGTCTCAGCCCACACTCCGGGTATACTCTCCTGTACTGGCCGAGGAGGTCTGACGTTGATGCCTGATTTGTTTCTGGTGATAAAGCTTCCTGCAAGAGATAGTTGTCTGACAGAGCACAAGTGATGAGGATTTGCTGAGATGCTTTTGATACGGAGGGCAAAAGCGGGGATAGAGAGGCAGGCCTGATTTTCGCAGGAGATGGTTGCTCGAGGTTTGTGAAATAGGTCCCGCCCTAATAGCGGGTAAGGGCATTCTGGAAGAACTAAAAAGGAATGGGTAACTGTGCCGTTGCCTAAGTCAACGACTCTATTTGTGGTCCATGAACTGGTTGTCATCTTTCCTGTGGCCCCTTGGATGACTGTTTTCCTACTGGATAGTGGTCCCAGAAGCTGAGTAAGGACTGAGTGGGCTGCCCTGCTTACTAAAAAACGGATAGGTTTGCCGCAATCTTTAAAGTAACCCCTGGGCTCCTGGGGGCTTAACTAATAAGAGCCCTGGCCCCGTCAGTCCTGACCCTCTAAATTGAGGATAGCCCTCAGTGACTTTTCTTGAGTGTTTACTCTTCTTTTTTTCTCGGGCCACTTATTTTTGAATGTCCCTCTTGTTTACAATATGTACATTGATTTTTTCCTAACCGGGGCCCTTTTGTAAGGTCTCCTGCCCTTGTGGAATGACTCGTGTTTCCTGCAGGGCTGCTATTACTGCTTTAGTAACTTTTTTGTTTTGTGTGGCTTCAGAAGTATTCCTGTTATTAAAAACCTTCTGGGCAATTTCCAGCAATTTGATTAAATTTATTCCCTGGCGGCCGGGCTCGGTGGCTCACGCCTGTAATCTCAGCACTTTGGGAGGCTGAGGTGGGCAGATCCCCTGAGGTCAGGAGTTCGAGACCAGCCTGGCCAACATGGAGAGACCCCATATCTATAAAAAAAAATTTATTCCCTGGAATCCATATCATTTTTGTAACTTTTTCCTGATATCTGGAGCCGACTGGGAGACAAAGGCCAAGTTAATGGCCCGCTGATTTTCTGGGACCTCAGGGTCTATAGGAGTTTAGGTACTGCACACGCCTCTTCTAGGTATTCTAGGAAAGCAGCCGGCAATTCCTTTGGACCCTGAGTCACTGTAGAGGATGATGGGCCACCTAGCCGTCTCCTTAACCCCTGCTAAAAGATACCGGTGAAAAGTGTTCAGAGCCTGGTGACCCCCCAAGTGTTGGGGTCCCATTGGGGTCGGGTAGTGGGAAAAACCTCTTCAATTTGGTCTCATTTTTTTGTTTTTGTTTTTTTTTTTACTGTTTCTCCCCCTGGACCTATGATGACTTTCAGGGCTTTCCTGTCTAATTCTGCTTCTTTCTTCTGTGGTGAACAGAATCAGTAATCATTGTTGGCACTTGTCCTAAGTGGGGTGATGAGTCTGGAGTACAGATTCCAAGAGCCCTGTCAAAGCCTTGGGCTTCTCAGAGAACAGGGGATGTTGACCCTTCTGACAGAAGTTACTCCATTTTAAAAGCTCACCGCCTCTTTTAAGTTCTTCAGCACAACTCCTTCCCGGGAATTATTTCAGCAGTTCCGTAGCACAACCCCCTCCCGGGAACTGTCTTAGCAGTTCCCCAGCCCTTCCCCTTCTGCACAGCCCCTTACACTGGATGCATCTGCTGGCTTGCAGGCCATAAAAATTTCTTTTGCCATGCCACGGGTGCTGTGCGCCAATTTTGGGTGCCGCCTGGCAGCTTTTCCCCTGCTTTTAATAAAGCTTGTTCCAGCACCTGATGTTTGGCTCTCTCTTTAATTTTTATTACCTTCCAGTTATATAAGTCACTTGATGAGAAGGGGATATGAACAAAGAATGAGTGGCCCTGATTCTTTTCTCCGGTTAGGGGTGCCTCTCAGAGAGGAAGGACCGCTGGTGGGTGTGGAGCCCTGCTGTGGGTGTGCAGGGGGGGACAGCGTTGGTTACTGGTGCTGTCCGGGGTAAGGGGGTGCTGAGGCCCTGGTTTAGAGGGCCTTGAGTAGAGTGGAGGTAATTCCTGATCTTTCACTGGGGAGGGAAGTATGGCTGGCGCAGAAGGGGCTCAATTAGGGCCTGCCAGCATAACTTGTAGCCCAGCTTGTTTTATGCAGTGTTTAAGCCGTGAAGCGGGGGCTGTTGAACTAAGCCTAGCCACTGGTCAGTGTATGGAAACTGATCTGGGTGCCCTGGGGAACCTGTCACCACATTTCATACAGCCTGGGTTACCTTGGGATTATATGTCCCAGAGTCTGGCCACCCTACCTTAAACGATGGCCACTCCAATTTACACAGAGTGCGGAGTTTTTTCGGGGTTAGTTTTACCACATATTGGCCTGAAAATTTAGCCTTGAAATTGACCATCATGCATTAGAGGAGGGTGCAGGGCCAGGAACCAGATGATCCCATCTGTTTTTTTTTTTTTTTTTTTTTACCTGCCAGTTGTTACCTGGACCTGTTTGCTTTTACAGTACTCTCAGTTCTGGAAAGCATTGTACTTGTGCCTTGCCCTTTCCAGCACCAGTTTTAAGTATGCTACTGTAGCAAGATTATGTAAGGAGGGGGCAACAGGCTTGATAGGCACGAGGGAAGAAGACGGGCGGAAGTGGCCAGGGGTGCGGGTCGATGTTACCCGGGTGGGACCAGAGCGGTGAATGGTGAGCTTTTAGGAGATAAAAAAAAAACCACTTTGGTAAAGACTAGTCAAGTGCAGTAGTGAGAAGCGGGGAAAGAGTAGAACAAGGAGTTCAATCTGTAACTGACTGTGAACAATCAATTGAGATAACTCACTACCTTCAGACGAGCCTTGGGTGTGAATTTTTAATTCACCACAGCTCATAGAGATCACAAAACCTTTTCCAGTCAGTATCAACTGGTTGATGGCAGTCAGCCTCCCAACACCAGGGAGTCGCGGGGGCGGGGGGCAGAATTGCCTCCCAGACACTTAAATGAGAAAAGGAGGGGCCTAATGGTGAAAGAGGAAGAGGAAAAGAAAGGAGAATAAAGTTATTTTTAGGGGCATAAAATCAGTGAAAGTCCGCTGCAACCAAAGGTTATTTAACCAATTGAAAACATCATCTGGCCTTAGTGAGGCAGGCCTCAACAAACCATTGCAGATCAGTCGGTAAGCACCTTAGAAAACTAGAGAATTTACAGTAAAGACACAACCACATGAGGGGTAGACAGACACAGGTGGGTGTCCCCCGTGAGAGACCAATCTGATGCCTGCCCCGCCACATCGCTGAAGGGATATTTCAGAGTGTCTTGGCTAGGGTGTACCCATATAAACCCTGGGCCTGGTTACTGCAGAGGCGAATCACTGTTATGCCCTATAATGTCTCCGTGGAACCGCAGGTGAAGGTACACAGATACTGTAGCCTGCTGGCTGTGGGATCACACATATACGCACTCACTCTCTCACTTACAGCGAGGTTACGGAAGACAACCGAAAACTGAATTACCTGAGCCTTCAGTGACATCTCATCGTAGGCTTGCCTAGTCAGAGACTAATGACTGCATCTGGATCTCCTGACCTAGGCTTCTGACTGCTCTGCACCCTGCTTCCCCTCCCCCCATTTCTAGACCTGACTTATCTCCGGAGGTTCCCGGGACCCTGAGGAATTTTGTGTGAATGTTGGCTAGGTAGTCGCCCTCTGGGGCCCTGGAACATGTCAGGGGGTGCCTCCCCTAGAGATCCCTGAGGTGGGGGCAGCTGCTTGGGCGAAACTCCAGGCATTTTGTCTGAGTGATGATGGACAAATCTCACTGGGGCCTCCAACCATTGTAACCAAGCAAGTGCGAAATCACCACTGAGACAAAGACCAGGCCAAATTACAGGGTCTTTATTGCTAGTGGCCACAGAGGACTTGCGTCTCTCTAACCTGTGGCCCCAAAAGGAGGGTGTCAAGACCTTTTATGCCCATAAACCACCTCCTGGGCGGGGGTGGGAGCAAGGGGCTTTGGACATTCCAAGGGCCAGTGGACTTTGGACATTCTGTAAACCACCTCCTGGGCAGGGGGTGAGGGTGAGGGGCTTTTACCATGTCACATTATGAGTATTAACACATAATGTTAGTGTCACAGCACAGTGCTCTGTGACATACTACTGAGCACATAGTACATGCTCCATAAACATTGCATTAATGCAGTTGCACATGTTGTTTTTCAAATGCAGACTTACTCTGTTATAGAATATTCAGGAGACCAGAGACCAATGGTGAAACAGGAGGATTTTTATTAAGGTGGCCACTGGCTCAGTGGATTAGCATCCCAAGGCTGAGCCCCTAACAAAGACAGGGCTTGACTTTTACATATCCAGGATGATGTAGCAGCTAACAGGTTTACAGAAGCCATAACAAAGAATAGTTAATTTGTGACATGTCTTGTGATGTATGTTACATTTGAAAATAGCATTTTGAGAAACACATTACACATTCTTTGGGTGTTGTCTTGCCCTGTGACCTTGCTGCTAGTCTGCAAGAAAAACAGGAGTCTTGAGATGCTTGGGAACTTTGCTGAGAATGTAGGGAGAATAGATAAGGTAGATTTTACAGGGAGTTAGTAAATTTCAAGCAGAGCTGGGGGTTAGGTTTTATATTGAACACAAGACAGTAAACTTTATTATGCAGCAATTACAGGCTACTATTGTTATTAATTTTTCTTTTCAACTCAGACATTGACACCATCTCCAGCCTCTGTAAACTTTAAAGGCCGAGAATGCCATGCTTCAGGATGATGATTGGTGATCTTGTCTTCAGATGAAAAGTATCTGTATTGTGATAAGGGTGTTGGTGTAAGGGACTCTGTGTGCTGTGCCTGCTTTCTATAGCTGAGTGGTACTATAATGGTTCTAGGAGGAGGAACATGAGCATTAATGGGAGACTTAACTATAAGAAGCTAATTCACAGACTCTGTTCAAACCTGCAAAATTTTGTTACCGTGAGGTCTAGAATATCATATAATTTATATGGCATTGAAGCTTGAGAGGCAATGCTTAGCTAAGTGGCTCTCAGCCCAGTCTTCCAATATGATCTCCTGCACAATTTGAAGAGAAATCATCACTTGGGGTCTTCCCCACAGATCCTGTCTGTTGTTCTGGGTGGAAACATTTCTGTTTTTAAAATTAAGTTTCCCACAAATTACAGCGAGGCCAAGGTCAAGCATGAGGACTTCCAGATACTTTAATGAGAGGTGAGTTCAATCTGTTTTCCAAGAGGTCACAGGGCTTACTCTGCTTGGTTTTGGTAGGGTCATGTCAGTGTAGCCCATATTTTTATTGCAGGAACAGAAAATGTTGGAATGCCTTCCTTTTTCTGCAGAGCTATAGAATACTGTAGAGAACATTACTGTGTTGAAATTTATTTAAGCAGATAATCCTACTCAGTCACATGTAAGAACTAGTTCTCTTAATTCATTTCACCTGTAGTCAAATTAAGAACTCTGTCACTTGATACATATGTATTTTCAGGAACTCTTAACATTCAGGGATGTGGCCATAGAATTCTCTCCAGAAGAGTGGAAATGCCTGGACCCTACCCAGCAGAATTTATATAGAGATGTAATGTTGGAGAACTGTAGAAACCTGGTCTCCCTGGGTGAGGATAACTTTAATAACTTTACTGCACAATTCCTAATACTCCCTCAGAGTTTTAGTTTCTATTTGTGTAGAATGTCTTCTTGGGAACATTTGAAATTTATGTGGATTAATTTCAGTTTCTTTCTTCAAGATACTGTTGGGAATTTGCTGGTGTAAAAAAGAATATCTTGGGCAGGCACCGTGGCTCATGCCTGTAGTCCCAGCACTTTAGGAGGCCGAGGCGGGTGGATCATGAGGTCAGGAGATTGAGACCATCCTAGCTAACACAGTGAAACCCTGTCTTCACTAAAAATACAAAAAATTAGCCGGGGATTCGCCAGTAGTCCCAGCTACTCAGGAGGCTGAGGCAGGAGAATCACTTGAACCCAGTGAGCCAAGATCGTGCCACTGCACTCCAGCCTGGGTGACAAAGCAAGACTCTGTCTCAAAAAAAAAAAAAAAAAAAAGAGTATCTTTAAGATGTTTCATCTTTACATAAACCTTCTCTTTTTTTGAACTAATTTGTGTCTTCCACTCTAGGTTAGTGGCAATTCTAGAAATTCAATTACATGAAATATTGTTTTCCACATCTTAAAATACAATTTGCACCACTTATTTTGATTCAGTAGTATTTGGTAGTGGAACCTACAGATTTAAAATATTTAAATATTTTAAAGATTCTGTCAGGGAACAATTTTTGAATTAATTTTCTAGGATCTTCCATAATTTCTCTTTTCTGCTTCACATATACTAGGTTGGTAATTGGAGAATCCCTAACAATAGTCATGTTAACTTTTTAAAATAAAACAGGTGTTGCTCTCTCTAACCCAGACCTGGTCACCTGTCTGGAGCAAAGAAAAGAGCCCTACAATGTAAAGATACATGAGGCAGTAGCCAGTTAGGTGACAGTGAATGAAGGAGAGGACACAGGCAAGGGGACTAAGATGAAGAAGGAAGCCAGGCCTTTAAAGGTAGTTTGGGAAAGCTCTGCTTCAGTGGAAATAATTTCTGAAAAGGCTGCATTTTTTCCCAATATTCATGAATAGGGGCATCTTCTGTCCCATGTTGTTAAATCTTCTGAGAATTCTCTCTTTTTTCTTTTTTAGAAAAAAAATTTTTTTTTTTTAAAGAGACAGGCTTTCACCATGTTGGCCAGGATGGTCTCGATCTCTTGACCTCATGATCCGCCTGCCTCGGCCTCCCAAAGTGCTGGGATTATAGGCGTGAGCCACGGCGCCCGGCCTAAGAATTATCTTTTTAGTGATCTCCCTTAAAGTTTACAGGGAAAGCCAATGTCTACTTTATCACTTATAAGGGGCTGCATGATCTGATGCTGTTCCATTGCTTTTGGAGACATTGGAATATTTGTATATTGAGGAGATCTATGTCAAAGTATTTTTTTCAAATACTCTTTTTGTATCTTGTCTAAAATGTGTAAGGTGAGTAGTGGTCATACTGGAATTTGGTTCAGAAATCCTAGGAATACCAGGGACAGATGTTGTATCTTTTCTGCTTAGTGATTTTTAATCTTACAGAGGTTGCAAATATAATTCTACAAAAATTCTTATTCAGCAATTTTATCAGAACAATAAGTATTTTCCTAAATATGAAAAAATGTAATATTACTTCAAAATGTTATTGTTTTAGTATAAACTGAGATTTGTGATTTAAACTCTTTATGTGCAAATTTTCAAATTTTAATGTAGTTTAAAGCACAGATTTCCAAACTTTTGGCTTCCTTGGGCCACACTGGAAGAATTGTCTTGAGCCACACATAAAATACACTAATACTAACGATAGCTGATGAGCTTAAAAAAAAAAAGATTCATGGATAATTTTGTGACATCTACCACCATAGATAAGGGTTGGACACTACTGGATAAAGTATCTGCTCACCTTCTAGGTTTCTTAAATGCTCTATGTCATTAACCAAGCAGGAACCTTGCTAAGTGTATATTAAGCTCTCAGTCGTTACCTTATTGCTTTTTTTTTATCTTTCCCTTTTACTGAGTTCAATGCATAAAGTGATCGCTATTATAAGTTTAAAATATGTTCAGATTTTTGCATGTATACATGTAATTATTAGTGTTACAAACTCAGGAAGAAAAATTAACAGATTTTATTTCAGGATGGCAGTCAACTCACAAAGCTATATTATATTCTAATAACCACAAGTGTTATACCATTATAGTCAAAATAAACACCTCAGCAAGTTGTCAAAATTTCAAAAAATAAAAGGGATAAGCTAACAAAAAATATTCAAGTAGTTACATTGAAAGACATCATTTTGTTAAGCTGACATCATCTTGTTTCATACAAAAAGAAACTAACATATTTAAAATCAAAGCTTTCAAATTTCATGTTCCAGTTTTTAATCACCAAAAATTCCATAATTAACTCTACCTCATTCATTCACCCCAAAATAATAATCATTAAGGAAGCCAAATGACCATCATTTTCCTTTTCCTCATTTTACCAAAATAATTTTATAGCTGAAAGGAATTTTAACAATATACAGCAAATTATCACCTGATCTCCTAATAAAGGCTGAAAATCAGAGGTCAAAGGACTTGAATGAATTCCACAGCTCTCCAGCAAGAAAGCCAAAATTAGATTTGTCTCTCCTGAAACATAGTCCTGTTTTTCTTGGCAATCCATTGTTAGAGTTAATGTTTCCTAAAAAAATAGTGGGCCTAAAAACCATTTAAATTATACGTCAAAATGAGCTTTCTCAACTGCCAGATACAAATCTGGCCATTACATGAAAGTCACCTACTTTCATCCAGTCAGTTTTATCTGTCTTTGCTGTTACAGCTGTGATTGTTTGTTTTATCATAGAACGTAAATAAATTTATTGTGAAATATGTGTTCAGTGCACAATATAGTCAACAGTTTAATAAATCTCATCATTTAAAACAATTTTTATCTAAGAGGTTCACAAATTTTTAAAAATTATCCCAGGTAATTTGTTTCTAAGAAAAAAAATACTGTCTCATATGATTATTTCTTGCCTGATATGAATAGCTTTGAATCTGTCAGAACTTTCTGGATTCTGTGAAATTAGCAGGTTTTTTTTTTTTTTTCTCCTGAGTCTTTTTTTACAAGAAGTACTAGTATGAACAGAACTTCCACTCAAAGAATCTGGGTTACCTTTAAAAATTTTTCTAGTCTACTTTTATAACTTTTTTCAAAAACTGAGTCATAGAAATGGAGGAGACTGTTTTTCACTCTTAAGCATATTTACATCTAAATCATTTTAGTCACAGGAGATACTTTCCTCCCTGAAAAAAAATCCGATCTTCTCTTGGTGCCTAATTCCGTCATTTAGTTGGCTTCATGGCCAATCAAATTTGTATCTTCTCATAATGCTGATTAAACTATTTACTTTGATAACCTCTATTTCCGGAGAGGTCAGAGTCAGTTAGAAGGCTGGTGCTGTGATCTAATGGCACGTAGCTCACTCTTGGTAAAGATCTTTAATTATGACCCAAATCTAGTTTACCTCTGCTGAGCAGAGGCACAGGAGGATATCCTGGAATAAAGAAAGATCTACTAGGAATAAAGAAAGATCTAGTAGGAAGATCTTTCTTTTATCAGTATGCTCATTCTTTTAATAAACATCTATTGATCACCTTAATAGGGATACTGACATAATATGATACCATTTGGATACAAAGTTAGGAAAATAAGAAAATACATTCAGTCTGCTTATCATACATAAAGATAATTTGGAAAGAGTCACAATAACAACAGCAAAAAACATGTCCTTGGTGTATGCATAGGAGAGGAAAACAGTAGATGGGAGGCAGAACTATAAGGGCACTTCCTGAACCATGTTAGTGTATTACATATTCAAAAATACAATAAACGGAATTAAAGTCAATAGGCTCTTTTTTTCTTTTTGAGACAGGGCCTCACTCTGTCACTCAGGCTGGAGTACAGTAGTTCTGTCTTGGCTCACTGCAACCTCTGCCTCTTGGGCTCAAGCAGTTCTCCTGCCTCAGCCTCCCAAGTAGCTGGGACCACAGGCATGGACCACCAGGCCTGGCTAATTTTTTTTTGTAGAGACAGGTTTTTGCTATGTAGGCCAGGCTGGTCTTGAACTCCTGAGCTCAAGCAATCCACCTGCCTTGGCATCTCAAAGTGCTGGGATTATAGGGGCTAGCCACCATGCCTGGATGATATGCTCTTTTTAGTTATTATACTTTAAATTCTGGGGTACATGTGCAGAACGTGCAGGTTTGTTCAACCGGTATACACGTGCCATGGTGGTTTGCTGCACCCATCAACCCATCACCTACATTATGTATTTCTCCTAATGCTATCCCTCCCCTAAACCCCACCCATAACAGGCAGTGATCTATAACGTTCCCCTCCCTGTGTCCATGTGTTCTCATTGAACAGCTTCCACTTATGAGTGAGAAAATGTAGTGGTTGGTTTTCTGTTCCTGTGTTTGCTGAGAATGATGGTTTCAGGTTTCATCCATGTACCTGCAAAGGACATGAACTCATTCCTTTTTATGGCTGCATAATAACTCATGGTATATATGTGTCACATTTCATTGATAAGCATTTGGGTTGGTTCCAAGTCTTTGCTATTGTGAATAGTGCTGCTAATAAACAAATATACATGTGCATGTGTCTTTAGAGTAGAATGATTTATAATCCTTTGGGTATATACCCAGTAAAGGGATTGCTGGGTCAAAGGGTATTTCTGGTTCTAGATCCTTGAGAAATTGCTACACTGTCTTCTACAATGGTTGAACTAATTTCTACCCCCACCAACAATGTAAAACCATTTCTATTTCTCCACATCCTCTCCAGCATCTGTTGTTTCCTGACTTCTTAATGATCACCATTCTAACTGGCATGAGATAGTATCTCAATGTGGTTTTGATTTGCATTTCTCTAATGATCAGTGATGATAAGCTTTTTTCCATATGTTTGTTGGCTGCATAAATGTCTTCTTTTGAGAGGTGTCTGTTCATATCCTTCATTATTTTTAAGACAGTGTGTGGTAAGTGTTGTAAAAGAGGTATGCAGAAGGTGTTACTGAAGCACAAAAGAATGTCTCAACTGGAAGAAATTTGAAAAGACTCCATAGAAGTAGTATTTTAGCTAAGTTTTGAAAATGTGTAGGCATCTGTCAGGAGTCCCTGAAGAAAATCATTCTTTCAGAAGAGCAGGTTTAACTGCCTTTCTGCCAACCAGGCATTCTTTAAGCATGGATTCATAATTGACCCAACGATGAACCTGATCAAAAAGTTCAGTACCATCTGAACCTGCTGCTCTTATTAGTTCATCTTCTCCACCAGGATGATACTCCATATAAGGGCTGACATTATAAACGAAACCTCTTATGCATATCCAGCAATCATCTTTTTTGTTGTGTTTTTTAAGTTCTTCAGTTACTTCAATTAACCTGCCTTTTAATCCTGTTAGATCCTTTCCACTTTTGGTCAGTCGAATCCAATCTATAAGGCTTCTGCCCTGTTTTAAAGGTACCTTGCTACGCCCCCCCAGTGGCAACAAGCTGCTGAGACCTGGGGGCTGGGAAAGACTGGGAAGGGACGTTCAGCATCTTGAAACCCGTGCCCCGGGCCCTGCCTAGGTTTGCCGCGGACTAGCACCTCCAGCCCCGGCGTGGTGGCCAGGCAGAGGCCAAGCCCCTGACCCACCCGTTACCTTATTTCTTAATAACTATTATAATTTAGTCTTATTTAGTAGGAAGCCTGAGATTCTGTCATTGAGATCTATCTATCTATATATATAAAAATGTGTGTCTCTCACACACATGCACACCTAAATAAGTTATAGAGGTATATAGTAAACATTGTTGATAGATTCTTGGAAACTGAAAGTGAAGCAACATATCATTTAAGAAAACTGATTTTAGGGCCAGGTGTGGTGGCTCACGCCTGTAATCCCAGCACTTTAGGAGGCCGAGGCAGGTGGATCATGAGGTCAGGAGTTCGAGACCAGCCTGGCCAGCATGGCAAAACCCATGTCTACTAAAAATACAAAAAATTAGCTGGGCTTGGTGGCAAGTGCCTGTAATCCAGCTACTCTGGAGGCTGAGGCAGGAGAATCATTGAACCTGGGAGGCAGAGGTTACAGTGAGCCAAGATTGTACCATTGCACTCCAGTCTAGATGACAAGAGCAAAACTCTGTCTCAAAAAAAAAAAAAAGAAAAAAGAAAAAGAAAACTAATTTTACCAGAGTTTAACTGATACAACAAGAGTTATGTTTGGCATATAGCAACATTGCTTCAAGTTACAGTTTTCAAGAACCTGTTTTTTACATTAAGTGAGGACTTACTATACATCTTTGTGTGATATGGATTTTTCTGATAAATAAAAGTATATATTTAATGTGTACAGTGTAGTGATTTGATACACATATTTTTGTGATGATTTGATATGCATATATTTTATTGTAAAAATATAGTCAAGTTGATCGACACATCTTTTACCTCACATAGATAACTATATTGTTTTTGGTAATAACACTTAAGGTCTACTGTTTTAGCAAATTATAAGCATACATTACAGTATTACTAACTATAAACATAATGCAATTTTTCTAATCTAATGCTATTGTACATCAGATTTCTCAGACTTACTCAACTTATAACTAAAAATTTGTACTCTTTGAATATCTCCTCATATTCCCACCCTTAGGCACTAACAACCACCATTCTACTTTCTGCTTTGTGAAAGCAGAGTTTACATTTTTCGATTCCCCATCTCAGTGAGAAGAAGGAGTTTCTTTGTCTCTTTGTGTTTGGCTAATTTTATTTAGCATCATGTCCTCTAGGTCTATCCATGTTGTAAATGGCTAGATTTCCTTTTTTCTTGTGGCTGAATGGCATTCTACTGTGGATATATACACACCATATTTTGACAATTGTAAATATACTACAATGAACATGGGGCTGAAGATATTTCTTCAAGGTGCTCATTTAATTTCTTTGGTAGTATGCTCAGAAGTGGTATTGCTGGATTATATGATATTTCCATTTTTATTTTTTAGTTTTTTTTTTTATGATGACTTTATCAATTTACATTTCACCAACAGCATACAGCATTTCCCTTGTATGTATGTCTTCTTTGGGAAAAAAAATTTTATTGGCTTTTTTTGAATGGCTTATCCTCATCATTATTGTTTTGCTTTGAATTGCAGAAGTTTTTTATACATTTTGGACATGGATATTAACTTTTTTCTTTTCTTTTCTTTTCTTTTTGAGATGGAGTTTTCCTCTTGTTGCCCAGGCTGGAGTGCAGTGGTGCTCTCAGCTCACTGCAACCTCCACCTGCTGGGTTCAAGCGATTCTTCTGCCTCAGCCTCCCAAATAGCTGGGATTATAGGCATGCACCATCAAGCCTGGCTAATTTTGTATTTTTAGTAGAGATAGGGTTTCTTCATGTTGGTCAGGCTGGTCTCTAACTCCTGACCTCAGGTGATCCACCCACCTCCCAGAATTAACTTATCAGATATATTGCTTGCAAATATTTGTATCATGTAGGGTTTTTAGGAAAAAATTTTTTTTTCTGTACAGAAGCAGTTTACTTTGATACAGTCTCATTTGTTTGTGTTTTCTTTTGTTAGCATATCAAGAAAGTTATTGCCAAGATTGAAGTATTGAAATGCGAGATTACAAAATTAACACCAAGACAAAAGTATGCCAAATTGCAGGGTCTTTATTGTCAGCGACCACGGAGGACTCACGTCTCTCCAACCCATGGCCTTGTAAGGAGGGTGACAAGACCTTTTTATGCTCGTATAAACCACCTTGGAGTGAGTGTGTAGGGCGGGGGTGGGGGTGAAGGGATTCAGACATTCTGAAGGCCAGGGGATTCCGTAAATCACCTCCCGGGCAGAGAGGAGGGTGCGGGACTCCGGACATTCCGAGGGCTAGGGGACTTGTCACTTCGATTGTTACCTAAGTGGTTTACAGAAGTCAAGATAAGCATTAGTTTACACACCGTCTGGGCAGAGGTGGAATCCACAGATTTTAGTTACTTATTACAAGTCACAGGGGCCAGGATGGAATTAGCTTGGGCTGCTTATTCTGGTCATTACCGGTAAGCAAAGGCCAGAAATTCTGGCAGTTACTGATAAGAAAAGGTAAGCAGCTTTACATAGTGAGCATTTTGCAGAGCAAGTTAGCAGTTTTATTTACAGAAGCCAACCGAGGCCAGCAGTTATTGTGAGGAGAATGGGGCAGCTGTTACAACTTATTTTTGGGAAACAGCTTTGTCTTTTATAAAATGGCATTGCTCAGGTTCCAGCTACAGCACAAGAAGAGTACCAACGAGGATTTTCCATATGTTTTCTTCAGGAGTTCTAAGGTTTTTTATCTTACATTTAAGTGTTTTATTTTGAGTTAATTTTGGGGTATGGTGTAAGAAAATGATCTACTTCTGTTCTTTTGCTTGTGGATATCCAGTTTTTCTGGCACCATGTATTGACAAGACTATAATTTCTGCAAGTTCCCTTGCCAAAATTAGTTGGTCTTGTATGTATGCATGGATTTGTTTCTGGGCTCTCTTTTCTGTTCCATTGTTTTTTGTGTCTGTATTTGTGTACATGATGTTGGGTACCAGCCCCTACACTGTTTGTAAGTGCCCTTAGTCCCGGCAGTGAGGAGGGATTGAGAAAAGGAAATATAGACAAAGATACTATTGTACTGACCCGAGCATAAAAAGTCAACACCAAGACAAAAGTATGCCAAATTGCAGGTGTCTTTATTGCCGGCGACCACTGAGGACTCGCGTCTCTCCAATCCGTGGCCCCGAAAGGAGGGTGTCAAGACCTTTTATACCTGCAAAAATCACCTTGGGAGTGAGGGTGAGGGGCTTCAGACATTCTGAGGGCTAATGAATTCTTTAAATCACATTCTGGGCGGAGATGAGGGTGAGGGATTCTGGACATTCCAGTGGATTCCTGGGTGAAGATGAGGGTGAGGGGCTCTGGACATTCCGAGGGCCAGGGGACTTTTTGATATTCTGGTTGTTACTTAAGTGGTTCACAAAAGTCAAGATTAGCATTTCTTTACACATTGTCTGGGTAGGGTGGCGATTACAGTCCTTAATTACTTATTCACATTTGGGTTATAGAGAGCAGTTTCAACAGAAAGCTGAGGTATGGTTGAGGTATGCAGTTTTATGGGGCTTTTTACCATGTCACAGACACAAGAGTAGAATTTTACAGCATGGAGGCTGCCTTGGTGTAGAGTTCTGGTTTCCACAGGCTTTTATTAGGTGCATACACTTGTTAATTGAGGGGTGGGGGAGCAGGGGAGGTGATCAGGGGAGGCTTTGAAAATGTTGGACAAGGCCTTGAGACTAATGTGGGCAAGATAACCATAGGGAGCCGTGTGGTCTGCAGTATTCACTAACAGATGTCCTAGAACACTGAATTCCACCACTGGTTGCTATTAAGGTGCATTTGCATCAGAAGCATAGCTGATAAGGAACCCCCAGGTCTGACCACACCCAATGCATCAAGGAGCTTTTATTTCCCCAGCATTGCTTACACAGACAATCAAAACCACTCCAGATTCTGAGAACCTAGGCAGAGCCTGTGGTGTTGGGTTATCTCTGCCCTGCAAGGCTTTTCTTCCTTATAAGTTCCCATCTGCAAAGATTCTCCTGGATCTTATGAGCAGAGGTTGCCTCTCTTCTCAGAGATCTTGTACAGGTCTTCTCTAGGAGACCCTCTTGCAGACTCCATGTTGAGAAGGCATTCGTGAGACCAAATCAATATTTCCTGCTCTTCAACCACCCTGAGGTGTTCTACAGTTTTACAGCGCTCTCAGATGGTCTTTTACCTTAGGCCTCCTGTTGCCACTTGATTTCTACTTTACTGCACGAATATTTAATATAGCATAGTTTGGCATATAAACTTCAGTGTACAATAAGTAAAGCAAGCTTATAATTTTTTCTTTCTTTCTTTTTTTTTTTTTGAGACGGAGTTTCGCTCTTGTTACCCAGGCTGGAGCGCAATGGCACGATCTCGGCTGACCGCAACCTCCGCCTCCTGGGTTCAGGCAATTCTCCTGCCTCAGCCTCCTGAGTAGCTGGGATTACAGGCATGCGCCACCATGCCCAGCTAATTTTTTTGTATTTTTAGTAGAGACGGGGTTTCACCATGTTGACCAGGTTGGTCTCGATCTCTCGACCTCGTGATCCACCCGCCTCGGCCTCCCAAAGTGCTGGGATTACAGGCTTGAGCCACTGCACCCGGCCAGCAAGCTTATAATTATTTCACTGGAAATAACATAGGTCTGCCCCCGGCCATCTTAACCCACACATACCGTACTTTTTTGCTTACTATAACCTTTAAATAAAGTTTAAAATGAGAAAGTATGATACGCTTAGCTTTGTTCTTTCTCAAGATAGCTCAGATTTAAGGTTATACTTGAATTTTAAAATTTTGTGGTTTTGTTTTGTTTTTTGACATGGCGTTTTACTCTAGTTGCACAGGCTGTAGTGCCATGGCGCAATTTCAGCTCACTACAACCTCCACTTCCCAGGTTCAAGCAATTCTCCTCCTTTAGCCTCCTGAGTAGCTGGGATTACAGGCATGCATCACAACATCCAGCTATTTCTTTGTATTTTTAGTAGAGACGGGGTTTCACCATGTTGACCTGTCTGGTTTCAAACTCCTGACCTCAGGTGATCCACCCGCCTGGCCTACCAAAGTACTGAGATTACAGATGTGAGCCACCACACCCAGCCTACAATTGTGTTTTCTATAACTGTGAATAATGTCATGAAAATTTTGATAGGGATTGCCTTTGAATCCACAAATCACTTTCAATAATATACTTTGGGCCGAGCGCGGTGGCTCATGCCTATAATCCCAGCACTTTGGAAGGCCAAGGTGGGTGGATCATGAAGTCAGGAGATCAAGACCATCCTGGTCAACATGGTGAAACCCCGTCCCTACTAAAAATACAAAAAAAAAATTAGCTGGGCATGGTGGCACACACCTGTAGCCCAGCTACTCAGGAGGCTGAGGCAGGAGAATTGCTTGAACCAAGGAGGCAGAGGCTGTGGTGAACCGAGATCACGCCATTACACTCCAGCCTGGGTAACAAGAGCAAAACTTTGTCTCAAAAAATATGTGTGTGTGTGTGTGTGTGTGTGTGTATTGACAATATTATTCCAATGGAATGCGTTTATTTGCTTGTGCCTGCTTCAATTTCTATCATTGTATTTAGTGTATAAATTTGTTATACACTAGATTTTATACCTTACTGTATTTAGTGTATAGATTTTTTTAATTTCATTGGTTAAATTTATTTTGAGTCGATTTTTTTTTAAATTGCATTTTAGGTTTTGGGGTACATGTGAAGAACATGCAAGACTGTTGCATAGGTACACACATGGCAGTGTGATTTGCTGCCTTCCTCCCCATCACCTGTATCTGGCATTTCTCCCCATGCTATCTTTCCCCAACTTCCCATGTTCCACTTTCCCTCCCCTATTTCGCCCTGACAGACCCGTGTGGGATTCTCCCCTCTATGTGTCCATGTGTTCAACACCCACCTACGAGTGAGAACATGTGGTGTTTGATTTTCTGTTCTTGTGTCAGTTTGCTGAGAATGATGGTTTCCAGGCTCATCCATGTTTCTACAAAGGACATGACTCATCGTTTTTGATGGCTGCAAAGTATTCCATGGTGTATATGTGCCACATTTTCCCTGTTCAGTCTGTCATTGATGGGCATTTGGATTGGTTCCAGGTCTTTGCTATTGTAAACAGTGCTGCAATGAAACTTTGTGTGCACGTGTCCTTATAGTAGAACGATTTATAATCCTTTGGTTATATACCCAGTAATGGGATTGCTGGGTCAAATGGAATTTATATTTCTAGGTCCTTGAGGCATTGCCACACTGTCTTCCACAATGGTCGAACTAATTTACACTCCCACCAACAGTGTAAAAGTATTCCTATTTCTCTACATCCTCTCCAGCATCAGTTGTCTCCTGATTCTTTAACGATTGCCATTCTAACTGGCGTGAGAAGGTATCTCAATGTACTTTTGATTTGCATATCTCTAATGACCAGTGATAATGAACATTTTTTCATATGTTTGTTGGCCTCATGTATATCTTCTTTTGTAAAGTGTCTGTTCATATCCTTCGCCCAATTTTGAATGGGCTTATTTGTTTTTTTCTTGTAAACCTGTTTTAGTTCTTTGTAGATTCTGGATATGAGCCCTTTGTCAGATGGGTAGATTGCAAAAATTTTTTCCCATTCTGTTGGTTGCCGATTCACTCTAATTTAGACTGTTTCTTTGGCCATGCAGAAGCTGTGGAGTTTGATTAGGTCCCATTTGTCTATTTTGGCTTTTGTTGCCAATGCTTTTGGT
This sequence comes from Callithrix jacchus, assembly GCF_049354715.1. Lineage (NCBI taxonomy): Eukaryota > Metazoa > Chordata > Mammalia > Primates > Cebidae > Callithrix > Callithrix jacchus. The sequence goes on from NC_133504.1 coordinate 192,791,746, forward strand.
GTTTTGATCATGAAGTCCTTGACTACGCCTGTGTCCTGAATGTTTTTGCCTACATTTTCTTATAGGGTTTTGATGGTGTTAGGTCTTATGTTTAAGTCTTTAATCCATCTGGAGTTAATTTTAGTGTAAGATGTCAGGAAGGGGTCCAGTTTCTGCTTTCTGCACATGGGTAACCAGTTTTTCCAACACCATTTATTAAACAGGGACTCCTTTCCCCATTGCTTGTTTTTGTCAGGTTTGTCAAAGATCACATGGTTGTGGATGTGTGGTGTTGCCTCTGAGGCCTCTGTTGTATTCCATTGGTCTATATCTCTGTTTTGGTACCAGTACCATGCCGTTTTGATTACTGTAGCCTTGTAGTATAGTCGGAAGTCTAAGAGTGTGATGCCTCCAACTGTGTTCTTTTTGCTTAGAATTGACTTGGCTATGTGGGCTCTCTTTTGGTTCCATATGAAGTTTAACATGGTTTTTTCCAGTTCTATGAGGAAGGTCATGGGTAGCTTGATGGGGATAGCGTTGAATCTGTAAATTACCTTGGGCAGTATGGCCATTTACACCATATTGATTCTTCCTAACCATGAACATGGAATGTTTCTCCATCTGTTTTTGTCCTCTCTTATTTTGTTGAGAAGTGGTTTGTAATTCTCCTTGAAGAGGTCCTTTACATTCCTTGTTAGTTGTACTCCTAGGTATTTTATTCTCTTTAGCAATTGTGAATGGCAGTTCATTCTCTATTTGGCTCCCTTTAAGTCTGTTATTGGTGTATAGGAATGCTTGTGATTTTTGCACACTGATTTTTGTATCCTGAGGCTTTGCTGAAGTTGCTTATCAGGTTCAGGAGATTTTGGGCTGAGATGATGAGGTCTTCTAAATATACAATCATGTTGTCTGCAAATAGAGACAATTTGACTTCCTCCTTTCCTAATTGAATACCTTTTATTTCTTTTTCTTGCCTGATTGCTCTTGCCTGATTGCTCTGGCTAGAACTTCCAATACTATTGAATAGGACTGGTGAGAGAGGGCATCCTTATCTAGTGCCAGATTTCAAAGGGAATGCTTCCAGTTTTTGCCCATTCAGTATGGTATTGGCTGTTGGTTTGTTGTAAATAGCTTTTATTATTTTGAGATACGTTCCGTCAATACCTAGTTTATTGAGGGTTTTTGGCATACAGTGCTGTTGAATTTTGTCAAAGGCCTTCTCTGCATCTATTGAGATAATCATGTGGTTTTTGTCTTTGGTTCTGTTTGTGTGATGAATTACGTTTATAGACTTGCATATGTTGAACCAGCCTTGCATCTTAGGGATGAAGCCTACTTGATCATGGTGGATAAGCTTTTTGATGTGCTGTTGCAATCGGTTTGCCAGTATTTTATTGAAGATTTTTGCATCTATGTTCATCATGAATATTGCTGAAGTTTTTTTTTCTTGTTGAGTCTCTGCCGGGTTTTGGTATCAGGACAACGTAGGTCTCATAAAATTATTTGGGAAGGATTCCCTCTTTTGGGATTGTTTGAAATAGTTTCAGAATGAATGGTACCAGCGCCTCTTTGTATGCCTGGTAGAATTTGACTGTGAACCCATCTGGACCTGGACTTTTTTTGGGTGGTAGGCTCTTTATTCCTGCCTCAACTTCTGCCCTTCTTATTGGTCTGTTCAGGGTTTCAAGTTCTTCCTGGTTTATGCTTGGGAGGGTGCAAGCATCCAGGAATTTATCCATTTCTTTCAGGTTTACTAGTTTATGTGCATAGAGTTGTTTGTAATAATCTCTGATGATGGTTTGTATTTATGTGGGATCTATGGTGATAACACCTTTATCGTTTTTTATTGCATCTATTTGATTATTCTCTCTTCTTTTTTATTAATCTGGCTAGTAGTGGATTGTTTTGTTGATCTTTTTAAGAAACCAGTTCCTGGATTTATTGATTTTCCGACGGGTTTCTTTGTGTCTCTATCTCCTTCAGTTCTGCTCTGATCTTAGTTATTTCTTGTCTTCTGCTAGGTTTTGAGTTTTTTTGGTCTTGCTCCTCTAGGTCTTTCAGTTTTGATGATAGAGTGTCAATTTTAGATCTTTCTTTGCTTCTCATATGGGCATTCATTGCTATATATTTTCCTGTAGACACTACTTTAAATGTGTCCTAGAGATTCTGGTATATTGTGTCTTCGTTCTCGTTGGTTTGTAAGAAGATTTTATTTCTGCCTTCATTTCATTGTTTATCCAGTCAGCATTCAAGAGCCAGTTGTTCAGTTTCCATGAAGCTGTGCGGTTCTGAGTTAGTTTCTGAATTCTGAGTTCTAACTTGATTGCACTGTGGTCTGAGAGATTGTTTGTTATGATTTCCGTTCTTTTGCATTTGCTGAGGAGTGATTTACTTCTAATTATGTGGTCAATTTTAGAGTAGGTGTGATGTGGTGCTGACAAGAATGTATATTCTGTGGATTTGGGGTGGAGAGTTCTGTAAATGTCTATTTGGTTTGCTTGGTTCAGGTCTGAGTTCAAGTCCTGGATATCCTTGTTAATTTTCTGTCTCATTGATCTGTGTCATATTGACAATGGGGTGTTAAAGTCTCCCACTATTATTATGTGGGAGTCTGAGTCTCTTTGTAAGTCATTAAGAACTTACTTTCTGGGCACTCCTGTATTGGGTGCATATATATTTAGGATTGTTAGCTCTTCTCTTTGCATTGATCCTTTTACCATTATGTAATGTCCTTCTTTGTCTCTTTTGATTTTTGTTGGTTCTTTTTTTTTTTTGAGACGGAATTTTGCTCTTGTTACCTGGGCTGGACTGCAATGGCACGATCTCGGCTCACCACAACCTCCGCCTCCTGGGTTCAGGCAATTCTCCTGCCTCAGCCTCCTGAGTAGCTGGAATTACAGGGACGCGCCACCATACCCAGCTAATTTTTTGTATTTTTAGTAGAGACGGGTTCACCATGTCGACCAGGATGGTCTCGATCTCTTGACCTCGTGATCCACCCACCTCGGCCTCCCAAAGTGCTGGGATTACAGGCTTGAGCCACCGTGCCGGGCCCTCTTTGTTGGTTTAAAATCTATTGTATCAGAGATGAGAATTGCAACTCATGCTTTTTTTTGCTCTCCATTTGCTTGGTAAATCTTCCTCTGTCCCTTTATTTTGAGCCTTTGTGTATCTTTGCATGTGAGATGGGTTTCCTGGATACAGCACACCGATGGGTTTTGGCTTTTTATCCAATTTGCCAGTCTGTGTCTTTTGATTGGGGTGTTTAGCCCATTTACATTTTGGGTTGATATTGTTGTGTGTGAATTTGATCCTGCCATTTTGACGCTAGCTGGCTGTTTTGCCCGTTAGTTGATGCAGTTTCTTCATCGTGTCAATGCTCTTACCATTTGGTATGTTTTTGGAATGGCTGGTACTGGTTCTTCCTTTCTATGTATAGTGCTTCTTTCAGGAGCTCTTGTAAAGCAGGTCTGGTGGTGATAAAATCTGTGAATACTTGCTTGTTTGCAAAGGATTTTATTTCTCCACTTATAAAGTTTAGTTTGGCTGGATATGAAATTCTGGGTTGAAAGTTCTTTTCTCTAAGGATGTTGAATATTGGCCCCCACTGTCTTCTGGCTTGTAGGGTTTCTGCTGAGAGACCTGCTGTGAGTCTGATGGGCTTCCCTTTGTGGGTAACTCGACCTTTCTGTCTGGCTGCCCTTAGCATTTTCTCCTTCATTTCAACCCTGGTGAATCTGACGATTATGAGCCTTGGGGTTGCTCTTCTTGAGGAATATCTTTGTGGTGTTCTCTATTTTTTGGACTTGAATGTTGACCTGCCTTGCTTGATTGGGGAAGTTTTCCTGGATAATATCCTGAAGAGTATTTTCCAGCTTGGATTCATTCTCTCTGTCACATTCAGGTACACCTATCAAATGTAGATTAGGTCTTTTCACATAGTCCCGTACTTCTTGTAGGCTTTGTTCATTCCTTTTTACCCTTTTTTCTCTAATCTTGCCTTCTCGTTTTATTTCATTGAGTTGATCTTCGACCTCTGATATTCTTTCTTCTGCTTGGTCAATTCAGCTGTTGAAACTTGTGCATGCTTCACGAAGTTCTCGTTTTGTGTTTCTCAGCTCTATCAATTCACTTATATTCCTTTCTAAGTTGTTTATTCTCGTTAGCATTCCGTCAAATCTTTTTCAGCGTTCTTAGTTTCTTTACATTGTGTTAAAACATGTTCTTTTAGCTTAGAGAAGTTTCTTATTACCCACCTTCTGAAGCCTGTTTCTGTCAATTCATCACACTTATTCTTCATCTAGCCTTGTTCCCTTGCTAATGAGGACTTGTGATTTCTTGTAGGAAGGGAGGTGTTCTGGTTTCGGGTGTTTTCTTTTTTTTTTTTTTGTGCTGGCTTCTTCCCAGCTTTGTGGATTCATCTACCTGTCACCTTTGCAGTTGTTGACTTTCAGATTGAGTCTCTGAGTGGACGTCTAGTTTGTTGATGAAGTTATTTCCTTCTGATTCTTAGTTTTTCTTCTAACATTTAGGCCCCTTTGCTATAGGACTGCTGAGGTCTACTCCAGTCCCTCCTTGCCTGGGGATCACCTGCAGCAGCTGCAGAACAGTAAGGGTTGCTGCCAGTTTCTGTTTCTGCTATCTTTGTTCCAGAAGGATACCCTCCAGTTGTCACTCTGAGTTCTTTTTTATGAGGTGACTCTTTGGATATACAGGGGTCAGGGAGCTACTTGAGGATACAGTCTGTCCTTTATAGGAGCTCAAGTGCTGAGTTGTGAGCTCCGTGGTTCATTCAGAGCTGCTGAGCAGGTACGTTTAAGTCTGCTGCAGCAGAACTTATAAACGCCTTTTTTTTTCCTAGGTGCTCTGTCCTGGGGAGTTAGGGCTTTGTCAGTTTGTATTGTGCTGCTGCCTTTTTTCAGGGCTGCCCTGCCCAGCAAGCAGGCAGCCTAGTTATACTATCTGCCTGCAGAGGCTTTGCTGAGCTGCTGTGGACTCTGCCCAGCTGCTGTGTGAACTTCCCTGCAGTCCTGTTTATATGGATATAGTTAGAACTGCCTATGCAATGGCAGCCCACCTCTGTAATGGCAGACTCTCTCTGTAATTGTGGGCTGCCTTGGCAATAGCAGACTACCTCCATAGTGGTGGACTGCCTCAGTAATGGCGGATGCCCCTCCCCCAAAGAGGTGGACTGTCCCAGTTCAGCTGTGCTTGCTGTGAAACTGTCAATCCAGAGCGTTTCAGATTGCTGTTTTTTTTTTTTTTGGTGCGGTGGGACTCATCAAGCCTGATCACCTGGCTTCCTGCCTCAAACCCGCCCCCCCTTTTTTTAATTCAGTTGAATGGGCGACTCTGTCCCCCAGGTGTTCTAGTAGCCTGTTGAAAAGGTGCCTGGATGTGTGTGATTTCCCGTGCGGCAACCCACTGCGCTGGCTGAAACACCTGTGCTGGGATTCGTGGCGCTTTTTTGCCCGGAAATCTCCTGGCCTGGCTCCCTGTTTCAGTCCCCTTTTTTTGTCAGTTGAATGGGCGACTGTCTCCCAGGAGCTCCAATTGCCAGCTATAATGGCTCCTGGACCCGTGTATTTTGTGTGGAGACTCGCCATGCTGGCCAAAACAGCTGCGCTGGCCACCCGTGGGGCTCCTCCGCCTGGGAATCTCCTGGTCTCTGGGCAATAAAAATCCATCTGGAAATGCAGTGTCCACTCACCCTCTGCACTTTCGCTGGGAGCTGCAATCCTTTGCTGCTCCTAACTGGCCATCTTGGATCCGTCCTAATTTGTTTTTATAGTATTGCTGTGATAACCAGCTTCTTGCCAGCTAAAACTAACTGTTCAGATTTCATACTAAAAGCTGTTCAGGCTTTATATTAGCTTCTTGAGCTGAACAGACTCCATGTTAGGTTCTTCATTTTAGTTATTCTCTCACCATTAATGTGTAACTATAGTATAAAGCTGGGTGAGGCTTTATACTATAAGCCTCAGGAATGGCACACAGGAATGGGCACACAGGAACGCATTTGTTGATAAGAGGCTGAGTTAAGTGGTACCAGCAGATGCAGTCAGCACCCAAAGCCCTCATTATCTATAAGTTGTATGTCATTCATGACAGCTTTACCTCTTTCACCTGGCACTGTTTTATTTCTTATGTATCAGTTGATCTTTTAACTTCTTGCTTACTCTACTTTTGTGAAAATTTGCTTCAACTAGGTTCCCCCTCCGTTTTAGAACTAATGTATAAAAAAATCACCTAACTTTTTCTTCAGGGCCAAGAGAATTTTAGGCATTAGCCACTCTTCGTCTCCAGCTAAATAAAAAAACTCATAATTCAATCTCAAACTGTGGCACATTCCTTGACTTGCTTGGGTAAAACATTGAAAATTGATTTTTAAAAAAATTTTGTTATTTTATGGAAATGAAACAAATATTTGTATGTTGGAGCAGGTATAGTGGTTCAATTTTGTAATCCAAGCACTTTCAGAGGCCAAAGCACGTGGATCACTTCAGCACAAGAGTTTGAGCTGATCCTGGGCCTCAGAGTAAGACCCTGTCTCAAAAACACAAACAAAAAAAACCCCACAAATATTTGTATGTTGATCATGTATTCTGATACCTTAATGAATGCACATTATCTACAAACAGTAACATTTTTACTTCTTTTGCAAGCAGGAGAGCTTTGTTCTCATTTTCGTTGCCTAATTGTTCTGATACAAGCTTTCAGTCATATGTTAAGATAGAAGCTGTTGTCCTGGAGGCAAGCTTGCAGACATTGGCCTCCTGGTCCCTGAAGCAGCTTTGTGTCTGTATATTTTAAGGATTTAACAGTGATTACAGTTTCTATAATCTATTTTTTGGCAGGTAAACATCTCCTTTTGTTGGGTCCGCCGGTTGATGAGATTACCTCTGGTGTTGCAGAGAAGGGTTGTAGCTGCGTCACAAAGGTGCTGCTGTGGGGTCTGCCTTTGATGGTTGTATTACCAGAGATTTGCACAGTCATAGATTCTTTCTGGGTCCAGGAAAGATTAGATTTCCTTGAGGACATTAATCTATATGGCAGACTGTAGGGTTGGGTTTTGAAGTTTGTGTACATGTGATGGTCCAAGTATTAGGTGTATGAATGGATTTGGCTTCTACTGACTGCCTGAGAACAATTTTTGGAGGTCTCTCTGTGGGCCTCTGATTGTGTGCAAATGGCCATGGACTGTGACTAGAAATGGCTAGAACTGAGTCACAGGGCTGCGTCAGGGACAGCTAAGGCTATGGTCTGCAGGCGTGTCTCCGGGGCCCTGGCTGGGTGTGTCTTCCTACAGGTCTCTTGATGGGAAGGACCACTTCTGGACTATAGCTGAGACTGAATTTGAAAGAGGTTATAGAACTGCTTCAGAATCCCCAGTAAGACGAAGCTGCGTACCCTCTTTCTATGTCTGTAGCCATGTCTATGGGCTCTGGAGTTGGCACGTGGGTGAGGGCCTGCTATTTCCAAATAACCCTCCTTGATCTCTTGACTCCACTGAGGTTTGACAACCCTAATTATAGGCAAGCACCTTTCTACTTAGTTTTCTAGGAATGTATTCCTTAAATTATCTTATATAAGTATAATCATACACTGTCACTTTGTTAGTGTCTTATTTGCTTAAAATAATGGCTTTAAGATTTATCCTTCTTGTAGCATCTGGTAAGATATTTTCTTTTGAGTCTCAAGAATTTTTCATTGTATGTGTAAGCCACATCCTTTTAAATTATTCATCTGTTGAAGGATGTTTGAGTTTTTTCACTTTTCGGCTTTTGTAAATAATATGGTTTGGATCTGTGGCTCCATTCAAATCTCACATCAAATCATAATCTCTAATATTGGAGGTGGAGCCTGGTGGGAAGTGATTGGATCATAGGGTTGGCTTCTCATGGATCGTTTGGCACTATCCCCTTTGGTGCTGTCTTCACCTTAGTGAGTGATTTCTCCTGAGATCTCATTTTCTTTCGTTCTGTTTTTTTTTTTAATAGCTACTCCATTGCAATTTAATCTAAAAATGAAATTTCTACAGAAACAGGAACTATTGTAAAAAAGAAAAAAAATTCCTTATTCAAACCTCTTTGTTATGGTAATGGCTGCAAATTTTGCAGCATTTAGAAAATTACGCTGTCAGCAAGCTTTGCTTTAGTAATGAGATGTACAAAATCTAGAAAGCAGATGAAAGTGAATTTTTTCTTCAACATTTTAGTCAAACTTCTGATAATCAGCATTCAAAGTAAATATGGTACATAACAACTCAAGCATACATTAAGATGGAGAACCTGGAGAGTTTGATTTCTTAAATTTTCCAAGAAGCTACCATTGCAACATATAGGATTCCCCCCATTTTAATTTTACAAAGTTTCAAAGGAAACAAAAGGGAGTGGATTACATGTAGACAGCATGTGCACACGTGTACACACATGCAGGGTGGTAGGTAGACTGTCTGATTTCTTATTCCCACCACCCACGTCTCACTTCACAGAAACAATTAGGAAAGGAAAAACCAATGAGTAGTTCTTCAGTTTTCTTTTAATAACTGAGGCTGAGGCAGGAGAATTGCTTGAACCCAGAAGGCGGAGGATACAGTGAGCCAAGATTGTGTCACTGCACTCCAGCCTTGGAGACTGAGATTCTGTCCCAATAAAAGAAAGAAAAAGAAAAAGACAACAAAAAAGATAAAAGGTACAGATAGAACTTAGTACTACCATTTCATTCATTGTTTTCTGACCACTTAGTAGTTTCTGTTTAATTCTTTCATGCTGCCTTCTCTTGTGTAATATTGAGTTTTTGTTGTTTTTATTATTATAAGGGTTATTGCCTTGCGAGGTTCATTACCAAGTTTAAAATGAGGAAACTGAGGCCAGCACAATAAGATTAAATGCCAATTTATTCGGCTCCTGGGTGAGGTTCTGTGGTCCCAGGGGAAAGAGGCCAGAGAAGTCACACCAGACTCCTCTGGGTGAGGGGTTTTATAGGGAGTGAAGGCGTTTGATTGGCTGTGGAGAAACAGGACGTGGACATGGCAAGCTGCTATAGGTAGGTAGGTGGGATTTCCGGATGGGGCAATGTGCTATTGGGCAGGTTTTGGCAGGGCTTTCCAACGGTGGGCTAGTTGCCGAGTGCAGAGGGGATTTCCAAGGGCAGGGTTGAGTGCCGAGTGCAGAAGGGATTTCCAAGACTGAGCTAGATGATGGGCATATTCTGGCGACGTAATTTTCAGGTGGGGAGAGGAATGGCCGTGTCAGAGCTCCCGGCGAGTCAACCAGCTTTACGGTTACATGCTTTGGTTTGTGTGTGTGTGTGTGTGTGTGTGTGTGTGTCTACTAGTTGTTTTTTTTTTTTTTTTGGTAATTAAGAGACATAAATTATCTCATAGTTACAAAAGTCTAGCTTAAGATAACAATCTGATTTCTGCTTTTATCCACATAGGGTCTTGCTTTGTTTTCCAGGCTGTAGTGCAATGGTGCATTCATAACTCAATGCAGCCTCAAACCCTCCTCTATCAAACAGTTTTCCCATCTCAGCCTCCTGAGCAGCTGGGACTACAAGCATATGCCACCATGTCCATCCAGCTAACTTTTTTGGTATTTTTTTGTAGAGACAGGGTTTTGCCATGTTGCTCAGGCTGGTCTTGAACCCCTGGGCTCAAGAAATCCATCTTTGTTGGTCTCACAAAGTGCTAGGTTCATAGACATACATTATCAGGCCTAGCTGCTGCTTTTTAAAAAAAGGCTAAATAGCTTTCTGAAATATTTATTTTATTTTATTTATGTATTTAGAGACAGGGTCCTGCTATATTTGACCAGGCTGGTTTTGAACTCCTGGCCTCAAGCAAAAGTTAACTTCTATGTATAAAATTATTAAACAGTTTTACCCCCTTCAACACACTGTGTCACACTTTACGTCTTTTTATATTATATACTGTTAACAGATTATTGAAGCTATATGCTTTATTCACTCACTTTTTTTAAATTGCATTTTAGGTTTGGGGGTATATGTGAAGAACATGCAAGATAGTTGCATAGATACACAGGTGGCAGTGTGATTTGCTGCCTTCCTCCCCTTCATTTATATCTGGCATTTCTCCCCATGCTATCTCTCCCAAACTCTCCACCCCCCCACTGCCCCTCCCCTATTCCCCCCAACAGACCCCAGTGTGTAGTGCTCTCCTCCCTGTGTCCATGTGTTCTCTTTGTTCAACACCCGTCTATGAGTGAGAACATGCGGTATTTCATTTTTTGTTCTTGTGTCAGTTTGCTGAGAATGATGTTCTCCAGGTTCATCCATGTCCCTACAAAGGACATGAACTCATCGTTTTTGATGGCTGCATAATATTCCATAGTGTATATGTGCCACATTTTCCCTGTCTAGTCTATCATCGATAGGCATTTGGGTTGATTCCAGGTCTTTGCTATTGTAAACAGTGCTGCAATGAACATTCGTGTGCATGTGTCCTTATAGTAGAACGATTTATAATCCTTTCAGATATATACCCAGTAATGGGATTGCTGGGTCAAATGGAATTTCTATTTCTAGGTCCTTGATGAATCGCCACACTGTCTTCCACAATGGTTGAAGTAATTTACACTCCCACCAGCAGTGTAAAAGTGTTCGTATTTCACCACATCCTCTCCAGCATCTGTTGTGTGCAGATTTTTAAATGATCGCCATTCTAACTGGCACGAGATGGTATCTCAATGTAGTTTTGATTTGCATTTCTCTAATGACCAGTGATGATGAGCATTTTTTCATATGTTTGTTGGCCTCATGTATGTCTTCTGTAAAGTGTCTGTTCATATCCTTTGCCCACTTTTGAATGGGTTTGTTTTTTTCCTGTAAATCTGTTTGAGTTCTTTGTAAATTCTGGATATCAGCCCTTTGTCAGATGGGTAAACTGCAAAAAGTTTTTCCCATTCTGTTGGTTGCCGATTCATTCTAATTTAGACTGTTTCTTTTGCTGTGCAGAAGCTGTGGAGTTTGATTACATCCCATTTGTCTATTTTGGCTTTTGTTGCCAATGCTTTTGGTGTTTTGAACATGAAGTCCTTGCCTACCCCTATGTCCTGAATGGCTTTGCCTAGATTTTCTTCCAGGGTTTTGATGGTGTTAGGTCTTATGTTTAAGTCTTTAATCCATCTGGAGTTAATTTTAGTGTAAGGTGTCAGGAAGGGGTCCAGTTTTTGCTTTCTGCACATGGGTAGCCAGTTTTCCCAACACCATTTATTAAACAGGGACTCCTTTCCCCATTGCTTGTTTTTGTCAGGTTTATCAAAGATTGTATGGTTGTAGATATGTTGTGCTGCCTCTGAGGCCTCTGTTGTATTCCATTCGTCTATATCTCTATTTTGGTACCAGTACAATGCTGTTTTGATTACTGTAGCCTTGTAGTATAGTTTTAAGTCCGGTAGTATGATGCCTCCTGATTTTTTTTTTTTTTTTTTTTTTTTTTGCTTAGAATTGACTTGGCTATGCGGGCTCTCTTTTGGTTTCATATGAAGTTTAAGGTAGTTTTTTCTAGTTCTGTGAAGAAGGTCATTGGTAGCTTGATGGGGATAGTGTTGAATCTGTAAATTGCTTTGGGCACTATGGCCATTTTCACGATATTGATTCTTCCTAAGCATGAACATGGAATGTTTCTCCATCTGTTTGTGTCCTCTCTTATTTTGTTGAGCAGTGGTTTGTAGTTCACTCACTTTTTAAAAAATTGTAATTAGGAACTTTCAAATGAGTTTTTTTTTTCAGACTTGAGTCTTGCTCTGTAGCCTAGGCTGGAGTGCGGTGGTGTGATCTTGGCTTACTACAACCTCTGCCTCCCAGGTTCAAGCAATTCTCTTGCCTCAGTCTCCTGAGTAGCTGGGATTATAGGCTCCCGCCACCACTCCTGGCTAATTTTTGTAGTTTTAGTAGACGGGATTTCACAATGTCAGCTAGGCTGGTTTTGACCTCCTGGCCTCAGGTGATCAACCCACCTTGGCCTCCCAAAGTGCTGGGATTACAGGCATGATCCACCGCACCCAGCCTCAAATAACAAGTTTGCTGGTGTTTTTTTGCCCTGATAACTGAGTCTCATGTTAAAGCTTTCTGTTAAATGTTTTAGTTCTACTATTGTGTACTTCAGCTTCAGCAGATCTCCTTGCTTGCTTTTTAATGTTTTATCTTTTTTTATTATAATTAATTTTCCTAATGCATTGTTGAAAAAAATTTGTTAATCTGTGTACTTTTGCATCTTATCTAGATTTTTTAAGATAATTTTTTGAATTCTGTTAGCGATTTTTTTATTATTATACTTTAAGTTCTGAGATACATGTGCAAACATGCAGGTTCATTACATAGGTATACACGTGCCATGGTGGTTTGCTGCACCCTTCAACCCATCATTTACACTAGGTATTCCTCCTAATACTATCCCTTGCCTACCCCCACCCCTGATAGGTCCTGGTGTGTGATGTTCCCCTTTCTGTGTCCAGATTTTCTCATTGTTCAACTCCCACTTATGAGTGAGAACATGCGGTGTTTGGTTTTCTGTCTTTGTGTTAGTTTTTGGAGAATGATGGTTTCAAGCTTCATCCTTGTTCCTGTAAAGGACATGAACTCATTCTTTTTTATGACTGCATAGTATTCCATGGTGTATACGTGCCACATTTTCTTTAGTGTGTCATTGATGGGCATTTGGGTTAGTTCCAAGTCTTTGCTATTGTGAACAGTGCTGTACACATATGTGTGCATGTATCTTTGTAGCAGAATGATTTAGAATCCTTTGGGTATATACCCAGTAATGGGATTGCTGGTCAGATCGTATTTCTGGTTCTAAATCTTTGAGGAATTGCCACACTGTCTTCCACAATGGTTGAACTAATTTTACTCCCACAAACAGTGTAAAAGCATTTTTATTTCTCCACATTCTCGTAAGCATCTGTTTCCTAACTTTTTAATGATCGCCATTTGAACTGGTATGAGATAGTGTCTCACTGTGGTTTTGATTTGCATTTCTCTAATGACCAGTGATAAGATTTTTTTTTCACATTTCTTGGCCGCATAAATGTCTTCTTTTGAGAAGTGCCTGCCCACATCCTTTGCCCACTTTTTGATAGGGTTGTTTATCAGATGGATAGATTGCAAAATTATTTTCCCATTCTCTAGGTTGCCTGTTCCTCTAATGATTCCTTCTTTTGCTGTGCAGAAGCTATTTAGTTTAATTAGGTCTCATTTGTCAATTTTGGCTTTTGTTGCCATTGCTTTTTGTTTTTTAGTCATGAAGTCTTTGCTCATGCCTATGTCCTGAATGGTATTGCCTAGGTTTTCTTCTAGGCAATACCGTTGTTTTTGTGTTAGGTCTTATGTTTAAGTCTTTAATGCATCTTGAGTTAATTTTTGTATAAGGTGTAAGGAAGGGGTCGAGTTTCAGTTTTCTGCATATGGCTAGCAAGTTTTCCCAACACCACTTATTAAATAGGGAAGCCTTTCCCCATTTCCTGTTTTTGTCAGGTTTCTCAAAGATCAGATGGTTGTAGATGTGTGGTGTTAATTCTGAGGCTTCTGTTCTGTTGGTCTACATATCTGTTTTGGTACCAGTACTATGCTGTTTTGGCTACTGTAGCCTTGCAATATAGTTTGAAGTCAGGTAGTGTGATGCCTCCAGCTTTGTTCTTTTTGTTTAGGATTCTCTTGGCTATGTCGGCTCTTTTTTGGTTCTATATGAAATTTAAAGTAGTTTTTTTTAATTCTGTGACAAAAGTCAATGGTAGCTTGATGGGAATAGCATTGAATCTATATATTACTTTGGGCACTATGGCCATTTTCATGATACTGATTCTTCCTGTTCATGAGCATGGAATGTTTGTTCATTTGTTTGTGTTCTCTCTTATTTCCTTGAGCAGTGGTTTGTAGTTCTCCTTGAAGAGGTCCTTTATGTTCCTTGTAAGTTGTATTCCTAGGTATTTTATTCTCTTTGTAGCAATTGTGAATGAGAGTTCATTCATGATTTGGTTCTCTATTATTGGTATATAGGAATACTTGTGATTTCTGCACATCGATTTTATATCTTGAGACTTTGCTGAATTTGCTTTCTCAGCTTAAGGAGATTTTGGGCTGAGATGATGGGGTTTTCTAAATATATAATCATGTCATCTGCAAACAAACAATTTGACTTCCTCTCTTTTTATTTGAATACACGTTTTTTCTTTCTTCTTTCTTTCTCTTGCCTGGCTGCCCTGGCCAGAACTTCCAATACTGTGTTGAATAGGAGTGGTGAGACAGGGCATCCTTGACTCGTTCTGGTATTCAAAGGGAATGCTTCCTGCTTTTGCCCATTCAGCATGATATTGGCTGTGGGTGTGTCATAAATAGCTTTTATTATTTTTGAGATACGTTCCATTAATATGTAGTTTACTGAGTTTTTAGCACAAAAGGGGTGTTGAATTTCATCAAAGGCCTTTTCTTCATTTATTGTAATAGATAATTATGTGGTTTTTGTCATTGGTTCTATTTATGTGATGAATTATGTTTATGGATTTGTGTATGTTGAACCAGGCTTGCAGGGATGAAGCTGACTTGATCATGGTGTATAAGCTTTTTGATGTGCTGCTGCTAGATTCATTTGGTTTGCCAGCATTTTATTGAGGGTTTTCACATTGATGTTCATCAGGGATACTGGCCTGAAATTTTCTTCTTTTGTTGTGTCTCTGCCAGGTTTTGTTATCAGAATGCTGGCCTCATAAAATTAGTTAGGGAGGAGTCCTTTTTCTGTTGTTTCCAACCGTTTCAGAAGGAATGGTACCAGTCTTCTTTGTACCTCTGGTAGAATTTGGCTGTGATTCCATGGGGCTTTTTTGGTTGGTAGGCTATTAATTACTGCCTGAATTTTGGAACTTGTTATCTATCGGTCTCTTCAGGGATTCGCCTTCTTCCTCATTTAGTCTTGGGAAAGTGTATGTGTCCAGGAATTTATCCATTTCCTCTAGATTTTTAGTTTATTTGTATAGAGGTGTTTACGGTATTCTCTGATGGTAGTTTGTATTTCTGTGGGATTAATGGTGATATCCCCTTTATCATTTTTTATTGTGTCTATTTGATTATTCTCTCTTTTCTTCTTTATTAGTCATGCTAGTGGTCTATTTTTTTTTTTTTTTTTTATCTTTTCAAAAAACCAGCTCCTGGATTTGTTGAGTTTTTGGAAGGGTTTTTCATGTCTCTGTCTCTTTCAGTTCTGTTTAGTTCTGATCTTAGTTATTTCTTGTCTTCTGCTAGCTTTTGAATTTGTTTGCTCTTGCTTCTCTAGTTCTTTTAATTGTGATATGGTATTGATTTTAGATCTTTCCTGCTTTCTCTTGTGGGCATTTTAGTGCTATAAATTTCCCTCTAAGGACTGCTTTGGCTGTGTCCCAGATTCTGGTACATTGTATCTTTGTTCTCATTGGATTCAAATAATGTATTTATTTCTGCTTTAGTTTTGTTATTTACCTAGTAGTCATTCGGGAGCAGGTTGTTCAGTTTCTGTGTAGTTGTGCGGTTTTTGAGTGAGTTTCTTAATCCTTCTAATTTGATTGCACTGTGGTCTGAGAGACGGTTTTTTATTATTTCTGTTCTTTTGTATTTGCTGAGGAGTGTTTTACTTCCAATTATGTGGTCAATTTTAGAATAAATGTGATGTGGTTCTGAGAAGAATGTATATTCTGTTGATTTGAGGTAGAGAGTTCTGTAGATGTGTTTAGGTTCACTTGGTCCAGAGCTGAGTTCAAGTTTTGAATATCCTTGTTAATTTTCTGTCTTGTTGATCCATCTGATATTGACGGAGTGAGTTGTTGAAGTCTCCTGCTATTATTGTGTGGGAGTCTACATCTCTTTGTAGGTCTCTACAAACTTGCTTTATGAATCTGGGTGCTCCTGTATTGGGTACATATGTATTCAGGATAGTTATCTCTTCTTGTTGCATTGAGCCCTTTACCATTATGTAATTACCTTCTTTTTTTAAATCTTTGTTAAAGTCTGATTTTATCAGAGATTAGAATTGCAACCCCCCCCCCCACTTTTTTTTTTTGCTTTTCATTTGCTTGGTAAATATTCCTCCATCGTTTGAGCTCATGTGCGTCTTTACATGAGATGGGTCTCCTGAATACAGCACACTGATGGATCTTTATATAATTTTGAGACTCTTTATCTAATTTAAAAAGTTTTTGTCTTTTAATTGGGGGCATTTAGCCCATTTACATTTAAGGTTAATTTGTTATGTGTAACTTTGGTCCTGTTATGATACTTGCTGATTATTTTGTGTATTCGTTGATGCAGTTTCTTCATAGTATCAATGGTCTTTACAATTTGGTATGCTTTTGCAGTGGGTAGTACTGGTGTTTCCTTTCCATGTTAAGTGCTTCTTCAGGAGCTCTTGTAAGAGAGGCATTATGGTGACAAAATCTCTCAGCATTTGCTTGTCCTTCACTTATGAAGCTTAGTTTGGCTGGACATGAAATTCTGGGTTGAAAATTCTTTAAGAGGGTTGAATATTGGCCCCACTCTCTTCTGGCTTATAAGGTTTCTGCAGAGAGATCTGCTGTTAGTCTGATGGGCTTCCCTTTGTGGGTAACATTTTCTGTTAGCCATTTTTTAGATCTATATTTCATTGTTAGTGGTTCCTGGATCATTTTTAGTTTCCTTTGATGGTGTTACGTTTTTCTGATTCTTCATAATTTTTAAAGCCTTGTTTTGATATCATTGCATCTGAAGGAGTAAATACTTCTTTCAGTCATTATATACTAGTCTGGGGAGGTAAGTATCTTTTATTGGATTTCTGGGCTGATGAGATTTCCACTGAGATTATAATAAAGTGCTTTGGATCCAGGTCACATAACAACTACTACTGGGTTTGCAGTGAAATTCATGATTGTCAGACCTGTTATCGGGGCATCAGACAGTTGTGGATTCTATTTTCTGAGAAAAGTGAACTTTCTTCAAGATGTTGATCAATGTCACTGGCACTGCGGGGAAAAAACCCTCCAATTATATCTGCAGATTAAGGTACTGATACACTCAGTGTGAGTAGGTGTGGCTCCTGCTGTGTGGCTCTTGCTGGGTGTTTGGAAATGCTCTAACCTAGTGATTGGACAGGTTCGTAGATCAATGTCTTCAGGTCTGTTTTTGAGTTCACGGCATTGCTCCCTCTGGATTTCTGGGTGGGTAGGACTTCTCACAGACTCTAGCTGATAATAGTCTGATGTAGCTCAGACTCTAGGTTGGTTATAGGACCGCTTCAAGATTCACAAAAGGAATAAAGTCAGCCAGCATGCCTACAATGGCACATATAGGTGTGCTTTTTGACAGGTACCAGGTTAGGAAAAACTTCTGGACTTGGAGCCAGGTTATAGTGCCACGTCAAGATCCACCATTAAATAAATACTGGTAAGCCTACATCCAGGGGTACTTACTGATGGATGTTTCTGTGGGTGTCTGGGCAGGATTACTTCCATACCATGACTGACATGTGCAAAGGGTATATTTTGGTGCAAAGCTTATAGCTTGCAGTGAATGCTGAGAATAAAGTACTCAGACATTCCAGCTGAATGGGGTTGGGGGTAGCTCCTCTGAGAGAGTCCGCCCCAGCATATGTCTGCCAAGTATGTATTGAAAGGGCTTGTATTACCTACTAACATCCATCCACTAGATGGCTTTTTGAGTCGGTTAGTGAGGCACCTGTGACCTTATATGATATTCCAACTGCATTCTCAGGAGGCTCTTTTCAGCATTCCTTATTACACCACAGACTCCACTCTGTCCTGTTTTCAGGGTCGAGTTTCATTCTCATGCACAAATAATATACACACAGTGCCTCAGTATGTTTCCATACCCTAACCTCAAATGCCTTGTACATAAGCTTGAACATATTGCTGTGCACTCCCCCACATGTACCAATTCTTTAACTCTTAGAGCCTGCAGTTATCCAATGCAAGGTAAGCTTCTATTTTTCTCTGGCCGTAGATGTGTCGATGGCAGCACAGAGCCATCTGCAAATGCCTAGCAAATAGATATAAAAAAGAATAAGTATAGCGGCCATCACCCAAATACCTATGTTTAACCCAGACAACCAAGTGTTTGGGTTTAACCATCAAAATCCTTCTTGTGATTCCGGAAGGCTACTTGTTTGTATAGCTGCGACCATTCTTTATTTCTTTAATTTACACTCAAGAGTGGAAATTTGAGAAGACGAATTGTTATAAGACCCTTGAAGATGTGCTTCCACTCTCTGCCAAGCATATTTTAAGCTATTAAATGGCAGGGGTGTGCTACAGATAAAATTATATTGCCAATCACAGTGTAAATTTTGACAGGTAATGAATGCCTGCTGCTGATTCCCCAGCCATTCAACAGCAGCTTCAAGAGTCCAGGAGAGACAGAACAGTTGTATCAATATTTACCTGTTCTTGAAATTGATGGGTTACATTGTATACCATGTGGTTCACCACTGAGGCTGTGCGAATAGATTCTGTCAGAGGATCAGCTGCAATAGCAGCAGTTGCTAGTATGATAATAGCTGAGACTAAAAAAGACTATATATTTTTTATTTATTTACTGTAAAATCTAATGCATCATTGTTGAGAATCTCCCCATGCAAATTCTATTTTTATATGGTACTCACACTAGAGCTGTTTCTTGTTTTTTATTTTTATTTTTTTACTTCATAAAGTATGTGAGCTGGTCAGAAATTATAATAATGGGTTTTCTTTAACAATTTAGTGTACAGAAAGTACTTTTTAGATGCAATTTCACAACGTGTGTATTTAATTAGAACATTTCATTTTAATTGGATAACCTTAGATAAGCTGTTTAGTTATTTTTCCTTTCACTTTTTATAATTGACATAAATGGGTTTCTTTATTTGGTCAATTTGTTCAGGTAAATACTGGGAAAACAGAAGTCATAGGGATGTTTTGATATATAATTGTACTGAACAAACACAAGAACGTGCTGGGTGTGTAACAGATGCTCTAGAACTAGCCATAAATATTCCTGGAGTTAGTTTGTAGCTCCAAGTAAGAGACTGAAAATATTTATGGTGAAGAAATGGCATTAATTGTATATGTGGAGAGGACAACTGTTCCCAGGCTGCAAAACTGACTTATTCTGAATTTAAAGAAGATTTATGTATTTATTTTCTGATTATCTTTAGTTTTGTGATGTCTTCATGTGTTTATCCCCAGCTATGTATGCCTCACAGGTCTTTTTCTTTGTGTTATGGCTACATTTTCCTCATTGTTATCTTTATCCTATGTAATTTCTATGGACTTTCTAGGATTCAATGAGAAGATTGGAATTTTTTTGTTATCTTTAAAATTTATTTATTTTTAGAGATGGGTTTCACCATGTTGGTCAGACTGGTCTCGAACCTCTGACCTCATGATCTGCCCGCCTCAGCCTCCCAAAGGGCTGAGGATTGTCCAAATTACAGAGGATTGGAATTTTTAATGTGATAAATTATTGTTTTTAACTGGGGTGTTTGAGATTATTTATAGCTTATCAATGCAACATTCATATCACTTAACTGAGATAAAAGTAATTCACTGTCCACAAGTAAGAAGATTAAGTCAACATTGTTTCTGTTTTTTGTAAAGAGAAAAATTGTATGAGATTCTAACACAGTGTATTGAATGTAATCTAAGTCAGAATAGGTAAAGCATTAATATAAGTTGGTTGCATATTGTAAGCGCCATATGAAGAGAAATATATTACAATTTTGAAATCTCATAAGATAACATACACTTAGAAGTAAACTTTAAGAGACTTAATGGTATGTGAAGAATTTTAAATAGCATTTTCTATGGCATAGCAAAACTTATTTTTTTAATGCTGAATCTTCTATTTTTCAATGTAAAGGTTAAGTGTTGGAAAAACTAATCTATGTAGACTCAAAATCTGCAATGATCTTTTTTATGGAAATTCATATTACAATCTTGAGGCATGTGTTATGATTTTTTGCTTTGTTTTAGTGGATGCAGTTCATGGGATACAGTTTTCATCTTTAGTCAACTAACTTATTCCAAGTTCTTGGTCACCTTCTCTGGAAAAAAATTCGGAGATTATGGCAGCCATTGAATTCAAATATTCATTAGTTACATTAATATAATTCAGCATATACCTATTAATTTATACCAAATACTAACCATAACACTTTATATGTGTTAATTTTCACAGAAAATAGCTAGCATAGTTATTATCCGTATTTTACAGAGGGAGGAACAGAGCCACAGAAAAAAATGACTTCCTCACTACAGCAGAACCAGTACTAAAACACAGGCAACTTTGACTCCAGAGATAACACTCTTAACTATTACAGCAAACACTCTCTTCAAATAAAAAAAATACATTATCTTCACCTATTTTTAATATAAATTACATTTCTTATATACATGTGTAAATGTATATATTATAATACAGAAAAGAGAAATACTTCCTCAATTTAAACCATAAAAACTCTAGAAATTGCTCTTTGATACTGACATGTGGAAACAATTTCCTTTCAATTATGCTTCCTCACCCCTCCAGCAATTCAGAATACTTATAGCATATTTTTTTTTACCCAGAACTAGTCAGCAAATGCTGTATTAAGAAACACATCTAATACACGGTGATTTTATTACCTTAAGTGCAAAATTACTGAATCGAATAATTATTTTACTCTATTAGTTTTCTTTGTGTCTGTTTCTCAGTTTTGTCTAAATACTACCAGTTATCTTAGAGTTGCTCCCCAAATAGTTGTTTATAAAACTTCAAATTATCTCCAGGAACCTCATCTCAGCAGTCAAAACTCAGAGCCCTAGAACTAAGAAAGGATGAAAAAGTTACTATTAATACAAACTTCAAATATGCCTTTTAGAAAAGACTATACATATGCAGCCATTTAGAAAGAGGATCTTGACAGCAAAAGATACCCCTACTAAATTAGCAGGAAGTAGCCAGAAAGAGTCGTCCCCAAACCCCTAATAGCAGTTAGGGTGACTTCTCCACAGGGTTGAATTTTGTAGGAGTTAAATTTATAATTTCATTTATGTGAGATACTTTTAGTAGCTCATAAAAACAAAATACAGAAGTGTTTGTCAAGAGCTGGGGGCGGGTGAAAGTGTTACCAGTAATTGTAAGTTTCTTAGTTCTTGTTTTCTTGAGAGAAATAATTTAGACTGGAGACAATTAGTGAAGGAAGCCAAGAGTTTATCAAAGGAAAATAGAGTACACACTAAAAGAGGAATGGGGTGGCACAGCTGGAAACAGCCTTGAGAGTTACATGTTGCCGTTTTTATCACAGACTTTAACAAAAAAATTCTCACCTCTGTCTTAAGTGTCTGGCCTTTTCTTTGTTTAGTTTCCTGCTTCCAGGTAAATGTCTTTATCCTCACTGAGTTTCTGCCCAGGTCTGAGATGCTTCCTTACTATCAGCTGATTGTTCCAGTGATCAATGAGTTAATGGCAGCGTTGCTTATTACCACCACCCTAGGAAAATCACATAGCAGTCAAATCTGTACTTATTGGGCCTATCTCTTAGGAATTTTCCTTTTGCCCTTTTCCCCTTTTTATTAGCATGTAGCTAGTTACATCTTGACAGTTTAATCACAGTATGAGCAATTACTGGGTATCTTTAGGGGTGTTTCCAGGTGTACTTCATAGGCATTTGTACTCCTCTCCGTTCAAATTTAGCATACATGTTTTGGGTTGTCTTTTGAGCATGAGATTATTTCTCCCCAGGGGCTCTTTTTTTCTGCTCATGTCTAACTAACTCCCCACTCTAAAATTTGCTCAATAGCTTGAGACTCTATAATTAATCTTTGAGTCTAGGGGCACTGTGGGTTCTTCTGTAAATACTTCCTGCTTATATAAAGAACTCATCAGTGTCTCATTATCTTGCTCTTTGTCAGAAACAGATTCCCTCAATGTTCTTCCAGAAGGTTCAACTTGCAATGTCCAGAGGAAAATGTGGAGGAACATGGTTGTCCAGAAGGGAGGAAAATAGGCCGATATTCCTATTGCAGGACCGTTTGAAGACTGAGTTTCTAGGTGAGAGGAAACAAACCTGGTTACTTGATTTAGTGAGCAAGGCCCACAAAGAAAAAAGACAAAGACTAGGGATCCCCCAAAAATGAGATGTCATGAGAATTGGGACCAGGTGGCACCCAGAAGAACTAGCTCTAAGTGTCATGTTTCTGATGGTGACAGGCCTGGTTTATAAAATCTCTAACATGGTCCTGGACTTTCCCTACTTTGTTAACCTAGAGCATTTTTCTCCTTGCATAAGGCAAATTCTTTCATGAGCTGCAGCCGGTGTGGCAAGACGTCTACAGTTTGGAACTACAGCCATAAGAAAATCAACTTGTTGCTGTCACTCTGAGCAGTGATTTCTGTTTTGTGAGTCAGTACCAGAGACAGGTTGTGGTAAGTTGAGTAGGCAGTAATTATGCCAGCTATTCCTGTAGTGGCACTTGAGATGCCAAGAAAAAAAGATAACCTGCTCAGTTGATCTGATGTTGTTGTGCCCAAGCGAGTCAAGGAATGCACCACATTCTGATTGATTTATGAGTCCTTTATTGAGCTGGCAACTAGGAGTGCCTAACACCCAAAATTCTCTCAGCCCCAAAGAAAAAGTTAGGTGATCTTTTATACATTAGTTTTAATGAAAAGCCCTAGAGTACATCATCTTGTCTTATATACTACCTACTGACTGACTAATCAGCGTGGCATGAGGCCTACATCACTCAAACCTTTCACTTTTCAAGAATTAGCCGTTCTCCACCCAGTACCATGGTGTCCTAGCCCATCTGCATTTGTTAGTGGTAATATTCTTTGTATATAAAGAATTTTGTTAGTGGTAATATTCTTATGTATAATAAATATACTTTTTTTTTTTTTTTTTTTTTTTGCGGAGAAGTGATTTACTGAGAGAAAGAAAAAGGAGATGCAATAGCTTCCATGAAGAGTATGGAAGGGGACCCCAGAGGGGAAATCCCAGAGAGGAAAGACAGCTTCCACAACAGGAGTGTGGAATGGGACCCAAGTATGGAATCCAGCAGAGGAACAGCAGCTACCACAATTGTTGTGTAAGGGGACCCTAGAGAGGTAAGTCAACCTGGATGAGGGAGACAGACAGGTTGAATGAAATAGTCTTTACATTACCCCTGGCCAAGAAAAAGAGTTCCCTTAAACTTCTGCTAGAGTGATTGACTTTTGACCTTTTCCCCTGCCTGCCAAAATTAAAACAGAAACTGTTAAAACTCCTGGAAGGAGAGGCACGGGAGAGGGGTAT
This sequence comes from Callithrix jacchus, assembly GCF_049354715.1. NCBI lineage: Eukaryota > Metazoa > Chordata > Mammalia > Primates > Cebidae > Callithrix > Callithrix jacchus. Next base: position 192,815,012 of record NC_133504.1, read on the forward strand.
GGCTCTGGGAACTTTTTGCCCTTAAAACGACACCCCCTTGTGGACCCGGAAAGAGAACACTTTCCCTCATTTCCCCCTCTGAACAGCAAAGTTCAACTTCTGTTGGAACATGGGCAATTATTGCTCTTTACTTCCTGCTGAAATTGGGCATTGAAGGGGCCCTGTAGTTGAGGTTTTCTCCACAGGGGATCCTTTCAGGGGTGCAGGTTGATCCTCAGGTCCACGATAGAGCTCATGAGCCAAGGACATTTGGGGTTCCAGCAGCAGGATTATTTGTAAGCTTTTGGTCACAGGCATGGGCCACCATGCTTGGCTAATTTTGTATTTTTAGTAGAGATGGCATTTCTCCATGTTGGTCAGGCTGTTCTTCCTAACTCCTGACCTTGGGTGATCCTCCTGCCTCGGCTTCCAAAAGTGTTGGGATTACAGGTATGAGCCACCATGCTCTGCCAGAAAAGGACTGTTGACAGCAAAGGTACCCCTATTACATATGGGTCACAGAGTTTTAACCTACTCCAGGCTATCCACCTACCACAGAAATCTGTAGTTCATTGCTGGGGTTACCAGAAGTGCCAATATGAAGTTACCTAGAGAAACAGCATTGGCCAAGCAGCTAGGGCCACCACCCTTTCTGGGGAACTCCTTATGGCCCTTGTTCCCAATTTTGCCTAACAACTTGCCCACCTGCAATATGCTCAAGAGAAAAATAAATGTGTTATCAAACCTGAATATACCCTAGGACCTGAAAGACTGTATAAACTGGAAGAGGTTCTTTATTTTCCTGAGGTCCTTCAGCAGAAATAAGGGCACTCCATAATTCTTGTCTCTTTGGGAGAGACCATCTCCATCAGCTGTAAACAAAAAAACCCTCTTTTGTTGACAAGTTTGTAAAGGCAGTCCATCTGTCTGTAATAATTAAGCCACTCTCCTTAATTCAGCCAGTTCAGCAAGAAGAAACCCACCCAGCTGCTTGGGAGGCTGGGGCAGAATTGCTTGAACCTGGGAGGGAGGTTGCCGTGAGCAAAGATCATGCCATTGCACTCCAGCTTGGGCAACAAAAGTGAAACTCCATCTCAAAAAAAGAAAAAAAAAAAAGAATTTTCTTTCCAAATGATGGCATAATTGTGAAATACTAAAAAGGTATATTTTGTATCTGTATAAATAGTAACTAACTCCCTGGTTCTTGTTCTAGGGCTCTGGTCAGGGCTATGTGCTCTAGACTGCTGAGCTGAAGTTTGCAGAGATAGTTTTATAAACAAACTGTTTGGAAGGCAACTGTAAGGTAATTGGTAGTACTAGGCAAAACGTAGATGGAAAGAAAACTAATATAGAGTGAAATAATTAAGAAATTTGTATTAGTTGACGGATACAAGATGGCTCATCGCTAACATCTCGGGATTGCAGCTCTCAGTGAAAGCTCAGAGAACGAAAGGGCACCACACTTTCAGACAAATTTTGGTCGCTAACGGAGCAGAATATTCCCAGTGGAGGAGCACATAGGTTGCCAGTGTGACTCTTGGCCGGCGCAGCGGTTTTGCCAGCACCTTGGTGCGGCAGCTCTTGGTGCAGAGTAAACGGGACTGGTTCCCCTTCTGAATGAGGTTTGGAGGAGCAGCACAGGTTGCCAGCGCGACTCCTATGGCTGGCACAGCGGTTTTGCCGGCACCTCAGTGTGGCAGCTCTTGGTGCAGAGTAAATGGGACTGGTTCCCCTTCTGACTGAGATTTGGAGCTCCAGGAAGGCAGAGTAGCCTATTATGGACTCAAAAAGGAAGCCAGACTGGAGATTCCCAGGCAGAAAAGCACCATCAGTCTTAACACCGCTATTTTGGCCGGCGCAGTGGGTTGCTCATATTTTGGCCCTGGGAATTAACAACTTGGACGTCCACTCAGAAACCTAATTTCCAAATTGATAATTACAAAGATGACAGGTGGATAGATTTACAATGATGGGAAGAAACCAGTGTAAAAAGGCTAAGAATACTCAAAATCAGAATGCCTCTCCCTCTACAGAGGATCACAGTTCCTCATTAAAAAGGGAATAAGGCGGAGAACGATCCAAGATGGCCGATTGCTAACATCCCGGGATTGCAGCTCTCAGGGAAGGCGCGGAGAACTAGAGGACGCCACACTTTCAAAGTCTGGTCGCTCACGGAGCAGAAGATCCCCCAGTGGTGGAAACACACGAGTTGCCAGCGCGACTCTCGTGGTCAGCGCAGCGGTTCTGCCGGCACCTCCACGCGGCAGCGTTCGGCGCAGAGTAAACGGGACGCTTCCCCTTCTGACCGAGGTTTGGATCCCCGGGAAGGCAAAGTCGCCTACTACGGAAACAAGAAGGAAGCCCGACAGGAGAATCCTGGGCAGAAAAGCACCATCAGTTTTAACGCCGCTGCTCTGGCCCTGGGAACTAACAACCTGGACGTCCACTCAAGAGACCTATTCTGAAAGTTGGTAATTTCAAAGACAACAGAGGATAAATTTACAATGACGGGAAGAAACCAGCGTAAAAAAGCTGAGAATACTCAAAGTCAGAACGCCTCTCCCTCTAAAGATGATCACGGTTCCACATCGACAATGGAACAAGGCTTGATGAAGAACGAGCGCATCCTGATGACAGAATCACTCTTCAAGGAATGGATAATAACAAACTTCGGTGAGTTGAAAGAACATGTAGCCCAACGTAAAGAAACTAGGAACATTGAAAAAAGGTTTGATGAAATCCTATTGAGAATAGACAACTTAGAGAGGAGTATGAGTGAATTAATGGAACTGAAGAATACAATACAGGAACTCCAAGAAGTATGCACAGGTTTAAACACTCGAATTGTTCAAGCAGAAGAAGGGATATCAGAGATCAAAATCCAACTTAATGAAATAAAATGTGAAGAAAAGATTAGAGAAAAAAGGATAAAAAAGAATGAGCAAAGTCTCCAAGAAATGTGGGACTATGTGAAAAGACCAAATTTACGTTTGATAGGTGTGCCTGAATGAGACGGAGAGAATGAATCCAAGCTGGAAAATACCTTTCAGGGTATTATTCAGGAAAATTTTCCTAAACTAGCAAAGCAGGTCAACATTCAAACCCAGGTAATACAGAGAACACCACAAAGATATTCCTCAAGAAGAGCAACCCCAAGGCACATAATCGTTAGATTCACCAGGATTGAAACGAAGGAGAGGATACTAAGGGCAGCCAGAGAGAAAGGTCAGATTACCCACAAAGGCAAGCCTATCAGACTTACAGCAGATCTCTCGGCAGAAACTCTACAGGCCAGAAGAGAGTGGGGGCTAATATTCAACATCCTCGAAGAACAGAACCTTCAGCCCAGAATTTTATATCCAGCCAAACTAAGCTTCACAACTGAAGGAAAAATAAAATCTTTTATGAACAAGCAAGAACTCAGAGATTTTATTACCACCAGGCCTGCTTTACAAGAGCTTCTGAAAGAAGCATTACACACAGAAACAACCAGTATTAGCCTTTCTAAAAATATACCAAAAAGTAAAGAGCACCAACATAAAGAATAATTTACACCAACGAATGGATAAAACAGCCAGTCAACATCAAATGGCAGTAACCCTAAATTTAAATTGACTGAATTCCCAATCAAAAGACACAGCCAAAACCCAACGGCATGTTACATCCAGACCTGTTTCACATGCAAGGATACACAAAGACTCCAAACAAAGGGATGGAGAAAGATTTACCAACCAAATGGAGAGCAAAAATAAATAAATAAATAAATAAAAAGCAGGAGTTGCAATTCTTGTATCAGAGAAAATAGATTTTAAAGCAACAAAGATATAGTGGTAAAAGGATCAATGCAACAAGAGCTAACGATCCTAACACCCAGATACATAGAGACTTAGACACAATAAGACAAAATTAATAAGGATATCAAGGACTCGAACTCAGATCCAGAACTAGTAAACTTAATATTTATAGAGCTCTCCACTTCAAATACACAAAATATACATTCTTGTCAATACCACATCACACCTACCCATTAGTTTAAATGAAACATTGATTGGCCATTTTTAATACCCAATTTTTTTCAAAATAAAGTAATATTTCCATTTACTCTCCCTCTTTCTTCCTCTCCTTATTTTTTTTTTCTTTCTTTCTCAAAAAAAAAAAAGTCAACTTGCAAACCTCTAGATCCAGGTCGGCAATGTCTCTTTCATTGCTTGATTTCCTTTCTTCCCTTCCCTCCCCCCCTCCCCCGCTTCCTCCCTTCCTCCCCCCCCCAAAAAAAAAAAAACAAAAAAAAAACAAGGGAATAAGGCTTGATGGAGAACGAGTGCATCCCATTAACAGAATCAGGCTTCATAAGATGGATAATAAGAAACTTCTGTGAGTTAAAAGAACATGTTGTAGCCCAATGTAAAGAAACTAAGAACTTTGAAAAAAGGTTTGACGAAATCCTAATGAGAATAGACAACTTAGAGAGGAATATAAGTGAACTAATGGAACTGAAGAATACAATACAGGAACTCCTAGAAGTATGCACAGGTTTAAACACTCGAATCATTCAAGAAGAAAGGATATCAGAGGTCAAAGTCCAACTTAATGAAATAAAACGTGAAGAAAAGATTAGAGAATAAAGGATAAAAAGGAATGAGCAAAGTCTCCAAGAAATATGGGACTATATGAAAAGACCAAATTAATGTTTGATAGGTGTACCTGAATGTGACGGAGAGAATGAATCCAAGGTGGAAAATACCCTTCAGGATATTATTCAGGAAAATTTTCCTAAACTAGCAAAGCAGGACAATATTCAACCCCAGGAAGTACAGAGAACACCACAAAGATATTCCTCGAGAAGAGCAACCCCAAGGCACATAATCGTTAGATTCACCAGGATTGAAACGAAGGAGAAAATACTAAGGGCAGCCAGAGAGAAAGGTCAGGTTAATTACAAAGGGAAGCCTATTAGACTCACAGCAGATCTCTCAGCAGAAACTCCACAAGCCAGAAGAGAGTGGGGGCTGATATTCAACATCCTTAAAGAACAGAACCTTCAGCCCAGAATTTCATGTCCAGCCAAACTAAGCTTCACAACTGAAGGAAAAATAAAATCTTGTGTGAACAAGTAAGTACTCAGAGATTTCATTACCACCAGGCCTGCTTTACAAGAGCTTCTGAAAGAAGCATTACACACAGAAACAACCAGTATTAGCCTTTCTAAAAATACACCAAAAAGTAAAGAGCAGCAACATAAAGAATTTACATCAATGAATGGACAAAACAGCCAACATCAAATGGCAGTAACCCTAAATTTAAATCGACTAAATCCCCCAATCAAAAGATACAGCCAAAACTCAACGGTATGCTACATCCAGACCCACTTCACATGCAAGGATACACAAAGACTCAAAACAAAGGGATGGAGAAAGATTTACCAACCAAATGCAGAGCAAAAATAAAAAGCAGGAGTTGCAATTCTCCTATCAGATAAAACAGGTTTTAAAGCAACAAAGATATAGTGGTAAAAGGATCAATGCAACAAGAGCTAACGATCCTAACACCCAGATACATAGAGACTTAGACTCAATGCGACAGAAAATTAATAAGGATATCAAGGACTCGAACTCAGATCCGGAAAATAAATATAGAGCTCTCCACTTTAAATACAGAAAATATACATTCTTGTCAATACCACATCACACCTACTCATAGGTTTAAATGAAATATTGATTGGCCATTATTAATACCCACTTTTTTTCAGAATAAAGCAATATTTCCGTTCTCTCTCCCTCTTCTTCCTGTTTCTCTCCTTCACTCCTTTTTTCTTTCTCTATAAAGAAAAATCAACTTGTAGATCTCTCGATCCAGGTCGGCAATGTCTCTCTCATTGCCTGATTTCCTTCCTTCTCTCCCTCCCTCCCTTCCTGCCTTCCTCCTTCCCTTCCTAAAAAAAAAAAAAAATTTTATTAGGCAATTAAATCATAGTATACTGCTTGCATTTGTAGTAAATATTTGATTAATCCCATTATAGCATTTCCTGATTACAGGTTTAGGTAAAAATTATGCTATATTCTGAACTGCTGGAGGGATGGAGAATGGTGACCAAACTGCAGGTGATGGGCTCAGGTTGCTCCCTGGTGGGCTGTGTTTTTCCAGGCCCTTGGTCCCTCAGTTACCCAAGAATGGGGGAAAGGACGTTGCCAGACGCAGTGGGCTTTTAAGTAAATATTGAATCCAAAAAAATTTTGCAGAAATTTATTTAGGCAGAGAGAGAGAAAAAGGAGAAAGAAAAGCAGCTTCCACGATGTCTTCCCCCATGCATGAAAAGACCTCTAAGCTCCCTAATGGAGAGGTGGGCAGAGGCATGGTACTGGGAAGTTCTTGCCTTTGAAACTGTGCCCCCTTGTGAACCTGCAGAGAATACATTCTCTTAAAAGGACAGCTGAAGGAAAGGGTGTTCCCCAGTACATGTCAGTATCAAAGGGCAATTTCTAGAGTCTATATAGTTTCATTAAATACAGGAAGGTTTTCTCCTTTATCATATTTTGTACATTTGCATGTGCGCACACATCACAAAAATGTATCAATTGGTTGAATTTTCTTAAACTTTTACTAAGAATGGGTGAAGACAATTATTTTGTTTGAAGAGGGTATTTACTGTAATGGAGAGTGTTTCCTCTGGAGTCAACGTTGCCTGTGTTTTAAAACTGACTCCACTATTGTGACCAAGTAATTTTCCTCTGTGGCTCTGTTTCTCTGCAAAATAAGGGCAATAATAATAATACTTATGCTACAATGTTACTGTGATAATTAACATTTATAGTGTTATGGTTAGGGTTTAATACAAATTATTAATAAAATGTGTAAAAAGCCAAATTTCATTAATACCTGCTTTAATACAGAATAAATAAAATTTTCAGCCAATAAGTGGATATTTCATTTTTTTAAAATGTGGTATACACAAGGAAATACAATTCCACATGAAAAGTGAGGAAATATTGTCACTTGAAACAATATGAATACATTTGGAGGACATTATGCTAAGTGAAAATAAGCCAGACAATAGAATGCTGCTTATTAGATACTTGGGTATTTAGAAAAAAGGAGCATTTGGAGAGATGTCTGTGAAAAAATACATAATTACAGATGGCTAATCTATTGTACAGCATATGGTGACTACAGTTTCATAATGAATTGTATTTTTGATAAATGCTAAGTGTTATGTGCTCTCATCACAAAAATAATTACTATTGAGTTTTAGCATTGGTTAATTACCTAGAATTAAGCCTTTGAGAGCATGTCTATGTATTTCAAGCCTTTGAAACACTATATCTGTCCATTAAAAATGCATTTTAAAAACCATCATAGGATAATAACGTTTCAAATGCTGGTCTGTTCTGTCTTGAATATTACCAAAAATAGATACTTTTTGTGCTAGTTTTGTAATACAATCATCACAGACTCTAATAGTAGCATGTCTGAGACCCAGAACACTAAATAAGACACGATGATGTACACTAGGGCTCTTGATTTCAGCTTGAAGCACCTTGAGTTTCTAGTGCTGATGGTAATCATAGGGAAGGCACTTAAAGGGTAACTGTCGCTAAAGGGTAACTGGCCATGGTGTGAACAAAGTAAATGAATTTGCATTAAAAATCACTGAGAAAATGTTAAATTTAACAGCTGCCATATTCTCCAAAATTTTTCCTAAGTGACCAAGGACTTGGTTCAAGTTACCTGACTAAGCATAAAAATTGCAGACCATGAACTGCATCCACTAAAACAAAAATACCTAAGAGAAATTCCTCAGGATTACAATATCAGTCTGGACAAAAAAGACCATTCTATTTTCTAACACTTCAGATTCACATTCAAAAACAAGATTCTGCATGAAAAAATAAGTTTCGGCCGGGTGCGGTTGCTCAAGCCTGTAATCCCAGCACTTTGGGAGGCCGAGGCGGGTGGATCACGAGGTCAAGAGATCGAGACCATCCTGGTCAACATGGTGTGGTGAAACCCCGTGTCTACTAAAAATACAAAGAATTAGCTGGGCATGATGGCGCATTCCGGTAATCCCAGCTACTCAGGAGGCTGAGGCAGGAGAATCGCCTGAACCCAAGAGGCGGAGGTTGCAGTGAGCAGAGATCACGCCATTGCACTCCAGCCTGGGTAATGAGCGAAACTCCATCTCAAAAGAAAAAAAAGTTTTGCTGTATGTCATAAAAAATTAAATGTACAATTCTTCCTCTACCATTGTCTCCTAAAAAATTTACCTCTTATTAAGATATATTTACTCTTAAGAAATTTCAAAATTCTGTTTTCATATGGTGCTGACAATATGCAACCCACTCATATGAATTCTTTATTCAACTTAAAAATTTTCTTTCGTTAAAAAAAATGCTGACTTAATTATCTTACCTGTGAAGGGTAAAATACTTTCTAAATTAAGCAATCTAAATGCTGCATTGATAAGCTATAAATAATGTCAAACAGCCCAGTTAGGAACAATTTACCACATTAAAAAAATTCAAACTTATCAGAACCTAGAAAATGTGAAATTACATGGCATGAAGAGAACAGTGAGTAAACTGAGGCTAACACAAAGGAGAGGGTGTGACGCATACATAGCTGTGGATAAACACATGAAGCTATCACAAAACTACAGATAATTAGAATATAAAGACAGAAATCTCTAAATTCAGAATGAGTCAGTTTTGCAGTCTGGAAACAGATGTCCTCTCCACATGCAGAATTAATCCCGTTTCTTCACTATTGGCATTTTCAGTCTCTTACTTGCAGCTACAGACTGACTCCAGAAAGAATATGGCTAATTATGGAGCATCTATTACACACCCAGCACTTTGTTGAATACAATTACGTATCAAAACATATCCATGACTTATAAAGATTTCCCAGCACTTACCTTTAACAAATTGGCCCAATACACAACTCATTTATGTCAATTAAGAAGGAAAGGAACAACTAAAGAAAACAGCTTATATAGGGTTCTCCAATTAAAGCAACAAAATGAAATGTTCTAACTAGATAAAATATAACTACACAAATTGTGAACTTGCATCTAAAAATTTTGTGTGCAGTATGAAATTTTATAACAGTAAGCTCACATAATACTTCTTGAAGTGAAAACAATAGAAATAAGTAAATTATAGCTCTAACATGAGTACTAGACAAAAAATTTACATGGGGAAGAGTCTCAACAATTCATTAGATTTTACAGTAATTACAAAGAAACACATTTGATTTCAGATTTTAGGTTTCTAGATTTCTAGTAAGTTATCCACCTTATTAAAAGAATCTTCTTTGTTCCAATATTGATATTTTCTTTGGAAAATAGTATAAACTCTCACACAAACACTATTGCTTGCTCCACAGTTTTCTTAAGGTTTATTTTTAGAGCGATATGTTTTAACTTCACGTAAATAAAGTCAAAGTCTGTATGTGTTTATAGGATACAGATGCTACATGTTCAAAGATAAATATGAAAATTTTTAAAGTATTCATTCAGCATTCAGAAACGTATAAATTATAACAATCATAAAATGATCTGTAGTAAATATTTGATGAACTCATTTACTCTAATGGATTATGTGGTGTATGCTTTTATTCAAATAACTAATACATGCCATATATATATATTATGTGTCTACAAGAATTTTAAGAAATGAAGAATATGGAACAACAAAAAAACTTCATTCGAATATGTTGTCAACTTTGTCTCTCACTTGTATGAATTCTCCTATGTACAGTAAGGGTTGAGGACCAAGTAAAAGCTGTACCACATTCTTCTCATGTGCAGGGTTTCTTTCCAGTATAAATTTTCTTATGTTTAGTAAGGCCTGTAGAACTATTGAAGGCTTTGCCACATTCTTTACATTTGTATGGTTTCTCGCCAGTATGAATTTTCTTATGTTTATTCCATGCTGAGGACTATCTAAAGGCTTTGCCACATTCTTCACATTTGCAGGGTTTTTGCCCAGAACGAATTCTCTTATGTTCAGTAAGGTATGAGAACCTATAAAAGACTTTGCCACATTCTTCACGTGTGTAAGGTTTCTCACCACTATGAATTCTCTTATGTTTATGAAGGGATGAGGACTGAGTAAAGGTTTTCCAACATTCTTCACATTTGTAAAGTTTTTGTTCACAATGAGTGTGCCTGTGTAATCTTTGATGATTGGTAAAAAGCTTTGCCACATACTTCACCTGTATAGGGTTTCTCTCCAGTATGAATTTCCTTAATGTTTATTCCGTGCTGAGGACCGTCTAAAGGCTTTGCCACATACATTTGTATGGTTTCTCTCCAGCATGTATTCCCTTATGTTGCAAAATACCACATGCCAAAATTCCTTCACAGATATATACATTTAGCCTACATATACTGATCAAGATGCCTTTATGCAAAATCTCTAAATGAGTTAATTGTGTGTAATGCCATTGTGCTTAGGCAAGCACAATGCCAAGAGCAACATAGACCAGGAAGGAACATTTGTTACATGTACACAGCTCTTCCTCCTCTCTAATATAGCATTGTGTCTTCTGAAATAAACTGCCAATTGTTGGCTTCTTTCTTTAAAAAGAAGAAAAATACTGACACACATATCCTTAATTCTGTCTTTTGGTGGTTTTTACCAAAACTGATTTCTGTCTCCCTCCAATAATATAGACTGCTGAAAGAAACAGTAGTATACTTTGAAAGAACAGCTTGGGTTTGCTGAGACAAAATATAAAGGTTTCAGGAGCAGACTGCAGTGTTAAATACAGAGTAGGTAGAGCAAGTGGCCATTAAGAAGAAATGTGAACAAATGGTTTTAACTGAAAAACAAAATTCCAGACAAGACACATCCTTAGAACATGTATGAGAGGTTCCTGTAATCTCTATCAAAGACAATTGGTTGCTGATTATGTCAGGACAAAGCAATATTGTCAAATTCTAACAAATAGCTTTTTGTTTATCTTCAAATAGCAAGTAAATATTATAATACATATGAAATATTAGCATGACATGGTCAAATTTAAAATTTTTCAGAAAACCGCCACAAAATGAAGATGTACAAGTTTTTTTAAAATTTAACCTCAATAATTCTTAATGAGCTAAATGGGAACACAAATAAAACAATCATATGAAACTAATTAACTTTCTGGAAAAGATTTGCACAGACACAAATATAAGGTTCTGTACCATTATAATAGTGCAGAAAACATTTTAGTCTCTAAAATTTTAAAGATAAAAGCATAAAAATAAACAGTCATAATCTGTTAATCTACAGCATAAAATATGATTAGTGATATCAATAACAAAGTTGAGGGCAAATGTAATGACGAATTTTCAAATGCAACCATTATTGGCAGTTTAAAATACATTATTTTAACATTAAGAAATTTTATTAAATTCCCAAGATACTACAAAGTATTTGTATAGATACATGAAAGTATAAGGGGTCCTATCAATATAAAAATTTAAAAAGACGCTGAACACGGTAGCTTATGCCTGTAATCCCAGCACTTTGGGAGGCAGGTCGATCACCTAAGGTGAACAGTTCGAGACCAGCCTGACCAACATGGTGAAACCCTGTCTCTACAAAAAATGCAAAAATTAGCTGGGCGTGGTGGCAGACACATGTAGTTCCAGCTACTCAGGAGGCTGAGGCAGAAGAATCGCTTAAAACTCAGGATGTGGAGGTTGCAGTGAGCTGAGATCATGCTACTGCACTCCAGCCAGGCAACAGAGCAAGACTCCATCTCAATAAATAAATAAAAATACAGTCTTCAGCATGATCTTATTCCAATTATGAAGTAATAATATGAAGCTGTCTAGACTGCTCAATGTAATCTACAGATTAAATGAAATCCCTGTCCAATTTCTAATCCTTTTTTTTTTTTTTTTGTAGAAATAGAAATAGCAACCCGAAAGTTATATGGAATTTGCAGGGACCATAAAGCACCCAACAATTTTTTAAATGAGAAACAATGTTGGAAGCACCGCAGCTTATGATTTCAAAACACAAACCTAAAGAATTAAAACAATTTGGTATGGGTATAAAGTTGAATGGCTACAAAATCCAGCAAAAATACACACTTTCATACACATGGTCACATGAAGAGTAATTTTTGTACAGTCCTAATTGTTGTAGCATTTGTTACTGAAAGCAAATAAATGAAAGTAATGCAAATTTCTCTCACCAAATGAATAAATTTGAAATATTAAAATAATGAAATATTAGTTTGTAAAAAGCAAAAAACTGTACCAAGTATAATAAAGCTATTAAGTCAGCCATGAAGACACAGATACTGTATGAATCAACTTACCTGAGACATCAAAAGCAGTTTGACACTAAATAGAAAACACAATTGTTTTTGAAAAGGGCCAGAAAACAGAAAATGTAGGTAGTTGTTTAATGTAGTGTTAGCTTTGCAAGATAAAACATTCTGCAGATATAGTGCATAACAATATCGTAAAAATGTTTACGATTGTGTAGTTTTGTGTTTTTGACAAAAGTCACCAACTACAAAGACCACACATAGATAAATCCACAAAGATGGGAAGAAACCAGCATAAAAAGGATGAAAATACCCCAAACCAAAACGCCTCTCCTTCTCAAAGGGATCACAACTCCTCACCAGCAAAGGAACAAAGCTGGATGGAGAATGAGTCTGATGAAATGACAGAAACAGGCTTCAGAAGGTGGGTAATAACAAACATCTCTGAGCTAAAAGAACATGTTCTAACCCAATGCAAAGAAACTAAGAATCTTGAAAAAAAGGTTTGACAAAATGCTAACAAGAATAAACAGCTTAGAGAAGAATATAAATTACCTCATGGAGCTGAAAAATACAACATAAGAACTTCACGAAGCATACACAAGTTTTAATAGCCAAATTGACCAAGTAGAAGAAAGGATATCAGATTGAAGATCAACTCAATGAAATAAAACAAGAAGGTGAAATTATAAAAAAAAGAGTGAAAAGAAATGAAGAAAACCTCCAAGAAATACGGGATTATGTGAAAAGACAATCTACATTTGATAGGTGTACCTGAATGTGATGGAGAGAATGAATCCAAGCTGGAAAACACTCTTCAGGATATTATTCAGGAGAACTTCCCCAACCTAGCAAGGTGGGCCAACATTCAAGTCCAGGAAATACAGAAACCACAAAGATATTCCTCAAGAGCAAACCCAAGGCGCATAATTGTCAGATTCACCAGGGTTGAAATGAAGGAAAAAATGCTAAGGGCAGCCAGAGAGAAAGGTCGGGTTACTCACAAAGGGAAGCCCCTTCCGACTGCCAGTGGCTCTCTAAGCAGAAACGATACAAGGCAAAAGAGACTGGAGGCCAATATTCAACATCCTTAAAGAAAAGGACTTTCAACCTAGAATTTCATATCCAGCCAAACTAAGCTTCATAAGCAAAGGAGAAATAAAATCCTTTATGAACAAGCAATTGCTCTAACGGGCAAAACAACCAACTAGCATCAAAATGGCAGGATCAAATTCACACATAACAATATTAACCCTAAATATAAATGGGCTAAATGCCGCAATCGAAATACACAGACTGGGAAATTGGATAAAAAGACAAAACCCATCAGTGTGCTGTATCCAGGAAACCAATCTCACATAGCCTCAAAATAAAGGGATGGAAGAAGATTTACCAAGCAAATGTAGAGCAAAAAAAAAAAAAAAAAAAAACCCGGGAGTTGCAATCCTAATCTCTGATAAATAGACTTTAGACCAAAAGAGACAAAGAAAGACATTACATAATGATAAAAGGATCAATGCAAAAAGAAGAGCTAACAATCCTAAATATATACTCACCCAATACAGGAGGACCCAGATACATAAAGCAAGTTCTTAATGACCTACGAAGAGACTTAGACTCCCAAACAATAATAGTGGGCGACTTTAACACTCCACTGTCAATGTTAGACAGATCAATGAGACAGAAAATTAACAAGGATATCCAGGACTTGAACTGAGACCTGGAACAAGAAAACCTAATAGACTTTTATAGAACTCTTTACCCCAAATCCACAGAATATACATTCTTCTCAGCACCACATCACACCTACTCTAAAATTGACCATGTAATTGGAAACAAATCACTCCTCAGCAAATGCAAAACAACGGAAATCACAACGAACAGTCTCTCAGACCACAGTGCAATCAAATTAGAACTCAGAATTAAGAAACTGAGAACTGCATGACTTCATGGAAACTGAACAATGGGCTCTTGAATGCTGACTAGATAAACAATGAAATGAAGGCAGAAATAAAGATGTTCTTTGAAACCAATGAGAACGAAGACACAATGTACCAGAATCTCTGGGACACATTTAAAGCAGTCTCTAGAGGAAATTAATAGCAATAAATGCCCACATGAGAAGCAAGGGTAGATCTAAAATCGACACCCTATCATCAAAATTGAAAAGAGCTAGAGGAACATGATTAAAGAAAACCTCAAAAGCTAGCAAAGACAAGAAATAAGATTAGAGCAGGATGCAAGGAGATAGACACAAAAATAACACTTCAAAAAACCCATACATCCAGGAGGTGGTTTTTTGAAAAGAGCAACAAAATAAAACAGACTACTAGCCAGATTAAAAGAAAAGAAAAATCAAATAGATGCAGTAAAAAATGATAAAGGGGATATCACCACCGATTTCACAGAAATACAAACTACCATCAGAGATTACTACAAACAACTCTATGCACATAAACCAGTACACCTGGAAGAAATGGATAAATTCCTGGACACTTGCACCCTCCGAAAGCCTACACCAGGAATAAGATGAAACCCTGAATAGACCAATAACAAAGGCTGAAGTTGAGGCAGCAATTAATAGCCTAAGAACCAAAAAAAGCCCAGGTCAAGATGGATTGACAGTTGATTTCTACCAGACATACAAAGAGAAGGTGGTACCATTCCTTCTGAAATTATTACTATCCAAAAAGAGGGCATGCTTCCCAAATCATTTTATGAGACCAACATCATCCTGATGCCAAAACCTGGCAGAGACCCAACAACAAAAAAAAACTTCAGGCCAATATCCATGGTGAACATAGAGGCAAAAATCTTCAATAAAATACTGGCAAACTGATTGCAACAGCACATCAAAAAGCTTATCCATCGTGATCAAGTAGACTTCATCCGAGGATGTTAAGGCTGGTTCAACATAATGTAAGTTTATAAACATAATCCACCACATAAACAGAACCAAAGACAACTACATGATTATCTCAATAGATGCAGAGAAGGCCTTTGACAAAATTCAACAACCCTTTATGCTAAAAACTCAATAAACTAGGTATTGACGGAACGTATCTCAAAATAATAAAAGCTATTTATGACAAACCCACAGCCAGTATCTTACTGAATGGACAAAAACTGGAAGCAATCCCTTTGAAATCTGGCACTAGACAAGGATGCCCTCTCTCACCACTCCTATTCAATATAATATTGGAAGTTCTAGCCAGAGCAATCAGGCAAGAAAAGATATAAAGGGTCTTCAATTAGGAAAGGAGGAAGTCACATTGTCTCTATTTGCAGACGACATGATTGTATATCTAGAAGACCCCATCATCTCAGCCCCAAATCTCCTGAAACTGATAAGCAACTTGAACAAAGTCTCAGGATACAAAATCAGTGTGCAGAAATCACAAGCATTACTATACACCAATAAAAGACTTAAAGAGCCAAATGAAGAACGAACTGCCATTCACAATTGCTACAAAGAGAATAAAATACCTAGGAATACAACTAACAAAAGATGTAAAGGACCTCTTCAACAGGAATTACAAACCACAGCTCAATGAAATAAGAGAGGAAACAAACAGATATAAAAACATTCCATGCTCATGGTTAGGAAGACTCAATATTGTGAAAATAGCCATACTGCCCAAAGTAATCTATAGATTCAATGCTATCCCCATCAAGCTACCTATGACATTCTTCACAGAACTGGAAAAAACCACCTTAAACTTCATATGGAACCAAAAGAGAGCCCGCATAGCGAAGACAATTGTAAGCAAAAAGAACAAAGGTGGAGTCATCAGACTACCTGACCTCAAACTATACTACAAGGCTACAGTAATCAAAACAGCATGGTACTGGTACCAAAACAGAGATATAGACCAATGGAACACAACAGAGGCCTTGGAGCCAATGCCACACATCTAAAACCATGTGATCTTTGACAAACCTGATGAAAACAAGCAATGTGGAAAGGAATCCCTGTTTAAAAAATGGTGTTGGGGAAACTGGACCTCTTCCTGACACCTTACACTAAAATTAACTCCAGATGGAAAGGCAAGGACTTCATGACTAAAACACCAAAACACCACACCTATATGTGCCCCTGTAGGCATGCTGGCTGACTTTATTCCCACTGTTAATCGTGAAGCAGCCCTATAACCCACCTCTAGTCCCTGTCAGCTAGCGTCTGGGAGCAGACCTGCCCATCCAGAAATCTAGAAAGAGAAATGCCATAAACCCACAAACAGACCTGAAGACTTTGGTCTCAGCTGTGTATCCTGAAACAGCCCTATCAATCAGTTCCACACCCTCTCAGCTGTGATCAAGAGTCAGCACTGCTTATCTAGGAACCTGTCCAATGACTGGGTTAGAGGATTCCCCAAAACTCAGCAAGAGCCACATAGCACAAGCCACACTTCCTTACATTGGTTATATCAGCACTGTCATCTGCATATATAACTGAAGACGTTTTTTTCCTCAGCACTAGTCTTACTGATTAAGATCCTGAAGAAAGTTCAGTCTTCCCAGAAAACAGACAAAAATCCACAATGGTCTGATGCCCTGATAACAAGTCTGCAAAGCATGAACTTCAATGTGACCCAGATCCAATGCACCTTACTGCAATCTCAGTGGAAATCTCATCAGCACAGAGATCCAATAGAAGAAAATATTTACCTCCCCAAACTAATTTATAACGACTGAAAGAGGTATTCATGCCCTTCAGATGCAAGGACATAAAAACAAGGCATCACAGATCATGAAGGATCAAGCAAACATAACACCACCAGGAGAAACTAGAAATGCTCTAGTAACCACTTAACAATAAAACACAGATCTAAAAATATGGCTAAGAATTCAAAATAATTATCTTAAAGAATCTCAGTGAGATGCAAAATAACCACAAATTACTAAAATTTTTTGGCAACAATGTATGATCAAAATCACAGTTATAATAAAGAAAGACAAACCATCAAAAGAGAGCCAACGTGGTCACTCATGCCTATAATCCCAGCCCCTTTGGATGCCAAGGTGGGCAGATCACCTGAGGTCAGGAGTTCAAGACGAGGCTGACTAACATGGTGAAGCACCGTCTCGACTAAAAATACAAAAAATTAGCCAGGTATGGTGGTGCATGCCTGTAATCCCAGCTACTCAGGAGACTGAGGCTGGAGAATCGCTTGAACCCAGGAGGCAGAGGTTCCAGTGAGGTGAGATTGCACCACTGCACTCTACCTTGGGCGACAAGAGCAAAACTTTTTCTCAAACAAACAAACAAAAAAAACAGATATGCTGGAGCTGAAGTACATAACAAGGGATCTAAAATATTTAAGAGAAAGCTTTAACAGGAGACTCCTTAAAAAAAAAATCAGGAAAGGTAAAAGTTCGTCATTTAAAAGTTCCTAATTAGAATTTTAAAGAAAAATGTAAGAGTGAACAAAGCATTTGGGCTCCATACTGCATAATAAATGGTAAGAATGTACATATTTTAGGAAGTTCATCAGAGAGAGAAAAAAATTTTTTAAGAAAAATTTCTTAAAATTGTTTAAAGATATAATGTCTTCAATTCTTCCCAATATTGGAAGGAATATAGATACTAAAAAGTTCAAAATGTCTATAGCAAGAAGAATCTAACAAAAATTGCCCAGGACACATTATAATTAAACTGCCAAAATTCAAAGACAAAGACAGATTCTTAAAAGAAGCAAGAGAAAAGAGATTCTTCACATACAAGGGAACTCCTATAAGGTTATCAACAGATTGCTCACAGAAACCATTCAAGCCACATAAGAGTGAAAGTATATATTTAAAGTGCAAATAAAGAGAGAAAAAGAAAAAAACCTTGACAACTAAGAAGACTACACCTGACAAGGCTGTTTTTTTTTTTTTGAGACGGAGTTTCGCTGTTGTTACCGAGACTGGAGTGCAATGGTACGATCTCGGCTCACCGCAACCTCCGCCTTCTGGGTTCAAGCAATTCTCCTGCCTCAGCCTCCCGAGTAGCTGGGACTACAGGTGCGCACCACCATGCCCAGCTAATTTTTGTGTTTTTAATAGAGATGAGGTTTTACCTCGTTGATCAGGATGGTCTTGATCTCTTGACCTCGTGATCCACCCACCTTGGCCTCCCAAAGTGCTAGGATTATAGGCATGAGCCACCGTGCCCAGCCTAAGGCTGTTCTTTATAAATGAAGTATCAATCAGAATCTTTTCAGATTAAAAAAAAAGTTGAGGAAATGTTTAATCACTAAACCTGAATTACAACAAATGATGAGAATTTTTTGAGTTGTAATGGAATCAAAACTTACAACAAAAACATAAACATTACTGAAAATCATATATACACAGTCAAATTTACAAGTCTATAAAAGTAATTATTGTGAATGAATGAATCAATCACGTTTAACTCTGGTATAAAAGCTACAAGAAAAAATTATTAAAACTACGTGTAGCTTCAATATTTTTTAATGGGTACACAATATGAAAAAATGTAGAATGTGACATAAATACTGTGTTGAAGGGAATAAAACTGTTTAAGTGTTCTTTTTATATTTACAAGCTGACTTTTGCTTGAAGCCAGGAGTTCAAAACCAGTATAGTCAATATAGCAGGACCCTTTCTCTTAAATAAGTACATAAATAAAATTAAATACAGAAAAAATTATTAAAACTACGTGTAGCTTCAATATTTTTTAATGGGTACACAATATGAAAAAATGTAAAATGTGACATAAATACTGTGTTGAAGGGAATAAAACTGTTTAAGTGTTCTTTTTATATTTACAAGCTGACTTTTGCTTGAAGCCAGGAGTTCAAAACCAGTATAGTCAATATAGCAGGACCCTTTCTCTTAAATAAGTACATAAATAAAATTAAATACAGATCTCAGAAAGCTATTTAGTCTTTTTAAGAAAGTAGCGACTGGGCCTAATAGCACATGCTTGGAATCCTAGCACTTTGGGAGGCCAAGGCAGGTGAATTGCTTGAGCTCAGGAGTTCAATAGCAGCCTGAGCAACATGGCAAAACAAAACATACTAAAAAATTTTGCCATATATGGTGGCATGTGCTTGTAGTCCCAGCTACTTTGGAGAGGCTGAGATAGGAGGATTGCTTGACCTCGGGGAGGTCAAGGCTGCACTTAGGTATGAATGCACCACTGCATGACAGCCTGGGTAAAAAAGGAAGACCCGATATGTACAAAACAAAAAGCTATTTTGTTATCCGAAGCTAAATTTTATAACTATGAGATGTTTTATGTAAGTTTCTTGGCAATTACAAAAAAAAATAATAATAATAATAACATAGTGGATACATACAAAATAAAAACAATTATGACGGGCACAGTGGCTCACGCCTGTAATCCCAGCACTTTGGGAGGCCGAGGCCAGCTGATCACAAGGTCAAGAGATTGAGACCAACCTGGCCAACATGGTGAAACCTGTCTCTACTAAAAATACAAAAATTAGCTGGGCATGGTGGCGCACACCTGTAGTCCCAGCTACTCAGGAGGCTGAGGCAGAAAAATCACTTGAACTCGGGAGGCAGAGGTTGCAGTGTGCGGAGATCGCTCATTGCACTCCAGCCTGACAACAGAGCAAGACACTGTCTCAAAAACAAAACAAAACAAAAAACCCCTCCATGTCAAAAATAAAACAAAAAAGTATCAAAGCATGTAACAACAAAAATTCAAGAACTCTTGTATAAAAGCTACAAGAAAAATTATTAAAACTACATATAGGTTCGATAATTTGTTCACAGGTATATGATATAAAACGATGGAGTGTGACATAAATACTGTGTTGAAGGGAATAAAATTGTTAATTTTTCTATACATAGAAGTTAACTTTTGCTTGAGGCCAGGAGTTCAAAATCAGTCTGTTAGCAGGACCCTGTCTCTTAAATAAGTACATGAATAAAATAAAATAAAGATTCCACACAGCTATTTCATCTTTTTTTAAAAAGCAAGAGCTGGGCTTGATATTGCATGCCTGTACACCTGGCACTTTGGGAGGCCAAGGCAGGTGCATTGCTTGAACCCAGAAGTTCAAGACCAGACTGAGCAACATGACAAAACCCTGTCTCTATATAAAATATTTAAAAAATTAGCTAGACATGGTGGCATGTGCTTATATTCCCTGCTACTTGGGAGGCTGAGATAGGAGAATTGCTTGAGCTGGAGAGGCTGAGGCTGCACTGAGCTATGAATACACCACTGCACTACAGCCTGGGTAACAAAGCAAGACCTTATCTGTACAAAACAAAAAGCTAAATTATCTGAAGTTAGATTTTATAACTATGAGATGTTTTACGTAAGTTTCTCAGAAATTACAAAAAAAAAACTAGTAATACACAAAAAGAATGAAAGCATATAAGAACAAAAATTCAAGAAAACACAAGGGAAGACAGCATGAAAGAATTAAAAAACAGAAACTATTAAATGGTCAGAAAACTGTTCAAACAAATGGCAGAAATAAGTTCTTATCAATCAGTAATTCCTTTAAATATATAGATTTAGTTATCCAATAAAAACATACTTCTATAGTTTGAGTGTTCCCTCCAAAATCCATGTTAAAATTTAACTACTGTTGTGAGAAATTAAGAAATGAGGCCCTTAAGAAGTTATTAGGTCATGAGAGCTAAGGATTAGTATCATTATTTCCACAGTGGGTTAGTTATTACGAGAGTGGGTCTGTTATAAAAGTGAGCTCTCAGGCCGGGTGCAGTGGCTCACGCCTGTAATCCCAGCACTTTGGGAGGCCGGGGCGGGTGGATCACGAGGTCAACAGATTGAGACCATCCTGGTCAACATGCTGAAATCCCTTCTCTACTAAAAATAAAAAAAATTAGCTGGGCATGGTGGCGCGTGCCTGTAATCCCAGCTACTCAGGAGGCTGAGGCAGGAGAATTGCCTGAACCCAGGAGGCGGAGGTTGTGGTGAGCCGAGATCGCGCCGTTGCACTCCAGCCTGGGTATCAAGAGCGAAACTCCATCTCAAAAAAAAAAAAGCAACACTATGAGAGTTACTTTAGATTTATGGACATACATAGGTTAATGGTACAAGGATGAAAAAGAATATTCCGTGCCAATAATAAAGAGTATAGGAGTGGCTATATTTATATCAGACTAAATAAACTTCTAGAAAAAAAATCTGTCAAAAAAGAACTTTTTATATCGTGATGAGTCTAATTTGTCAAAAAATAAATATATATAGGTACCAAATACTGGAGCACATAAATATATAAACACATATTAACAAAACTGGAGAAAGAAACAGGGACTTTACTGCCCTACTTAATACATCATTCAGACAGAAAGCTAGTGAAAAAAATGTGTAGCACTATAAAATTGCACCGAACAGACATGTACAGAATATTTCATTCAACAGTATAATTTATATTCTTCTCAAACACACATGGAACATTCTCCAGGACACATCATAAATCTGGGCCACAACAAAAACAAAACTTTTCATTTTTAAAAAGATTGAAATCATATCAAGTTTTTAAATTGCAATTTTATAAAACTAGAAATCATTATAAGGAAAAGTGAAAAACTGACAAATATGTGTATATTAAACAACATGCTTCTGAATAACCAAGGGGTCAAAGAAAAAAAAGAAAAATGGCTGGGCACGGTGGCTCACGCCTATAATCCCAGTACTTTGGGAGGCAGAGGCAGATGGATCACGAGGTCAACAGATCAAGACCATCCTGGTCAACATGGTGAAACCCCGTCTCTACTAAAAATACAAAAAATTAGCTTGGCGCGGTGGTGCGTGCCTGTAATCCCAGCTACTCGGGAGGCTGAGGCAGGAGAATTGCCTGAACCCAGGAGGCGGAGGTTGCGGTGAGCCGAGATCGCGCCATTGCACTCCAGTCTGGGTAACAAGAGTGAAACTCCGTCTCAAAAACAAAAAACAAAAAAAAGTAAAGAAAAGAAAAAAGATCTCAAATAAACAATGAAACTTTAATCCTCAAAACACTTGAAAAATAACTAATCCCAATGTTAGCATAATAAAATAATAAAAATTAGACCTCTAATAGAAACAAATTAGAGACTTAAAAGATAAAAGAGAAAGAATTTACAGATAAAAACTTTCGAAAACAAAGATTTTCAGAAAAGGAAGGAGAGTAAATATTCTTTATTTTCCAGTTGGAGGACTAAATCTGATTTCTATTTTGCATGTATGTTTACAATACCCATACCCAAAAACTCTGCTTTGAACTTATGGACATCTGATTTCCAGGAGGCCTGGATTTAGGCACCTGCAGGGTGACCTTGGGCATATTATGTTCACAGGAAAGAGAGTCTGTGGGGAAAAATGTCGAATAAGAAAAGGTGATATCAAGAACCCATGGGTGAGGAGGGTTAGTGCACAGCTGCTGAAAAGACTGGTTAGTGCTACAGATACTGGCCCAGACAGGATACCTGTAACTTATAAATGTGTGCATGCAGGAAGGTAAGATGTTCAGGTGATCCAGAAGCCTAGGCTACTGCAGGAAAGAGGTTACTGGTACAGATTCAAGATCTGGGAGGGAGAAAGAAGCCATGAGCCTTCTGGATACTTATGTGGCCTCTTAGTGGAAAACTCTAGAAGCAGAGATACACAATTCCTGAGTGAAGTTTTGTCATGAGAGAAGCATGGCCATTGCCTAGCATGCACATGTGTGAATATGCAGAAATCACATTGTAGCAGCAGGGTGGAAGGAAGCATCTACTCTCAGAACTCCTTTCTTTAGGTCCTCAGTCCCCCTGGACCCCTGGAGGAGACCTAGAACAGTATGACAGCTTGTGAGCCAAAAAAAAAAAAGCAAAAAAAAGCAAAATCCTCTCCACTCTACAACAGATCCAGTGTCTCCCTTCAACCAAGGCTGCTGGGAAATCTTTTTTTTTTTTTTTTTTTTTTTTTTTTTTGAGAAAAGGCCTCACTTTGTCACACAGGCTGGAGTGCAGTGTTATGACCTCGGCTCATGGCAGCATCAACCACCCAGGATTCCCCTGCCTCAGCACCTCCCCAGGTAGCTAGGAATAAAGTTGTGTGCCACCACGCCCAGGTACTTTTTTTGGATTTTTTGGTAGAGATGGGATTTCGCCATGTTGCCCAGGCTGGTGTTGAACTCCTAAGCTCACGCAATCTGCCCTTCTTGACTTCCCAATGTGCTAGGTTTACAGGTGTGAGCCACCACACCCAGCCTAGTATCTTTAGTCTAACACCAAATATATGAAGTTTTCTGAACACCAACCAATTCTCCAACACAAACTGGGCATCCAACAACTCAATTCTGACAACACCCATGGTCAGCAAAGAACCCACCGACTCAGCGCTCAGCCCCACAACACTGCTTCTGCTACACATGGCAGTCACAAGCCCCAGGGGCCCATCTGCTACTTCTGTGCAACTGTCTATAAATCATGGGCTTCCATAACTCCCTCCTTCAAGTTAAAGGATTTGATAAAACTACAAAGAACTTAGCAAAAACACTTCACCTGTGTTTACCAGGTTATTATATTGGATACAACTCAGTAAAAGCCAAAAGGAAAAAAATGTATAGGACAAAGAAAAGCAGGGAAAGCATGAGGCAGGTAGTGAATTGCGGTAGTTATATATCTTTCCAATCCTTTGTGTTCTGCAAGAAAAGCTTACTGCAAAGAAATACCCTTTTCATTATGACTTTGATGATGCTCCCTCTTTAGATATCACAAATTCACAGGCTCTACATTCTCATTTTTCCCTCATAAACAATTAAATAATTGTGTCTTCAGTGTTCAGAGCAGAATACTTGTTAGCTAAACTGCTCAAGTTTCTCTCCTTCACTCAGGCTCTTGGACTCTGCTCCACCTTCAGTCTGAACCAGCATACAACCCCTCTTCATTCCCCTCCCCAAAACAAGCTGACTTCAGGGTGAAACATTCTCCTTTCTCCCCTCTCCTTCTAATCTTCTTTCTAATCTTGTTTGCTCTTCATATGAAAAACAGCCCTTATCTGCCTCATTTTGGAGACGCTTGCAGGTCTTATGCTTTGTGCTTTTTCCACTGCAGTACTCCTTAGAATAAACTCACTTCTTTCCTATATCAGAATTTTTTATTTGATGATATCTAGAAACAGCCCCATGACAATAAAAATTTCACCCTCTCAGAGTACATCACAACCCTCCTCCCATCCCAACTCTCACTGCGTCTGCCTGTGGATACATACCCAGCTTTCCAGGGGTCTGTACCTTCTCAGTATAAAGGCTCCTTCCATGTCTAATTTGAGCCAGGCTGGGCCACCTGCAGAAAAAGTTCCCCAGGAAGAAACTACTGGGCTACTGATGACCTCCTTTGGCAGGGTCAAGATTGGCCTTGCCCTGCAGTTAACCGGCTTAGTTCTCTGAATCCCCGTTTTTCACTTAGTTTTTATATAAAAGAACTCAAGTGTTTTAAGAATCCAGCAAAATTCCTCAACCTCAGTGCTTATACTTACAGGAGGAAAGGAGATTGTAAGGTGCTTACATTTTATACTTCAACGAGAAAAGTCAAAATATCCATTTCAGACAATAAACATGTCATTTAGGTATTATTTCCATAATAACAAATAAGTAATCATACATGAACATTACCAGGAATGCCAAGTCCTATTCCATAAGACTTAACATTAAATTCACACATCCAGATAACAGGATACAGAGCAGACTTATTCTTTATCACAAAGTCTCCACCATGCAGAAAACAGAAACTGATGTTTTGGCACATCTCTGTAAATCACCAATTTATCTACCATAACTTCTAAAAATTGGGTACACTTTTTATAAGAAATTATGGTAGATAAATTGGTGATTTACAGAGATGTACCAGATAAATTGGTGATTTACAGAAGTGTACCTAAAAATTGGGTACACATCTCTGTACCCACAAAGGAAATGTTTCCTACTCTTTTTTACCCAGTAACATTCCCATAACTAAAGTCCTGAGGTTCTGTTTGAAACCACTCCCAAAATGTACAGATCTCAAAAACTTATTACACACCCTCAAGGGGAAAAATGAAATAATTTTTTAACAAATCACTAGACATTTTTTGAATTCACATTTTTATGCCTCTTTGAAAATATTTTCCTATTTTTCAAGCTCTACCAATAAAATGAATTGTACAATTAGTAAAAATGGAAGTTGAAATAAGTAAACAATTTTTTCAAGATAACAAACCCAAGGAGTGGCAGTACTGGCTGGAATAATATGTCTGACTAAAGTGTCAAGTCAGGTTTTCTGTCCTATTATGTACATCCTCCCACCTTCATCCTTCTCATTGAAGTACTCAATGACCACCCCAAGAACCTCTGTACTGCGTGCCCCTCTGTGCCCGGAATACATACTTTTTTTTTTTTTTTTTCCAGGTCCTTGCACCATCTTGCTAGAATGGACTTTGTCTTCGAGGATATTATCTTTTTCTCCCTTCACAATTCTGAAAAAAATCCAGATGGTGGAAATTATTTCTGCCTTTCCTTTCAATATCAGAGTTCCATTGGCCGAACAGCAATGTGTCTCCAAAAAAATGGAAAGTGGATTGGGAAAAAGAAAATCTTAATGTCACAAGGATGTGGCTTTTTAAATGAAGTGTAAACCACAGCGTGCTCTGAGCACGAGGGCACCCAGCTGTTCCCCTGAGAGGGTCCACCCCACACCTCAGGCCATCCATTATAAGGAGATGGTGCAGTAACTGTTATTCCTTAAACACTCCATGAGACATAGCTACTGTGGGCATGTGCGATTGTCCCTAGACAGTTCTGAAGCCTAGGACCAGGAAAAGACAACAAGATGGCTGAGGACAAATTACCCTGTTAAGTTGGGAACCTAAACCCAAAACCATTCTGATAAGGTGTCTGTATCTAAAGAAGACAAAAGAAGAGGCACAAAGGATGTACACTTTTACCACTATTATTCAACACAGTACTAGAAGTGCTAACTAGAGCAAAAGAGGGAAAAAAAGGGGCATCCAAATTGGAAAGGAAGAAGTAAAATTATCTTTGTTTGCAGATGATGTGGTCTTATATTTGGAAAAACTTAGTTCATTAAAACACTACTAGAATTGATTGAATTTAGTCAAGATATAAGATTAAAAGCCAGTTGGTAGTGGTGGCTCATGCCTGTAATCCCAGCACTTTGGGAGGCCGAGGCAGGCAGATCTCCTGAGGTCAGGAGTTTGAGACCAACCTGGCCAACATGGTGAAACCCCATCTCTACTAAAAAAATAAAAAATTAGCTCACACCTGTAGTCCCAGCTACTGAGGAGGCTGAGGCAGGAGAATTGCTTGAACCCGGGAGGCGGAGGTTGCAGCAAGCAGAGATCATGCCAGTGCACTCCAGCCTAAGCGACAGAGTGAGACTTAAAAAAAAAAAAAATTAAAAAATTAATAGTGTGTCTTTATGCTAACAGTGAATAATGTGAGAAAGAGATCAAAAGAGTAATCCCATTCCCATTTACAATAGCCACAAATTAAAATTAAATACCTAAGAATTAAGCAAAGAAGTGAAAAATCTCTACAATGAGTACTATAAGACTGATGCAAGAAATTTAAAAAGACAAAAAAATTGAATAATATTTTATGTTCATGAATAGGAAGAATCAACATTTTAAAAATGTCCATACTACCCAAAGCAATCTACAGATTTAATACGTCTAAAAAAACATCAATGCTGTTCTTCACAGAAATAGAAAAAAAATCCTACAATGTAGACAGAATCACAAAAGAATCAGAATAGCCAAAGCCATTTTAAGAAAAAAAGAAACTGGAGGAATCATAGTATTTGACTTTAAATGACACTACAGAGCTACAGTAATTGAAACAGCATGAAACTGACCAGTGAAACAGTAGAGAGAATGCAGAGACATATCCATATATCTACGGCAAACTTATTTTTGACAAAGGTGTCAAGAATATACTGGGACTATGGGCATGAGTCACCATGCCAGCCCCACTTCTGACCATCTATTCAAAATATGCAAAGTGTACCTGAAAGAAGTATTTGTACACCCTAGTTTACTGCGGCAACATTCACTGCGTTAGTTTATTCTGGCGTTGCTACAAAGAAACACCTGAGACTGGGGAATTTGTTTTAAAAAAGAGGTTTACTGGGGTCATATTTCTGCAGGCTGTACAGAAAGCACAGCAGCTTCTGCTTCTGGGGAGACCTCAAAAAGCTTCCAACCACAGCAGAAAGCGAAGGGACAGTGAGTCATCTTACATGGTGAGAGCAGGAGTAAGAGAGAGTGAGAGAAGAGGTGCCACATACTTTTGAAAAATGAGACCTCAGGAGAACTCACTCATGATGGCAAGATAGTACCAAAGGAGCTAAGCTAAACCATTCATGATAAGCCAACCCTATGACTCAATCACCTCCCACCAGGCCCCACCTCCAACATTAAGGATGGTAATTTGACATGAGTTTGAATGAAAACGCAGATCCAAACCATATCATTTACAAAAGCGGAAAAGTTAAAAAACTTAAACATCCTTCAATGGATAAATGATATTAAAAGATGTGGTTTATACATACAACGAAATATTCTTTAGTCTCAAATAAAAATATCGTCAGATGCTACAATTAGGATAAATATTAAAGCCATTATTTTAAGAGAAATTAGACACCAACAAAGTGATAGTGTATGATTCCACTTTTATATAATATTTTAAATAGTAAACTAGGAAACAGAAGTAGAAAGATGCTTGCCTGAAACAGAAGTAGAAAGATGCTTGCCTATGGTTAGAGTTGTGAAACCTCAGTGGAGCCAGAATTCAAGGAGGGTTATTTAGAAAAAGCAGGCCCTAACCCAGGTGGCCAACTCAAGGGCCCATAGACATGGCTACAGATAGGGAAATGGTGCACAAGGCTTTGTCTTACTGAAAATTATGAAGCAGTTCTCCAACTACCTCAAACTCCTCTCAGTTACAGTCCACAAGTGGTCCTTCCCATCAAGAGACCTGCAGGGAGACATACCCAGCCAAAACCCTGGAGGCAGGCCTGTATATCTTGGCCTCAGCTGTGCTCCCTGAAGCAGTCCTGTGACTCAGTTCTAGCCCTCACAGTCACAGTCTGTGGCCAGTTGCATACACTCTGGGACTCACATAGAGACTTGTAAAACTGTTCCCAGGCAGTCAGCAGAAGCCAAACCCATTCACACACTTGGTAGTTGGCCCATCATATGCAGACAAACTTCAAAACCCAACCCTACCGCCTGCCATATAGATTAATGTCCTCAAGGATATTTAATCTTTCCAGGGCCTACAAAGAATCCATGACTGTCCAAATCTCTGGTAACACAACCATCAAAGGCAGACCCCACAGCAGACCCCACAGCAGACCCAGCAGCATCCTTGTGACCCAGCTATGACCCTTCTCTGCAAACCCAGAGGTAACCTCATCAGCCTGCAGATCAAACAAACAGGAGACCTTTACCTGTCAAAAATAGTTTATAGAAAGTATAATCATTGTTAGATCCTTCAAATGTACAGACACAGGGCTGCTTCAGAGACCAAAGCTGAGGCCAAGTTCTGTAGGCCTGCCTCCAGGGCCACAGCTTCTATCTTACCTGATTTCTGGAAGTTTCTTTCAGAACAATTGGGCAAGGAAAAGGAGAACGAAGCTCTCCAGCTTGGAAAAGAAGTAAAAATGTCACTGTTTGTAGATAATATGATCATGCATGCATATATATATATATAAAACCCTAGAGTAAAACAACAAAAAATGTTTGAACAAAGAAGTGCATTCGTGAAAGTATCAGGATACATGATCAATATACAAATAATTGTGGGTTTTGTTTTTTGTTTTCCCCCCACAAGACAGGGTCTCACTGTGTTGCCCAGACTCATCTCAAACTCCTGTCCTCAAGTGATCCACCTGCCTTGGACTCTGAAAGTGCAGGGATTACAGAAATAAGACCCTGCACCTGGCCCAATATATAAATATTTGTTGCATTTCCATACAGTAGCAGCAAACTTTCCAAAAAAAGAAATAATTTCCATTTGCAATAGTATAAAAAGAAATTTAATTAAAATAAATTTAACCAATGAAATAAAAAATATATACATTAAATATAATAAGAGTGACAACAGAAATTGAAGTAGACACAAATAAATAGAAACATATTCCATCAGGATAACTAACCCTGTCAAAGTATCATTATACAAAATGATCTACAGATTCAACATGATCCCTATCAAAATTTTAGTGGTATTTTTCGCAGTAATAGAAAAAACAATTGTAAAAGTTAAGTGTAACCTAAAAAAACTTTAAATAACCTGAGCAATCTTGAGAAAGAACAATGCTGGGGCATCATACTCTCTAATTTCAAATGTTATTTAAAGGTTATAGTAATCAAGAGTATAGTATGTGCATAAAAATTGATACAAAAACCAATGGAGTAGAATAGGGAGCCCAGAAACAAAACCAGGAATACAAGGTCAAGTAATCTTTGACAATGCCACCAAGAATATACAATGCAGAAAGTACAGTCTTGTTGATACATGGTGCCAGAAAAACTGGATATCCACAAGTGAAAAAATAAAAGTAGATCGTTTTCTTAAACCATACCCCAAAATTAACTCAAAATAAAAGACTTAAATGTAAGACATAAAACCTTAAAACTCCTAAAGAAACCGTATTAAAAAAAAAAGAAAGAAAGAAACCTTGTTGATACTGGTCTTGGCAGTAACTTTTTTGATATGACATCAAAAGCACAGCAACAAAAAATACAAACAAGTGAGACTGTATCAAATTAAAAAGCTTGTGCACAGCAAAGAAAAAAAACTTTTTTAAACCCTACCAACATAGGAAAATCAAGCCATGTTTCTAATAAGAAGTTAATAACTACAATGTATAATAAGCTTATGCAATTCAAAGGAAAACAATTATAACCCATTCAGAAATAGAAAAAAAGAGTATGTATTTTTTCCCAATAGAGACATACATACCAGGGAAATCTGTATGCTGTTGGTGAGATGTAAATAAATTGCCATCATAAAAACCAGTAAAAAATAAAAATGGAAATATCTTATAATCCAGCAGTACCACTTCTGGGCATCCTACTGAAAGAAATAGTATTTGTACCTTGAAGAAATATCTTCAGCCCTATGTTCACTGTAGTATTGTTCATAATAGCCAAAATATGATGTGTGTGTGTGTGTGTGTGTGTACACGTGCATGTAGACAGCAGAATACTATTCAGCCGTAAGAGAAGGAAATCTAGCCATTTACAACATGAATAGACCTGGAGGACGTTATGCTAAATGAAATAAGCCAAACACAGAAAGACAAAGAAACTGCTTGTTTTAAGGTAGACGGGAAATCTAAAAAAGTAAACTCACAGAAGCAGAGTGTAGAATGGTGGTGGTTAGTACCTGGGGGTAGAAATATGAGGAGATGTTTAAAGAATACAAATTTTTAGTTACAAGTTGAGTCAGTCTGAGAAATCTAATGTAAATTCACATTAGATTAGCCAAATAGCACTGTGTTTACAGTTACTAATACTGCAATTTATGCTTACGATTTGCTACAGCAGTAGATCTTGTGTTCTTACTACAAAAAAAAAATTGAGGTAAGAGATGTGTTCATCAACTTGACTGTATTTTGTTTCACAATGTATATGCATATCAAATCATTACACTGTACACATTAAATATATAGTTATACAATTTTTATTAGAAAAATCCATGTGACACAAACACAGTTGTACAGTAAGTCCTCACTTAATGTTCAAAATAGATTCTTGAAAACTGCATCTTTAAATAAAACAATGTTAGTATATGCAATTAAACTATGGTAATTCCACCTCCTGGGTTCAAGGGATTCTGCTGTCGCAGCCTCCCAAATAGCTGGGATTACAGGCACATGCCACCACACCCGGCTAATTTTTTGTATCTTTAGTAGAGATGGGGTTTCACCATGTTGGCCAAGCTGGTCTCAAATTCCTGACCTCATAATTTGCCCGCCTCAGCCTCCCAAAGTGCTGGGATTACAGGCATGAGCCACCATGCCTGGCCAAAATTGGTTTCCTTAAACAATAAGTATCAACAATGTTAAGTGAGGATTTACAGTAAACACATATAACTTATACAGGTTTGTGTATGTGTGAGACCCACATTTTTATATATAGATAGATCTCAATGTAAAATTGTAAGATAATAGTTATTAAGAAATAATAATATACACTTAGCAATGTTCTAAGCTGGTTAATGACAGTGCATTTAAGAAATCTAGAAGGTGAGTAGATACTTTATTCAAGTGGTGTCCACCTCTATGAATGTAAGAGCATTTTGCTTATCTGTTGTGGTAGTTATCATAAAAATTATTCATTAACTTTTTTTTAAAAAGCTCATCAGGTATCATTAGTGTTAGCTTATTTTCTGTGTGGCCCAAGACAATTATGTGTGGCCCAGGGAAGCCAAAGGGTTGGAAACCAATGCTTTAAACTATATTATAATTTTAAAATTTACAGAGTTTAAATTACAAATCTCAGTTTCTACTAAAACAATAACAATTTGAAGAACAATCAACATTACGTTTTTGTATTTAGGAAAATGCTTATCATTCTGATAAAGTTGCTAACAAGAATTTTTGCAGAATTAAATTTGCCATAAAATTAAAAATCACTAAGCAGGGCCAGGTGCGGTGGCTCATGCCTGTAATCCTAGCACTTTGGGAGGCAGAGGTGGGTGGATCACAATGTCAACAAATCGAGACGATCCTGGCCACCATGCTGAAACCCCACCTCTACTAAAAATACAAAAATAAGCTGGGCGTGGTGGCGGGCATCTATAGTCCCAGCTACTCAGGAGGCTGAGGCAGGAGAATCACTTGAACCCCGGAGGCAGAGGCTGCAGTGAGCCAAGATCGTGCCACTGCACTGCAGTCTGGAGAAAGAGCAAGACTCAGTCTCAAAAAAAAAAAAAATCACTAAGCAGAAAAGATGCAACATCTGTCCCTGGTGTTCCTGGGATTTCTGAACCAAATCCCAACATGTCCAGTACTTGCCTTACATATTTTAGACATGATGCAAAATCAATATTTGAAAAAAAATACATTAACATAGAGCTCCTC
This sequence comes from Callithrix jacchus, assembly GCF_049354715.1. Lineage (NCBI taxonomy): Eukaryota > Metazoa > Chordata > Mammalia > Primates > Cebidae > Callithrix > Callithrix jacchus. The sequence goes on from NC_133504.1 coordinate 192,847,319, forward strand.
AATAACACAAATATTCCTATGTCTCCAAAAGCATGAAACAGCAGTCAGATCATGCAGCCTCTTTTAAGTGATAAAGTGGACACTGGCTCTCCCTGTAAACTTGAAGGGAGATCTTAAGAAAAAAGAGAATTCTTAGAATATTTAACAGCATGGACTGAAGATGCCTCTATTTGTGAACATGAGAAAAAATGCAGCCTTTTCAAAAATTATTTTCACTGGAGAAGGGCTTTCCAAATACATTCTAAGGCCTGGCTTCCTTCTTCACCTCTGGTCCCCTTGCCTGTGTCATCTCCTTCATTCACTCTCACCTACCTGGGCTTTCAGTTACTGTCTCATGTGTCTTGCCATTGAAGGGCTCTTTTCTTTGCTCCAAACAGGTGACCAGGTCTGAGTTAGAGAGAGCAACACCTGTTTTATTAAAAAAAAAAAATTAACATGACTATTGCTGAGGATTCTCCAATTATCAACCTAGTACTATGCTATGCAGAAAAGAGAAATTCTGGAAGATTTTTAAAAAATTAATTAATTGCTTTTATTTAACTGACAGAATCTTTAGAATATTTAAGTATTTTAAATCTGTGGGTTCTGAGTTCCACTACCCAATACTACTGAATCAAAAATAAGTGGTGCAAACTGGATTTTAAGATGTGGAAAACAATGTCTTATAACATTGAATTTCTAGAATTACCAACTAATCTAGAGTGAAGGACACAAATTACTTCAAGAAGAGAGGTTTAGGTAAAGATGAAACATCTTAAAGATTTTCTTTTTCACATTAGCAAACTCCCAATTTCTTCATGAAGAAAGAAACTGAAATTAATCCACGCAAAGCAGAAGTTCCCAAGAGACATTCTACAAAGGAAAAAATTAAAACTCTTAGGGAGTATTAGGAATTACATATTAAAGTTATCCTCACTCAGGGTGACCAAGTTTCTGTAGTTCTCCAATATCACATCTCTATATAAATTCTGCTGAGCAAGATCCAGACATTTCCACTCTTCTGGGGAGAATTCTATGGCCACATCCTTGAATGTTAACTGTTCCTGAAAACATATATTTATCAAGTGACAGAGTTCTTAATTTGACTACAGGAGAAATGAGTTAATGAGAGCTAGTTCTGACTTATGGGACTGACTGGAATTATCTGATAAAATAACTTTAAACACAGTAATGTTCTCTAAAGAATCATATAACTGAGGAAAAAGGAGGACATGCCAGTAATTTTTCTTGCTACAGTGGAAATATGGGCTACACTGACCTGCCCCCACCCAAAACCAAGCTGAGCAGGCTGTGTGTGACCTATTGGAACAAAGGGTGAACTCACTTTTCATTAAATTATCTGGAAGCCCTCATGCTTGGCCCTGGCCTCGTGGTAGAATCTTGTGATGAATTTAATTTAAAAAACATAAATTTTTTTAGGCTCTTTCAAAGTGCTGGTACAGTGTGAGCCACCTGTAATACCAGCACTTTGAAAGGCCGAGGCCAGCAGATCACGAGGTCAGGAGATCGAGACCATACTTACACGGTGAAACCCTGTCTCTGCTAAAAATACAAAAAAAAAAATTAGCCGGGCGTGGTGGCATGCACCCGTAGTCCCCGTTACAGGTCTTCTGGCCATTGTGTGTGTTCTTAGGAGAAAACTGTAGGAGCAAAGCTGGCAATGGGCATAATTCCTAATAGTAGAACCCTCTCCTGGGAGGGATGCGGCCATGCAAATGCCCAGTGGGCGTGCTCAGGAGTGGGTTAGTGGGTGGGGGCTGGCAGCAGGGTGCAGGGAAGGGATTTTCTCAGAACACCTTTCCTCTAAGTTTCCAGTCCCCCTTCTCCCCCGGAGGAGACCTGGAGGAACAGGACAGCGCCCAGTGGGACAGTGTATGGGCAGAAACCAGCCGAGGCTCCCTCCAGCCCAGGCCCAGCCACGTCTGTCTTCTGACAGAAAACGTTCGGAGTTTGCTCAACAGCAGTCAGTGCTCCACCCCGACGGGACGTCCAGCACCTCACTAACGACACCACCCAGAGTCAGCGCCGACCCCACAAGCTCAGCGCTCTTCCCGCAGCCGCCCCCCGCAGACGCCAGTCCCGGCCTCTGGACACGCGTCCTCATTTCCGAACCCCGCCCGCAAACCAAGGGCGCCCACACCCTCCTCGGGGTCAGTCACGTGGCAGAACCGCTCAGAACTCTGCGGAGCGCCGGGCGCACCCACGGCGGGGTCTAAGAGACGCCCCCCCAGAAACAGCCACGCGGGGGAGACGCCCGGGGCGAGGGAGCTGCTGGGAAAGGGGGCGGCGGGCGATCCGCTTCGCCTCCCCACACCCCTCACAAGAGCCTTTCCTTCAAGACCCGCTGGCAGCCCCCAGAGCGCGAGCCACGGCCGGGGCCGCCCCGTGCACGAGTCCCCGTTTGCTCACGGGAACCCCACGTTTTCACGGAGCCTCCATCTAATCCGAACAGGGTCAAGTAGGGACGGGACCACGGACCACAGCGCCGCCCACGCGGGCACCGCGGAGCTCCTCAGCTCGCAGCCCGGGGAAGGTGCGGGGCTGCGGGCGCAGAGCTGACAACAAGGGCTGCAGGCTGGGCCAGAGCCGCCGTGCCGGGACCGACGGGAGCCCGGGTCCCTCCGCGACGGCTGAGCGGCGGCCGCGGGGACTCGGCTCCCAGACTCCGTCCCGCCGCCGCCATTTCCCGCCGGTTCCGATGAGGCCTCCGCAGCCTCGGGACGCCCTGCCCCGCACACTCACCATTTCTGGGCTTCGGGGTGTCGCGGAGTCTTAGCTACGAATCACCCGAGACCCCAGGTCACAGAGCGACGGAGGCCGAGGCTGCGGCTGAATCACCCCGGCCTCCCTGAGGGGGCGGAAGCAGGGCGCCGAGGCCCTAACCGAGCTGGGGCTGGAGCAAAAGCCGCGCCAGATCCGGGATCCCGCCCTCTGTCCTCCGGCTGTGCGCCTGATTGGGCAGTTCTCAGTCTAGCGCCCTGATTGGATGTGGCTCCAAGCTCCGCGGCCTCAGGCTTTGAGTGACAGAAATTGCGACCATACAGCGCACTGAATGAGGCAAGAGTGACAGACTGGTTCCTGCAGGCACTTGCAGGCAGGGCTTTCTGTGCTAGGCCTACCTCTGCTGGGGGTTCATTTTTAACCCTCTGGTGTGTAAGGTTACACGCATTTATAAATTGTGAACGCACGCGCGTGCGCACACACCGACACACGCTTGTTCACAAATGGAAACAATGCTATGACAACTATTTTAATATTTTAGATTTCATAACCTTTCTGGCCTCTGGTCCTTTGAGCAGGACACCTGAGATTTGAAGAGGGAAGCAATGCTCTAAAAAAATAAAACGTAGCTGGGCACAGTGGCTCACGCCTGTAATCCCAGCACTTTGGGAGGCCAAGGCGGGTGGATCACGAGGTCAGGAGTTAAAAGACCAGCCTGTCCAACATGGTAAAACCCCGTCTCTACTAAAAATACCAAAAAAAAAAAAAAATTAGCTTGGCAAGGTGGCACTCACCTGTAGTTCCAGCTACTCAGGAGACTGAGGCAGGGGAATCGCTTGAACCTGAGAGGTGGAGGTTGCAGTTAGCAGAGATAGCGCCACGGCACTCTAGTCTGGCAACAGCGAGACTCCCTCTCAAAAAAAAAAGTTAGCTATTTGTGAATGTTCAATTTTGTATTAGCCCCATCAAAACTAATAAAAATAAACAAGTGAAATTATAATTTTAACCTATTTTATCCAAAATACTATTGTTTTAATGTGATCAATATTTAATTAGAAATAAAGTATATTTCTGATTTAATTCTTCTAATCTCACTGTATAACTTACTTTTGTAACACATTTTACTTCAACACAACCATATTCTAGGTACCCAGTAGCTGCATATGGCAGGTGGCTGCCACATTGAGTGCAGCCTCGAGAGCTCCGACCTCAGGGAAGTGAGAGCCTGAACACCTTATTTCTGCTGGAATAGAGGAAACAGCCTGTGTACCAACTTTTCTCCTCAGGCTTTTGGGTGGTTGGGACAGTGGAGAGATCAGGGGCTGCAAGCTGAGTGTCCACGTGAAGACCACGGTCTCCCAGTTGCTGTCTGGTGCTGGTGTGGTGGACTCCTCAGTCAGCCAGGTCGGGGCTCTCATCCCCCGACGAGAAGAATAAGGCACACAGATACCAGAGAGTAAAGCAGAGTAGGATTTATTAAGCAAAAGGAAGGCTCTCAGCAAGATGGGACATGAGAGCAGGTTGCCAGAAATGGAGCTGAGTTCTAGGTCTTTTACGTGGCAAGAACAAGGAAGTCTTCTCTGGGTTCTGCCCAAATGGGAGGGGTAAAGTTCCCCCCAAGGGTGTTGCATCTGAGCATGCCTGGGGTTGACCAGTGTCTCCATCTTGGTTATTATCCATGAGTGCCCAGGGAAAACCCAGGGCAGGTGGAAAGGGTAAAGCTAAAAGCAAAATACTTAAGTCATGTTAGTAACATTGTAAGGAACTTGGTCAAGTTAATGATATTTAGGTTGATTTATTACACCTGGGCCTAAGTTGGGACAGTCCCTTCTGAGCAACATCCTGGCATAAAAGGAAGTTCTCAATCATATTTCTTCCTACTAGCTACATGGGTGATGCAGGTGCAGTCCTGCGTGTGTTTTTCCTCTCCCGAGATCCTCCGTCCCCATCTTCCTAAACTGCCTCTGACTGCCTCCTCTCTCAGGGCTTCCTTTTCCTTTTAAATATCACACAGTAAACAAAGAATGATGGGGCCCCAGGAGGAGAGAGCACCATGTCTTCAGATCTCTTCACAGCCTTGCCCTCCAGAGTTTAGATGTAGAGGGAATAGATTAAAGGCAAACTTCTTGTTTTGCTCTTTGCCTTTGGACCTAATTGTCAGGCTGTAACTGTGTGTTTTTCTCCGGTGGTGTGGGCACTGTGTGAGTTTTAGCACCAATCACCTGCATCCACATCAACCTGCACTTCTGTTCCCAGAAGGAAGGCCGTGAATATGAGTTATCCAGATCCTTGACATTTTGAATAAAGAATCTAACAAAATGCACAAAGGAATGAAACACAGGAAAGCAGCACTCCGCAAGGTGGGTGTGGGCCCCAGCAAGCAGCTTAAGGACCCGGTTACAAAGCTTTCTGGGTTTTAAGTACTTCTTTTGAGATCCCTATCAGCTACCCATTATCTGAATGAAAGATTTGGACTGTGGCTAATTGAAGGCTGAGGTGAATTGGTACCCTATGCAGATGAAGGCATAGCCTGTGCTTGGCCCATGGCCACTCCAAGGCACTCTCCCTTTTTTTTAAAGATGGGGTTTCACCGTGATGGCCAGGCTGGTCTTGAACTCCTGCCCTCAGGTGATCCACCCACCTCGGCCTCTCAAAGTAATAGGATTACAGGCGTGAGCCACCGTGCCCAGCAGCACTCTCCTTTTCTACCGAGAACTGGTGAAAGGGGGAGGGTCTTAGTGACAGTAGCCTTTGACCCTTTGCTACTTGGGTGTAGATGAGGTTTTACCTTTTGGTTTAGATGTGGAAAGTTCATATTAATTGGCCTTAGGTTCCCTGCTCCCAGACCTTGGTGCTTTTTCTCTTAGGAAGTCAGCACAAATTGGCCTTAAGCTCCCTGCCTCCAAACCCTATTCTCCTGCCTTACTTCTGTATAAGTCAATATCATCTTACAACAAATTTAACTTTAAATAAAGGAAAAACAAAATCGATCCTTACAGGGTGCCAAGCATTTTCAGGTTACTTGTAATCAATCTGTCCTGGAATCCTGGAAACCTGTCTTTAATGGGTTTATACATTACTAAGCTACAACCGCCTAACAATCCGAAAACATACTAGTTCAGGATTGAGCTGGTTAGAAATTCAGGCTGGGCTCAGCTGGGTCATTCTTCTGGGTTCAGTTTGGCTCCTTCGGGTGTGAGTGGTCAGCTCCTGGTGAATTAGGTGGCTCTGCTTCTGGGAGTAAGCTGTGTGTAAGCTGGCACACTTTGGCTTTTCTCAGCATGCTATTTTATCCTCCAGAAAGCTGAAATGGGCTTGTTCCCATAGAGATGGAAGAATTCTGAAAGATAACAGAAGTATTTAAGACCTTTTGAGTCTGGGCCCCAAACTGGCACACTGTGATATGCACAGCTTTGGCCTGTGCAAATAAGGCAGGAGAGATTCAAGTTTAGGAAACAGAAGCTGTCTCTTGATGGGAACAACTATAAAAGCCATTTCTAGGAACATGAATACAATAAGAAATATTGTTAAATTGCTGTTTTTGCCATCAATTTTACCGTGACTTTTCTTGCAGATGTGGCTTATATAACTACCCCAGAGCTACCAAGCAGCTGGCTTGGACTCAGGAATGATGCTGCCTGACTCTGAAGCCCACGGATCTCCATAGACCACATTACTCAGCCAGGTTTCCTAGTCCTTCAAAGGGGTGAAGACGGACACTTCTGAAATAGAAGCAAGATTTTTTTTTTGAGAATCTCATCCCATCCATGCAGTACTCTTCACCATTGAAAATAATTCACTCCAGGGAATGCTGCTGAAGTCTCTTGGAAAAACTAGGAACAATTTTAGGAAATTGCTGAGCATTGAGTTTAGGAAATTAATGCCCAACATTACATTTTTAATTTCTTATCATAGGAGAAATTTGAAAACACCTATAATGCACTCAATAGATCTGCAAACTCTTTGAAGTTTTCTGTATTTGCAGACTATTTAAATTACTGTTCCTAAAACAAATTTTGCTCTGAAGGCAAGTGACAGCAATAGGGCTGCTGCTATTTAGCAACCAGAAGAGTATGCTCTGAAGGGCAAAGATGTTTTCTAAGACCCCACATTTAGGAGCAGCTATAGGGCAAATCCCCAGAGCACACAGAAATCAAACACAACCAATGTATTTCTCATCCTGAATCAATGCTTCTCACCCTTGCTTGCACGTTAGAATAGCCTGCTGTGCATGTTGGTGGTGGTGGTGGTTGAAGTTCCCAAACCCAAGTTGCAAGAGAATAATTAAGCCAGAATCTTTAGAGACAGACCCAGGCAACAGTGTGATTTAAAGCTCTCCAGATGATTACAATATGCAACCATACTCCCAAATGTCTGTGTAAACCAACATCTTTCAGAGAACCAGCTGAAAATATTTCTCAAATTAATGTAAAATGGGTTTGCTGTTGAGTTGTGGCCTTTCAGTTCTACCTGTATTATCTACATCCTATCCTTTGAAAAACTGACCTCTGCTACTTGTTTTGTTCCTGATTAGAACCAGTTCCACACACAGAGCGCACACTATGTGCAGCCCACCGTGCTAGGTGGCCTGGCTGTGGTGAATGTTATTGTGCAGGAAGGACTTGAGCACGGTGGCTCATGCCTGTAATCCCAGCACTTTGGGAGGCCGAGACGGGTGGATCACGAGGTCAACAGATCGAGACCATCCTGGTCAATATGGTGAAACCCCGTCTCTACAAAAAATTAGCTGGGCATGGTGGCGCGTGCCTGTAATCCCAGCTACTCAGGAGGCTGAGGCAGGACAATTGCCTGAACCCAGGAGGCGAAGGTTACAGTGGGCCGAGATCGCGCCATTGGGCTCTGGGTAACAAGAGCAAAACTCCGTCTCAAAAAAAATAAAGAAACTGCATTCCCCAAAACTAAAACTATGCTACTCACTCAACTAAGGTAAAAAATGAAAGACTAAGGGAGACTCCCAAGGGTCAGGATGTAAATAGATACCCTGGAATATTAATATTCATCTCATGATGCCTGAGTGTGAATGCTCCGCTTTTTTTGGGGTGTGGCGGGGGCAGGGTGCTGTGTTGCCCAGGCTGGAGTGCAGTGGTGCCATCTCGGCTCACCACAATGTCCACCTCCAAGTTCAAGCGATTTTCCTGCCTCAGCCTCCCAAGTAGCTAGGACTACAGGCGTGTGCCACCATGTCCGGCTAATTTTTGTATTTTTAGTAGAGAAGGGGTTTCACTATGTTGGCCAAGCTGGACTCGAACTCCAGACCTTGTGATCCACTCCCAAAAGCATTTACAATCCCAAAAGATTACAGGTGATGCCTGGCCAATCCTCCATTTTCAAATAATACCAAACATTGCATTAAAAAAAAAACAATGCACATTACATTATTCTGAAATATTAAGTTAGGATTAAATATGTCATTTACATTTTTATTGATGTATAACAATGCATACAGAAATACATCCACAATTAACATAATGCCCGATAAATTATAACAAAGCTAATACATTTGTGTAACTACCCTTGTTTCTCCCCACAAACCACTTCCTTTTTCTCCTCCCCAAATGTAACCCCAGTCTTAAGAGCTAATGTTATAGATGGTTTCTCTTTTTATACAAGTGTTTTATTAGGCAATATTTTAAACTTATACATAGTAACCAAAATAGTATAATAGGCTGATGCTCAGCCTCAACATCTGCTAATGATGTCTCATTTCTGTTTAATTTCTACTTCAACTCCTTCCCTATCCCCACTTTATTGTTTTGTTATTTTCTGTAAGATAAGATATATATGCATTGAAACATACAGTCTTCACTGTACCTTTTTGAGAAACCAGTCCATCCATATAAAGAATTACTGCCACTTAACAATTATTAATGTGCATATGAATCACCTGGAAATATTTGAAATACAGATTTTGATACAGTATATCTGGGTTTTGCCTGAAAATGTGAATTTCTAACAAAGTACAGATCCATAGAGCACATGATAACTAGAAGGTCTCTTCTGTCTAAAGTGTATAAAACTTGATGAATAAAATTAAGAAAAATTGACCTCAGATAAAGGAACAAATCAAAACGCATGTGCAATATGCTATCTGTAGGAGCATTTTGTCAGCAACCACTCATAGTTATGTGACCTATACTGAATCACCCAAAATTCAGTCATTTATATACCAAGTGCACATAAATTTCAGTTTCCTATTAAAATTATATTTAATGCCTTTATAAAATCTGAGTTTTCCTATCAAATTAAGTAACAATATTTTATATGACATTCTAAGTTCCATTTATATTAAACTTAAGCTTACATAATTTTATTAGGCAGCATCTGTGTGTCTACCACCGAATATCCTTTTGGGTTCCAGCATTTTCACAGGCACCAAAGCTGAGAAGCACAGATTTACCAGACACAGGATGTTCCCTGCATCTTTATCTTTCTAAGTTCATCAGTTAATCAAGTCAGGTGAGAATTGAGGTTATGTATTCGCTAGCATAGAGTCTTGTGTACCCTCTCTTCAGAGGGAAAACAGACTAGAAGATTATTTTAGGGAGCAGTTCCTAGGACATTGGCTAAACTGCCTGAGGGGTGAGAGCTCTGACCAGCAAGTACAGACTTCTCAGAAGAGAAAGACAAAGCAGCCATTCTAAACCTGGAGCTCCATCACCCCTTGTCCCAGCTCATTAAACAATTCTGAGGGATTGTTCTGGAACATGTCTGGACGGTGGAGGTTAAAAGACAATGTGGGCTTCGACGGGATTTGGGTAAGATCTGTCACGGGAAGGCAGGAGGCCAGTGTTCAGCATCTCAGTTTGTGTTCTTGAGGACAATGAGTTGCCATTTTAGAGCCAAGTCCATTTTCACTAAAGAGTAGGCTAGAGTCTGAATGGCTCCCAGATTCCATTTATGATTCTTTCAGGGGGTGAGATCAGGAAAGGTCAGTCTTTGGGAAAATCTGAGAAGTCTGTTTTGGATACCTGGAGAGACCTCTTGCCTTGTGCCTGAATGCTTGATTTGCTGTTCTGGATTTATATATTCTTGGCAGCCAGAGAGCCGGGTTTGCATTTACACCAATACAGCTGTGAGTCAGAGGCTAAGTGGGCAGGACAAGCGTCTTGGTGGCAGGCTAGGGTACATTATGACAGCAAACTTCAAGACTGTTTAGTCAGATTGGCAGTCAGGGTTGAGTCCTAGCCCAAGTGCTTGGATGCAGCATGGGGCCAATCAATAAATCCACCTCCAATCCTTCGGCTGTCTATGAGGTAAAAAGGAGCCCAGTTCATGTCTTGATGGGAGGCTCTACCAGGGATTTAGATGACACCCTGGATTTCTTGACTTCTGACTTGCCTATAAGAACAGATTCAGGACAGATGTATTCTTGGATGTGTGGACAGTCATTACCCTTCTAGAATGATGTGGGAGAGACTCCAGTAAAATAGGTGTTAAGGGGTGGGCATGGTGGCTCATGCCTGTAATCCCAGCACTTTGGGAGCCTGAGGCAGGCAGATCACGAGGTCAGGAGCTTCAGACCATCCTGGCTAACACAGTGAAAACCCATCTCTACTAAAAACACAAAAACAAAATCAGCCATGTTTCATGGCAGGCACCTGTAATCCCAGCTACTCAGAAGGCTGAGGTAGAATTGCTTGAACCTGGGAGGCGGAGATTGCAGTGAGCTGAGATTGCACCACTACACTCCAGCCTGGGCAACAGAGTGAGACTCTGTCTCACACACACACACACAAAGGTGTTAGAAATCCCTGACAAGAAAGAAAAAAATCACAAACTCAATTAAAAAATACACAGAACTTATAAAAAAATTACAAATTAAAAGAAGAATGGCCATTTTCAGAAGATATCTGACTTCAACGGTGGTTAGGAAAAAAAGCTACAAAATATATGGGTTTTGTCTGATCATCAGTTTGGGAAATTAAATGTTTTCTAATATTGTCCCTTTTTATGAACAGTAGAAACACACTGTTCATACTTGCAAAGTGTATACATGTTCAATAACCTTTTTTTTTTTTTTTGAGATCCCAGGGTTTTGTTTGTTCACTACAATAATATATCAAAACATCCCCATGACTTACAAAGCTTTCCCAGTACTTACCTGAACAAACTGGCACAATAAACTCATTTGTGTCAGTTATAAAAAGTGAAAGAATAACTAACTACAGAAAACAGCTTATGTAGGGTTCTTCAGTTAAAACAAGAAAATGAAATGCTCTAACTAAAATATAACTTAATACACACATTATGAAATTACAGCCAAAAATTATTTTGGGCTCAAAACTGAGTTTTATAAAAATAATTCTTATAATTTCTGACCGGCTCACATAATACTTCATGAAGTGAAAACAAAAACAGAGAAATAAAGAAATTGTAGCTCTAGCAAGAGCACCAGACAAATAAAAACAGAATTTGCATGGGGACATTTTCAACAACAATCCAATAGACTTTACAGTAATTAATTAGATAAAAAATATAGATGTGGCTTAAGAATGTTTTAGGTTTCTAGATTTCTAGTAAATTATCCATGGTATTAATAAAATCTTCTTTGTTCTAATATTGCTATTTTCTTTGGAAAATAGGTACAAACTCACACAAACAGAATTGCTCACTCCATAATTTTCTTAAACCTAATGTTTATCTTCAGAGCAACACATTTATATATTTAACTTCATATAAATGAAACTAAAGTCTGTATGAGTTTGCCAGAAAGATGCCACATGTTCAAAGATAAACATAAAACATTTTTAAAGTACTCATTCGGAGCTCAGAAATGTATGAATTATAATTATACTCTGATATAATACTACAATCATAACTTTACATTTAAAAATAATTAAAGTGTATAACTGGATTGTGTATAATACAAGAGATAAACGCTTCAGGTGATAAATAACTCATTTACTCTGGTATGATGATTACGTTATATGCCTATATAAGAAAATAACCCATATATACCATAGATAAATACACATACTATGTACCCACAAAAATTTTAAAAAATAACAATAAAATGCAACATATGGAAATGATATTCTTCAATGTATTTGCTATTTAAAGTCACTGGAAAAAGAACACTAAAAATTTCATTCAAATGTGTCACCATTATTGCCATCTTTTACCCACAACCTTGAGTAAGGAGGGACAGGTTAAAGTTGGTGGCATAATAACACTTCATTCAAGCAACAATTACTTCAACAAATTAACAATTTTGTTTAGTTAAAAAATTATATTCCAAAATATTAAGACAATTTAAAAATTTACTGCATTTTATTACATAAATGTACAATTGGTAAAACAATTTACTACTACAATGCAGAAGAACACCTACCTCATGCGTCACTCAATACTGTCAACTATAAAAATGTCTCTCTGCTTAGATTTTCATTGTGGATCTTTCATTTCTGTCCTCTTTCTTTTAAAGTTCATGAATAGGCCAGGCACAGTGGCTCATGCCTGTAATCCCGACACTTTGGGAGGCCGAGGTGGGTGGATCATGAGGTCAAGAGACAGATCATCCTCATCAACATGGTGAAACACCATCTCTGCTAAAAATACAAAAATTAGCTGGGCGTGGTAGCATGCACCTGTAGTCCCAGCAACTCAGGAGGCGGAGGCAGGAGAATCATTTGAACCTGGGAGGTGGAGGCTGCAGTGAGACAAGATTGTGCCACTGCACTCCAGCCTGGCGACAGAGTGAGACTTCATCTACAAAAAAAAAAGTTCATGAATAATGCCTACCTAATGAAGAATAATCTCTTATCTCTGATGCAGCAACAATTCATCACATGCTTTCACATAAACAGGAATGTTGAAATAGTATGAAATAAATTGAGTGAAACTATTATATGTTTTTCAAAAAATCTATACTTTTTTCAAGTGAAAAAATATACTTTAAATGTAGTATCTCTTCAAAAATCTTCTTTCAACTTATATACAAAGAAATTTTCTAACAGGTTCAACTTTGGATTGCTTTTTATACTTAATACTCCAATTTATTGTAGTATCTGGTGTTAGCTCCTTAGTTCTATTGTAAATCCTGATGTTTACAGTCTTAATTTTAGACTAAATATTTCTTTACATTTAATGCATCTACAAAATGTCTTCTCATATAAACTCTCTGGTGCTTTTTAAGCTGCAGTTTTTGAACAAATGTTTTTCCACATTTTATTTCATCTGTAGGATTTCTCTCCAATATAAATTTACTCCTGTTGAAGTCTCCTTCAGGGTTTTTCTCTATTGCAAGATGTGCACAATTAAGATCCATGATAGAAGTACTGGTACTACAACTCTCTTTATATTTGCATTGTCTTAAGATTACTCTTCTCTTTAAAGGCCTATATTTTCTAAAAAGTCTTTCAACATAAATTACATTTATAATGTCTTTACGAAGTCTGAACTTTGTTTAGTTAGTAAAATGTGAGTAGATATGACTTTTCTACAATTTTTCTATTTCTGCAACTTTTCTCAAGTATAAAGGCTATCATGTGCAAAAAGATGAGCATTGCTAAAGAGTTTTGCCACCATTTTTGTATTTCCAGGAGATTTCGTCCGTAGGAATTATACACACTAAGATGTGACAAGCATTTGAAAGCTTTGCCATTGCCACATTTTTCTTCTTATTATGGCTTTTCACCAATATCATTACTTATTTTGTTGTAGTTTTTTTTTTGAGACGGAGTTTCACTCGTTACCCAGGCTGGAGTGCAATGGCGCGATCTCGGCTCACCGCAACCTCCGCCTCCTGGGTTCAGGCAATTCTTCTGCCTCAGCCTCCCAAGTAGCTGGGATTACAGGTGCGCCACCATGCCCAGCTAATTTTTGTATTTTTAGTAGAGATGGGATTTCACCTTGTTGACCAGGATGGTCTCGATCTCTTGACTTCATGATACACCCGCCTCGGCCTCCCAAAGTGCTGGGATTACAGGTGTGAGCCACTGCGCCCGGCCTCATTACTCTTATATTTAGAACAGACTGAGGTGTGGTTAAAAGCTTTTTCACATTTTTTCTCTCCAGCATGAATTATCTTATGATTTAGAAAGGACTGAGGAAGATTTAAAGACTGCACATTATTCACATTTGTAAGACTTTCATCCAGTATGAATTATCTCATGTTTAAGAAGCTTGGGGTATGGCTTAATGGCTTTGCTACATCCTTGACATTTCTATGGTTTTATATCTAGCATGAATTTTCTTACATTCATTTCACCTATCTTCTCAGTACAGTTTGTGGAATGAATTCTTCATAAAGGTATGCGAACTGTCTTAAGGCTTTGCCACATTCTTCACATTTGTAGAATTGTTCCCCAGAATGAATTCTCTCCTGTACAGTAAGGGTCTCTTGAGAGCCTGTTAAAGGCTATTCTTCATGTGTAGGCTTTCTCTCTGGTATGAATTCTCTTATGTTTAACGTGGGTTTGGGGATGTGGTAAAGACTTTGCAACATTCTTCACATGTGAAGGGTTTTGCTCCAGCATGAATTCTCTTATGTTCATTAAGGGTTGAGGGCCATTTAAAGGCTTTGCGACACTGTTCACATGTGAAGTTTCTTTACAGCATGAATCCTATTTATTAAGGGTTGACAGCCAATTAAACGCTTTGCAACATGTGTGGCAAAGCCTTCTCTCCAGCACGAATTTTCTTTCTTTCTCTTTCTTTTAGACAGAGTCTCACTCTGTCACCAGGCTGGAGTGCAGTGGTGTGATCTTGGCTCACAGCAACCTTCGACTCCCTGGTTCAAGGTATTCTCCTGCCACAGCCTCCTAAGTAGCTGGGATTACAGGTGCCCACCATATCACACCCAGCTAATTTGTATGTGTGTGTGTGTGTGTGTGTGTATACATATTTTAGTACAGTAGGGGTTTCACCGTGTTGACCAGGATGGTCTTGATCTACTGACCTGGTGATCTGCCCGCCTTGGCCTCCCAAAGTGCTGGAATTACAGGCGTGAGCCACTGCACCTGGCCTTACAAATTTTCTTATGTTGATTCAGGATTGTGGACCATCCAAAGGCTTTACTACATTCTTCAAATGTGTAGGGGTTCTCTCCAGTATGAATTTTCTTTTATTCATGGGTGAGGACTACTTTAAAGATTTTGTCACATTCTTTACATTTCTAGGGTTTATTTCCAGTAAGAATTTTTTTATGTTCATTCAGATTTGTGGACCACCCATAGGCTTTGCCACATTCTTCACATTTGCAGTTTCTCTCCAGTATGAACTCTCTTATGTTTAGCAAGGTTTGAGAATGAGGTAAAGAACTTTTTCATACTGTTGCCACGTCCAGGATTTCTCTCCAGTATAAACTTTCTCATGTTCATTCAGTTTTGTGAACCATCCAAAGGCTTTGCCCACATTCTTTAAATTTATAGGATTTCTCTCAAGTATGAATTTTCTTATGTTTATTCAAGTGTGAGAACCGTTTAAAAGCTTTGTCACACTCTTTACATTTGTAGGGTTTATCTACAGTATGAGTTTTCTTATGTTGACTCAGGAGGGAGAACTGTTTAAAGGCTTTGTCACATTCTTTACATTTGTAGGGTTTATCTGCACTATGAATTTTCTTATGTCGACTCCGATCTGTGGACCGTCTAAAGGCTTTGCCACATTCTTCACATTTGTAGGGTTTCTCTCCAGTATGAATTTTCTTATGTTCCTTCAGGACTCTGGACCGTCCAAAGGCTTTGCCACATTCATCACATTTGTAGGGCTTCTCTCCAGTATGAACTTTCTTATGTTCATTCAGTTTTGAGGACTGTCTAAATGCTTTGCCACATTCCTCACATGTGTAGGGTTTCTCTCCAGTATGAATTCTCTTATGTTTAGTAAGGGTTGTGGACCTATTAAAAGCTTTGCCACATTCTTCACATTGGTAGGGTTTCTCTCCAGTATGAATTCTCTTATGTTTGGCAAAGTTTGAGGATGAGGTAAAGATTTTGCCACATTTTTCACATGTGATGCACTTCTCTCCAGCATGAATTCTCTTATGTTTAGTAAGGGTTGTAAACCTATTAAAGGCTTTGCCACATTCTTCACATTTGTAGGGTTTCTCTCCAGTATGAATTATCTTATGTTTAGCAAAGTGTGAGGATGTAGTAAAGATGCTGCCACATTCTTCACATGTAAAAGGTTTCTCTCCAGTATGAACTCTCTTATGTTCATTAAATATTAAAGACCATTTAAAGGCTTTGCCACAGTCTTCACATGTGTAGAGTTTCCCTCCAGCATGGATTCCCTTATGTTGAGTTAGCTGCAAGAACTTCTGAAATGATTTGCCACATTCTTTACATTTAAAGGGCTTCTCTCCAGTATGTCTTGTCTTACGTTTGTTTGAATGAGAAAACTTACTAAAAACTTTGACACGTGCTTTACATTGCAATATTTTGCTCGTGGTAGTTGAAAAGCATTCAGTAAGTTCATTATAACCTCCTTTCTGCACCTTACACTCATTCAAACTTTTACAGCCTTTTCTTAATTGTAAATTCTCATGTCCACACTTCTCATATCTTCTCAGTATAAGTTTGTGGAATGAATCTTCTATGCCCTCCACTGGCCAATGGTCTTGGGTAAAAGGAGAACACATAGCTGAAAGAAAAAAATAACAAATTATCCCACTTACTAGATTCATATGAATATACTTTACAAATCTTATATAATTATACAAAGTACATTAGTAAGTTGGCATAACAAAATACCACAGGCCATAATTCTTTTACAGACATATACATGTGGCTGGGTGTGGTGACATGCCTGATCCCAGCACTTTGGGAGGCCAAGGTGGGCAGATCACAAGGTCAAGAGATCGAGACCATCCTGGCCAACATGGTGAAACCCCGTCTCTACTAAAAACACAAAAATTAGCTGGGTGTGGTGGCACATGCCTGTAATCCCAGCTACTTGGGAGGCTGAGGTGGGAGAAATCACTTAAACCCAGAAGGTGGAAGTTGCAGTAAGCTGAGATCATGCCACTGCACTACAGCCTGGTGACAGAGTAAGACCAGGTCTCCAAAAAAAAAAAAAAAAAAAACATATACATGTAACAAACATATACTAAAAAAATTGCCTCTGTTTGAAATCTATAAATGAGTTAATTGTATGCAATGCCCCATGTAAGCACAATGCCAAGAACCATATGGAACAGGAAGGAAAGTTTGTTACATTTACCCATCAACAGCTCTTCCTCCTCCCCAACATAGCATTGTGCCCTTAGGAGTAAACTGTCAACTCCTGGCTTCATCCTTTAAAGAGAAGAAAAATACTGACACACATATCCTTACTTCTGGCTTTTGGGGGTCTTTACAAAAAATGGTTTCTGTCTCCCATAACAGTTCTGAGAGAAGTGGTGGTATACTTTGTAAATGTTTCAGGAACAGAATGCAGTGCTAAATACTGGAAGCAGGTAGAACAAATAACTAGAGACTGTTAAGAAGAAACATGAAAAGCCCTTTTGGCTGGGACTAGTGGCTCAAGCCTGTAATCCCAGCACTTTGGGAGACCGAGGCGGGTGGATCACGAGGTCAAGAGATCGAGACCATCCTGGTCAACATGGTGAAACCCCGTCTCTACTAACTATACAAAAAATTAGCTGGGCATGGTGGCGCGTGCCTGTAATCCCAGCTACTCAGGAGGATGAGGCAGGAGAATTGCTTGAACCCAGGAGGCAAAGGTTGCGGTGAGCCGAGATCACGCCATTGCACTCCAGCCTGGGTAACAAGAGTGAAACTCCACCTGAAAAAAAAAAAAAAAAAAGAAAAACCCTTTTAACTGAAAAACAAACACAAAATTTAAGAGAAGACACATCACTAGAACATGAATGAGGTTCCCATACACTCTATCAAAGACAATTGGTTTTAGACTATGTCAGGAAAAAGCTACATTGTAAAGATTGTGACAAACAACTTTTTGCTAATGTTCAAATAACAAGCAAACATTACAAGGTGAATATGGTCCAACAACTTTAAATTTTTCAGAAAAAAAACGAAGTACAAATTTAAAAAATTTAACGTGAATAAAGCCCAGTGAGCTAAGTGGTAACACAACCAAATATAATTTAAAAAATCAAAATATTAGTGAAAACATGAAAAATATTTTAAAAATCATGGAGGTGAAAGATACAGAAATAATGACTGAGGAATTTTCAAAAGTAAAAAAAGGATGTAAAACATGAAGAAGCTCAACAAACGTCAACTAGGATACGCACAGATTTATAACAAGGCACATATATAAGCAAAGTTTCAAAAGTCAAAGAGAAAAATGGACTCTTAGGAGCAGCAAGGTAAAAGTATTGTGTCATTTATAAGTATGCTCTTGTAAGATAACCAGTGAATCTGTCAAAATCATTTTTCCAGAGAAGAGAAAGTTGTGATATAGTTAATGTGCTGAAGGAAAAATAACTTCTAAATGGGAAGAATAAAACCAGAAAAATTGTGCTGAAAATGAAGAAAAAGTAAAGATAACCAAATGCTGAAAAAGTATATTGGCACACCTGCCTTATAAAAAAAAATGCTGAAGTATCTTCCACTGAAAATAATATGATGTAAGAAAACAAAACATAATCATATGGAAATACGTACCTTTCTGAAAAAGATATGTACATATACAAAGTTCTGTATCATTATCATAATAGTGTAAAAAAACTTTAATTATTCTCTAAAATTTCAAAGACAAAAGCATAAAAATGATTACAAACGGTTCACCATAATCTGGTAATAAAAACAGAACATAAAAAATATGATCAGTGACATCAATAACGACATTTACAGCAAATGCAATAAGGAAAAATTTTCAAATGAAACCAAAGTTACATTTTTACCAGTTTAAAATACATTATTTTGGCCAAGCATAGTGGCTCACACCTGTAATCCAAGCACTTTGGGAGGCTGAGGTGGGTGGATCACAAGGTCAGGAGATCTAGACCATCCTGGCCATAATGGTGAAATCCCATCTCTACTAAAAACACAAAAAGGAGCTGGGCATGGTGGCATGCAACTGTAGTCCCAGCTACACAGAAGGCTGAGGCAGGAAAATCACTTGAACCCAGGAAGCAGAGGTTGCAGTGAGCCGAGATCATACCACTGTACTCCAGCCTGGATGACAGAGTGAGACTACATCTCAAAAAAAAAAAATTATTTTATCTTTCACAAATTTTACAGAATTCCCAAGATACCACAAATAAAGTATCTGTATAGATATGCAAAAGTATAAGAAGTCCTATGAATACAAAAATCTAAAAGACAAATAGGAAGACAGAAAAAGAAAATAAGAAACAAAGATAAAATAATCCAGTAAAACAATAAATTAAACAAGTAAGCTTTTCTATTTCAGCAAATTATTCAAATATTTATGAAGTAAACTTCCCATTCAAAATACATGCACCAAATAAAGGGATTCCAAAAATTGAAGAACAAAATGCAACTTGTTTTTCTACAAGTCACTTGAGGTCTAATGATTAAAGGAGACTGAAAAAGACAACATAAAAGAAGACATTTCATGGAAACAACCAAATAAGAGGCCCAAGTAATATAACACAAAATACATCTTAAGTCAAAAACTCTATTTCATAAGATATACTTTAACTAAAAGCTCAAAAGGGGCAAAGGAGGACATTAAACGATAATAAAAAGGTTCATTTATTGAGAACCCATGACAAATGTGTGTAGACATATTTTAATGTGTGTGTGTGTGTGTGTGTGTGTGTGTAACTTACATTAGGGTTCAAATAATATAAAGCAAATACTGACAGAATTAAAGATGTTAGGGAGCAATATAATTGTAATAGGATATTCAATACTTCAATTTCTGCAATGAATAATGAAACAAGAGAGAATATTCATAAGGGAATAGAAGACTTGAAAGCAGTATAAAACAATTATGCCTAACAGAATTGTAGAGCACACTGCTCAACAACAGAATAGCTCACACAATATTCTCCTTGATAGACTACATGTTAGGGCACAAGAAAAGTCAACACATTTTTTTAAACTGAAATTTTACCAATTACTTTTAATGATCAAACTGGAATGAGAGTAGAAAAAAAAGAAAGAAAAAGAATTCACACATGTACAGAAACTATACAACACACTCTTAAGCATGCTTTTGTTCAATGTTTAAAGTAATGAATGCTATGAAGTCTGAACTGCTGAATGTAATGTACAGATTAACGCAATCCCGGTTAAATTTCTAATTAAATTCTTGCAGGAAAAGAAACAGCAACACCAAAATTATATGGAATTTCAAGAAGCAATGAAGCACTCAAAAATCTTCAGAAAGAGATATGATGTCAAAAATACCACCGCTCCTGATATCAAAACACATACAAAGCTAAAGAATTAAAACAATTTGGTAAGTGTGTGAAGGTGAACACCCAAATTGATCAAACCTGGCAAAAATTTAAACTCTCACACATATGGTCACATGAAGAGTAATTTGGACACTCATAACTGGAGCATTGTTACTGAAAGCAAGTAAATGAAAGCAGTGCAAATTTCTCTCACCAAATAAATGGATACATATAATTTGAAATATTGAAATAATGAAATATTACTGTTTGTAAAAAGCAAAAAATATTCTAACATGTATAATAAAGATCAATCTTAATGATACTGTGCAACATGAAATAAGTCAATCACAAAGAGACATACTGTATGAGTCAACTTATATGGGATATCTAAAGCTGTTTCACTCTAAAATAGAAAACAGAATTGTTTCTGTAAAGGGCCAGAAAACAGAAAAAGTAGGTAGTTGTTTAATGTGCGTAGAGTGTTAGCTCTGCAAAATAAATGTATTCCAGAGATGTAGTGCATAAGAATATCAATATAATACAACTAAGATGAATATTTAAAAATATTTAAGATAGTAAAGTTTATGTGTTTTTGATAACAATTAAAATAACATCTAAAATCTGAGATATAGATATATACGACAGTTTTTGAAATTATCTTCAAATCACAAAAGTCTTTCTCCCATACACAGAAATATAGATTTACAGAGAGGGTAAAATTAGGAGGACTGCAATGACTACTCAAAAGCACCACTGTATACACTCAAACAGAACAAGCATACAACTCATAAACAATACAAAAGCAATATACATACAGAACAAACACAGACTCATATTGGAAATAGACATATCACTGATCCATATTTGACTTGTGTTCCAGTCTTACAGTGTACGTAGCTGAATACTGTCTTACATTAAAATATAAAATTAAACATCTTTGTCTTGTTCCAGATCTCAGATAAAGTTTTCTTCCCTTTCCTATCCAGTATACCGGTCATTAATCTGTCATATATGGCCTTTATTATATTGAGGTCCATACCATCTATACCTAATTTGTTGAATTTCTTAAATCACAAAGGCATGTTCAATTTTACCAAATGTTGCTTCTACATTCACAATAAGAAATAAAGATGTTGGCCAGGCCCAGTGGCTCAAGCCTGTAATCCCAGCACTTTGGGAGGCCGAGGCAGGAGGAACACCTGAGGTCAGGTGTTCAAGAGCAGCCTGGCCAACATGGCAAAACTCTGTCTCTACTAAAAATACAACAATTAGCCAGGTGCAGTGGCACATGCCTGTAATCCCAGCTACTCAGGAGGCTAAGGCAGGAGAATTGCTTAACCCAGGAGGCAGAAGTTGTCGCAAGCCAAGATCACACCACTGCATTCCAGCCTGGGTGACAAAGCAGGACTCCATGTCAAAATAAATAAAAGATGTCTAGCAGCAAACTGAGTTCAAAAGGTGAACATTCTCTACACTGTTAATTACAAAACACTGATAAGGCCAGGCGCAGTGGCTCACACCTGCAATCCTAGCACTTTGGGAGGCTGAGGTGGTCAGATCACAAGGTCAGGCGATCAAGACCAGCCTGACCAAAACGGTGAAACTCCATCTCTACTAAAAATACAAAAATTAGCCAGGTGAGGGGGCATGCATCTGTAATCCCAGCTACTCAGGAGGCCGAGGCATGAGAATTGCTTGAACCTGGGTGTTGGAGACTGCAGTGGGTCGAGATTGCACCACTGCACTCCAGGCTGGGCAGCCAGAGCAACAGAGCAAGACTCTGTCTCAATAAAAAAAGAAATAAAATTTGAGAAAAAACTGAAAAAGACATAAAAATTGAAAGATATCTTTCCTCATGAATTGAAAAAAATATTATGAGTGGTCATACTACCCAAGGCGATCTATAGATTCAATGCCATCTCTATCAAAATACCAATGACTTTTTTCGCAGAAATAGAACAAGCTTAAAATTTATAACAAACAACCAAAGACCCCCGAATAGCAAAAGTAATCCTGAGCAAAAAGAACTAAGCTGGAAGCATCACACTACCTGACTCCAAAATATATTATGAAGCTATATAAAATAAGCAAAACAACAGGATACTGTCATAAAAACAGATCAATCGCACATAAAGATTTAAATGTGAAACCAAAGCCTATAAAGCTATTTGGGTAAATATAGAGGAATGCTTTACACATATTACAGGGAAAAAAATTTTTAAGTAAGACCTCAAAAGCACAGGCAAGAGGCATAACGATGCAAATAGGATTACAACAAACCAAAACTGTTTTGCACAGTAAAGACAACAGAGTGAAGAGATAATCTACAGAATGAAAGAAGATATTCACAAAATCTATACATAACAAAAGATAAACATG
The DNA here is from genome assembly GCF_049354715.1 of Callithrix jacchus. Taxonomy (NCBI): domain Eukaryota; kingdom Metazoa; phylum Chordata; class Mammalia; order Primates; family Cebidae; genus Callithrix; species Callithrix jacchus. The sequence goes on from NC_133504.1 coordinate 192,869,718, forward strand.
TACAATATATAACAAACTTAACAATAAAAAAAAAAAATTAAAAATAGAGCAGAGACCTTAAGAGGTATTTTTTAAAAGAAATACAGGGCCGGGCGTGGTGGCTCATGCCTGTAATCCCAGCACTTTGGGAGGCCGAGGCGGGTGGATCACGAGGTCAAGAGATCGAGACCATCCTGGTCAACATGCTGAAACCCCGTCTCTACTAAAAATACAAAAATTAGCTGGGCATGATGGCGCGTGCCTGTAGTCCCAGCTACTCAGGAGGCGGAGGTTGCGGTGAGCCGAGATCGCGCCATTGCACTCCAGCCTGGGTAACAAGAGCGAAACTCCGTCTCAAAAAAAAAAAAAAAAAACAAAAAAAACAAATACAAATGGCCAAAAAGTACATGTAAAGATGCTCAACATCACTAATTATCAGAGAAATGCAAATCAAAACCACCATAAGATACCACTTCACTACAATTAAAATGACTGTAATTAGAAAGATAAATAAAATTTAGTGAGACTGTACAGAAACAAAAACACGTACTAAAGAATATATAGTAAATATATACAACAAAATACTATTTAGCTACAAAAGGGAATACAATTTTTATACCTGCCACAACATGGATGAACCTGGAGGATATTATACATGAAGTGAAATAAAATGGATACACTGAGACAAATACCACATGATCTTACACATATGTCAAATCTAATATAAACATTTATGATGAAGGTTTCATATGACTGGTGTCAGCAATCACTTCTCCGATACAACGTCAAAGGCTCAGGAAATAAGAATGTGGAAACACAAATGGTACTACATCACTGTATCCAAAATACCCCAAGAATATTAAAAACAAAACTTTATTAAAATAGATATTTATACATGCATGTTCATTCATTATTATTTACAAAAGGCAATTCCTGGAAACAACACAAATGTCCCTTTAGAGAACAGTATCAGATTTTTGAGATGTGACAAACACATACAATGAAATATTATTTCATTTTAAAACAAAGATATTCTGACACATCTTACAAAACAAAGCCTGAGATTGTTAAAAAATAAGATAGTAAAAAAGAAACGGATATTATATAAGTACAGTGATAAGAATATAAAAATCAGTCAAAAGTATAGAAACAGTAAGTAAAATGGTGTTCTCCAAGAGCTGAAAAGGGCAAAAGAGGAGTTTATTGTTTATTATTACATTTTACTTTTCTAAGATAAAGTTAATCTAAAGATCTATTGCAAAATAATGTAAATGTACTTAACTCCACTAGACTGTATAATTGAAAATGTTCAAGATGGCAATTTTATGTTTTTCATCGCAATTAAATATTTACATTTACCTAAAAAGGTTACATTTTTCAAAAATCACCTTCAAATAACAAGTGTTTCTCTCACAGAATAACATATAATCAAACAATAAACAGATGGTAATGTTATACAGTTTCTTTGACTACTCACTTACACAAGAAAACACGGATGACTACCAAAGAAAATAAGTTATAAACAAAATAGGGATAGTATTTGTATAGGCAAATACCACATAAATAACTTTTATAGGCAAAGGAAATGTCATATATATATATTCATTTAAATTTGTTCCAATAATTTTTATTTGAATACATACATGCTCATAAAATGTACAGAGTTGAAAATTACAATATGAGGATTAAAAACACACGAAAGTAAATGATCGAGGAGAGCCTACATGAAAAGAGTCCCCAGTAAAATACAGCTGAAAACAAGAATAAAAAATTCTGACCTATAAGATATTGAATAATAGATGTATCATAAAAACAATCCTTTAAATAACTACGGTTTTCAACTGTGACTTATGAAGAGCCTGCATTTTGAATCTCTGATATGTAATATACGGCAGTAAAAGCAAATCCATCTCAATAATAAAATGAGAATCAAGCATTTCAGTATGTTTACTTATTACACAATGTGTAAATCTGAGTATTTTATTTCAGAAATTCTGCATAAGTAATCAGATACATCTGACATAGAACATATGGGAAAGTGAAACATACAAGGGGTGTGACATAGCAAGATAGCTGAATAGGAGGTCCTCTACCCACATCTTTTACAGTGACAAAAACGCACCAGTTAAGCCCTGATAGAAGTACTTTGGAATCCACGTGTAAGATTGTGAACCAAAGACTGAGGAGGGTTGTATTGAAAAGGCATGCCCTTTCTTGAGTGGCGTGCTTGCCCATCATGGTCTCAGCTACAGAATAAAGTATGATTACTTTTCATTGTAGCTATAGACCATTCGGTTTTGTTTCTGCCACTAGCATCATCTGCCAAGACACCTTGGAGAATTCATAATGTCCTACGTCTCAGGTGAAAGGCCTTTAGATGTTGGTTCTGTCTGTGATCTCTGAACTAGCCCAAAATCCACCTCTCGCACATATCAGTCATGATGTGGAAGAAATCCTACACCTATAAGAACCCACAAACAGAAATATCCATCTATGCCCCTGAATGTAGGTTTGCCAATATTTGGCAGCAGATCTTGACAAGGCACTATAACTTGGCTCCAAGTCCATCAACCAAAATCCAGGAGCAGTTTTTCCTAACCTGGGATCTGCCAAAAACCACATCTATATGTGCCCCTGTAGGCATGCTGGCTGACTTTATTCTTGCTGTAAATCTTGAGGCAGTCCTATAACCCAGTTCCAGTCCCTGTCAGGTAGAGTCTGGAAGCAGTCCTGCCCACTGAGGAATGTGGAGGGAAAAATGCCATAAACCCAGAAACAGACCTGAAGACTTTGGTCTCAGCTGTGTGTCCTAAAACAGCCCTATATGAATCAGTTCTACACCCTCTCAGCTGTGATCAAGGGTCAGTACTGCTCATCTAGGAACCTGTCCAATGACTAGGTTAGAACATTTCCTAACATCCAGCAAGAGCCAAACAGCAGGAGCCACACGTACTCATATTAATTGTATCAGCATCTCCAACTGCAGATATTAACTGGGTTTTTTATTTTTTCTCGGTGCCAATCTTATTGATCAAGATCTTGGAGAAAGTTCAGTCTCCTCAGAAAAATAGAATCCACAACTATGTGATGCCTTTGTAACAGGTCTGCCAAGCATGAACTTCGCTGCAGATCCAGTAGCAGTTATGTGATCTGGATCCAATGCACTTGTCTGAAATATTAGTGGAAATCTCATCAGCCCAGAAATCCAATAGGAGATTTACTTCCCCATACTAGTCTATGATGACTGAAAGAGGTATTTACTCCTTCAGATACAAGAACAGCAGAACAAGGCTTCACAGATGAAGAATCAGGCAAACATAACACCACCAAAGGAAAGTTAAAATGCTCCAGGAACCACTAGCAATAAAGCACGGATCTAAAAAATGGCTAAGAATTCAAAATAATTCTCTTAAAATATGTCCAATAAAATGCAAAAGTACACAGATAACTATTTTTTTTTTTTTTGCAAAAATTCATGGACAAAATCAGTTAAAGAAAGAGAAACCATTAAAAAAGTACTAAATGCATATGCTGGAGCTGAAGTACATGACAGAACTAAAAATTTAATAGAAAGTTTTAACAGGAGACTCAGTTATACAGAAAAAAAAGCAAACTTTAAGTAATTTGAGAGTTGCTCATTAAAACTTTTAAAAAGAATGAAAGAGTGACTAAAGCATTTGAGCCCCATACTTCATAATTATCTGTAAAAATGTACATATCTTAGGAGGTTCAGGAGACACAGGGAAAAAAAATCTAAATTGTTTAAAGTTATAATGTCTTAAATTTTCCCAATCTTGGAAGGGAAATAGATGTTCAGTTTTATGAAGCTCAAAATCTCTATAGCAAAAACTTGGTAAAAATTGCTCAGGACACCTTATAATTAAACTACCAAAATTCAAAGACAGAGAGATTCTTAAAAGAAGCAAGAGAAAAGAGATTCTCATACAAGGGAACTCCTGTAAGGTTATCAGCAGATTGCTCAGCAGAAACTATGCAAGCAAGAGAGGAATCAGACCACATATTTAAAGTGCAAATAAAGAGAGAAAAAGAAAAACCTTTGGAAACTAAGAAAGCTGAGCACAGTGGCTCACACCTGTAATCCTAGCACTTTGAGAGGCTGAGGCAGGTGGATTACCTAAGGTCAGGAGTTCGCAACCAAGCTGGTCAACATGGTGAAAGCCTGTCTCTACTAAAAGAAAAAGTCCAAAAAAAATTAGCCGGGCACGGTGGTACATGTCTGTAATCCCAGCTACTTGGGAGGCTGAGGCAAGAGAACTGCTTGAACCTGGCAGGCAGAGGTTGCAGTGAACCAAGACTACACATTGCACTCCAGCCTGGGCAAAAAGAGTGAAATTCCACCTCCAAAAAAAAAAAGAAGAAAAAAAGAAAAACTAAGAAGACTATACCTGACAAAGTTGTCCTTGACAAATAAAGTATCAAGATATTTTAAGATTTAAAAAGGTGAGGAAATTTATAATCACTAGACCTGTCTTACAAAAACAGCCAATGAGAAAATTTTCACATTGAAATAATGAAATCCTAACTTACAACAAGGAAACATAAAGTATAAATATTACCGGAAAACATATACACATAGTTAAATTTAAAAGGCTATAAAACTGCAATTATGGTGCATAAATCACCTTTAACTCTGGTATAAAAGCCACAAGAAAAAGTATTAAAAATATAGACAGCTTCAATAATTTGTTAAAAGGAATATAATATAAAAAGATACAACAGGAATATAATATAAAAAGATATAAACGGTGACATAAATAATGTGCTGAAGGAAGTAAAAGTGTTTAATTTTTCTATACATAGAAATTAACTTTTGCTTGAGGCCGCTTCAAAACCAGTCTGGTCAATATAGGATGACCCTGCCACTAGATAAATACATAAATAAAATAAAGATCTCAGAAAGCTATTTAGTGTTTTAAAAAAAGAAATGACTGGACCCGATGGCTAATGCCTGTAATCCTAGCACACTGGGAGGCCAAGTCAAGTGCATGAGGCCAAGAGTGCAAGACCAGCGTGAGGAACATGGCAAAACCGTGTCTTTCCAAAAAGTACTGACAAAATTAGCTGAACATGGTGGCATGTGCTTGTAGTTCCAGCCACTCAAGAAGCTGAGATGGGAGGACTGCGTGAGCCCATGCAGGCCAAGGCTGCACTGAACTGTGAATGCACCCCTGCACTATAGCCTGAGTAACAGAGCAAGTCCCTAGCTGTACAAAACAAAAGGTTAAATTGAAGCTAGAATTTAAAAATTATGCAATGTTTCATGTAAGTCTCTTGGAAATTACAAAAACAAAACCAAAAACTAGTAGATACACATACAAAAAAGAAAAAGAGAAAAAGTAAGCAAGAACAACGAAACAAAAATTCAAGAAAACACAAAAGACAGTATGAAGGAATTAAAAAACAGAAACTACTAAATGGTCAGAAAATGAACAAAATGGCAGTAATAAGTTCTTATCAATCAGTAATTCCTTTAAATATAAAAACATTTAGTTATCCAATAAAAACACATTGCTGTGGTTTCAGTGTCCCCTCAAAATCTGTGTTAAAATTCAACTGTCATTGTGATAAAATTAAGAAGTGAGGCCTTTAAGAAGTTATTAGGTCACGAGGGCTCTACTTTCAGGAAAGGGTTAGTATTATTATCCTGTTTCTTTTGAGATGGAGTCTTGCTCTGTCAGACAGGCTAGAGTGCAGTGGTGCAATCCAAATGATTCTCCTGCTTCAGTCTCCAGAGTAGCTGTGAACAGATCCCTACCACCGTGACCAGTTAATTTGTGCATTTTTAGTAGAGATGGGGTTTCACCATCTTGGCCAGGCTGGTCTTGAACTCCTGACCTTGTGATCCACCTTCCTCAGCCTCCCAAAGTGCTGGGATATAAGGCATGAGCCACCATGCCTGGCCTAGTATTATCATTCATCCTGAGAGTGGGTCTACCATAAAAATGAGCTCTGGTGTACACCTTCTGTCATTCTCAAGGCTTTGGTCATGTTGCGATGTGGAAATATGATTCTCTTCAGATAGAAATAGCATATCCTTAAACTCAGTATCCAGGATTGTGAACTAAGAAAACTTCTATTCTTCATAAATTATCAACTCTCGAATATTGTTTTTGAAGCAAAAAATAAACTAAAAAATTCACAGAATAGCTGAATAGATTTAAAAAATCAACAATATGCTGTGCACAAGAGACTTACCGTAGATTTAAGGAAATACATAGTTAATGATTAAAGGATGAAAAAGAATATTCCATGCCAATGGAGTATAGGAGTGCCTATATTTGTATCAGACTAAATAGACTTCTAGAAAAATATCAGTCATAGCTGGGCAGAGTGGCTGAAGCCTGTAATCCCAACACTTTGGGAGGCTGAGGCAGGAGAATAACCTGAGATCAGGAGTTCAAGACCAGCCTGGCCAACATGGTGAAATCTCGTCTCTACTAAAACCACAAAAATTAGAAAGATGTGGTGGTGGGTGCCTGTAATCCCAGCTACCTGGGAGGCTGAGACAGGAGAACTGCTTGAACCCAGGAGGCAGAGGTTGTAGTGAGCCAAGATCATGCCACTGCACTCCAGCCTAGATAACAGAGCAAGACTCTGCCAAAAAAAAAAAAAAAAAAAAAAGAAGAGAAAAAAATCTGTCATAAAAAATAAATTCAATATTTAGAGATAAGAGGCTAATTTGTCAAAATAATGTAACAATTAAAAATATGTATGTACAGAATGTTGGAGGACATAAATATGTAACATATATTTTAAAAACTGGAGAAAGAAACAAGTATGATAGTAACAGGAAACTTTATTGCCCTACTTAATAGAATACCTCATTCAGACAGACAGTAAGAAAACAAGGCACTTACATAGCACTATAAAACAACTGTACCTAAAAGATATACATAGAACATTTCATCCAACAGAATAATTTATATTCTTCTCAAAAACACAGGGAACATTCTCCAGACTCGTGATAAATTTGGCCGACAACAAAAATAAAGAAGTCTTTTCATTTTTAAACAGACTAAAATCATATCAAGTTTTTAAATTACAATGTTATAAAACTAGAGATCAATATCAGAAGAAAAATTTAAAACTTACAACTAAGTGGATATTAAATAACATATTTCTGAACAACCAATGGCTCAAAGAAGGAAAAAAGAAAGGAAATCAAAACGTACCCTGAGAAAAATAAAAATAGAACCATAACAGATAAAAACTGGAATGTAACAAAAGCAGTTCTAAGACAGAATTGTTTTTGCAAGACAGAGTCTTGCTCTGCTGCCCAGGCTGGAGTACAGTGGTGTCATCTCGGCTCACTGCAGCTTCTGCCTCCCAGGTTCAAGTGATTCTCCTACCTCAGCCTCCTGAGGAGCTGGGACTCAGGTGTATGCCACCACAACTGGCTAATTTTTTATATATTTTTTGTTTGTTTTTTGAGACGGAGTTTCGCTCTTGTTACCCAGGCTGGAGTGCAATGGCGCGATCTCTGCTCACTGCAACCTCCACCTCCTGGGTTCAGGCAATTCTCCTGCCTCAGCCTCCTGAGTAGCTGGGATTACAGGCACGCACCACTGTGCCCAGCTAATTTTTTTGTATTTTTAGTAGAGACGGGGTTTCACCATGTTGACCAGGATGGTCTCGATCTCTTGACCTTGTGATCCACCTGCCTCAGCCTCCCAAAGTGCTGGGATTACAGGCTTGAGCCACCGCGCCCAGCAATTTTTCGTATTTTTAGTAGAGATGGGGTTTCACCATGATGGCCAGGATGATCTTGATCACCTGACCTTGTGACCCACCCACCTTAGCCTCCCAAATCGCCCAGCCCCTTAAGGCAGAATATTATAGTAATATATATATTTTTAGAAACTGATGTTTATTTTCCATCCTTATTTCCATGATTAATATATTTTATATTTTAAAAAGATCTCAAATAAACTAACTTTAATCCTCAAAAAACTTAAAAAAAATAACTAAATAATCCCAACATTAGCATAAAAAAATAAAAATTAGACAAGAAACAAATTAGCGACTTAAAAGATAACAAAAAACATAAAAGGTAGAGAAAGAATTTATATATAAAAATTTTCTAAATCAAAGATTTTAAGAAAAGGGAGGAGAATAAACACCCTTCATTTTCCAATCTGAGGATTAAGTCTCTTAATTCTATTTTGCATGTATATTTACAATAACCTCACTCAAAAACTTTGCCTTGAAATCATGGACATCTGATTCCAGCAGGGACTGGATTTAGGCACCTGCAGGGTGACGTTGGGCATACTGTGTTCACAAGAAAGAGGGTCTGTGTGGGGGGGAAATGCAGATTTAAAAAGGTGCTATCAAGAACCCATGGGTGCAGGTCAGTGCACAGTTGGTAAAACAACTGGTTAGCATTCTAGATATTGGCCCAGGCAGGACACCTCTGACTTGTAAATGTGTGCATGCAGGGAGACAGGTGATCCAGAAGCCGATTCTACTGGAGAAAACAGGTTACTGGTGCAAGCTCAAGATCTGGCAGGTAGAAAGAGCCCATGAGTCTTCTGGACACTTACGTAGCCTATTCGTGGAAAACTCCAGAAGCAGAGGTGTTCTCGGCACAATTCCTGAGTGAAGCTTTGTCATGAGACAAGTGTGGCCACAGCATCGCCTAGCATGCATGTGTGTGAATGTGCAGAAATCACATTGTAGCAGAAGGGTGGAAGGAAGAGTCTGTCCTCAGAACTCCTTCCCTTTAAGTCCTCAGTCCCCTATGGAGGAGATCTAGAATCACAGGACACCTAACAGTGTGACAACTTGTGTGCAAAAAAAAATTAACTCTCAGCTGGGCACCATGGCTCACACCTGCAATCCCAGAACTCTGGGAGGCCGAGTTGGGTGAATCACCTAAAGTCAAGAGTTGAGACCAGTGTGGCCAACATGGTAAAAACCCTGTCTCTACTAAGAATACAAAAAATTAGTGGGGTTTTGATGCATTCCTGTAGTCCCAGCTACTCAGGAGGCTGAGACAGGAATTAATCGCTTGAACTCAGGAGGCAGAGGTTTCAGTGAGCTGAAATCACACCACTGCACTCCAGCCTAGATGACAGAGGAGACACTGTCTCCAAGAATAAAAAGGAAAAATAAACTCTCCATTCTTCAGCAGACCCACCATCTCCCTCCAACCATCTGCTGTGACTTTTTTTTTTTTTTGAGACAGAGTCTCACTCAGGCTGTAGTATAGTGGCATGATCTCAGGTCACAGCAGCCTTGACCTCCTAGGGTTCAAGCAGTCCTCCAGACTCAGTCCCCCAAGTAGCTGGGAATACGGTGTGTGCCACCATGCCCAGCTAATTTTTTGTATTTTTGGTAAAGGTGGCATTTCACCATGTTGCCGATGCTGGTTCTGAATTCCTGAGCTCAAGCCATCTGCCCTCCTTGGCCTTCCAAAGTGCTAGGATTACAGGCATGAGGCACACCCAGCCTGATCTCTTTATTCCAACACCAAATATACAGAGTTTGCTCAGCACCAACCAATCCTCCAATACAACTGGGTGTCCAACAACTCAATTGTGACAACACCCAGGGTCAGCATAGACCCCATTGGCTCAGGGCTCAGCCCCACAACACTGCTTCCACTGCACATGCCAGTCACAAGCCCCAGGGGTCCAACTATACATCTGAGCAACTGACTATAAATAATGGGCTTCCATAACTCCTTCCCTGAAGTTTAATAATTTGATAAAAAATACTCACAGAACTTAGTAGAAACACTTTATGTATATTTACCAGGTTATTATAGTGAATACAACTCAGTAAAAGTCAAAGGGGAAAAATGTGTAGGACAAAGGAAAGTGGGAGAAAAGATGAGGTGGGTAGTGAATCTTGGTAAATAGCTATGACTAAGGTCTCTCCAATCCTTTGTGTTCTGGAAGAAAAGCTTATTGCAAAGAAATACCCTTTTCATTATGACTTTGATGATGATCCCTCTTTAAATATCACAGATTCGCAGGCTCTACATTCTCATTTTCCCTCATAAACAAATAATGTTGTCTTTAGTGTTCAGAACAGAATACGCGTTAACCAAACTTTGCTTACGTTTCTCTCCTTCCCCCAGGCCCTGGACTCTGCTCCACCCTCAGTCTGAGCCAGCATACAACCCCTTTTTATGACTCTCCCAAGAGCAGGCTGATTTCAGGGTGAAACATTCTCTAATCTTGAATCTAATTTTACCACTCTCCATTCTGCCCTTTCCTTCCCACCTTCTTTCTAATCTTGTTTGCTCCTCTATACAAAAAATAGCCCTTTCATTTTGGAGATGCTTGCAGGTCTTATGCTTGATGCTTTCCCCACTGCAATATTCCTTAGAATAAACTCACTTTTAAATTGACAGAATCTAGAAACAGCCCCATGACAGTAACAATTACAGCCTCTCAGAGGATATCACAATTTCTTCTCATCCCAACCCTCACTGCATCTGCCTGTGGATATCCAGCTTTCCAAGGGTCTGTAGCTTCTCAGTACAAAGTCTCCTTCCCTATCTAATTTGAGCAGGCAGAAACACCTGAAGCAAAGGTTCACCTGCAAAACATTATTGGGCTATTAATGACCTGCTTTGGCAGGGTTAAGACTGACCTTACACTGCAGTCAATGGGCTTAGGTCTCTGATTCTCAGTCAAGGTTATTCACTTCGTTTTATATAAAAAGAACTCAGTGGTTGAAGAATCCAGCAAAATTATCCAAACTCAGTGCTTATATTTATAGGAGGAAAGAAAATTTTAAGGCACTTACAATTTATACTTCACCAAGTATATTGAAGTATAAACGTTTCTCCAAAGATGAAATACACAGGAAGCCACAGACAGAAACATCCATCTATGCCCCTGGATGTAGGTTTGCCAATATTTATTTGATGGTGGATCTTGACATAGCCACCAATTATTGAGAAAATTTCTAATCTTTAGAAAAATGTAAAGCAAAACCACAATGAGGTATTATTGTGCATTAATTAAGATGGCCAATATTAAACAAACAAAAAATAACAAATATTGTCAAGAATGTAAAGGAAATGGCCAGGTGCAGTGGCTCATGCCTGTAATCCCAGCTCTTCGGGAGACAGAGGCAGAGGACAGCTTGAGCCCAGGCATTCGAAACCTGCCTGGGCAATATAGCGAGACCCCATTCTCCACAAAAAGGAAAAAAAAAGGAATGTAAATGAATTGAAACCCTTATGCACTGTTGGTGGAAAAAAAAGTGATGCAGCCACATGAAAAATGTATGCAAGTTCCTCCAAAAATAAAAAATTAATATATATGACCCAATAATTCCGCTTCTGAGCATCTATTCAAAGTATGCAAAGTATGTATACCTGAAAGAAATACTCATACACCCATGTTTATTGCAGCAATATTCACTGTATTATTCTCACATTGCTATAAATAAGTACCTGAGACTGGATTATTTATTTTAAAAAGAGCTTTAATTGGCTCATGGTTTTGCAGGCTATACAGGAAGCACAGCAGCTTCTGCTTCTGAGGACGCCTCAAAAAGCTTCCAATCATGGCACAAAGCAAAGGGAGAGTGAGTCATCTCACATAGCGGGAGCAGGAGCAAGACAGAGTGACAGGGAAGGTGCCACATGCTTTTAAAAAATAAGATCTCAGGAGAAGTCACTCACTATGGCAAAGATAGTACCAAAGGGGCTGCTGCTAAACTATTCACGAGAAGCCAACCCTATGATCCAACCCCTTCCCACCAGGCCTCACCTCTAACATTAGGGATTGCAATTTGACATGAGATTTGAATGGGGACATAGATCCAAACCATATCATTTACAAAATTGAAAAACTAAAAAAATTCAAACATCCTTCTTTTAAAATCATTCATTCATTGATGTGGCTTATACATGCAATGAAATATTCTTTAGCTTCACATGAAAATATCTTGTCAGATGCTACAATAAGGATAAATCTTAACGTGATTATCTTAAGTGAAATAAGACACTAACAAAGTGACAGTGCATGATTCCACTTTTATACAATATTTTAAGTAGTAAGCATATAGAAAACAGAAGTAGAAAGGTGCTTGCCTATGGTTAGCATTGTGAAACCTCAGTGAAGCCAGAGATCAACAAGGGTTATTTGAAATAAGAAGGCCCTCACTCAGCTGGCCAACTCAAGAGCCCACAGACATGGCTACAGACAAGGAAATGGTGCATGAGGCTTGGTCTTAATAAAAATCCTGAAGCAGTTCTGCAACCTTTTCCAAATTCCTGTCTCAGCTATAGTATACAAGTGGTCCTTCCCATCAAGAAACCTGCAGGGAGATACGTTCAGCCATGGCCCTGGAGGCAGGCCTGCAGATCTTGGCCTCAACTGTGGTCCCTGAAGCAGCCCTGTGACTCAGTTCTAGCCCTCACAGCCACAGTCAATGGCCAGTTGTATACACTCAGGGAGACCTGTGAAAACTGTTCCCCAGTAGTCAACAGAAGCCAAACCCATTCATATACCTGGTATCTGGCCCATCATATGCAGACAAACTTCAAAACCCTAGCCTACTGCCTGCCATATAGATTAATATCCTCAAGGAAATTTAATCTTTCCAGGGCCCAAAAAGAATCCATGACTGTCCAAATCTCTGGTAATAGAACCATCAAAAGGCAGACCCCACAGCAGACCCAACAGCACCCTTGTGACCCAACTACAACCCTTCGCTGTAACCCCAGAGGTAATATCATCAGCCTGGGGACTCAACAAAAGGAGATCTTTACTTGCCAAAAATAGTTTACAGAAACGATGAGTTGTCAAATGCACAAACACAGGGCTGCTTCAAAGACCATAGCCGAGGCCAAGATCTGCAGGCCCGCCCCAGGGCCACAGCTTCTATCTTAACATATTACTGGAAAGTTGTATCAGAGTAATTAGACAATGAAAAGGAGAATAAAGCTCTCCACCTTGGAAATGAAAAAAAATGTTACTGTTTGTGAATAATATAATCGTGCATATATATAAAACCTTAGAGTAAAACCAGAAAAATTGATTGAACCAATAAATGTATTCATTAAAGTATCAGGATACATAATCAAAATATAGATGGTTGTTGGGATTTTTTTGAGACAGGGTCTCACTCTATTGCCCAGGCTTATCTCAAACTCTTGTACTCAAGTGATATAACTGTCTTGGCCTCTTAAAGTGCTGGGATCACAGAAATGAGCCACTGCACCTGGCACCACATACAAATATTTCTTGCATTTCTACAGAGTAAAAACAAACTTTCCAAAAAAAGAAACTGTTTCCATTTGCAATAGTATAAAAATAAGAAAGTTAATAAATAATAAAATAAATTTAACAGATGACATAAAAAATATATAGTATTATACACTAAATACATAAGATATTAATGACAGAAATTGAAATAGACACAAATAAATGGAAACATGTTCCATTAGGATAACTAATATTGTCAAAGAATATTATCCAAAGTGATCTACAAATTCAATGTGATCCCTATCAAAATTTTATTGGCATTTTCCACAATAGAAAACACAATTGTAAAATTTAAGTAACCTTAAACGACTTTAAATAACCTGGGCAATCTTGAGAAAGAACAAAGCTGGGGAGCATTGTACTTTCTTTCTTTCTTTTTATGAGATGGAGTTGGGCTCTGTTGCCAAGGCTGGAGTGCAGTGGCACAATCCAGGTTCACTGCAACCTTTGCCTCTTGGGTTCAAGAGACTGTCCTGTCTCAGATTTCAGAGTAGCTGGGATTACAAATGCCCACTACCACGCCTGGCTAATTTTTGCATATTTTTAGTAGAGACAGGGTTTTACCATATTGGCCAGGCTAGTCTTGAACTCCTGATCTCAAGTGATCTACCCACCTCGGCCTCCCAAAATGCTGGTATTACAGGCATGAGCCGTCTTGCCTAGCAGGCATCATGCTTTCAAATTCCAAACTTTCAAAACAAAAGATTTAAATATAAGACATAAAATCTTAAAACTCCTGAAGAAAACATATGGAAAATCCTTGGTCATATTGGTCTCAGCAATTAATAACGTTTTTGAAGTAACATCAACAGCACAGCAACAAAATAAAATATAAACAAGCAAGACTGCATCAAAGTAAACAGCTTCTATGAAGAAAAAAACAAACACAAAAAAATCACCCAAATTTTGCTCCCCTTCCCCCATCCCTCCTCCTCTTAAAGAAAATAAAAATAAAAAGGCAAAAAAATTTAAAACCCTACAAAATAGAAAAGTATTTGCAAGCCATATCTCTGATAAGTTAATATCCAAAATGCGTAAGAAATTTCTGCAATTCGGTGGACAGAGGAGGAGAAGGTGGAGCTGTAGGACCAACTCAGGATTGCAGCTCCCAGTGAAAGCGCAGAGGGTGAGTGGATGCTGCATTTCCAGACGGATCTTTATTGCCCACAGACCAGGAGATTCCCAGGTGTAGGAGCCCCACGGGCTGCCAGCGCAGCTGTTTTGGCTGGCACGGCTGTTTCAGCCGGCACCGCAGCACAGCGGCACTCTGTACAAAATACACTGGTTTGGTTGCCCTGTTAAACCGGCAATTGGAGTTTTCGGAAGGCAGATTAGCACATTCATCTGATTAAACGAGACTTAAACAGAAAGCCAGGCCAGAAGATTCCCGGGCAGCGATGTTGTAGCGATGTTGTTTCAGCCAGCGCAGTGGGTCATCACACGGGAAATCACACAGATCCTGGCGACCTTTCAGCAGGTGACTGGAACACCTGGGAGAGAGTCAACCGTTTAACTTAAAAAAAAAAAAAGGGCTCTGAGGCAGGGAGCCAAGATCAGGCTTGGCGAGTCCCACCCCCACAAAAACAAAACAGCAATTGGAAACGCTTGGGGTTGAGAGTTTCAGGCAAGCACAGCTGAACCCAGGCTGGTGCAGCTTGGTGGGGGGAGGGGCGTCCGCCATTACGGAGGCACTCCACCCTTACGGAGGTACTCTGCCGTTGCTGACTGCTGTTGCCAAGGCAACCTGCCATAACAGAGAGAGTCCACCATTACAGAGGAAGGCAACCATTGCCACGGCAGTTCTAACCACACCCATATAAACAGGACTACAGGAAATTACACACGGCAGCAGGGAGGAGCCCACGGCAGCTCAGCATAGCCTCTGCAGGCAGGCAGTGACTAGACTGCCCCCTTGTTGGGCAGGACAGTGCAACGGATACTCATAAATAAAGCCCTAACTCCCCGAGACAGAGCACCTGAGGGAAAAAAGGGGTTTTATGAGTTCTGCTGCAGCAAACTTAAACGTACCTGCCTAGCAGCCCTGAATGAAC